>NC_092342.1:165495833-166179166 GCF_046630445.1 Rutidosis leptorrhynchoides | reverse complement strand
ACCTACATATATATTTTCTCAGATTAAATCGGGGATTTAATGAGTCAATATGATATTAAACTCATCCGATTTACGGTTAGAACTAGAGTACGTAATCTCTAAAATATTAGAGATTACATAATCGTCATGAAGAACGAAGATAAATGATGTAGAACGATATGTAGAACGAAGATTAAAGATTATAGATATCGATTGTTAAATCGTTGATGAAAGATGTGAATGATAGCATATGTGAATTAAATATGATAAAAGCCCTTTAAAGCTTCTTTTATCTTTCTCAGGTATTACCTACCCGTTAAAAATTCACACGTCATAGTTAATATGAAAAGAATTTTTATTACGATCTCGAGATATACATAAACATATATACGTATATCCTTTTAATCGAGAATCGAAAGTAATGAATTAATATTTCATAATTCATCATTCTCGGTACTCTTCGGTGTCTGTGGTGCCTACGGAGCTTGTGGTGATTGTAGTGCTTGTGGTGCTGGAGAGGATGCTGGTACTAGTGGTGTTGCTGTTGGTGTTGCTACTGCTTGTGGTACCTGCGTAGTAGATGCGAGCCTAGCTTCCATATCGAACACTGTCACCTCCAGGGTTTCTACTTTATGCTCGAGTCTATGAATTAGTTATACCCATTCTTTCGTATGGTTTGTCAATTCTTTATATTTAGTTCGAAGTCTTCTAACTTCTTCTAATAATCCTATCTGATTAGAATTCGGGAGTAGATGACGAATACTATCTTTAACTGCATCGAGTCGACCTTCAAGGCAGAAAATCCGTGAGAAAAGAGTGAAAATGGTATTGCGAACAGGTTCGCCGGTAAGCGGATCGAGTACTCCGACATTAGGTGGTAGGTTAGGCTCGTGATATGGAGTACCCTCTTCATTTCTCCATAGGGTAAGTATTTCGCGAACCCATCCCCACTTTCTAAGGAAATCACAGTAGTTGATCGGTGGTACGCTCCCGTCACGCTATCTTCGGAGCTGGAGGAACTTGGTCTATTCGAGGAGGCCATCTTACGCGATCACATAAAGTTATGAAATAATTCTTGATGTGAATTGAGGGTTGAATACTGGATGATATTTTCGTCTTCTCGAATACATATATATAGCAAAAAGATTCCGTAATTTACAGAGAAAATTTCGAAAAGTGCCAAATAAGATCCACGGTAATAGATATGATATGATAAGATTCGTCTATACACCGTGTATGCAATAAATGCAAAAACACATGTCAAGACTTAGGAATGATAAACATGTAATTTTTCCACTAGGAATGATAGACTAAACTTATAATATGTAGCTAAGGTCGAAGTCCAGACTCGCTAATGGATCCTAACGACTATCAGTTAGACACACTAATGCAAGACCTGGTTCGCTAAGACCACCGCTCTGATACCACCTGTAAATACAGTGGGGACACATCCCACTCAGTGCCTTCCCAGCTAACCACCTGGTGACCACTGAGCGTACCTCAGACACTGATTTTACGGCCCGCCTCTCAACGAAAGCCAACCAAAATCGAACCGCGAAGAGTAAGAGCCAATGCTTCGTCACAGGTAACACTGTGAGAACCCCCTCTATGATTAAGCCGATTAAACAGCTTAAACCAGCTCTGATACCACCTGTAGAGACCCGTCCTAATCCATCTGGATGAAGTCATCAACATTTGGTCCCATTGCGAGGTACTGTCCTAAATATGCCATGAACGACTCCATGTAATATCCTTAAAATGAGCAAATGCACAACGGAAGATTTCTTTCATACCTGAGAATAAACATGCTTTAAAGTGTCAACCAAAGGGTTGGTGAGTTCATAGGTTTATCATAACAATCATTTCAATAATTTAAATAGACCACAACATTTTCATTTTTTCATTTCAAGGTGCAGGTCTGCTCATTGCTATAAAATTCATTCATATGGATTGAACACCTGGTAAGCGACATTAACAAGATGCATATAAGAATATCCCCATCATTCCGGAACATCCTTCGGACATGATAAAAAAACTCGAAGTACTAAAGCATCCGCTACAACGGATGGGGTTTGTTGGGCCTAATAGATCTATCTTTATTATTCACGTCAATTAGTAGACTGGTTTACTAATTCTTAGGTTACCAAGCAAAAAGGGGCATATTCGGCTTCGATCATTCAACCATAGAATGTAGTTTCAATTACTTGTGTCTATTTCGTAAAGTATTTATAAAACAGCGCATGTATTCTCAGTCCCAAAAATATATTTTGCAAAAGCATTTAAAAAGGGAGCAAATGAAACTCACAATACGATATTTTGTAGTAAAAATATGCATACGACGGAACTGAACAATGCAAGTTGGCCTCGGATTCACGAACCTAGATCATTCATATATATATTAAAACATATAATCGTAATCAAACAAATTTATATATTATTATTAATGATGTAATTTATATATTTAATACTTAATAAGTTTTATTATTTATTTACATATTTTCATTTTATATATATATAAATATTAATATAGTTAAGTTATGCGTATTAAATATACTTATATACAAATATCATTTATTTGTTAAATTAATGATAATACCAAAATAATGATAATAAATAATTATATTTAATAATGATGTTGAAAATAATAATTTTGGATAATAACATTTGTCACTTTATTTGTAGTAATATTGATAGTGATAATAATAATATTAATAAGGTAATAATAATAAGAATAAAAAATGTAAATTTTAATAAAAAGATAATCTTAATAATCGTGATAATAATAATACTTATTTACATGATAATTCTAATAGTTTTAATAATAATACTTTTAATGAGAATGATGATAAAATAATGTTTATATAAAATCGTGTCGATGATAATAATACTATTAGTACTGATAATAATACTAACTTTAATGATAATAATAACAAATTGGATTATTTTCATAATGATACTATAATACCAATAATAATAATAATGATAATAATAGTACTCATATAGATGATAAAATTAATAATAATAATAATAATAATAATAATAATAATAATAATAATAATAATAATAATAATAATAATGATAATGATAATGATAATGATAATGATAATTACCTTTAAAAGCTTTTCCCAAACAAAAAAAAAACCCAGACCAGGCTTGAACCTGAGACCTCCCGCTCAAACACCTACACCCTTAACCATTCTTCTGTCTTGTTTCTTTCTGTGTTAATACCTAGCTTATATCTATATAACCCGTATCTCTATAACTTAGCCCAGTTTGAAAGTCCAATAACAAAATACCACGACCCAATAACGAATAGCCCAACAATTTACTCAGGCCTGATTTAAATGTCCAGCTTAATCAGTTTGATAATGAGATAACGAGTGGGTCTTCGATTCAACTTATAAACATTCAACTAAAACATAATCATCTAAAATCATCATCTTATCTTTTTTGATTCATCATTTTCTTTCATCCTATCCCCATGTCATCATTTTTATCATCCTAATAACTATTATTACTTTATAAAAAGTAATACAAAACGTCATTTTTTTTTGTGACCCATTATGGTCAACCATAATGTTCCACTTTGTTCCACACTATTATATTATATATATTTAATTATATTATATATATTCAAGTTGCCAAAACCCAATTAAATATATGGTGCAGCTTCAATCATCTTTTGTTTTTGTAAGTTTCACGAACCAAACAAAAGCACCATTCTCTTATTTCCTTGCGTCGAACATAGAGAAAGGAACAACAACAAGCAGCTACAGCAGTGACGGTTTGAATCAAAAAACAGATACCGCAACAGTAGTATCGAGTGGAAGTCGTAAGTGGTGATGTCGGTGGTGGTTTGCAACGGGAAGAAAAAACAAAAAGTAAACAGAAACGAGCAGTGAGTAGTAGCAGTTGTTCACGATGAATGTGTGAGGGATGTGTGATGTTTGGACAAGAGATAGAGAGTGATATCAAAGATGTTGGTTGTGATGGTGATCACAGTGTTTCAAGGTGGTGGTTTAGTTGAGGGTGATATTAGTGTTTGGGTTGGTGAAGTGGGTGTCGTGGGTGGAATCAATCGTTGTAAACAACGGTTTCATCTCAACTTTCACTTTAAAACTCGAATGGAACCAGTGGTAATACATATGATTTCAAATAATAGGAATAACTGAAACAATGAGCATAACTTTCAATTGGGTGCGTTGGTGTTGCAGAATCAAAACAGAAACAGAAGCATTGCAGTAGTACATCACGAAGTAGTTGAAGGTTACAGCTTTAAACGTAGATGGTGTTATCTATGGTTTATATAGGGTGTCTGTTCGAAAATAGTAAACAGCAAACACAGGATAGTTTTAAGCTGATGTTCAAGGGTGTTGGTTGTGGTGGTTCTCGGACATAAACAGAAACATGGAAGCTTCTTTGGTTGAGGGTGGCACGGTGATTCAAGATGGCCACGATGGTGGAGTTCGACGGTTTTAGTGGTGAGGTTGTCGACAATTGGAAGTAGAAACAAGTTGATGGGTTTCGTTGCACAAAACCGTTAAACGGAGAAGAAGAATATAATGATGATGGTGATGGTGGTTTTGTGGTTATCGCATGTGAGGACGGCGTTGATCGTTAGCCAAGATGGTGTTCAATGGGTTAGAGATAGAAAAGAATGAAGAAAGAAAAATATAAAGATGTGTGGTACCAAGTTTCTACTTTGCTGTGTGGTGTTTTAACTTCATTATCATTTAATAACGTTCAATAAAATAAGACATATAAATGTGAGTTGTAAAGAGGAGTACAACATATAGATAGATACATAAATAATTATATATTATAAATTTAATCTAATAATTAATTATAATATTATAATAATAATAATTTACATTCATTCAATGAATGAAACTTTTGCAAATTAGAATTAGTAAACAATGATCAATTAGGCATAGTGAAGCAGGTTTATTCTACCGACACTCTTTACGTAATATTATAATGTAGTTCATTGCTAAACAGTTAATATATAAAAGTGTTCCAAAAAATCTCATGTTTTTAGATTAAGTACATTTAATTATTTCGCTAAATAACTGTTTGAAACCTGATCAAAAAGGTTCGTCTAATATTGATTTTTATTTTCAAGTAACGTGTACAGAGTATTAAAACTCCACTCATCAAGGTAAAAATATTTTTTTTATAACTCTAAATTTTACATAACTTAATTAAGGTCCAACGTTAGGTTTTATATTACCCTGAGTTCGTTTTTAACCAGTTTAATATCCATCGAATGACAAATGTGTGCTACTGATGATTACAAAATGAATTCGAAACTATATATACTTATTCAATATACTTTATATATATATATATATATATATATATATATATATATATATATATATATATATATATATATATATATATATATATATATATATATTTTACATAATATTTATTTTACATAATATTTATTTTATTTTATTTTATTTTATTTTACATAGTTAGTTTCTAACAATTACATCATAAATTATATTTCAATATATATATATATATATATATATATATATATATATATATATATATATATATATATATATATATATATATATATATATATATATATATATATATATATTAAATATATATATTTCAATATATACATATCTATTTACAATTAGTGGTTCGTGAATCGTTGGCAATGGTCGAAGTTACATGAATGTATGAAACAGTTCAAAATTTTTGTGACTCAACCTAACAGATTTTTTTTATCGTGTCAAAAATATTAATTCGTATCGAGAGTTTGGTTTAAAGTTAATCGAAATTTTCTTGGTCGTCACAGTGCTGTTGCTAAAGCTGGTAGGTTTTGCACCACGTTTCCAAATTGATTACTCGAGCGCAAAGCTCGTTGATTTCTTCCGTTATTCCGGGATGATTGTCGATCGGAACGAGCGAATGAATAAGGTTTAGAATTATGGATATTACGTAATCGTTATGAGCTATTCTGAAAATGAGGGTGAAAATAGTGTTTTGGACAGGTTCGCCGGTAAGTGCTTCAGGTTCATCGCCAAGAGGTGAATTCGGTTGGGGGAAATGATCGCCTTCTTCTCATCTTCATTGATTAAGTCGACTACGAAACCATCAGATGAATTGAAGATGACTAGGTGGTTGATCCATTTCATTTACACTGCTTTCAGAGCTTAGGTGAATATCCATGTCGGAATAGTTGTCGGAATCTGAGGAACTTGAACTAGTTGCGAGTTCCATCTTGTACGGTTATGTAAAGGGTTTTCGATATGAAATGATTTTTGGATATCGGATGGTATTCTAATTACATAGAATATCTATATATATATAGCATAAAGATTTCGCAGATTACAGAGAAAGTTTCGAAAGCTGTCAGGCAAAGGTAACTGTAACAGATATGCTAAGATATGAATTTTTGTCTATACACTATTCATGCAATCAATGCAGTAAGTTGTGTCTAGACTAAGAATGGTAAGCATGTAATTTTTGACACAAAATGATAAGCAAAACTTTTGACATGCAGACACGGTCACAGTCCAGACTCACTAATGAATCAAAACAACTATCAGTTAGACACACTAATGCAATACCTGGTTCGCTAAGACCACCGCTTTGATACCAACTGAAAGGACCCGTCCTAATCCATCTGGACGAATACATTACATTTGGTTACATCGCGAGGTATTTGACCTCTAAATGATATTTTACAAACATTGCATTCGTTTTTAAAAGACAAACTTTCATTTAAACGAAAATTGACAGACATGCATACTATCTCATAATATATCCAAACTATGAATGACTTATTATCAATCTTGATGAACTCACGACTCGAATGCAACGTCTTTTGAAATATGCCATGAATGACTCTAAGTAATATATTTAAAATGAGCAAATGCATAGTGGAAGATATCCTTAATACCTGAGAATAAACATGCTTTAAAGTGTCAACCAAAAGGTTGGTGAGTTCATTAGTTTATCGAAATCAATCATTTGCATAACTTTAATAGAACATAAGATTTCCTTTATTCATTAATCATACACTCGCAAGTGTTTAAAAATCATTCATATGGATTGAACACATGGTAACCGACATTAACAAAATGCATCTAGAATATCCCCAAACATATAAACATCGAAGTACTAAAGCAGTTCAAATTCTCTGACTGGGGCATGTCAAAGCCCATAGATCTATCTTTAGGATTCGCGTTAATTGGTGGTAATTATAATAAACACCAATTCTTAGGCTCCCAAGTTCAACAAGGGCGATATCCGATATAACAATTCAACCATAGAATGTAGTTTTGATTACTTGTGTCTATTTCTTCAAACATTTATAAAAGTGCATGTATTCTCAGTCTCAAAAATATATATTGCAAAAGCATTTAGAAAGGGGAACAAATGAAACTCACGATACAATCTTTTGTATTAAAAATATTCATACAACGGAATTGAACAAAGCAGGGTTGGCCTTGGATTCACGAACCTATATCATTTGTATATTTATTAATATACATAGTTGTAATTGAACAAATATATAAATTTATTAGTTATATCCTTTTTATGTTTCATATATTCATTTTTTATATGAAAATATTAATTTTCGTTATGTTAAATATATTTAAAATATATATATATATATATATATATATATATATATATATATATATATATATATATATATATATATATATATATATATATATATATATATATATATATATATATATATATATATATATATATATATACTTCATTTGTATATTAATAATAGTAGTTATAATAATACCAAACCAATATTAATAGTGGTAAAAATGATAATAATTATAATACTTAATATTACTAAGTAAATAATAATGTTAATAATTCTATTAATGATAATAGTAATGATATTAATAATTATATTTGTAAAAATATTAATTTTACTGTTAATGACAGTTTTGATAATGGTTTTGATAATTATATAATAATAATAATACTCATGATAATATTAATAATCATACTTATGTTAATAATAATAATTCTAGTATTTATAAATGATACCAATATTAATATTTGTGAAAATAATAATAACTTGTATTATTTTCATAATAATAGTAATAATAATAATCATAACCATATTAATACTATATTTAATGATAATAATGATAGATTGTAGTATGATAGTTATAATAATACTTAACTTATCTATAATAATAATAATATTCATTTTTGTAATTATAATCATAATAATAATTTAGTTGTAAAAATAATAGTAATGGTAAATGTAATAATAATGATAATAAATAATAACATTAATGAAAATAATAATAATAAAAATAATATTTATAATACATAATGGCAATAATACTACTAATTAATAATAATAATGATAATAATAACAATAACGATAATATTAATAAAAATTTTAAAATGAGAACTACCTCATATAAGCCCTTTTTTAAAAAACAATGCCCCAAGCTAGACTTGAACCCGTGACCTCACGCCCATCTGAAAACACCACAAACCACTACACCGATTCTGTTTTTCCTGATTAACTTTCATATCATTTAAGTTTAACCCGTAATTAATATCCTTCAATTTATCTCCTTCTTCATCAATGTAATCGATCTTATTTAATTTAATATTTATCAATTTGAGTTGCCAGAATTATTTAAGCTTTAAAATGGAACAGAAAAATTTAAGATAGGTTTAGATTAAAACGAAAGAGAAAAAAAAAAATAAACACAACCTCTGCTGCTGCTGCTGTTCGTCGTTTAAAAAACAAATTTTTTTGATTTTGAAATTTAGCACGTAATAGACCAAGATTATAACACGAAGTACATTGAAAATCCATCCCAGAAACTATTGGAATCATTCATTTAACTTAACTCTTAACAGAAATTTCAAATTCGTTCAAGAACAAAAGTTTGACTTTTAAATTTTAAAACTTTGACTCGGAAATTCGCATTCGTTCAAATGAATTGGAAGCTATGATTTTGCAGAAAGATTGAGTAAAGGATGCCTAATACAACTGCAATTATAGATTTTGAAGATTATTTCGAAATCTAGTTTTTGATTTTTAATCCCAAGAACAGAGATATTCAAGTTGTTTTAAAAAATTTCGAATTTAATTTCTCGGATGGTGAATTCGAATAACTTTTCAACAATTTGAGGAAATAGATTGTTATATAAAGAAACCAGTGTCGACAGATAAACTATCAGGTACAAAAAAAAAATTAAAGGAGAAAGGGATGGCTAACGAGTTTTGTTTCAATACTCTGATGGATTTCAATCTGTAACCAGATAAGGGACAATAAACAAAATCATCTACAGGTTGATATATACTTGTAACAGATTTTGATTCTTTCCTCGATTTTCTATATAAAATTTAATATTAATAATTAATATAAATATTAATAATAATAATACTAATTAATAATAATAATATTAATAATAATTATTGCTAAATAATCTAATGATAATAATGATAAATATACTACTTGTTAATGATAATAAAAATTATAATTTTTAAGAATAGATATAATAATAATAATAATAATAATAATAATAATAATAATAATATGGTAATATTGATAATAACAATAATGATAACAATAATCATAATAATACTAATAATAATATAACAAATTATACATATCAAATTTTACAATTAATAATAATAATAATGAAAGTATTGATAATAATGATAATATAAAAATTATGTTCAAACTTGTAATTAAATTTAATACAATAAAATTTATTAATTATATCATATTTACTAATTATAATATATGGAATCTTTAATATTTATTAATTACAATATATATATATATATAATAATACTTATGTATTGAATATATATATATATATATATATATATATATATATATATATATATATATATATATATATATATAGATTCATTTTAATTACAAATTTATTATCTTATATATTACTTTTCATATTAATTCTAATGATTAAATTATATTTTATAATCTCAAATCATTATATGCAGTTACATTTATATATATATGTACATATTTATTTACAAGCAATTGTTCGTGAATCTTTGGGAATAGCCAAAAGGTTATTGATTACATGAATATAGTTTTCAAAACTTTTGAGACTCCACATTACAGACTTTGCTTATCGTGTCGAAATCATTTAAAGATTTAAGTTTAAATTTGGTCGGAAATTTCCGGGTCGTCACAGATAATGGAGGTGAATTTGTCAATACTTCAATGAAACAATTTTGTGAAGATAAAGGAATTATTCACTAAACTTCTTGTGCTCATACCCTTGAACAAAACGGAGTAGCTGGATGAAAAAAATGACTACTCTTAGAAATGACAAGAGCTTTACTAATTGAATCCAAGGCTTCGAAGAGTTTTTGGCCTGAAGCTCTTGCTTCCACTATCTATCTTATCAACCATTTACCCACTAAAAGTTTGGGCACAAAAACTTCTAAAGATACTCTTTCCCAATTCCATATCCTCCCGACTTCATTTAGCATAGAACATTGAATATTTGGGTGCTCGGTCTTTGTCCACATTCCAAAACATGAGCGCACCAAACTAGATCCATGTGCGGAAAAATGTGTCATGGTTAGCTATGGAATAAACCGAAAAGGATATCAGTGTTATAGTCCAAAAAGACGTCTTGTTTTTACTACAATGAATTGTGACTTTGTCGAAACCGAATATTTCTAAGATACCCAACTCATGGGTGAGGGGAAAAAGAGGATAATGACACTCTAAGTTGGATACAATGGACACCTAAACCCGAAAATATCCAAATTCCAACACCTAATCCTGGCAATACCCAAATTCCAACACCAAATCCCGACAATACCCAAATTCCAACACCAAATCCCGACAATATTCCAACACCAAATCTCGATAATGTCCAAACATTAACACCGAATCCCGAGACACCAAATACTACACCACAAGATTCTGAACCTACCGAAACCTCCTCAAATAATGAATAGCCAATTTAAGAGGAAGAAAACAATCCAAATTCAGATACCAGTAATCCTTCAAATGAAACCACAAAAAGATATGTCTTACCACAAAGAGCCAATAGAGGTGTACCCCCAAAAAGATATTCTCCAGAAAAAGAAGCTCAAAGGTCAAGGTATCATATGGCTAATATAGCACAAGGAAATCTATCAAAAGAAGCACAACAATTTAAGTCCGTAATTTACTCTGAAAGTATTCCAAATTCCGTAGAACAAGCTTTAAAATCAAAACATTGGAAAACGGTAATGGAAGTTGAAATGAAAGCTTTGAACGCTAATGACACATGGAAAAAATGTGTCATACCTCAAGGGAAGAAACCAGTAGGAAGTCGATGGGTATTCACCATAAAATACAAACCAGACGGTACTATTGATAGATATAAAGCTCGATTGGTTGCTAAGGGGTATACACAGACCTATGGGACTGATTACTTCGAGACATTCTTACTAGTTGCAAAGATTGATACCATCGGGACCCTTTTCTCAGTCGTTGCAAATGAAGAATGGCCACTTCACTAATTTGATGTGAATAATGCCTTTCTACATGGCAAACTAAAAGAAGAAGTTTATATGGAAGCTCCTCCAGGATTATCCAGAAACTTCAAAAATGTGGAAGTTTGTGGGACTTAAATAATCTTTATATGGGTTAAAACAATCCCCACGGGCTTGGTTTGGGAGATTCACATTGTTTATGAAAAAAATATGATTATAAACAAAGTAACTCGGATCATATACTCTTTTTTAAACGAAAGAAGAATTTAATCACATGTTTAATCATTTATGTCGATGATATGATAATAACGGGAAATGATAAAAATAAAATTTCTAACTTAAAATTAAACTTATTCAAAGAATTTGAAATGAAAGATTTAGGTAGACGTAACTACTTCCTGGGGATTGAAGTATTAAGATCCCAACAAGGAATATATTTATCTAAAAAGAAATATATTTTTGATCTTCTTGTAGAAACATGGATGATTGATTGCAAACCAGCTAAAACTCTTATTATTCCAAATCAAAAGCTTTTTATGAAAGATGATGCTGAGCTAGTGGATTATGGGCAATGCCAAAGGATAGTGGGAAAGCTCATTTATCTTGCTCACACTCGACCAGATACAGCACACGCGGTAGGAGTTGTAAGCTAATTTATGCATCAACCACAGGTTCATCATTTGGAAGTTGCAATGAGGATTATCTGATATCTAAAGAAAACACATGGCCATGGTGTGACGACCCGAAAATTTCCGACCAAATTTAAACTTAATCTTTATATGATTTCGACACGATAAGCAAAGTCTATTAAGTTGAATCTAAAAAATTTTGAACTATGTTCATGTATTCATATAACCTCGACCAAATCCCAATGATTCACGAACCATTATATGTAACTTGTATGTACATAAATGTATATATATATATTATAACTTGAGAACGTTAATAAATGTATTAAGTGTATGTTACCGTACATTAAACGTATTGGTTTGAATACCTATTGGATGCATTATCTACGAAGTTAAAAGATAATGTCAAACGATTGAATTATTAAATATTTTTATGTGCCGTAAATGTTATTATATGAATACTGGTATCTGTTGTGAGGACCACATAGATCTAGGAAAATCTTTCGTTTTTAACGTTATTTGGAATAAATGGTAAAGTGATCTATAATTAAGAACAAAAGTGTCAATTAACGGTAACTAGACAAAAGTTGGTAGAGATTCCTGATTAATTTTCAAAAGCATACTTTACAGTGATTGCCTCGTGTCTCTTGGTAAATAATTAATTATTTTCATATTATTAAAAACATTATTTGATATAATAACTTCTATTATTTAAACGAGTTTGAAGTATATAAAACAGACTTTGAAATATAATTAGTTTTGAAAAACTAAATATTATATTAAATAAATATTCCAAATATATATATATATATATATATATATATATATATATATATATATATATATATATATATATATATATATATATATATATATAAATTATATTCCTAAATGAAGATATATATATATTTTGTAGTGACCCGAACTTTTCCATGTTTATATATATATTAAATGAAATTGTTATTTTACATGATTAAGTGTTTCCAACATGTTAAGCAATCAAACTTGTTAAGACTTGATTAATTGAAATAGGTTTCATATAGACAATTGACCACCCAAGTTGACCGGTTATTCACGAACGTTAAAACTTGTAAAAACTATATGATGACATATATATGGTTATATATATAGTTAACATGATATTATGATAAGTAAACATATCATTAAGTATATTAACAATGAACTACATATGTAAAAACAAGACTACTAACTTAATGATATTGAAACGAGACATATATGTAACGATTGTCGTTGTAACGACATTTAATGTATATATATCATATTAAGAGATATTCGTACATTATAATATCATGATAATAAAATAATTTAAAATCTCTTTTGATATTATAAACATTGGGTTAACAACATTTAACAAGATCGTTAACCTAAAGGTTTCAAAACAACACTTACATGTAACGACTAACGATGACTTAACGACTCAGTTAAAATGTATATACATGTAGTGTTTTAATATGTATTTATACACTTTTGAAAGACTTCAAGACACTTATCAAAATACTTCTACTTAACAAAAATGCTTACAATTACATCCTCTTTCAGTTTCATCAACAATTCTACTCGTATGCACCCATATTTGTACTCGTACAATACACAGCTTTTAGATGTATGTACTATTGGTATATACACTCCAATTATCAGCTCTTAGCAGCCCATGTAAGTCAACTAACACATGTGGGAACCATCATTTGGCAACTAGCATGAAATATCTCATAAAATTACAAAAATATGAGTAATCATTCATGACTTATTTACATGAAAACAAAATTACATATCCTTTATATCTAATCCATACACCAACGACCAAAAACACCTACAAACACTTTAATTCTTCAATTTTCTTCATCTAATTGATCTCTCTCAAGTTCTATCTTCAAGTTCTAAGTGTTCTTCATAAATTTCAAAAGTTCTAGTTTCATAAAATCAAGAATACTTCCAAGATTGCAAGTTTACTTCCAAGTTTTTTAAATCCATTCCAAGTAATCATCCACGATCAAGAAACCTTTCTTAATTACAGTAGGTTATCTTTCTAATACAATTTAATAATCATATTTGAACTTTAATTCAATTTCTATAACTATAACAATCTTATTTCGAGTGGAAATCTTACTTGAACTTGTTTTCGTGTCATGATTCTGCTTCAAGAACTTTCAAGCCATCCAAGGATCCTTTGAAGCTAGATCCATTTTTCTCATTTCTAGTTGGTTTATCCAAGGAACTTGAGGTAGTAATGATGTTCATAACATCATTCGATTCATACATAAAAAGCTGTCTTATTCAACGTTATAAACTTGTAATCACTAGAACATAGTTTAGTTAATTCTAAACTTGTTCGCAAATAAAGTTAATCCTTCTAACTAGACTTTTAAAATCAACTAAACACATGTTCTATATCTATATGATATGCTAACTTAATGATTTAAAACCCGGAAACACGATAAACACCATAAAACTGGATATACGCCGTCGTAGTAAAACCGGGGGCTGTTTTGGTTGGGATAATTAAAAGCTAAGAAGAACTTTGATTTAAAAGCTATACTTCTGGAAAAATGATTTTTCTTATGAACATGAAACTATATCCAAAAATCATGGTTAAACTCAAAGTGAAAGTATGTTTTTCAAAATGGTCATCAAGATGTCGTTCTTTCGACGGAAATGACTATCTCTTTCAAAAACGACTTGTAACTTGTATTTTCGACTATAAACTTATACTTTTTCTATTTAGATTCATAAAGTTAAGTTCAATACGAAACCGTGGCCACTGGAATCACTCAAAACGGATTAGAAACGAAGAAATGGCGAGTAAAACAAGATTGATAAAAACTACTCATTTTACCTACGTGAAAGTTAGTAATAAATCTATTCCAACCATAACCTAATCAACTTATATTGTATATTATGTAATCTTGAGATACCATAGACACGTATACAATGTTTCGACCTATCATATCGACCCATCTATATATATATTGCGGAACAACCATAGACACTCTATATGTGAATGTTGGAGTTAGCTATACAGGGTTGAGGTCGATTCCAAAATATATATATATATAGTTTGAGTTGTGATCAATACTGAGATACGTATACACTGGGTCGTGGATTGATTCAAGATAATATTTATCGATTTATTTCTGTACATCTAACTGTGGACAACTAGTTGTAGGTTACTAACGAGGACATCTGACTTAATAAACTTAAAACATCAAAATGTATTAAAAGTTTTGTAAATATATTTTGAACATACTTTGATATATATGTATATATTGTTATAGGTTTGTGAATCAACCAGTGGCCAAGTCTTACTTCCCGACGAAGTAAAAATCTGTGAAAGTGAGTTATAGTCTCACTTTTAAAATCTAATATTTTTGGGATGAGAATACATGCAGGTTTTATAAATGATTTACAAAATAGACACAAGTACGTGAAACTACATTCTATGGTTGAATTATCGAAATCGAATATGCCCCTTTTTATTAAGTCTGGTAATGTAAGAATTAGGGAACAGACACCCTAATTGACGCGAATCCTAAAGATAGATCTATTGGGCCCAACAAGCCCCATCCAAAGTACCAGATGCTTTAGTACTTTGAAATTTATATCATATCCGAAGGGTGTCCCGGAATAATGGGGATATTCTTATATATGCATCTTGTTAATGTCGATTACCAGGTGTTCACCATATGAATGATTTTTATCTCTATGTATGGGATGTGTATTGAAATATGAAATCTTGTGGTCTATTGTTACGATTTGATATATATAGGTTAAACCTATAACTCACCAACATTTTTGTTGACGTTTAAAGCATGTTTATTCTCAGATGAATACTAAGAGCTTCCGCTGTTGCATACTAAAATAAGGACAAGATTTGGAGTCCATGTTTGTATGATATTGTGTAAAAACTGCATTCAAGAAACTGATTTCGACGTAACATATTTGTATTGTAAACCATTATGTAATGATCGTGTGTAAACAGGATATTTTAGATTATCATTATTTGATAATCTACGTAAAGCTTTTTAAACCTTTATTTATGAAATAAAGGTTATGGTTTATTTTAAAAATGAATGCAGTCTTTGAAAAACGTCTCATATAGAGGTCAAAACCTCGCAACGAAATCAATTAATATGGAACGTTTTTAATCAATAAGAACGGGACATTTCATATTTTACAATGTAATATTAATATAGTTATAAAACGTTTTAATATATTATTAAGTATATTTTAAGAAACAATGAAAAGTTGAATTAAAGAAGCAATAAACCAAAACACTCGAATGTTCAAGTTACGTTTCGAGTAATATAGTTTAACAATGATTTTAGTATATATTTTGACAAGGGTACGAGTCACGAAACTTAAAGTATAAGTTTTCTAAGCGTACGAAACATCATTCGAAAAATCAGAACCGGGACACTAGTCGAGTGACAACGTCCAAGTTATTGGAAAACTGTCGACAATAATATAATATACGAGAACCCACGAGGTAAATGGGAATATAATATATACGAGCATTCCAGGTTAACTATGTACGAGAATATAATATATTATATATAATTATATAAAATAAATATATTATATATTAAATATTATAAAACTGTCGACAACCCACGAGGTAAATGGGAATGAGCTGGAACCAGGGGTGCTGCGATCGCAGCAAAATCAAAGGGAAACACTTCACGATCGCGGAGGTGTGGATCCCAGAAACACCCTATAAGTTCGATTGTTTTTATGCTCGAATCATTTCTCAATACACTCATCTCTTTTCTCTGATTAAGTACACCGTAAATATTTATTTATTTTATTAATATTATTATTATTATTAAAGAATATTATTATTAATCTTATTGGTATTATTATATGTATTATTCATATACATAAAATACTACGATGAGGTCATGAGCGAGTTATTTCAAAACGGGTTTTTCAAGCGGGATAGAGCTAAGGAAATTATGGGTTATAGCTATGGAGGTGATGGGTATTATTCGGGGGTATTGTTCGTAAGGTCAAACTAGTGTTTATCATCTCCGTTGCGTCTACGTACTTTCCTGCAATATTGAATCACAATATTGATACGTGAGCATTCATATCTTATCTTTTATATATTAATAGTGTATCCCTAACTAGTGCTCGAGTATATATGATTATGCATGCTTGTATGCTTAATTTCATCGTTAAATAGTTTATGATAAATCACGAATTTGATACATATGCCACTGAGATAAGGTATATGATATATATGTCGTTGGAAAGCTAGCGAAAAATTAATAACTTTTCATTTAAATATCGTGGGGTTTCGATGAACAAATTAAAAGATACGGTCAACTAAATTATCATTAATTCTAATATTATTATTATTATTACTATCGTCGTTATGGTTATCGTTATTATTATTATCTAATAACTATTATTATTATTATTATTATTGTCATTATCGTTATCAATATAAGTATTATCATTAAAATTATTATTGTTATTATTAATACTATCACTAAGGTTATTATTATTATTATTATTATTATTATTATTATTATTATTATTATTATTATTATTATTATTATTATTATTATTATTATTATTATTATTATTATTATTATAATTATAATAATAATAATAATAATAATAATTATTATTATTATTATTATTATTATTATTATTATTGTTATTATTATTATCATTATAATAATTATTAGTATTATCATTAGTATTATTATAATTATTATTATTAGTATCATTATCATTAAAACTAATATTAGTATCATTTAATTATTATGATTACTATTATTATCATTATTATGAATACAATATAAAAGAGGATTAAAAGCTATTAAACAAATCGATTAGGAAGTAATGTGTATAAGTATCATGATGAAATTAAAATATTGTAAGATATTGATTTAGATAAAAATATCATTTTCATTATTGTTATTATTATTTTATTAAAAGTATCATTAATATTAAAAGTATCATTTTTTTAAAAAATTATCATTTTTAATAAAAATATCATTGTTATTACAAAATATCATTATTATTATCATTTTAATATTATTATTATTAAAAATTATTATTGTGAATAGAATTATTCTTTTTATATAAAATATTATTATTACAGTTAATATTAAAAAGTATCGTATTGTTAAAAATTATCATGATTAGAATTATCATTTTATTATAATTAATATCATCATTAGTAAATATAAATATTGTTATTATTATTATTAGTAGAATAATAATAATAATAATTATTATTATTATTACAAAATAATACAACTTTTACTCATTATTATTATTATCAATATTATTTTATCAAATAATTATGTGATACAAAGATATTTTTACCACACGTAATATAATTACATTAATAATACGTACCACTATATTTTTATGATATTGAGTGAACTGTATAAATTTAATTACTTGAGATATATAAAAGTATATTTTTATCATATATAAATTTTAATATAAATTTTTATTTATTAATATTTAAAACCTGATAAATATATTTAAATATATAAAATGACAATATTTAACTTATATAATAAACATGTATAGATTTTGGAAGTCATTTTGGGTTAAGTTGACTTTTGTTGACTTTTGCATATCGGTCTTGTTGGTACGATTTTCCGTATAGCAGCTGTAAGGTACTTGTACAAGACAATAGCTACTCAGCGTGTGGTGTATACTGTTGATTGTTGTTTGCCCTCGAGAAATAATCTCTACAGACCCGGAACACAGATGTAAGATCTGTGGGATGGCCTCAATCAATCTGTGGATCAATCTGTAATGATCCGTCTAGCGTATTGCTGCTAAGCGACTAATGTGCTTTTAGAGTGAGAAACAACTGTGTGAGAGAGAAAGTGTACTTCTCTCTGACTGAAGTTCAGATCTGAATGATTTGAAATGTGGTGACCCAAGGGGTCTATTTATAGGCGTTGAATGTTCGAAATTCTCAGGACACACGTGTCAATTACTGTGTGGTTCTGTTACACGAAATATCCGGAAGGTCGGTGGCGTGTGCTGAAGTGGCTGCGTGTCGTTCACGCGCTGAGTTAAAGGGCTTATGCATAAAAGCTGCCTGCAAGGCCTACGCTTGACGATGGGTTGCCTGCTATACGCTGGGTGGTAAATACTGAACACTGCTAGAATTTGTTGTCTTTTATGCTTTTCGATCCTTTTTCCTGCATGAAAATGGTGTTTTTATGAGTGTATCTCCTAGGATACACCATTAAGTCCCCCAGTTTAATGTCTTTATTTTTGTAAAAAATAAAGTCATTAAACTAAAAATAAAAGATACCCTTTTTTCTCGAAGACATAAAACTGCTGTAGCCGTCTGTTTTTCTGCTCTGACGTCATATTATTAATCATGAACTTTCCTCCAAAATCAGTTTGATTTATTTTCAAAATTTAAATTGCTGTGTTCAATTGATCTGATCCATACACGCGTATCAATCTCATCCATTTATCATCTATCAGTTGAATTATAAATAAGCCGTTCCTTTTTTCTTTTTCCGCTTCCGAAAACCGATCGTCTGCTTTGAAGATTACTACAATTAGTCGGTTTAGCAAAGCTTTTAAGTACAAGGTTAGTAAAATTATTCGTTACTTGTCTTCTTCTTCTCCTTTTTATTTTTCCACTACCATGGCCGAATCCAGCAGCACCTCATCTCAAAGAGACAACCGAGATGTGAGCACTATTTCATCAAGTATTACTGAAGCCGGAATAGATAGACTATGTATAGATCATAGGAACCTTAGATTGTTGAACCTCATGGTTCCTTCTCCTGATGATAGGGCAAACAAACCTCCTAAAAAGTTGATTACATTGTATAAGCTTCAACTTACAATAGGTAACCTTCATATTCCTCCCACTGTTTTCTTGCAAGAACTTCTATCTCATTATGGGATTGGCCTTAGTCAAATTTACCCACTTGGTTTGCAAAAAATTGTGCTTTTTGAATTGTACTGTAACGCTGTTGGGAAAATTCCAAGTATAAACCTTTTTCACGAGTTGTTTAGAAGTCGATTGGTGAGAAAATGCTGGTACACTTTTGATTGTAAAGCTAATAAGGCCTTTACCGGAATGAAAGAAACCTCCTTGAAAAGATGGAAAGAACCATTCTTTTTTGTTAACGAAAGAGTTATATAGGACAATTGGGCAAACATTCGAAAGTGGAGGAAAACCAAAATAGGAATAAGTAAATCAATTATTTTGTCTGATGATGAAAGAACAACTGTTGAAGAGTGGAAATCGGTGGAAATGCCACAACGTTCATATGCTGATAAAAAAGCCATTTTAGCGCGTTGTGGAATGAGTGATAATTGGCGTGCTAGATTTGTAGCAGTGCTGCACTGGAAAGGCTGTGGTAGGCAATTTATAAATATGCCTTATTTGTACTATGTCATTGTAGAATGCATTCTTATTGCAATACATTTAATGTGTCTGGTTTTTGCAGAAGAAGAGATGCAGGTCTTTAAAGTATTTAAGAATGCCAATCTGGATTCTCTTACTGTTACTGAGCGGCCAAAGACTGCTGCTGAACTTGAGGCCGATAAGGTTAAAGACACTATTTTTGAAGAACAATTGAAGAGCCCTAAACGGCCTACGGAAGGCGGTAATGATGATACTGCACAGCCCTCCTCATCTAATGTGGAAATTATTGAGGCTAATCCAAAACCGCCTACCGCCAAAAAAACTAGGAAATGCACAAAGCGTATATGGAAGCGTGCAACTGGCAAAGCTTCTCAACAAACAAAGAAAAGGATTAAGTCTTCAATATTGTCTTCTGCCTTGACATAATATGTATAATATGTGTTAATGCTCATCTGTAAAGTCAGTTATCGACAATGCAGAACCAATTTTGTCAACAGATGGTGATGAAGCCACTGCTAGTAGTGACAAGAGTGGTAAAGCTATTAATCCTGAAGATGATAATGATGAAGAAGAAGAAGAACAAATATATGAGGATAATATTATCAAAAATCCTCCTTTCACCAACCCATTAACTTTCACAAAAATAGGTACAACACAGTCTTCATCATCTTCTCAGCCACCTTCCGTTGTCCCTCTAGCCGGCTTAAGAAGCTTTGTGGAAGAACCTATTAACAAATCTGACAGCTTTGTTAATTTTTTGAAGGTACATTTCACCAGTGGACTCATGAAAATCTATTTGTATTGACTATATTGTTTGTGATTTTTGAATATGTAGTTTATTTTTGTAGGGAAATATGATTGCTGATCTTTCGACATCCTTATCTGCAATAACCCTTAAACAAAGTTGCCAATCAACTGATGCATCACTGGTGCTTCTGAATCAACATGTTCTTCATGGTCTGAAAATGCAAGAGGCTCAATCAACTCTTGTTGATAATGTTGTCCAGAATGCCAGCAAATTGAAAAGCATGGAAGTTGAGCTAAAAGATGTTAGTCTGAAGTGGAAAATAGCAGTTGACTTGGCACAAAAGAAGGAAGAGGCACTCCAATCGATTGAGACAAAATGTGTTGCTGAAAGGACTGAAAAAGAGAAGGTGATGGAGGAGAAGGACCAATTATTGAAGGAAGTTGAAAAGTTGGTTGAACAAGAAAAATATCGTGCTGATGAAAAAACTGTTGCTACTGCTGCTTCAGAGAAGACTTTTATTGATTTAAAGAATGGGATTCCTGCTCTTGTGCAGAGGGTGTTGAGCTCTCCTCTTGTTGGTCAGACTTTTCATAGATATCTGGAGGCGTCTACGGAGAGTGACCTTTCAGATACTATGGTGGAAATTTTGAATGATCTTCCTGTAAGACCTGACCCTTTACCAACTGCAATCTCAAAACATATCAAACCTGATGCTAATGCCAAGCTGCAAGTGGCCATCAATGAAGTGACTTCTCTGAAGATTAACTCTTTAGAAGAAATATGTGCTAGGGAAGATGTGTCTGTTAGGGACATCTTGGATGTGCCTATTTGAAAAGATAACTAATCTGTAATAACAATGTGTAGCATCTTTACACTGATATTATGTATATATCCAGCCTGTTTGGTTAATGTTGGTATTTTTTGTTACTTTCCATGATTGACGTATCATTGCTATATGCATTTAACCATTGCAAGCTCTTAAAAAGCTTAGATTTAATATATCACATCATATGAAATGATTTTTGCTTTAAACTGATTTTTGATGTTATATATGAATTAGACTGTCATCCATCATCCGCTGTCCGTAATGCATAATTCCTCTTTATGAATAATAGTTGTACTGCTACCTAAATGGTATTATGTATAAAGGCTATTGAAATTGTATACCTATTTTTTATTTTCACTTAGGAAAACATGTATAACTTTACTATTATGTAATGAATATATCGAACAATTTATCCGTTCTCCGTTCTGTAATAGAACACTTGTTTTATAAAGAAACATTAAGAATTCTCAGTCTACTTTATGAAGTAGGATATGAATGAATCATAATGTTGTTATGCAATAACAATTTATAAATATGTTAGAGAAATTTCTGTTTATGGAATTAACGGTGTTCCGTTTAGCGTGTTGCGCTCAGGTTTTGTGCGGCTTACAAAATACACTTGTATTTCAATTTTTTCTTTTTTCAAGATATAAATGGATTTATGTCGTTGTGAAAAACCATTCTGTATGTCATGACATTATGAGATCTTTACTTTTGCCTCGGTGCCCTCTAGCGAAGTAAACACTTTACGCTAGCCGATCCCTTGTGTCTATAATGTTGACACAAGAGCGTCTACCATCGGGGGCATAAAAATGCCTTGCCTTATGTGGGTAGGTATGAATGCTATGCTTTACATTCGTAACGCGTATTGCGTGAGGAAATATAAAATTTTATTGATAATACTGTCACATATACATCATTTTGTGTAATATCTTCGTATGGGGTGATCAAGTCCCAATCAGAAAATTACAAAAAGTGTATTGTGTTATTGTCTGAACTGATGGAAATTAGAAATGTGATAAAATCTGCTCTGTAAGATTCATGCTATTATACTATCTTCCGTGCAGCGTTCTGCATCCTCCTTTCAATGCTCCCACATTTTATATGGTTTAAAGTACCCGTTCACATCATTTCTGCTGAATAACTGCTTCGATGATTCCCCTCTGATAAAATTCCCTTGAGCTTCATAAACAACTGAGTTTTCTTTTGCGGGTCCTACATACTCAGAGTGCACTACTGCTACACCATTTGGTGTTGGGAACCATAATTCTGCATGTGGTGTGGAAGTAATTGCTCCTAATTTGCGAAGAGTTCGCCTACCGAACAATGCATTGAATCTTGATCTACCATCAAGAACTGTAAAGTCCACAATTTCTGTTCGGACTAAAGGATGTGTTCCCAATGTTACATCCAGCTTCACTCTACCAACTGCCTTCATTGATTTTCTCGTAATGCCAACAATTTTCACAGTCATATAGCCAAGCCTATCCAGCACGCTGAACGGATAATCGCTGAAACAATGCAGATATAAAATATCTGTTTCACTACCTGTATCAGTATAGATTCGAGGAATGTTTCTATTTGCAATTACAGCTGAGATCACCACAGGCTCCTCTGACAGACGCCAATTTGGAATGGTGTGAAATACGATTGGAGCATACATCCATTGCTCCATCCTGCGCCCTC
Organism: Rutidosis leptorrhynchoides; assembly: GCF_046630445.1. Lineage (NCBI taxonomy): Eukaryota > Viridiplantae > Streptophyta > Magnoliopsida > Asterales > Asteraceae > Rutidosis > Rutidosis leptorrhynchoides. The sequence continues at coordinate 166,155,412 of NC_092342.1, read as the reverse complement.
CGTCTGCCTCATTTTCATCCACCGTATTCCATATAACCTTAATATGTTTCTCATGGGTTGGATCCCTCTCGTCTTTTCTCTCTTCTCTTCTGTTCCAGTAATTTCATCCACCGTGAAGAACTTTTCCTTGCCAAGCAAAACGCTTGTTTGGATCATTCCTCCGATATTATTTTCCTGGTAACAGATGGTTTAGCTCCCCAGCTTTGATCTTTGCAATGATTTCTCTCATCAGCGATTTGCAATTGTCAGTGTCGTGTCCATATGCTTCATGAAAATCACACCACTTGTCACTTTGTGGTCCTTGACGTTCTTCCATTGGTGGAGGAGGGTGAAAGGTTTCCTTAACGGGTTCTATAAACTAGATTCTCTTGGAGTTTTTATTAAAGACATGATAAGTGGATGTCTGTCCAATGGCTTTCGATGGTGATAATTGTCATTCGGATGATTATTCCCCCTCCAACCGTGTTGTTATTTCTGGTAATTATTATCATACCCCTGTTGCCTCTAGTAGTTATCATACCTGTTCCTTTCTCCGCCTTGCGGTCTGAAATTTCTGTGATAATTATCCACTCTTGGATACCCCATCTCTCCTGCTCTTAAGTGCTTCTGAGCAATACCCAATGCCTTATGCAATGATTTTGGAATATCATAACGCAAAGCATGAATTAATCGTGCAAAATGTTACTGATCAAGACAAAATATAAATCCTGAAACAAGCTGAGACTCTGGTATGTCTGGTATCTTCTGACATTCAATGGTATAACCCTTCATGAAATCACTCAGTGATTCATTCTGGTGCATTGTTATCTCATGTGCATCAAGATGTGACAACGTGTAGCTTCTTAAACTTTGATATTGCATCACAAATTTTGCCCTCAAATCAAGGAAACTGGTAATGCTCCTTGGTGGCAAACTAGCAAACCACTTCCTTGCCATTTTCTGCAGTACCATTGGAAACATATGGCACACAGTTTCATCTTCCCAATGCTGTAACCTCATAACACCTTCAAACATAGTCAGAAAATATTCTGGATCTGTTGTACCATCATAAACACCGATAGATGGAATTCCCAAATTCCTTGGCAATGGATAATTTGCAATTCTAGGGATAAAACACTGTATTGATTCTGCCATTGCTGGTGGTTTGATAGCTTCATCTCCAGTAATCAAAGCAAACAAATTATCTACAGCTGTTGCACGGATGGTTGGTTGTGTTAATTTCTGCTTATATCGTGATGGTTCCGTCTTGGCCAAAATTCCATTAATAACTTGTAGTGACCCCAACTTTTCCATATTTATATATATTAAATGAAATTGTTATTTACATGATTAAGTGTTTTCAACATGTTAAGCAATCAAACTTGTTAAGACTTGATTAATTGAAATAGGTTTCATATAGACAATTGACCACCCAAGTTGACCGGTGATTCACGAATGTTAAAACTTGTAAAAACTATATGATGTCATATATATAGATATATATATAGTTAACATGGTATTATGATAAGTAAACATATCATTAAGTATATTAAAAATGAACTACATATGTAAAAACAAGACTACTAACTTAAGGATTTCGAAACGAGGCATATATGTAACGATTATCGTTCTAACGACATTTAATTGTATATATATCATATTAATATATATTAATACATCATAATATCATTATAATGTAATAATTTAACATCTCTTTAGATATAATAAACAATGGGTTAACAACATTTAACAAGATCGTTAACCTAAAGGTTTCAAAACAACACTTACATGTAACGACTAACGATGACTTAACCACTCAGTTAAAATGTATATACATGTAGTATTTTAATATGTATTCATACACTTTTGAAAGACTTCAAGACACTTATCAAAGTACTTCTACTTAACAAAAATGCTTACAATTACATCCTCATTCATTTTCATCAACAATTCTACTCGTATGCACTCGTATTCATACTCGTACAATACCCAGCTTCTAAATGTATTTACTATTGGTATATACACTCCAATAATCAGCTCTTAGCAGCCCTTGTGACTCACCTAACACATGTGGGAACCATCATTTGGAAACTAGCATGAAATATCTCATAAAATTACAAAAATATTAGTAATCATTCATGACTTATTTACAAGTAAACAAAATTACACATCCTTTATATCTAATCCATATACCAACGAGCAAAAACACCTACAAACACTTTAATTCTTCAATTTTGTTTATCTAATTGATCTCTCTCAAGTTCTATCTTCAAGTTCTAAGTTTTCTTCATAAATTCTATAAGTTCTAGTTTCATAAAATCAAGAATAGTTCCAAGTTTGCTAGCTTACTTCCAATCTTGTAAAGTGATCATCCAACCTCAAAAAATCTTTCTTATTTATAGTAAGATATCTTTCTAATACAAGGTAATACTCATATTCAAACTTTGATTCAATTTCTATAACTATAACAATCTTATTTCGAGTGGAAATCTTACTTGAACTTGTTTTCGTGTCATGATTCTGCTTCAAGAACTTTCAAGCCATCCAAGGATCCTTTGATGCTAGATCTATTTTTCTCATTTCCAGTAGGTTTACCTACTAAAATTAAGGTAGTAATGATGTTCATAACATCATTCAATTCATACATATAAAACTATCTTATTCGAAGATTTAAACTTGTAATCACTAGAACATAGTTTAGTTAATTCTAAACTTGTTCGCAAATAAAGTTAATCCTTCTAACTTGACTTTTAAAATCAACTAAACACATGTTCTATATCTATATGATATGCTAACTTAATGATTTAAAACCTGGAAACACGGAAAACACCGTAAAACCGGATATACGCCGTCGTAGTAACACCGCGGGCTGTTTTGGGTTAGTTAATTAAAAACCATGATAAACTTTGATTTAAAAATTGTTCTTCTGGGAAAATGATTTTTCTTATGAACATGAAACTATATCCAAAAATCATGGTTAAACTCAAAGTGGAAGTATGTTTTCCAAAATGGTCATCTAGACGTCATTTTTTCAACTGAAATGACTACCTTTACAAAAACGACTTGTAACCTGTATTTCCGACTATAAACTTATAATTTTTCTGTTTAGATTCATAAACTTAAGTTCAATATGAAACCATAGCAACTTGAAACACTCAAAACGGATTTAAAACGAAGAAGTTATATGTAAACCAAGATTGGATAATTTTTCTTGTTGTAGCTACGTGAAAATTGGTAACAAATCTATATTAATCATATCCTAGCTAACTCATATTGTATTATACATGTATTCTAATATATTATGTAATCTTGGGATACCATAGACACGAATACAATGTTTTAACATATCATATCAACCCATCTATATATATATTTCGAAACAACCATAGACACTCTATATGCAGTAATGTTGGAGTTAGCTATACAGGGTTGAAGTTGATTCCAAAATATTATATATACTTTGAGTTGTGATCTAGCCTGAAGCTTGTATACACGAGGTGGTGGATTGATTCAAGATAATATATATTGCTTTATTTTCTGTACATCTAACTGTGGACAACTAGTTGTAGGTTACTAACGAGGACAGCTGACTTAATAAACTTAAAACAGCAAAAATTATTAAAAATGTTGTAAATATATTTTGAACATACTTTGATATATATGTACATATTTGTTATAGGTTCGTGAATCGACCAGTGGCCAAGTCTTACTTCCCGACGAAGTAAAAATCTGTGAAAGTGAGTTATAGTCCCACTTTTAAAATCTAATATTTTGGGATGAGAATACATGCAGTTTTATAAATGTTTTACCAAATAGAAACAAGTAAATGAAACTGCATTCTATGGCTGGATTATTAAACCGAATATGCCCCTTTTTAGTCTGGTAATCTAAGAATTAGGGAACAGACACCCTAATTGACGCGAATCCTAAAGATAGATCTATTGGGCCCAACGAGCCCCATCTAAAGTACCGGATGCTTTAGTACTTCGAATTCATCATGTCCGAAGGGAGTTCCAGAATGATAGGGGATATTCTATATGCATCTTGTTAAGGTCGGTTACCAGGTGTTCACCATATGAATGATTTTTATCTCTATGTATGGGATGTATATTGAAATATGAAATCTTGTGGTCTATTATTATGATTTGATAAATATAGGTTAAACCTATAACTCACCAACATTTTTGTTGACGTTTAAAGCATGTTTATTCGCAGGTAATTATTAAGAGCTTCCGAAGTTGCATGCTATTATATGGACAGGATTTGGTGTCAGCATGCTTGTATAATATTATTTAAAACTGCATTCGAGATTTATTTTGTTGTAACATATTAATATTTGTAAACCAATATGTATTGGTAGTGTGTAAGTGTGATATTTGTTAGATTATCATTTCTAGATAATCTAAGTGGTGTCTTGTTAACCTTGTCGATAAAATAAAGGTTATGGTTTGTTTTAAAAACGAAATCAGTCTTTGAAAAACGTCTCATATAGAGGTCAAAACCTCGCAACGATAATTTAAACATTAGAATTAAATATGTAAAATAAGATACAAACTAATTAAGTGTAATTTAAAATGAATCTATATGATTACTATGTATAATTTATATTATATAATATCTTATATATAAAATATGTTATTATATAACATATGTATTACAGGTAAGTTTAATATATGAAATTTGATATATTTAATTACTAATATTATTCTTATCATTATTAATATCATTTTTATGATATAAAGAGTAATAAAAGTTTGATTAAGATTATTATCATTATGATTATTAATATAACATAAAATTATTATTATCATTATGTTTATTACTATTATTATTGTACTTATTATTAATATTAAGTATTACTTTGATATAATTATCATTAATATAATTTTTATCTCTATTATTATTATTATTATTATTATTATTATTATTATTATTATTATTATTATTATTATTATTATTATTATTATTATTATTATTATTATTATTATTATTATTATTATTATTATTATTATTATTATCATTAGTATTATTTTAATTAGTAATATCATTATTATTATTATTTCAATTGTTATAATTATCAGTATTTTATTAAGCATGATAATATTAATATTATTAATATTATTATTAATATATTTATATATACTAATTACTAATTAATAATAATTCATAGAAAATCAGGAAATGGAATGTGGATTCAGTGAAAAGTACCCATCATACTTTAATCTGTTTTTGTCCCTAATCCAGTTATACAACGAATCTGAGTACAGATAAAATCTAAAATACTGTTAGCCATCTCAATTCTAATTATCTTTTATATTTCTGATTAAGATTTTCATGTCATTGTTGTCGGAAAAGGATACCAGTCGACCTCAATGAAAGATATACAATAAGATGGACTAATTATAAGTAGTAACATTCGTTCTTAATCAGATATACCCATTATTCATTTAAATTAGAAAAATAAAACAGAAACATGAAGAAAACGCCTCTGTTCTTGTATCTTTTATGCAATCCTTCGATTTCTAAACAATTCCCAAAATGTAAAAATGCATAAGCATTAGGAATCATTCACTCAATCTTTCTCAAAAATCTCAGGTTCCAATTCGTCCTATCGAGCCCGGATTTATGAGTCAAAGGTTTTTGAAAAATAAAGTCAACTGTTGTTCATCGATTCAATTCGAGCTTTATGTTGTGATTCAAGTCGAATTAATGAATTCAAAAGTTTCCATGAGTGATTTATAATCTTTTTCGTTTAGAGAGCAACACCTAAAACGATCTAAATCTCAACTTTACGTTTATTTTTTTTATTTTTTTTAAGTCGAGCAGCGACTGCTGCTGTTGCTTTAATTATATTTTTTTTTATTTTAGTTTTCAATCATTATAACCCACAAACAATAATTTTAGTTCAATTACTAGTCTTAAATCAAAGTGATTGAACTGTTATGGTGGTTACTGTTCTGGTCGAGCTTGTTGGCGAAGAAGAATATGAAACAGAAAAAAAACAATCTGTTATATAAATTATAAAGACGGACTTTAGTCAGTAAGTTAGGAATAGAGGACGGGTTAAGAGTGTTGCGGGTGAGCGGGAGGTTACGGGTTCAAGCCTTGCAGAGGTCTATTTATTTTTGGATCTGTTATTCTTAAGAGGTAGTTTCATTTTAAAAGTTTTTATTATTATTATTATTATTATTATTATTATTATTATTATTATTATTATTATTATTATTATTATTATTATTATTATTATTATTATTATTATTATTATTATTATTAGTGTTATTGATATTAGTGTTATTATTGTTATTATTATAATTATTATTAGTATTACAAATATAAGTATTAGTTGCTACTTATTATTATTATTATAAAAATTAAATATTCAATTATGATTGTTATTATTATTGTATTATTAATATTAATATCATTACTATTAATAGCATTATTATTAAGTAATATTATTGTTGTTATTATCATTAGTATTAAGATTGTTATTTTATATATCGTACAATTATGATTAGGATTATTAATAAGTAATATACGTTTATGAACTAAACTTGAAAAATATGGAAACTTTTATGATCTGAAATAAGAAAACTATTTAGATAAATATAAGATTGACATTGACTAGGATTTAACTATGATCGTGCACATTGTAAACAAAATAGTCATACATATGTAAATATAGATATAACCCTTTAAGTTCTTAAAATGATAATAAGTATTATAATTAATAAAATTATTATCTTGAGATCACTAAAACTATTATTTTCATTGTTATCAATATTATTAGGTAGTTACAAAAATTATTATCATAACCAATATTTACAGTAAAATTAATTTTTACAAGTATTATTAGTATTATTATCATGGGTATTACCAATATTGGAATTATTGTTAACATTGAAAATTTTTATAATTATAATCAAATATAACTTTTATTCACTATTATTAATATTATATATTATCATATATATATAAAAATATACTTAAAAGTAACATTACCTATAAGTATGAAATATTTATATTAACAATCTTTATATAAATATTCATATATAACTAATTACGTATTTTAATATATATATATATATATATATATATATATATATATATATATATATATATATATATATAACTATATAAATAATAACCGTTTTTAAATATATATATATACAAATCATATAACTAGTATATAAAAGTTATAATATATGAAATGGTTCGATTACAATTATAGGTATTAATGATTATGCAAATGATATAGGTTCGTGAATCCGAGGCCAACCCTGCATTGTTCAATTGTTTAATGTCGTCATATGTATTTTTACTACAAAATACATTAGGTGAGTTTCATTTGCCTTTTTACCCTTTATATTTTTGGGCTGAGAATACATGCGTAATTTTTATAAATGTTTTACGAAATAGACACAAGTAATCGAAACTACATTATATGGTTGAATTATCGAAATCGAATATGCCCCTTTTTATTTAGTCTGGTAATCTAAGAATTAGGGAACAGACACCCTAATTGACGCGAACTCTAAAGATAGATCTATCGGGCCCAACAAGCCCCATCCAAAGTACCGGATGCTTTAGTACTTCGAAATTTATATCATGTCCGAAGGAGGATCCCGGAATGATGGGAATATTCTTATATACTAATTGTGAATGTCGGTTACCAGGTGTTCAATCCATATGAATGATATTTTTGTCTCTATGCATGGGACGTTTATTTTTGAGAAATGAAAATCTTGTGGTCTATTAAAATGATGGAAACGATTGTTTATGTTAAACTAATGAACTCACCAACCTTTTGGTTGACACTTTAAAGCATGTTTATTCTCAGGTATGAAAGAAATCTTCCGCTGTGCATTTGCTCATTTTAAAGATACTACTTGGAGTCATTCATGACATATTTCAAAAGACGTTGCATTCGAGTCATCGAGTTCATCAAGATCATTATTAAGTTAATTATAATTGGATGTATTATGAAATGGTATGCATGTCGTCTACTTTCAATGAAATGAAAGTTTGTCTTTTAAAACGAATGCAATGTTTGTAAAATGTATCATATAGAGGTCAAGTACCTCGCGATGTAACTAACTATTGTGAATCGTTTGTAATCGATGTGGACTTTGTCCGGATGGATTAGGACGGGTTCTTTCAGTTGGTATCAGAGCGGTGGTCTTAGCGAACCAGGTCTGCATTATTGTGTCTAACTGATAAGTCGTTAGGATGCATTAGTGAGTCTGGACTTCGACCGTGTCTGCATGTCAAAAGTTTTGCTTATCATTTCGTGTCGAAACTTTCCTGCTTATCATTCTTAGGGAATCAGTTGCTTATCATTCTTAATCTAGACATATCTTACTGCCTGGATTGCATGAATAGGGTATAGACAAAATTCATATCTTAGCGTGTCTGTTAATTCATATTTTAGCATACCTATTACTGAAAACTTTACCTAACATATTCCGTAGATTCCTCCGTAACTTATGGGATTTTAGTATTATATATGCATATGTAAATTATGTATTGTAGGGTACTAATCTACATCATATTCTATTCTTTATCGAAAATCCTTCATCTGATCGTACGAGACGAATCCCTCAACCAGTTCGAATCCCTCGGATTCCGACAGCTATTCTAATTTGGAGTTTCATCTAAGCTCCGAAAGCAGTGTCACCAGAATGAATCAACCAATTCATCTGATGGGTTCGTACTCGACTTAATCAATGGAGACGCGCAGAAGACGATCCCTTCCACTAGCCGAATTCACCTCTTGGCGAGGAACCTGAAGCACTTACCGGCGAAGCTATTCGAAACACCATTTTCAGCCTCATTTCTAGAGTATCTCGTCACGACTATATACTATCTCAAATCCTAGATCTTATTCATTCGCTCGTTCCACCGACAATCATCCCGGAGTAATAAAAGAAGTCAACGAACTTCGCGCTCGAGTAATCAATTTGGAGAATAATGGTGCAAAACGTACCAGCTTCAGCAACATCACCTGCATCAACAGTACAACCAACAACATAAGTTTCAACATTACATGCTCAACATCTCATTCTGTACCTCGAGTATAATCATCGTTCTACTAATCATTCTACATTATTTATCTTCGTTCGACATGGAAATTATATAATCTTTAATGTTTTAGAGATTATATATTCTTATTCTAACGGTAAATCAAATGAGTCTAATATCATATTGACTCATTAAATCCATGATTACATCTGAGGAAAATATATGTGCAAGTATATTTTCATAAAGATTGTAATTAAAAATTCTTTTGTACAAACTGTTAATGGTGAAAATATTTTAACGGGTAGGTAATACCCGAAGAATATTTAGATTTCACATTAATAAGTTACATTGTACGTTCTTCGAATTTGATCTAGCAGTCATTTACTATCCTACTTACATCTACAGATATACGTATCCGTTCACCACAGAATAACCATTTTCATTCAAATTCAATTTCATATTTGGATTTTGACTTACCAGAATCCAACAAGTGGCATAATGAAGAAATATTGAACACAATAAAAATTGATTAGAAACAGACTAATTAATAATATGAAATTTTGTTAAGAAACCAAGCTAACAAGATCCTAGCTAACTATTCCTAGCTAACTGATTACATTTTATTTATAGCAGTTTATTTATCGCAATTTAATTATCGCAATTTAATTTATCGTCATTTAATTTCTGTTATTTATTTTACGCATTTTAAATATCGGGACACGTATACAAGGTTTTGACATATCATATCGACGCATCTATATATATTATTTGGAATCACCATAGACACTCTATATGCAGTAATGATCGAGTTCTCTATACAGGGTTGAGGTTGATTCTCAAATAATATATATACTTTGAGTTGTGATCGAGTCTGAGACATGTACACGGGTCACGATATTTATTAATTAATTCGAATATTATATATATAACTATATATGAATTATTGGACTGTTAACTGTGGACTATCAAGATTGGACAATTAAAAATGAATAAAAATAAGGATTATAACATATGAAACTAAACAATTCTTCAAGTTTGCCACTTGATATCATCTTAAACCTCATTATATCTCGACGATTACAATCTGTGTTCAAACCTGTCATAATTCCTGAAAACACCTCAATCGAGAGGATGAACCAACCGCACTCCATCTATGGAAGAAAATATTGACGCATATAGTTATGCACCTGAAAACTCCCGGACCCTAAGTAAAAGTTTAACACGTGTCTGTGTTAGCTCCTTTGGCATTGTTATTACCGAAAATAACATTGCAACTCTTTTTCAAATTAGTCAATTTTATCACAGCTTCAACAAATCAACTTCAACTTCCATTCGAATTAGCCTTATTATAACCTCGATATATAAGTTTACCTGTCGTCATCGTTACCGGAGAACCGTTTATATTTAACCACATTAGCAGTAAAATTACCAGCAACTTCAATGAATTTGGATTTTCCGAAAAATCATTATATTCATTGAAACCTCATCTTGTATTCATCTATACCCTGTAACAATAATTGCCATACCAATTACCGGGAATCAGCAATCAGTATTTCAAATCTCGTAGCATTTCTACATCAATAGTTATATGTATACATATAACAATTATCTCCTAGAATTACGACCTTCAATTCTGAAATTTTGAGAAGGCACCCAGTTTACGAATCGATACTCTGAATGTTGAAAAAGCTGAATGAAGCAGCAGAAATTGTAGGCAACTGTAAACGACATTAGTCGTCGGAAGTTTGATGATAAAGAAAGGAGTGTTAGGAACGCTCGATAGAAAATTGGGTATTGAAAAACAGATTGAACTACCCATGAAGGAGACCAAGGACAAATACAAGGACCAAACCATATATTCAAAGGATTCAGGTAATTCTGGATCCGTTGAAATATTTAGAGAATATCTTGCTCCGAAGTCATGTTAAAATCTTGCGGAAAATCTTTCTCCATCAACCATCGAACTTAGAAATTCCAAAATATCATCATCAATATATTTGATATTTCTGAGGATATTTTCATAAATATTCTCTTCCGAAATTATATACCTCTTCGTGCTTCCCGTGTATCATTATATTGGAAACATTCAATAGAAAATTTAGTACCGAAAAGAAGATTATGCGAAACTAGGAAGAAAGCCGTGGACAAATCACAAAGAATAAGTTTGACTTCAAAGAATCTAAATGATTCAATGTCTGCTAAAGTCTTTAGTGAATATCTTGCTCCTTACTCTAAACCCTTGCAGACAATAGTTTCTATCATCCTCTGATCTTAGATATTCCGAGATATTATCGTATCTTTCATTATAAATATCCTCCATATTTCTGGAGATATTTTATAACTATTCTTATCTGAAAATCATTAATCTCTTCGTGCTATCAGTATTACATCAGATAGAAACTGTTAGTTTCTATATTCTGTAAACTTTTGAGCTTAAAATATGAATGTTATTGAAGTAATGTTGAGAATTGATGCATGAGTTAGTATAATATAATGACACTTGATCAACGTGATTATATTACAGTAAGTCATGCTGAGTTTCTAAATGGAACATGATGATTCACAGATTATAACGTCATCAAGTGCCATGTTACATAACTCTTTCATTCTGCTTAACTTCTGAACATATCAAGAAAATATATTCTTGATAGTTCTATTCTCAGTGATACAGTTAATTTGACAAATCAAATCGTGCTATTACGTTCTTTCTTGTTTAGAACATTAAGTTCATTCGAAATTTCATACTTACGAATTCTAGACCATTACTCGCTTTACTAGAGATCGAGAAGATAATAAAAAGATAAAGAGCTCCAAAATATAAGAGAAAATATAAAGCCCGATAACAACACGGAGATTACAAACCGTGGATATTAATACAGATAGCAATATAAAGACATGGTATAATTAAGAATAGTATCACCCCAAGGTAATAGTAGAAGTAAACAGATTCTTCTGATGGAAGATTGAAAAGAAAGATGACAGAAATGATAATTAGAAAAATATCAAGGATTAGAACTGGATTAAGTATTTTCACAATCTTTTGGATGTATGAACTAAGAAAGAAAGTATAGTAATGGTGAGAATAATGGAACGAAAAAGCTTAATTGATAGTGGAAATATCAGACAGAGTAATCGAGGCAGATCACCGTATTTTTTTATAGAGATCTTAATCTCCTTATTCACCGATGAATCAAATCTTTTAGATTTCAAAGATTTTCTTTAAATCCCTTGAATTCCGGAATTCAACCAAGGCAACGTCAAAAGTTAAGATGAATCTTTACTTTCCTATTTCACTCTTTGGTGATAGCTTCATTCGTACTCTTCGAATAATCGAGTTATTTTTATCCATATTACTCAATGATGATAAAACTCAAATTTATCAACTCATATTCGTCATGAAAACATTTTTATTGTTAGCCATGACCACCTCACTCAAATTTCGGGACAAAATTTCTTTAACGGGTAGGTACTGTGATGACCCGGAGATTTCCGATCAAATTTAAACTTTAATCTTTATATGTTTACGACACGATGAGCAAAGTCTGTGATCTTGAGTCTCAAAAAGTTTTGGAACTATATTCATGTATCCATTTAACCATTGACTATTCTCGACGATTCACAAACAACTATTTGTAAATATATATATATATATATATATATATATATATATATATATATATATATATATATATATATATATATATATATATATATATATATATATATATATATATATATATATAAATGTAAGTATATATAATAATTTGAAATGATATAATATAATTTAAACATTAGAATTAAATATGTAAAATAAGATACAAACTAATTAAGTGTAAATTAAAATGAATCTATATGATTACTATGTATAATTTATATTATATAATATCTTATATATAAAACATGTTATTATATAACATATGTATTACAGGTAAGTTTAATATAATAAATTTGATATATTTAATTACTAATATTATTGTTATCATTATTAATATCATTTTTATAATATAAAGAGTAATAAAAGTTTGATTAAGATTATTATCATTATGATTATTAATATTACATAAAATTATTATTATCATTATGTTTGTTACTATTATTATTGTACTTATTATTAATATTAAGTATTACTTTGATATAATTATCATTAATATAATTATTATCTCTATTATTATTATTATTATTATTATTATTATTATTATTATTATTATTATTATTATTATTATTATTATTATTATTATTATTATTATTATTATTATTATTATTATTATTATATTATTATTATTAGTCTTATTTTAATTAGTAATATCATTATTATTATTATTTCAATTGTTATAATTATCAGTATTTTATTAAGCATGATAATATTAATAATATTAATATATTTATATATACTAATTATTGATTAATAATAATTCATAAAAAATCAGGAAATGGAATGTGGATTCAGTGAAAAGTACCCATCATACTTTAATCTGTTTTTGTCCCTAATCTAGTTATACAACGAATCTGAGTACATATAAAATCCAAAATACTGTTAGCCATCTCAATCTTAATTATCTTTTATATTTCTGATTAAGATTTTCGTGTCATTGTTGTCGGAAAAGGTTACCAGTCGACCTCAACGAAAGATATACAATAAGCTAGATTAATTATAAGTAGTAACATTCGTTCTTAATCAGATATACCCATTATTCATTTAAATTAGAAAAATTAAACAGAAACATGAAGAAAACGCCTCTGTTCTTGCATCTTTTATGCAATCCTTCGATTTCTAAACAATTCCCAAAATGTAAAAATGCAGAAGCATTAGGAATCATTCACTCAATCTTTCTCAAAAATCTCAGTTTCCAATTCGTCCTATCGAGCCCGGATTTATGAGTCAAAGGTTTTTGAAAAATAAAGTCAACTGTTGTTCATCGATTCAATTCGAGCTTTATGTTGTGATTCAAGTCGAATTAATGAATTCAAAAGTTTCCATGAGTGATTTATAATCTTTTTTGTTTAGAGAGCAACACCTAAAACGATCTAAATCTCAACTTTGCGTTTATTTTTTTTATTTTTTTTAAGTCGAGCAGTGACTGCTGCTGTTGCTTTAATTATATTTTTTTTAGTTTTCAATCATTATAACCCACAAACGGTAATTTTAGTTCAATTACTAGTCTTAAATCAAAGTGATTGAACTGTTATGGTGGTTACTGTTCTGGTCGAGCTTGTTGGCGAAGAAGAATATGAAACAGAAAAAAAAATCTGTTATATAAATTATAAAGACAGACTTTAGTCAGTAAGGAATAGAGGATGGGTTAAGAGTGTTGCGAGTGAGCGGGAGGTTACGGGTTCAAGCCTTGCAGAGGTCTATTTATTTTTGGATCTGTTATTCTTAAGAGGTAGTTTCATTTTAAAAGTTTTTATTATTATTATTATTATTATTATTATTATTATTATTATTATTATTATTATTATTATTATTATTATTATTATTATTATTATTATTACTATTATTATTATTATTATTATTATTATTATTATTATTATTATTATTATTATTATTATTATTATTATTATTATTATTATTATTATTATTAGTGTTATTGATATTAGTGTTATTATTGTTATTATTATAATTATTATTAGTATTACAAATAGAAGTATTAGTTGCTACTTATTATTATTATAAAAATTAAATATTCAATTATGATTGTTATTATTATTGTATTATTAATATTAATATCATTACTATTAATAGCGTTATTATTAAGTAATATTATTGTTGATATTATCATTAGTATTAAGATTGTTATTTTATATATCGTACAATTATGATTAGGATTATTAATAAGTAATATATGTTTATGAACTAAACTTGGAAAATATGGAAACTTTTGTGATCTGAAATAAGATAACTATTTAGATAAATATAAGATTGACATTGACTAGGATTTAACTATGATCGTGCGCATTGTAAACAAAATAGCCATACATATGTAAATATAGATATAACCCCCTTAAGTTCTTAAAATGATAATAAGTATTATAATTAATAAAATTATTATCTTGAGATCACTAAAACTATTATTTTCATTGTTATCAATATTATTAGGTAGTTACAAAAATCATTATCATAACCATCATTTACAGTAAAATTAATTTTTACAAGTATTATTATTATTATTATTATTATTATTATCATGAGTATTACCAATATTGGAATTATTGTTAACAATGAAAATTTTTATAATTATAATCAAATATAACTTTTATTCACTATTATTAATATTATATATTATCATATATATAAAAATATACTTAAAAGTAACATTACCTATAAGTATGAAATATTTATATTAACAATCTTTATATAAATATTCATATATAACAAATTACGTATTTTAATATATATATATATATATATATATATATATATATATATATATATATATATATATATATATATATATATATATATAACTATATAAATAATAACCGTTTTTAAATATATACATATACAAATCATATAACTAGTATATAAAAGTTATAATATATGAAATGGTTCGATTACAATTATAGGTATTAATGATTATGCAAATGATATAGGTTCGTGAATCCGAGGCCAACCCTGCATTGTTCAATTGTTTAATGTCGTCATATGTATTTTTACTACAAAATACATTACGTGAGTTTCATTTGCCTTTTTACCCTTTATATTTTTGGGCTGAGAATACATGCTTAATTTTTATAAATGTTTTACGAAATAGACACAAGTAATCGAAACTACATTATATGGTTGAATTATCAAAATCGAATATGCCCCTTTTTATTTAGTCTGGTAATCTAAGAATTAGGGAACAGACACCCTAATTGACGCGAACTCTAAAGATAGATCTATCGGGCCCAACAAGCCCCATCCAAAGTACCGGATGCTTCAGTACTTCGAAATTTATATCATGTTCGAAGGAGGATCTCGGAATGATGGGGATATTCTTATATACTAATTGTGAATGTCGGTTACCAGGTGTTCAATCCATATGAATGATATTTTTGTCTCTATGCATGGGACGTTTATTTATGAGAAATGAAAATCTTGTAGTCTATTAAAATGATGGAAACGATTGTTTATGTTAAACTAATGAACTCACCAACCTTTTGGTTGACACTTTAAAGCATGTTTATTCTCAGGTATGAAAGAAATCTTCCGCTGTGCATTTGCTCATTTTAAAGTTACTACTTGGAGTCATTCATGACATATTTCAAAAGACGTTGCATTCGAGTCATCGAGTTCATCAAGATCATTATTAAGTTAATTATAATTGGATGTATTATGAAATGGTATGCATGTCATCGACTTTCAATGAAATGAAAGTTTGTCTTTTAAAACGAATGCAATGTTTGTAAAATGTATCATATAGAGTTCAAGTACCTCGCGATGTAATTAACTATTGTGAATCATTTGTAATCGATGTGGACTTTGTTCAGATGGATTAGGACGGGTTCTTTCAGTATCAGAGCGTTGGTCTTAGAGAACTAGAATTTTTGCATTAGTGTGTCTTACTTAGTTTGTTAGGATGCATTAGTGAGTTCGGACTTCGACTGTTTTTTTCTTCAAAAAAAAAAATGATCGCTTAACTTTTTTTGTTGGAAACTATATATTATTAACATGTAAATAATATGTGATATGTTAATCTCTTAACGTGTTTGATATTGTGTGATAGATATCTACCTCTAGTACAAATCCCATCAACTCACCTAATAATAATGAAGAGTCGAATATACTTTGGGAAGATTCACAAATTCCCAAAGAGGAACCAGAAGAACAGGAACCGGAAGAAGAGGAACCGGAAGAGGAGGAACCGGAAGAAGAGGAACCGGAAGAGGAGGAACCGGAAGAGGAAGAACGGGAAGAAGAAGAGGTTCCAGAGGAAGAAATATTGATACCTACAGTAAATCGGTTAAATAAAAGAAAATCCTCAACCAACGGACCAAAGTCAATAATGGTCAATGGTATTTCCGCCGAGGAAGCAAAATATTGGGAAGATTACCAATTTTCCAATGAATCGGATCCCGATGAGGATTCCGATGATGTTATAGAAATTACCTCGACCCAATTTAATAAAGCAAAATAAAATAATAAGGGATAAGGTATAAAAATAGAGAAACCTGATTCCAACCCCGATGAACTTTATATGTATCGGCAACGTCCGTATTTCATAAAATGTAACAATAACCCAGGAACCTCTAAACCACCAGGTTTTTCTAAACCATTATGGAAAACGACGGCTCGTATTAGGGGAGCATCATATATCCCTAGGAAATTAGCAAAACGAACCAAGTCAAAAGAAGAAGAAACGAGTGAGTCAGATTAAAGAGTTGTAATCATGTTGTGTAATATATGTAATATAGTGTGCTTATGCTTTTTTGATAAATGTAAAATTGCTTGTATTGTTTGTTAATTATCTTTTATGAATCTAACCCTCGTCTATTTTTACAGTATAAAAATACAAAATGGACGTTAAGGGTAAACAACCGAATATTTTAGAAGACCTGCCAGAGGATATGATTGATGAAATCTTGTCTAGAGTCGGTCAGAATTCATCAACATAATTAGTTATGGCGAAATTAACTTGTCAAATATTTGAAAGACTTTCCAGAAATACCTTAGTTTATAAAAGGCTTTCCTTTGATAGGTGGGGTATATCACATTGGGGAGATCGTAAGTTACTCCGTGTTTTCTTTAAAGCGTTAAATGTGGGGAACCCAAATGCAATTTTTCGTTACGGTTTAAGAACCTACTTTGACTCAGCATATACTAACATAGGACTTCGTGAATTAGAAAGAGCTTCTAACATGCAACATAAAGAAGCATGTTATGCTTACGGGTTAGTGATGTTCGCTTCTCACCAAAGTGAGAAAAAGAAGATCGGATTACAACTATTAAATGAAACATTCCCACAAGTGACGGACTCAGTAGTTGGGGTAAGAAACAAGGTTTTTAGATTGCTACGAAACTGTTGGGCATTACGAAACCCTCGTCCTTTTGACGACATTACAACATGCTGCCTAGCCAATGGTCATAATGGTTACCTTCCACAAGATCAAGGATGGGAAGTCGTTTTAGTAAAACCAGAATGCATGACCTGTTTCTGGACTTATGAATTACGTGTCTTTATTGCCTTTGCTGAAAAACTTGTGTATTATTTAGAATTACCTTTATAGCTGCCGTGTAGCAAGTTATTATGTGCTATATTTCATCCTATATGTATAATAGTGGTATTGTATGTTTGTAAAATATTGTATAAAATTTTAAACGCGAAATATTATTGTAATAAGTTTTTCATATAGAATCGTAGTAGTTGAATTGTATAATAGCTACTAAGTATGAACTTAACGGGTAGGTACTACCCGAATTAAAACTATAAAATACTAATATGAAGAAAAAGCTTTTATAAATAAGTTCATATTATGCTACGAAATACTATTGACTACTCTTAAATTCTATATGATTAACTCAATTCTTTTTGGCTATTTTTGAAGGAAATGGCACCGGCGACTCGTCAGAATTTGAACATGAGCGAGGAAGACTTCCGTGTTTTCCTTGCAGCAAACATAGCCGTAGTACAGGCTGCGATGCAAAATAACAATAACTCTAGATCTAGCAGTGGAACTAATTCCACAAGAAATCGTGTAGGATGCTCCTACAAAGAATTCACTGCCTGCAAACCTTTGGAATATGATGGAACCGAAGGACCAATTGGATTGACACGGTGGACCGAGAAGGTCAAATCAGTGTTTGCCATAAGTAAGTGTACTGAAGAGGACAAAGTTAAGTACGCTACGCATACCTTCACAGGTACTGCGTTAACGTGGTGGAACACCTATCTTGAACAGGTAGGACAAAATGCTGCTTACGCACTACCGTGGTCGGCATTCAAGCAATTGATGAACGAGCAGTACCGTCCTAGAAACGAAGTCAATAAGCTCAAGGTAGAACTTAGAGAGTTACGAACACAAGGATTCGACATTACCGCATATGAACGATGATTCACAGAGTTGTGCCTATTGTGTCCGGGAGCGTTCGAAGATGAAGAAGAGAAGATCGACGCGTTTGTAAAAGGGTTACCAGTAAGGATTCAAGAAGATGTGAGTTCACACGAGCCTGCTTTCATACAGAAGGCAAGTCGAATGGCTCATAAACTCATAAATCAGATTGAGGGGAGAATTAAAGAACAGGCGGCCGAAGAAGCCAACACGAAACAACTCAAGAGGAAGTGGGAGGAAAACGGTGACAAGATTCACCAGTACATCAACAATAACAATTACAACCACAACTGCAACAACAATCGCAACAATAACCGCAATTCTAACAATAACTACAACAAATGTCCCAACAACAATAACAACAACTACAACAACCGTTTCAACAACAATAACAATCCCAACAACAACCTCAATAACAACAAACAACAGAAACAACCATGCTTTAGGTGTGCAGAGTACCAACCGAATGTGTTTTGCACAACAGTTTGCACCAAGTGTAAGAGAAGTGGTCATGGCGCGGCAAAATGTGAGATTTACGGACCAAAGAACAACAAAAATAAAGAAACAAATAAGGTCGGAACAAATAATGCTGACGTAATTTGTTATAAATGTGGAAAACTAGGCCACATTATTAGAAATTGCCCAAACCAAGGGAATACTAATGGGCAAGGCCGCGGAAGAGTTTTCAATATTAATGCGGCAGAAGCGCAGGAAGATCCGGAGCTTGTTACGGGTATGTTTCTTATTGACAATGCATCTGCTTATGTTTTATTTGATTCGGGTGCGGATAGAAGCTATATGAGTAGAGATTTTTGTGCTAAATTAAGTTGCCCATTGACGTCTTTGGATAGTAAATTTTTACTCGAATTAGCAAACAGTAAATTAATTTCAGCAGATAATATATGTCGGGATAGAGAAATTAAACTCGGGGATGAAACGTTTAAAATTGATTTAATACCAGTCGAGTTAGGGAGTTTTGATGTAATAATTGGCATGGACTGGTTGAAAAAGGTGAGAGCAGAGGTTGTTTGTTACAAAAATGCGATTCACATTATGCGTGAAAAGGGAAAACCTTTAATGGTGTACGGAGAAAAGAATAATGCGAAATTAAATCTTATTAGTAGTTTGAAGGCACAAAAACTAATAAGAAAAGGTTGTTACGTCATTCTAGCACACATGAAGTAAGTTAAACCTGAAGAAAAGAACATCAGTGATGTTCCCGTCGCAAAAGAATTTCCCGATGTATTTCCGAAAGAATTACCGGGATTACCCCCACATCGATCCGTTGAATTTCAAATAGATCTTGTACCAGGAGCTGCACCAATAGCTCGTGCTCCATACAGACTTGCACCCAGCGAAATGAAAGAATTACAAAGTCAGTTACAAGAACTTTTAGAGCGTGGTTTTATTCGACCAAGTACATCACCATGGGGAGCTCCTGTTTTGTTTGTCAAGAAGAAGGATGGTACATTTAGGTTATGTATCGACTACCGAGAGTTGAACAAACTTACCTTCAAGAACTGCTACCCACTATTGAGAATTAACGACTTATTTGATTAACTACAAGGCTCGTCGGTTTATTCGAAGATTGATTTATGTTCTGGGTATCATCAAATGCGGGTGAAGGAGGATGATATTTCAAAGACTGCTTTTAGGATGCGTTACGGTCATTATGAGTTTATGGTTATGCCATTTGGGTTGTCTAACACACCAGCTGTGTTCACGGACCTCATGAACCGAGTGTGTGGACCATACCTTGACAAGTTTGTCATTGTTTTCATCGATGACATACTTATTTACTCAAAGAATGACCAAGAGCATGAAGAACATTTGAGAAAAGTGCTAGAGTTGTTAAGGAAGAAAAAACTGTACGCTAAGTTTTCAAAGTGTGCATTTTGGTTGGAAGAAGTTCAATTTCTCAGTCACATAGTGAACAAAGAAGGTATTCAGGTGGATCCAGCAAAGATTGAAACCGTTGAAAAGTGGGAAACCCCGAAAACTCCGAAGCATATACGCCAATTTTTAGGACTGACTGGTTACTAGAGAAGGTTCATCCAAGACTTTTCCAGAATAGCAAAACCCTTGACTGCATTAACGCATAAAGGGAAGAAATTTGATGAAAAGATGAACAAGAAAAAGCGTTTCAATTGTTAAAGAAAAAGTTAACTACGGCACCTATATTGTCATTACCTGAAGGGAATGATGATTTTGTGATATATTGTGACGCCTCAAAGCAAGGTCTCGGTTGTGTATTAATGCAACGAACGAAAGTAATTGCTTATGTGTCTACACAATTGAAGATTCACGAGCAGAATTATACGACGCATGATTTGGAATTAGGCGCGGTTGTTTTTGCATTAAAGACTTGGAGGCACTACTTATATGGGGTCAAAAGTATTATATATACCGACCATAAAAGTCTTCAACGCATATTTAATCAGAAACAACTGAACATGAGGCAGCGCAGGTAGATTGAATTATTGAATGATTACGACTTTGAGATTCGTTATCACTCAGGGAAGGCAAATGTGGTAGCCGACGCCTTGAGCAGAAAGGACAGAGAACCCATTCGAGTAAAAGCTATGAATATAATGATTCACAATAACCTTACTACTCAAATAAAGGAGGCGCAACAAGGAGTTTTAAAAGAAGGAAATTTAATGGATGAATTACCCAAAGGATCGGAGAAGCATCTTAATATTAGGGAAGACGGAACCCGGTATAGGGTTGAAAGAATTTGGGTACCAAAATTTAGAGATATGAGAGAAATGGTACATAGAGAAGCTCATAAAACCAGATACTCAATACATCCTGGAACGGGGAAGATGTACAAGGATCTCAAGAAACATTTTTGGTGGCCGGGTATGAAAGTCGATGTTGCTAAATATGTAGGAGAATGTTTGACGTGTTCTAAGGTCAAAGCTGAGCATCAGAAACCATCAGGTCTACTTCAACAACCCGAAATCCCGGAATGGAAATGGGAAAACATTACCATGGATTTCATCACTAAATTGCCAAGGACTGCAAGTGGTTTTGATACTATTTGGGTATAGTTGATCGTCTCACCAAATCAGCACACTTCCTGCCAAGAAGAGAAAATGACAAGATGGAGAATTTAGCACTACTGTATTTGAAGGAAGTTGTCTCCAGACATGGAATACCAATCTCTATTATCTCTGATAGGGATGGAAGATTTATTTCAAGATTCTGGCAGACATTACAGCAAGCATTAGGAACTCGTCTAGACATGAGTACTGCCTATCATCCACAAACTGATGGGCAGAGCGAAAGGATGATACAAACGCTTGAAGACATGCTACGAGCATGTGTTTTTGATTTCAAAAACAGTTGGGATCGACATCTACCGTTAGCAGAATTTTTCTACAACAACAGCTACCATTCAAGCATTGAGATGACACCGTTTGAAGCACTTTATTGTAGAAAGTGCAGGTCTCCAATTTGTTGGAGTGAAGTGGGGGATAGACAGATTACGGGTCCAGAGATAATACAAGAAACTACCGAGAAGATCATCCAAATTCAACAACGGTTGAAAACCGCCCAAAGTCGACAAAAGAGCTATGCTGACATTAAAAAAAAAGATATAGAATTTGAAATTGGAGAGATGGTCATGCTTAAAGTTGCACCTTGGAAAGGCGTTGTTCGATTTGGTAAAAGATGGAAATTAAATCCAAGGTATATTGGACCATTCAAGATTATTGATCGTGTAGGACCAGTAGCTTACCGACGTGAGTTACCTCAACAACTCGCGGCTGTACATAACACTTTCCACATCTCGAATTTGAAGAAATATTTTGCTAAAGAAGATCTCACTATTCCGTTAGACGAAATCCAAATCAATGAAAAACTTCAATTCATCGAAGAACCCGTCGAAATAATGGACCGTGAGGTTAAAAGACTTAAGCAAAACAAGATAACAATTGTTAAGGTTCAATGGAATGCTCGTAGAGGACCCGAGTTCACCTGGGAAAGAGAAGATCAGATGAAGAAGAAATACCCGCACTTATTTCCAGAAGATATGTCAACACCTCCAACTACTTAAAATTTCGGGAAATTTATTTAACGGGTAGGTACTGTAGTGACCCGAACTTTTCCATGTTTATATATATTAAATGAAATTGTTATTTAAATGATTAAGTGTTTTCAACATGTTAAGCAATCAAACTTGTTAAGACTTGATTAATTGAAATAGGTTTCATATAGACAATTGACCACCCAAGTTGACCGGTGATTCACGAACGTTAAAACTTGTAAAAACTATATGATGTCATATATATAGATATATATATAGTTAAAATGGTATTATGATAAGTAAACATATCATTAAGTATATTAACAATGAACTACATATGTAAAAACAAGACTACTAACTTAAGGATTTCGAAACGAGGCATATATGTAACGATTATCGTTGTAACGACATTTAATTGTATATATATCATATTAAGATATATTAATACATCATAATAGAATGATAATGTAATAATTTAACATCTCTTTAGATATAATAAACAATGGGTTAACAACATTTAACAAGATCGTTAACCTAAAGGTTTCAAAACAACACTTACATGTAACGACTAACGATGACTTAACGACTCAGTTAAAATGTATATACATGTAGTGTTTTAATATGTATTCATACACTTTTGAAAGACTTCAAGACACTTATAAAAGTAATTCTACTTAACAAAAATGCTTACAATTACATCCTCATTCATTTTCACCAACAACTCTACTCATATGCACTCGTATTCGTACTCGTACAATACCCAGCTTCTAAATGTATTTACTATTGGTATATACACTCCAATGATCAGCTCTTAGCAGCCCTTGTGACTCACCTAACACATGTGGGAACCATTGTGACGACCCGGAAATTTCTGATCAAATTTAAACTTAATCTTATATGATTCCGACACGATAAGCAAAGTCTATAATATCGAGTCTCGAAAAATTTAGAATTATTTACATGGATACACTTCAACCTTTGACCATCCCAGACGATTCACAAACATTTGTGTGTAAACAAATATGTAAATATATATGTATAAACAAATTCTATACATAGGTAATATTATATATATTGAAAGTTATAATATTAAAGATTCAATAAGTAATATAAATGATAGTAATATTATTAACATTAATTTCACTAATTTTATCAATATTTGTATCATTAATATTATTATACAAAGTATATATGAAATTTGATATGTACAAATATTAATAATAAAATTTGTATTATTATCATTATTAATTCTATTGTTATTATTATTATTATTCTTATTAGTATTTTGAAAATTCTATTAATAATTTTATTATAGTTAATATTAGTACTTTATTATAAATATTAAGGTTTATAGATTATATATAATCAAATATATAAAGCGATTTATATAGATACTTATAGATATATATTTTTAGATATATATATATATATATATATATATATATATATATATATATATATATACACTTATATAAAATACAGAATTTTATACATAATAACATATGCAGAAATAAATATACATGTATATATACGGATAAATACATAAATTGCATACGTATTCATTATCAATCGTTTTCCAACTTTATGGGAATTGATTTCTGTCCTCTGATGTTGTCACAATTAGTAAATTAATCACGGAAAGTTACAAATTCTGTTTGAAGTCCCAATCCATCGTACATATTAGCTGAAAAGCATAACCCGTGTTATTTTTTTTATTTGTATTTATTTATCTACTGTATCATTTTGATTCCTCCTGTCGATACAACTAAAAATATAAATCAAACGAATTTGTATATGATTCGAAAAAAATCATAAAACAAACCACACCTATCACCACCACGTATAATCACCTTCACCTTGACCATCATTTCAACCGCCACTATATTCTAATCCACAACCAATCTTGTTGTTCGCATATTATCACTTCTATTCCTACTTCAGTTATTACGATCAACCATAACAACCATCACCATTCTACTTTATTAAACCACTTCTCAAACGCACTTAACCTTATTTCTTTCACCAACCCTAGCGAATACCATCTTTGCCATCGGCCTACTATTTGTTCGACCATTTACACCCACACCATAACCATGTCAATCTCTATTATCATCTATTTTTGTTGACCAACACAAACCCAAAACCCTTTTGTTTTAGTTGTATCCAAATTAAAACTCACAACCGACACCTTCATCAACAACACCACACCATCTCTCTCTCTCTCTCTTGTTTTCTCTCTCTCTTCGGTTTGTAGCTGGAACAATCATGAGAAAACTACCAACCAAACCACCACTAATTTTGTGATTTTTTTTTTACTGCAACTACTATTGTCCAGTTCTAGTTTCCTTCTCCTTCTTTCTTTTCTCTTCTTCTTTAAAAATCAGATTTCCTGCCCACTGCTCAATTTACTAAGGATGTGGTACGTATATGCTATATCTTTATTTAAACAAAAAAGGAGGGTTGAGAAAAGAAAAAGGTGTTCATAATATTTAGATGGTGAACCGAAATTATAAGGGTAAGGCACCAACTCAACGATTTAAATAAATCTGCATAGTAAAATGCCACTTGTGAATTCCTTTCTCTTGGTCGACATCTTGTCCCCCACTTGCCATAAACTTTCGGTGGGGATGAATGGGAAAAACAGAAAGGGACTTGTGCATATTAAACAAAGTTACTATGTTTGGGTAATAGTGAGCCACGATCATTATTATAATATTTGGGTCGTGAATATTTTTCCTTGATCGAGCTGTGTTCTTTTGTTTATAAGGGATTGGGCCGAAGTAAAATACTTGTACATATAAACCGTAATCCTTCCACTGTGGGCTGCCATTTTCGATTGGGTTTGATGAAATTGATAGGGCCGAGAGTTATTATTTAGGTTGATGGGTCGAAGTTGAACTTGGGCTGAAATAAAAGAGTTGGACCGTTATAAGAACGTACGGGTTATATGGTTAGAAGTCGAGTATTAAAAAAGAAGTGAACGGACAGTGGAGTGGCTTGGTGTGTTTGTGTGTATCGAGAGGTCGAGGGTTCGAATCTTGTCTGGAGCATTTCTTTTTAGAAAAAGCTTGGAGAGGGTATATATTTTTATTTTATTTCTATCCTTATTATTATTAACAATTACTAATTATTATGATTATTATGCTATTATCATTATTATTAATAGTATTATAATCATTATTATTATTACCATACTTATAAGTATTGTAACGACCCGGATTTTTCCGATCATTTTATACCTATGAGATTAATATTTACATAAATTAAACCTTATCAACATGATAAGCAATCTAAATTGATGAGACTTATGTTTTTGAAAAGAGTTTTATACAACGTTTGACCGTCCAATTTGACCGATGATATCACGAACTATATAACATATGATAATTATACGTTTGGGTATATATATGTATTTATATATATTTAACATGATCTAAGGATGTTTTAACATCTCATTGTGTACTAATAACAATGAGTTATAAGTATATTTTGTGACTACTAACTTAAGTTTTCAAAATGATAACTATACGTAACGTTATTTGACATATATACCTTTAACATATAATACTTATACAAGTATCGTATAAATATGTATTTAATCACTTTTAAAGGGCTTATATACATAAAACAATATAAGTATATTTACAAAAGATAGCTATATTTGAATTCTCGTTCCGTTTCCTCAAAATTTCTACACGTATACCTAGAGTATATGTACTCGTATCATACCCAGCTCTTATACGTATTTACTATTAGTATATACACATCACAATCACTTTATTAGCAGCCATGAGTCAGCCAATTTTGGATCTTAGCATGCATGATTAATCAATTTGGCATATTACAAGACTTTTGCACAATATTACAAATTTATACATCTTTTCACCACCATTTATACTCCATTCCAATTTCATTTTTACTACACATTTTCTCTAACCAAAAACACACTCTTAGGAACCTTAAGTATTCTTCACAATCTCAGCAAATAACCATGAAGATCTAGCTTCAAAAACAAGCCTTAATCATCATAATAAATTCCTTACAAGAAAACTTCAATAATCCTTCCAAAAATACAAGTTTACTTCCAACCTTTTGATCCAACTCCACCACTATTTTGGTTCTAGGATTTTTCTCATCTTTTATAGTAACTTTGTCCAAGTAACTTGAGGTAGTAACCTTGTTCATAACCTTTTTCGATTCATATTTATATAGCTATCTTATTTTGTGTTGTAAAATTTTAACAACAAGAACATAGTTTGAATGATTTCAAACTTGTTTGCAAACTAAATAGATCCTTCTAACTTAACTTTTAAAACACTTCAAGACCTGTAATATATCATAATGATATGTTAACTTAACAAGATATAACTTGGTTTACAAAGAACATCTTAAAAACTGAATCTACGTCGTCGGAGTGCAACCGGGAGCTGTTTTGGGTTGGATAATTAAAAACCATCTTAAGCTTTGAATTGGAAGTTCATGTTCTGGAAAAATGATATTTCTTATGAATATGTTAACACATAAAAATTTCATGGTTTAACTCAAAGTGTAAGTATTTTTAGAAAAATGATCATTAAATGTTGTTTTTATGATGGAAAATGATCACTTTCATAAGTTTCACCAAAGTTTGACCTATAACCTGTGATTTCGAATACAACCTAAGGTATTTTCAGTTCATATTCTTAAATTTTGACTCGATCCAAGGAAGTGGCAAGTTGAACCAACAAAAACGGAGTTGTAATGAAGAAACTACGACTAAAACAAGATCGGGTATCCGAAGCTAGTTTAGCTACGAAAATATTTGGAGAAAAATTAAATTAATTATATATTTCTAATTAATATGATATTTCATATATATTTACTTATGATTTGATTTTATATATTTCAGGACCACCCGTAAACAACACGAGAAGGTTAATCATAAGACCTCATGATTGTACGCAACACGTCATTTAACAACACGGTACTTTATGTACGCAACACGTCACTTGACAACATGGTACCATGGGTCGAGATTACTTCTGATAAATACGAATACGATGGGGTCTTTATTTATTTTATTTAGCAACTAATTGTGGACCACTAACATCGGACTGCTAACTACGGACTAAGAAAATATTAAAAGTATTATAAATATATATATATGTAACGATTACTTGAAAAGAAAATATGTTGATATATATTATATATATGGTTAGGTTTGTGATATCTATCGGAGACCAAGTCAAGTTAAATACCTTCAAGGAAAAAGTGAGTATATAGTCCCACTTTTAAACTCTAAATATTTCGGGATGAGAATACATGCATTTTATGATTTACGTTATGGACACAAGTGATTAAAAATATATATTCTACGTTGAGTTGTACCACTGGCATACTTCCCTGTAACTTGGTAACTATTATTTACATGAGGTATTGTAAACGCGAATCCTGTTGATAGATCTATCGGGCCTGACAACCCCAACCGGACTGGACGACCAATATTCAACGGTTGCACAGTACTTCGTTTCGGTAACTACACTTGGTACGGTGTAGTAAGATTTCATAATAAAGGGAATATGCGCCGTTGATTAAATGTTAAGTATGGTTATCAAGTGCTCAACAACTTAGAATATTTTTATTAAAACGTTTATATATGAAATCTTGTGGTCTATATTTATAACGCTGCCGGCATTAAACCTATATCTCACCAACTTTATGTTGACGTTTTAAGCATGTTTATTCTCAGGTGATAACTAAAAGCTTCCGCTGCAACATGTTGAATTTAAGCAAGATCTTGAGTATGCATATTTGTGTCAAAAATAAAACTGCATATCGGAGGATTTGTAATGTAAAATATGTTGGAGGTCGTATTGTTATTATCACATGTAAAGTTTGTAAGTCTAAGATTATCGCTAAATGATAATCATTATTATCTTGTTTAAACCTTGTATTTGTAATAAAAGTTATGGTTTGTATTGTAAAAACGAATGTAGTTTTTGAAAAACGTCGCATATAGAGGTCAATACCTCGCGATGAAATCATATGTTATTGTATTCGTCCTTATGGTTAAGGTCGGGTTATGACAAGTATTATAATCATTATCATCATCATCATTGTTATTATTATTATTATTATTATTACTATTACTAATATTATTAATTACATAATAAGGAAAATAGAAGATATGATAACTATACCATGAATATAATTATAAGTAATTCTTATTAAAAAAAATTACATTTATAAGTTATGAAAATATTAATAAATATAAAACCACTTTTATTTTAAATACTAATTTAACTTATATAAGCTTAAATAAATATAAACATATTTTGAAATAAGTATCTAACATATTTAATTAACTTTTTAATTACTAAAATATTAAAACGAATATGAAAGTACACACACACACACACACACACACACACACACACATATATATATATATATATATATATATATATATATATATATATATATATATATATATATATATATATATATATATATATATATATATATATATATATATATACATAACAATTAAAATATTGATTTTACTAAAATAAGTTCTTTATATTATTTAATATATATACGAATGATATAGGTTCGTGAATCCGAGGCCAACCCTGCATTGTTCAATATCGTTATATGTATTTTTACTACAAAATACAGTATGGTAAGTTCATTTCTCCCTTTTACTCCTTATAATTTTGGGACTGAGAATACATGCGCTATTTTTACAACTGCTTTATTAAATGCTTTTGAAATATATTTTGAACTGCGAATACATGAAATGCTTTTATAAATGTTTGACGAGATAGACACAAGCAAAACATTCCTCGAATGAATTATTATGCAGACAGAAGTTCTGGGATTATTATTGAATTATGTGGACATGATAATTACCACCATTGAATTATGTGGACATGATAATTGCCACCATTGAATTATGTGGACATGATAATTGCCACCAATTGATATGAATGTTATGTATCGAGAGAATGATTTTATACACAGGTTATGTGCATGTTATTTTGTGCACAAAATATGTGTACGGTTACTAAGATTATGAAAAACGGTTTCGTACACGAGAAAGGTGTACTGTATTTAAAAGATATCGCATGTGCATTACAGGTGGGTATAGGATTCGGGCCCATTTGTACCATGCATCATTTAAATCTCGTGGTCTATCAAAATGATGAATTTTATTGTTTTATGAAAAACCAATGAACTCACCAACCTTTTGGTTGACACTTGAAAGCATGTTTATTCTCAGGTATGAAAGGAATCTTCCGCTGTGCATTTGCTCATTTTAAAGACATTATTTGGAGTTGATCATCGCAATGGGACCAACTGTTGAAGACTTTGTCCAGATGGATTAGGACGGGTCATTTCAGTTGGTATCAGAGCGGTGGTCTTAGTGAACTAGGTCTTGCATTAGTGTGTCTAACTGATAGTTATTTAGATGCATTAGTGAGTCTGGACTTCGACCGTGTTAGCATGTCAAAAGGTTTGCTTATCTTTTCGTGTCGAAAATTACTTTCATATCATCCTTAAAGTCTAGACACATCGTACTGCCTCTATTGCATAGATAGTGTATCGATAAATTCGTATCTTAGCGTATCTGTTATTGTAAACCTTGCCTGACATATTCCGTAGATTCCTCCGTAACTTATCGGATTTTAGTATTTTATATGCATATGTAAATTATGTATTGCAGGGTACTAATCTACATCCTATAATCTATTCTTATCGAAAATCCTTCATCTGATCGTACGAGATGAATCCCTCAACCAATTCGAATTCCTCGGATTCCGACAGCTATTCCGATATGGAGTTTCACCTAAGCTCCGGAAGCAGTGTCACTAGAATGAATCAACCAATCATCCATCCCCAATTCATCGGATGGGTTCGTAGCCAAATTAATCAATGGAGACGCGAAGAAGGCGATCCTTCTCACCAACCGAATTCACCTCTTGGTGAAGAACCTGATGCACTTATCGGCGAACCTATCTGAAACACCATTTTCAGCCTCATTTCCAGAATATAATTACATACTATCTCAGATTCTAGACCTTAATCATTCGCTCGTTCTGATCGACAATCACCCCGGTGTAATAGAAGAAGTCAACGAACTTCGCGCTCGAGTAATCAATTTGGAGAATATGGTGCAAAAATTACCAGCTTCAGCAACATCACCGGCATCAATAGTACCATCAGTAACAGCACCAGTACCGTCAACAAACCATGCTTCAACATCTCAATCTGTACCTCGATCATAATCATCGATCTACATGACGTTCTACAGAATTTATCTTCGTTCGACATGACAATTATGTAATCTCTAATGTTTTAGAGATTATATATTCTTGTTTTAACGGTAAATCAAATGAGTTTAATATCATATTGACTCATTAAATTCATGATTACATCTGAAGAAAATATATATGTATATATATTTTCATAAAGATTGTAATTAAAAATTATTTCGTACAAACTATTAATGAAGAAAATATTTTAACGGGTAGGTAATACCCGAGGAATATTTAGATTTCACATTAATAAGTTACACTGTACAATCTTCAAATCTGATTCAACAGTCATTCACTATCCTACTTACATCCACAGATATATGAATCTGTTCACCGCAGAATAACCATTTTCATTCAATTTCATATTTGGATTTTGACTTACCAGAATCCAACAAGTGGCATAATGAAGAAAACATTGGACAAATAAAATTTGTTAGAAACAAACAAATTAACTATGAGAAATTCTAGCTAACTGTTAATTCCATATTACCTTTTATTTATCGCAATTTATTTATCGCATTTTATTTATCGTAATTTTAATTCTCGCAATTTTATTTATCGTCATTTAATTTCTGTTATTTATTTTACGCACTTTAAATATCGGGACACGTATACAAGGTTTTGACATATCATATCGACGCATCTAAATATATTATTTGGAATCACCATAGACACTCTATATGCAGTAATGCTGGAGTTAGCTATACAGGGTTGGGGTTGATTCTACAATAATATATATAGTTTGAGTTGTGATCGAGTCTGAGACGTATACGGGTCACGATACGTATTAATTAATTTGGATATAATATATTAAGCTATATATGAATTATTGGACTGTTAATTGTGGACTATCAACTGTGGACTGCCGACATTGGACAATTAAAATGAATTAAAATATTATAACATATGAAACTAAACAAATTCTTCAAGTTGCCACTTGATTTCATTTTAAAACTCATTTGTATCTTGACGATTCCAAACTGCGTTCAAACATTTCACAATTCTTGAAAACACCTCAAACGAGAGGATGAACCAACCGCACTTCATCTACGGAAGGAAAGATTTATGCATATAGTTATGCACCTGAAAACACTCGGAACCTGAGTAAATGTTTAACACGTATTTGTGCTAGCTCCTTTGGCATTGTTATTCCGAAAATAACAATGCAATTTCTCTTCAAAATTACCCTATTTTGTCACAGCTTCAGCAAGTCAACTTCGACTTTTCATCCGGATTGGTCTTATTATAACCGTGATATCTAAGTCTCCTTCTATCATCGTTACCGAAGAACCATTTATATCCCACCACATTAGCAGTAAATTTATCAGCAACTTCATTACTCACTGACTTAAGTCTCTCCGAAGAACCATTATATTTGTTCGTTAAAGCCCTATCATATACTCCTCCGCATCTTGTAATGAGAATTGCCATACCAATTACCAGAAATCAGCAGTCAGTATTTTGAATCTCATAGCATTTCTACATCAAAAATTATATGTATACATATAACATTTATTTTTTAGAATTATGATCTTTCATTCTAAAATTTTGAAAAGCACCTAGTCTACAAATCAATACTTCAAATTCTGAAAAAGCTGAATACAACAGCAAAAACTGTACACGACTTTAACAGTCGGAAGTTTGATGATAAAGAATAGTAGGTTGGCAAAGCTAAAAAAAAAAGTTGAAACTGGAAAACGGATTGAGCAAACCAAGAAGGACACTGTAGACAAATCACAAAGAATAAATCTGCCTTCAAAGAATCCAAATGATTCAGTATCTACTGAAGTCATTAACGAATACCTTACTCCTGACTCTAAACTCTTGCGGAAAAATTTTCTTCATCAACCATCGAACTTAGAAATTCCAAAATATCATCATAAATATCTTCGATATTTCTGAAGATATTTTCATAAATATTCTCGTCCGAAATTATTTATCTCTTCGTGCTATCTATATTAAATCATAAAGGAAACTACTTTAGTTTCTAAATTTCTTTAAAATTCGAGTTTGAACTATGAATGATTTTGAAGTAGTGTTGGAAATTGATGCATGAGTTAGTATAATATAATGACACTTGATCAACGTGATTATATTACAGTAAGTCATGCTGAGTTTCTAATGGGACATGATGATTCACAGATCATAACGACATCATGTGCCATGTTACATAACTCTTTCATTCTGCTTAACTTCTGAACATATCAAGAAAGTATATTCTTGATAGTTCTATTCTCAGTGAATCTGGTAATTTGAAAAATCAAATCGTGCTATTACGTTCTTTCTTATTTAGAACATTAAGTTCATACAAAACTTCATACTTATGAATTCTGGACCATTACTCGCTTAACCAGAGTTCGAGAGGAGGATAAAAAGGCAAAGAACTCCAGAATATAAGAGAAAATATAAAGCCCAATAACAACTTAGATGTTACAAACCGTGGATATTAATACGAATAGTAATATAAAGACTCGGAAGAACTAAAAACACTATAAACCCAAGAGCATAGTAGAAGTAGACAGATTCCTCCGGGGGTAGATAAGAAAGGAGAATGATCAATATGAAAGTCAGGAATATATCCAAAATTAAAACTGGATGAAGCATATTAATTGATGATTTGGAAGAATGAATTAAAATATAGAAATTGGAAGTGATGGGAAATAATGAAACGGAAGAAGTTCATTTATAGTGAAAAATACCAGACAGAGCAATCGAGACAGGTGATCGCATTTAATTATAGAGATTTTATTTCCCATAAATCCTGAAGAATCAGATCTTATAGATTTCGAGGATTTTCTTTAAATTCCTTAAATTCCGGAATTCAACCAAGAAAACGTCAAAAGTTAAGACGAAACTTTATTCATTTCACTCTGTTGTGATAGCTTCATTCGTGCTCTTCGAATAATCAAATTGTTTTATCCATATTACGCAATGATGATAAAAATCTATTTTATCAACTCATATTCGTCATAAAAACATTTTTATTGTTAGCCATGACCACCTTACTCAAATTTTGGGACGGAATTTCTTTAACGGGTAGGTACTGTGATGACTCGGAAATTTCTGATCAAATTTAAACTTAATCTTATATGATTCCGACAAGATAAGCAAAGTCTATAATGTCGAGTCTCCAAAACTTTAGAATTATTTACATGGATACACTTCAACCTTTGACCATCTCAGACGATTCACGAACATTTGTGTGTAAACAAATATGTAAATATATATGTATAAAAAAATTCTATACATAGGTAATATTATATATATTGAAAGTTATAATATTAAAGATTCAATAATTAATAGAATTGATAGTAATATTATTAACATTAATTTCACTAATTTTATCAATATTTGTATCATCAATATTATTATACAAAGTATATATGAAATTTGATATGTACAAATATTAATAATAAAATTTGTATTATTATCATTATTAATTCTATTGTTATTATTATTATTATTCTTATTAGTATTTTGAAAATTCTATTAATAATTTTATTATGGGGGATGATTCTCACACACACTTTTTTGATCCTCACACACCTATTTTAACTTTTTACTCTTCTAATAATACTCAATTGGTGTGTGAGGATCAAAAAAGTGTGTGTGAGAATCATCCCCCTTTTATTATAGTTAATATTAGTACTTTATTATAAATATTAAGGTTTATATATTATATATAATCAAATATATAAAGCGATTTATATAGATACTTATAGATATATATTTTTAGATATATATAAAAATATATATATATATATATATACTTATATAAAATACAGAATTTTATACATAATAACATATGCAGAAATAAATATACATGTATATATACAGATAAATACATAAATTGCATACGTATTCAGTATCAATCGTTTTCCAACTTTATGGGAATTGATTTCTTTCCTCTGATGTTGTCACAATTAGTAAATAAATCACGGAAAGTTACAAATTCTGTTTAAAGTCCTAATCGATCGTACAGATTAGCTGAAAAGCATAACCCGTGTTATTTTTTTATTTATATTTATTTATCTGCTGTATCATTTTGATTCCTCCTGTCGATACAACTAAAAATATAAATCAAACGAATTTGTATATGATTCGGAGAAAATCATAAAACAAACCACACCCGTCACCACCACGTATAATCACCTTCACCTTGACCATCATTTCAACCACCACTATATTCGAATCCACAACCAATCTTGTTGTTCGCATATTATCACTTCTATTCCTACTTTAGTTATTACGATCAACCATAACAACCATCACCATTCTTCTTTATTGAACTACTTCTCAAACGCACTTAACCTTCTTTCTTTCACCAACCCTAGTGAATACCATCTTTGCCATCGGCCTACTATTTGTTCGACCATTTACACACACACCATAACCATGTCAATCTCTATTATCATCTATTTTTGTTGACCAACACAAACCCAAAACCCTTTTGTTTTAGTTGTATCCAAATTAAAACTCACAACCGACACCTTCATCAACAACACCACACCATCTCTCTCTCTCTTGTTTTCTCTCTCTCTTCGGTTTGTAGCTGGAACAATCGTGAGAAAACTACCAACCAAACCACCACTAATTTCGTGATTTTTTTACTGCAACTACTATTGTCCAGTTCTAGTTTCCTTCTCCTTCTTTCTTTTCTCTTCTTCTTTCGAATCAGATTTCCTACCCACTGCTCAATTTACTAAGGATGTGGTACGTATATACTATATCTTTATTTAAACAAAAAAGGAGGGTTGAGAAAAGAAAAAGGTGTTCATAATATTTAGATGGTGAACCGAAATTATAAGGGTAAGGCACCAACTCAACGATTTAAATAAATCTGCATAGTAAAATGCCACTTGTGAATTCCTTTCTCTTGGTCAACATCTTGTCCCCCAATTGCCATAAACTTTCGGTGGGGATGAATGGGAAAAACAGAAAGGGACTTGTGCATATTAAACAAAGTTACTATGTTTGGGTAATAATGAGCCACGATCATTATTATAATATTTGGGTCGTGAATATTTTTCCTTGATCGAGCTGTGTTCTTTTGTATATAAGGGATTGGGCCGAAGTAAAATACTTGTAATTATAAACCGTAATCCTTCCACTGTGGGCTGCCATTTTTGATTGTGTGTGATGAAATTGATAGGGCCGAGAGTTATTATTTATGTTGATGTGTCGAAGTTGAACTTGGGCTGAAATAAAAGAGTTGGACCGTTATAAGAACGTACGGGTTATATGGTTAGAAGTCGAGTATTAAAACAGAAGTGAACAGACAGCGGAGTGGCTTGGTGTGTTTGTGTGTATCGAGAGGTCGAGGGTTTGAATCTTGTCTGGAGCATTTCTTTTTAGAAAAATCTTGGAGAGTGTATATATTTTTATTTTATTTCTATCCTTATTATTATTAACAATTACTAATTATTATGATTATTATGTTATTATCATTATTATTAGTAGTATTATAATCATTATTATTATTATTACCATACTTATAAGTTTTATAATCATTATCATCATCATTATTACGAATGATATAGGTTCGTGAATTCGAGGCCAACCCTGCATTGTTCAATATCGTTATATGTATTTTTACTACAAAATACAGTATGGTGAGTTCATTTGCTCCCTTTTACTCCTTACATTTTTGGGACTGAGAATACATGCGCTATTTTTACAACGGCTTTATTAAATGCTTTTGAAATATATTTTGAACTGCGAATACATGAAATGCTTTTATAAATGTTTGATGAGATAGAAACAAGCAAAACATTCCTCGAATGAATTATTATGCAGACAGAAGTTCTGCGGATTATTATTGAATTATGTGGACACGATAATTGCCACCATTGAATTATGTGGACATGATAATTGCCACCATTGAATTATATAGACATGATAATTGCCACCAATTGATATGAATGTTATGTATTGAGAAAATGATTTTATACACAGGTTATGTGTATGTTATTTTGTGCACAAGATATGTGTACGGTTACTAAGATTATGAAAAATGGTTTCGTACACGAGAAAGGTGCACTGTATTTAAAAGATATCGCATGTGCATCACAGGTGGGTATAGGATTCGGGCCCATTTGTACCATGCATCATTTAAATCTTATGGTCTATTAAAATGATGAATTTTATTATTTTATGATAAACCTATGAACTCACCAACCTTTTGGTTGACACTTGAAAGCATGTTTATTCTCAGGTATGAAAGAAATCTTCCGCTGTGCATTTGCTCATTTTAAAGACATTATTTGGAGTCGATCATCGCAATGGGACCAGATGTTGGTGACTTCATCCAGATAGTTTAGGACGGGGTATGACAACCATCATTTGGCAACTAGCATGAAATATCTCATAAAATTACAAAAATATTAGTAATCATTCATGACTTAATTACAAGTAAACAAAATTACACATCCTTTATATCTAATCCATATACCAACGACCAAAAACACATACAAACACTTTCAATCTTCAATTTTCTTCATCTAATTGATCTCTCTCAAGTTCTATCTTCAAGTTCTAAGTGTTCTTCATAAATTCTATAAGTTCTAGTTTCATAAAATCAAGAATACTTCCAAGTTTGCTAGATTACTTCCAATCTTGTAAAGTGATCATCCAACCTCAAGAAATCTTTCTTATTTATAGTAATATATCTTTCTAATACAATGTAATACTCGTATTCAAACTTTGATTCAATTTCTATAACTATAACAATCTTATTTCGAGTGGAAATCTTACTTGAACTTGTTTTTGTGTCATGATTCTGCTTCAAGAACTTTCAAGCCATCCAAGGATCCTTTGAAGCTAGATCTATTTTTCTCATTTCTAGTAGGTTTACCTACTAAAATTAAGGTAGTAATGATGTTCATAACATCATTCGATTCATACATATAAAACTATCTTATTCAAAGATTTAAACTTGTAATCACTAGAATATAGTTTAGTTAATTCTAAACTTGTTCAAAAATAAAGTTAATCCTTCTAACTTGACTTTTAAAATCAACTAAAAACATGTTCTATATCTATATGATATGCTAACTTAATGATTTAAAACCTAGAAACACAAAAAACACTGTAAAACCGGATATACGCCGTCGTAGTAACACCGCGGTCTGTTTTGGGTTAGTTAATTAAAAATTATGATAAACTTTGATTTAAATGTTTTTCTTCTGGGAAAATGATTTTTCTTATGAACATGAAACTATATCCAAAAATCATGGTTAAACTCAAAGTGGAAGTATGTTTTCCAAAATGGTCATCTAGACGTCGTTCTTTCGACTGAAATGACTACCTTTACAAAAATGACTTGTAACCTGTATTTTCGACTATAAATTTACACTTTTTCTGATTAGATTCATAAACTTAAGTTCAATATG
The DNA here is from genome assembly GCF_046630445.1 of Rutidosis leptorrhynchoides. Lineage (NCBI taxonomy): Eukaryota > Viridiplantae > Streptophyta > Magnoliopsida > Asterales > Asteraceae > Rutidosis > Rutidosis leptorrhynchoides. Next base: position 166,116,665 of record NC_092342.1, on the reverse strand, counting down.
AAACCATAGCAACTTGAAACACTCAAAACGGATTTAAAACGAAGAAGTTATGGGTAAAACAAGATTGGATAATTTTTCTTGTTGTAGCTACATGAAAATTGGTAACAAATCTATATTAATCATATCCTAGCTAACTCATATTGTATTATACATGTATTCTAATATATTATGTAATCTTGAGATACCATAGACACGAATACAATGTTTTGACATATCATATCGACCCATCTATATATATATTTCGGAACAACCATATGCACTCTATATGCAATAATGTGGGAGTTAGCTATACAGGGTTGAGCTTGATTCCAAAATATTATATATACTTTGAGTTGTGATCTAGCCTGAGGCTTGTATACACGACGTCGTGGATTGATTCAAGATAATATATATTGCTTTATTTTCTGTACATCTAACTGTGGACAACTAGTTGTAGGTTACTAACGAGGACAGCTGACTTAATAAACTTAAAACAGCAAAATGTATTAAAAATGTTGTATATTTTGAACATACTTTGATATATATGTACATATTTGTTATAGGTTCGTGAATCGACTGTGATGACCCGGTAATTTTTGACCAAATTTAAACTTGAATCTTTATATGTTTTCGACACGATAAGCAAAGTCTGTAATTTTGAAGTCTCAAAACCTTTGAACTGTGTTCATGTATACATTTGACCTTTGACTAATCCAGACGATTCACGAACAATTGTTTGTAAATAAATATGTGCATATATAAATGTATGTATATAAAATAATTTGAAATTATAAAATAGATAATAGAATTAATATATAAAATAGGATACAAGATAATTAAATGTAAATTTAAAATGAATCTATAGATAAATATATATTATTTCTATGAATAATTAATATTATATGTATATTGTAATATATATAATAAATAAAGATTATCAAATTATATAATTAATAAATGTTAAATATTACAAAATTAATAATATATAATAAAAGTTAAGAATATAGTTGTCATAATTACTTTCACTATTTATTATCAATACAAAACTAATATCAATATCAATATTAGATTTATGTATATATTATAATTGTAATTTAAATATTATCAGATATTATTGTTATTAAGTATTAGTATTATAAATATCGTTAGTATAATTATTATTAAAAATTATGAACATTATAGCTATTATTATTATCATTATTAATACCAATATTATATTGAGTAATAAAATTTGGATGTAGATAATTAGTTACCATTATCATTAAAATCATCACTATTATTCTAAATATTTAAAAAAAAAAATAATACAATTTATTATTGGTATCATTTATTATCATTAAACTTATTAAAAATTATCATTTTAGTTATTATCTTTTTCATCAAAATAAATATTAATATTAATATCAAAATCTATTATGAATATTATATATATATAAAATTTAATACATGTAACTTGATATATTAATGATATTATTATTGTTATTAGAAAATATTATAATTTATCATTAATAATATTATAAAAATTATATTTATTATTATTTGATAACATTAATATGATTATTATAAACTCTATTATTAATATTAATATTAAATTATAAATAATCATATTTAATGATTCATACGTACGACTTCAGGATCAAATTGATTTTGTATCATAATCCAACTGTTTGCAATTTTTGTTTCTGTCCCCAATCAGTTACACATCGTAATCTATAGTACAAATTATTGGAGAAATTTGTAACAAGTTGTTTTTTTTCTATTTTTATTTATTTTTGGATTAAATCGACTGTTAAGCCAATTGGTTATTTAATCAAAACGAATTCCACACTAATAGGGATTAAACCATTCGTTTATACTCTGTCACTACCAACTATCAAGTTTTACAAGCTTAAACTGTCGAATTTAATGAAAATTGGGTATGAACTTAGTGTTCTGCCCTGTTCTTTTATTATTTATCCAAAAACTGTGAATTCGAAATTGATTTCAAAATGTGTAAATGTCATGTTGATAGGAATCGTCCATTTAATCTATCTGCAAGTTTTCAAGATCCAATTTTTCCTATCGTGATCCAATTCGTGAGTCAAAGTTAATTTTTACAAAACTCAAACATTATCTTACAATCGAATTAGAGCAATAAGTGTTGTTTCTGTCAAAATTGATAATGGATAAAGTTTCTTGGATTGAAATGAAATCGTTTTCATATTATAATCATGGCCTATAACTGTCTTAAATGTCGAAATTGATTTTTAGTTCAAACGTGTTCTTCACTTTCTGTTCAGCTTTTTTTTATTTTTTTATTTTTTCTTTTTTGTTCAATTAAATCCATCAACCATATATTACTTCTGATTAGTTATAATTCCAAAAACAATTACAAATATGTTATTATGGTGATTGATTTGAATCTGGGTCGATTAGGTTAGAGAGAAGAGGAAGAAGAAATAGGAAATAGAAATAATGGGTTATATAAATTTAAACCTTATACAAAACAGATAAACAAGTACAGCTGAACGGTTAAGAGGTGATGTCGGGTTTCGAGAGGTCTTGGGTTCGAGCCTGGTTGTGGGCATATCTTTTTAAAAACGGTTTTTCTTAAAGGTATACCTTCTTTTCTAGCTAATTTTATTATAATTATTATTATTATTAATTATTATTATTATTATTGTTATAATTAAAATTTATTTGTATTATCATTATTTATTAGTATTATTATTATGCATAATGAAACTTAAGTTATTATTATGATTATCATTATTAGTTAGTGTTATTATTACTAGAATTATAACTATTATTATGAATATCATTATTAATATATCTATAATTGTTATTAACATGTTTAGGATTATTATTATTATTATTAATATGAAAACAATAAAATTTATTATTATTAGTATCATTTTATAATTAGTAGTATTATTATTATCATTATATCATTACTATTATTAGTATCATTATTATTATTTTCATTAACATGTTTTTTTTATATATAATTTTATTTACATCATTTTATTATCATTATTATTATTATTACGGTATTATTATTACTACAAACAAAATGGTTATTATTATTAATTTACTATATATATATATATATATATATATATATATATATATATATATATATATATATATATATATATATATATATATATATTATTACATATCACATAACTACAATGATATTTTTTTTATAATAAAGACTAATTAACTATCTAGTATATAAAATAAATATAGTTAATTAAATTATTAATAAAATCATATAAATATTAACATCTTTGAATATATACACAAATTAAATATATATATACATATACATAGTATATGAAATTATTCAATTACAAGTATATATATTAATATACATATGAATGATATAGGTTCGTGAATCCAAGGCCAACCCTGCATTGTTCAGTTGTTTAATGTCGTTATATGTATTTTTACTACAAAATACATTAGGTGAGTTTTATTTGCTCCCTTTTAAATGCTTTTGCAATATATATTTTTGGGACTAAGAATACATGCACTGCTTTTATAAATGTTTGATGAAATAGACACAAGTACTTAAAACTACATTATATGGCTGGATTATTAAACCGAATATGCCCCTTTTTAGTATGGTAATCTAAGAATTAGGGAACAGACACCCTAATTGACGCGAATCCTAAAGATAGATCTATCGGGCCCAACGAGCCCCATCCAAAGTACCGGATGCTTTAGTACTTCGAAAATTATATCATGTTCGAAGGAGGATCCCGGAATGATGGGGATATTCTTATATGCATATTGTGAATGTCGATTAACAGGTGTTCAATCCATATGAATGATATTTTTGTCTCTATGCATGGGACGTATGATTATGAGAAATGGAAATATGAAAATCTTGTGGTCTATTAAAATGATGAAATGATTATTTATGTTAAACTAATGAACTCACCAACCTTTTGGTTGACACTTTAAAGCATGTTTATTCTCAGGTACGAAAGAAATCTTCTGCTGTGCATTTGCTCATCTTAGAGATATTACTTGGAGTCATTCATGACATATTTCAAAAGACATTGCATTCGAGTCGTTGAGTTCATCAAGATTATTATTAAGTCAATTATAGTAAGATATATTTCGAAATGGTATGCATGTTGTCAACTTTCGATGTAATGAAAGATTGTCTTTTCAAAAACGAATGCAATGTTTGTAAAATGTATCATATATAGGTCAAGTACCTCGTGATGTAATCAACTGTTGTGAATCATTTATAATCGATATGGACTTCGTCCGGAATGATTAGGACGGGTCTTCACAGTTGGTATCAGAGCGGTGGTCTTAGAGAAGCAGGTCTGAATTAGTGTGTCTAACTGATAAGTCGTTAGGATGCTTTAGTGATTCTGGACTTTGACCGTGTCTGCATGTCAAAAATTTTGTTTATTATTTTTGTCGGAAATCATCAGTTTATCATCTTTAGGAAATTACCTGCTTATCATTCTTAGTCTAGACACAACTTACTGCAATGATTGCATGAATAGTGTATAGACAAAATTCATATCATAGCATATCTACTAATCCATATCTTAGCGTATCTGTCACTGTAGACTTTATCTGACACGTTTCCTTAATTTTCTCCGTAATTCACGGGATCTTTGGAAGTATGTACAGATATTCTATATATAATTAGAATATCATTCGACATTCGAAAATCATTTCATATTAAAAACCCTTTAACTGATCGTGAGAGATGGATCCTACACCTAGCTTGGATTCCATTAGCTCCGGAAGCAATTTCGAGATGTATATTGAAGCAGACTCCGAAGTCAATGAACCAGAAGTTCCTCAACCATTTAGTTATTTTTGTTTCTGGAGGAGATGGCGGTGGGTCAGAGACTTACTCACTCAATGTAGAAATGAAGAAGGCGAGCCCTACAGCGAACCAAACTTACCTCCTAACATCGGAGAGAACGATATACTCACCGGTGAACCTATGCGCAACACTGTATTCACCCTTCTTGCTAAAGTTTTCCACCTCGAAGGTCGCATTACTGCAATCTCAGAAAATATTCAACCTCTACTTTCGAATACTAATCGAAGGGGAATATTAGAAGAAGTTAGGGAACTCCGATTTGACAATCAAGATCTATCGAATCAGATGAGTGGATGGATAGAAATGATAGAGGGTAGGATAGAAACCCTGACAAGAATGGTGCGTGATTTACAAGCTATACTTACTACACCAACATCATCACCAACCTCAGCACCAACAACACTTGTAGCACCGACAGCAACAGTACCATCTTCAGCAGCACCAGCATCATAGCCAACAACAACAACAACAACATCATCACACGTCTCAACCTCGCAATCTATACCTCAGGCATAATCATCGTTCTACGAATCGTTCTACGAATCGTTCTACATAGACTATCTTCGTCCTACATGGCGATTATGTAATCTCTAAAGTTTTAGAGATTATGTACTCTAGTTCTAGCCATAAATCTGATGAGTTTAATATCACATTGACTCATTAAATCCATGATTACGTCTGAAGAAAATATATATGTATATATATGTTTTCATAAAGATTGTAATTAAAATTTTTTTTTGTACAAACTATTAATTGTGAAAATATTTAAACGGGTAGGTAATACCCGAGGAATATTCAGATTTCTCATTAATAAGTTACACTGTACATTCTTCGAATTTGATTCAACGGTCAATTACCATCCTACTTACATCCACAGATATACGAATCTGATTCACCACAGAATAACCATATTCATCCAATTTCATATTTGGATTTTGATTTATCAAAAATCAAGTGGCATAGTGAAGGAAACATTTGACAAAATAAAATTAGTTAGAAACAAACAAATTAACTATGAAAAATTTTGTTAAGAAACCACGCTAACAAAATCCTAGCTAACTGTTCCTAGCTAACTGATTACATTTTATTTATCGCAATTTATTTTATCGCAATTCACATTCTCGCAATTTTATTTATCGTTATTAAATTTCTGTTATTTACTTTACGCACTTTATTTATCGTATTTAATTTTCTGTTATTATTTTACGCACTTTAAATATCGGGACACGTATACAAGGTTTTGACATATCATATCGACGCACATATATATATATATATATATATATATATATATATATATATATATATATATATATATATATATATATATTTTTTTTTTTTTTTTGGAATAACCATAGACACTCTATATGCAGTAATGATCGAGTTCTCTATACAGGGTTGAGGTTGATTCTACAATAATATATATACTTTGAGTTGTGATCGAGTCTGAGACGTATACGGGTCACGACACGTATTAATTAATTCGAATATTATATATTAAACTATATATGAATTATTGGACTGTCAACTGTGGACTATCGACTGTGGACTAATAACATTGGACAATTAAAATGAATGAAAATATTGATTATAACATATGAAACTAAACAATTCTTCAAGTTGCCACTTGACTTCGTCTTAAACATCATTTGTATCTTCACGATTACAATCTGCGTTCAAACCTTTCATGATTCTTGAAAACACCTCAATCGAGAGAATGAACCAACCGCACTTCATCTAAGGAAGAAAAAGATTGATGCATATAGTTATGCACCTGAAAATACTCGGAACCTGAGTAAACGTTTAACACGTAGCTGTGCTAATTCCTTTAGCGTTATTATTACCGAAAATAACTTTGCATCTGCTGTTCGAGATAGCCAGTTTTGTCACAGCTCCAGCAAGACAACTTCGACTTTTCATACGAAATAACCTTATTATAACGTTGATATATACGCGTGCTCTTTTATTGTTACCAGGGAACCTTTCATATTCCACCATATTACCATCAGTGTTTAATCATCTAAAAACACAATTTTCCTGAAACCACCTCGAATTAATAACCGATGATTCAGATATCATAGCATTAAATGCAGAGGAAACAAAAAAATTGGTAGATGGTCTAAACGACCAAAAGTTTGATGATAAGGAAAGGAGTGTTAGGAACGCTCGATAGAAGATTGGGTATTGAAAAACAGATTGAGCGACCCATGAAGGAGACCAAGGACAAATACAAGGACCAAACCCTATATTCAAAGGATTCAGGTAATTCTGGATCCGTTGAAATCTTTAGAGAATATCTTGCTCCAAAGTCATGTTAGAATCTTGCGGAAAATATTTCTCCAGCAACCATCGAACTTAGAAATTCCAAAATATCATCATCAATATCTTCGATATTTCTGAGGATATTTTCATAAATATTCTCGTCCGAAATTATATACCTCCTCGTGCTTCCTGTGTATCATTATATTGGAAACATTCAATAGAAAATTTAGTACCGAAAAGCAGATTATGCGAAACTATGAAGAAAGCCGTGGACAAATCACAAGGAATAAGTTTGACTTCAAAGAATTCAAATGATTCAATGTCTGCTAAAGTCTTTAGTGAATATCTTGCTCCTTACTCTAAACCCTTGCAGACAATAGTTTCTATCATCCTTTGATCTTAGATATTCCGAGATATTATCGTATCTTTCATTATAAATATCCTCCATATTTCTGGAGATATTTTTATAACTATTCTTATCTGAAATCATTAATCTCTTCGTGCTATCAGTATTACATCATATAGAAACTGTTAGTTTCTATATTCTGTAAACTTTCGAGCTTAAAATATGAATGTTTTTGAAGTAATGTTGGGAACTGATGCATGAGATAGTATAATATAATGACACTCGATCAACGTGATTATATTATAGTAAGTCATGCTGAGTTCCTAATGGGATGTGATGATTCACAGATCCTAACATCATCACGTGCCATGTTACATAACTCTTTCATTCTACTTAACTTCTGAACATATCAAGAAAGTATATTCTTGATAGTTCTATTCTCAGTGACTCTGGTAATTTGACAAATCAAATCGTGCTATCACGTTCTTTCCTTCTTAGAACATTAAGTTCATTCAAAACTTCATACTTACGAACTCTGGATCATTACTCGCTTTACTACAGGTCGAGAAGAGAATAAAAAGGCAAAAGAGCTCCAAAATATAAGAGAAAATATAAAGCCTAACAACAACACGGAGATTACAAACCGTGGATATTAATACGAATAGCAATATAAAGACACGGTATAATTAAGAATACTATCACCCCAAGATAATAGTAGAAGTAAACAGATTCTTCGGGAGGAAGATTAAAAAGAAGGATGACAGAAAGGAAAATTAGGAAAATATTAAGGATTAGAACTGGATGAAGCATATAGACTAATGATTTGAAAGTATGAATTAAAATATAGAAAATGGGAGTGGTAGGAAGTAATGGAACGGAAGAAGTTCATTTATAGTGGAAATACCAGACCAAGCAATCGAGGCAGATCACCGTATTTAATTATAGAGATTTTAATTTCCTTACTCGCCGAAGAATCAAATCTTTTAGATTTCGAAGATTTTCTTTAAATCCCCTGAATTCCGGAATTTAACCCCGTTTACGTCAAATGCTAAAGAAAATCTTATTTTCTTCAATTCACTCTTTTGCGATAGCTTCATTCGTATTCTTAGAATAATTGAATTATTTTATCATTATTATTCAGTGATGATAAACCTCTAATTATCAACTCATATTGGTCATAAAAACATTTTTATTGTTAGCCATGACTACCTCACTCAAATTTCGGGACGAAATTTCTTTAACGGGTAGGTACTGTGATGACCCGGGAATTTCCGACCAAATTTAAACTTGAATCTTCATATGTTTTCGACACGATAAGCAAAGTCTGTAATGTTGAAGTCTCAAAACCTTTGAACTGTGTTCATGTATACATTTGACCTTTGACTAATCCCGACGATTCACGAACAATTGTTTGTAAATAAATATGTGCATATATAAATGTATGTATATAAAATAATTTGAAATTATAAAATAGATAATAGAATTAATATATAAAATAGGATACAAGATAATTAAATGTAAATTTAAAATGAATCTATAGATAAATATATATGATTTCTATGAATAATTAATATTATATGTATAATGTAATATATATAATAAATAAAGATTATCAAATTATATATTAATAAATGTTAAATATTACATAATTAATAATATATAATACAAGTTAAGAATATAGTTGTCATAATTACTTTCACTATTTATTATCAATACAAAACTAATATCAATATCAATATTAGATTTATGTATATATTATAATTGTAATTTAAATATTATCAGATATTATTGTTATTAAGTATTAGTATTATAAATATCGTTAGTATAATTATTATTAAGAATTATGAACATTATAGCTATTATTATTATCATTATTAATACCACTATTATATTGAGTAATAAAATTTGGATGTAGATAATTAGTTACCATTATCATTAAAATCATCACTATTATTCTAAATATTTAAAAAAAAAATAATAATACAATTTATTATTGGTATCATTTATTATCATTAAACTTATTAAAAATTATCATTTTGGTTATTATCTTTTTCATCAAAATAAATATTAATATTAATATCAAAATCTATTATGAATATTATATATATATATATATATATAAATAAAATTTAATACATGTAACTTGATATATTAATGATATTATTATTGTTATTAGAAAATATTACAATTTATCATTAATAATATTATAAAAATTATATTTATTATTATTTGATAACATTAATATGATTATTATAAACTCTATTATTAATATTAATATTAAATTATAAATAATCATATTTAATGATTCATACGTACGACTTCAAGATCAAATTGATTTTGTATCACAATCCAACTGTTTTCAATTTTTGGTTCTGTCCCAAATCAGTTACACATCATAATCTATAGTACAAATTATTGGAGAAATTTGTAACAAGTTGTTTTTTTTCTATTTTTATTTATTTTTGGATTAAATCGACTGTTAAGCCAATTGGTTATTTAATCAAAACGAATTCCACACTAATAGGGATTAAACCTTTCGTTTATACTCTGCCACTACCAACTATCAAGTTTTACAAGCTTAAACTGTCGAATTTAATGAAAATTGGGTATGAACTCAGTGTTCTGCCCTGTTCTTTTATTATTTATCCAAAAACCGTGAATTCGAAATTGATTTCAAAATGTGTAAATGCCATGTTAATAGGAATCTTCCATTTAATCTATTTGCAAGTTTTCAAGATCCAATTTTTCCTATCGTGATCCAATTCGTGAGTCAAAGTTAATTTTTACAAAAGTCAAACATTATCTTACAATCGAATTAGAGCAATAAGTGTTCTTTCTGTCAAAATTGATAATGGATAAAGTTTCTTGGATTGAAATGAAATCGTTTTCATGTTATAATCATGGCCTATAACTGTCTTAAATGTCGAAATTGATTTTTAGTTCAAACGTGTTATTCACTTTCTGTTCAGCATTTTTTTATTTTTTTTTCTTTTTTGTTCAATTAAATCCATCAACCATATATTACTTCTGATTAGTTATAATTCCAAAAACAATTACAAATATGTTATTGTGGTGATTGATTTGAATCTGGGTCGATTAGGTTAGAGAGAAGAGGAAGAAGAAATAGGAAATAGAAATAATGGGTTTTATAAATTTAAACCTGATACAAAACAGATAAACAAGTACAGCTGAATGGTTAAGAGGTGATGTCGAGTTTCGAGAGGTCTTAGGTTCGAGCCTGGTTGTGGGCATATCTTTTTAAAAACGGTTTTTCTGAAAGGTATACCTTCTTTTCTAGCTAATTTTATTATAATAATTATTATTATTAATTATTATTATTATTGTTATAATTAAAATTTATTTGTATTATCATTATTTATTAGTATTATTATTATTATGCATAATGAAACTTAGGGTTATTATTATGATTATCATTATTAGTTAGTGTTATTATTACTAGAATTATAACTATTATTATGAATATCATTATTAATATATCTATAATTGTTATTAACATGTTTAGGATTATTATTATTATTATTAATATGAAAACAATAAAATTTATTATTATTAGTATCATTTTATAATTAGTAGTATTATTATTATCATTATATCATTACTATTATTAGTATCATTATTATTATTTTCATTAACATGATTTTTTTATATATAATTTTATTTACATCATTTTATTATCATTATTATTATCATTAATATTATTATTACGGTATTATTATTACTACAAACAAAATGGTTATTATTATTAATTTACTAAATAAATAAATATATATATATATATATATATATATATATATATATATATATATATATATATATATATATATATATATATATATATATATATATAAATATATATATATATAAGAAAAATATATTTTATTACATATCACATAACTACAATGGTATTTTTTTTATAATAAAGACTAATTAACTATCTAGTATATAAAATAAATATAGTTAATTAAATTATTATTAAAATCGTATAAATATTAACATCTTTGAATATATACACAAATTAAATGTATATATATATACATATATATAGTATATGAAATTGTTCAATTAAAAGTATATATATTAATATACATATGAATGATATAGGTTCGTGAATTCAAGGCCAGCCCTGCATTGTTCAGTTGTTTAATGTCGTTATATGTATTTTTACTACAAAATACATTATGTGAGTTTTATTTGCTCTCTTTTTAAATGCTTTTGCAATATATATTTTTGGGACTGAGAATACATGCGCTGCTTTTATAAATGTTTGACGAAATAGACACAAGTACTTAAAACTACATTCTATGGCTGGATTATTAAACCGAATATGCCCCTTTTTAGTCTGGTAATCTAAGAATTAGGGAACAGACACCCTAATTGACGCGAATCCTAAAGATAGATCTATCTGGCCCAACGAGCCCCATCCAAAGTACCGGATGCTTTAGTACTTCAAAAATTATATCATGTCCGAAGGAGGATCCCGGAATGATGGGGATATTCTTATATGCATATTGTGAATGTCGATTACCAGGTGTTCAATCCATATGAATGATATTTTTGTCTCTATGCATGGGACGTATGATTATGAGAAATGGAAATATGAAAATCTTGTGGTCTATTAAAATGATGAAATGATTATTTATGTTAAACTAATGAACTCACCAACCTTTTGGTTGACACTTTAAAGCATGTTTATTCTCAGGTACGAAAGAAATCTTCCGCTGTGCATTTGCTCATCTTAGAGATATTACTTGGAGTCATTCATGACATATTTCCAAAGAGGTTGCATTCGAGTCGTTGAGTTCATCAAGATTATTATTAAGTCAATTATAGTAAGATATATTTTGAAATGGTATGCATGTTGTCAACTTTTGATGTAATGAAAGATTGTCTTTTCAAAAACGAATGCAATGTTTGTAAAATGTATCATATAGAGGTCAAGTACCTCGTGATGTAATCAACTGTTGTGAATCGTTTATAATCGATATGGACTTCATCCGGGTGGATTAGGATGGGTCTTCACATCGACCAGTGGCCAAGTCTTACTTCCCGATGAAGTAAAAATCTGTGAAAGTGAGTTATAGTCCCACTTTTAAAATCTAATATTTTGGGATGAGAATACATGCAGTTTTATAAATGTTTTACAAAATAGACACAAGTAAATGAAACTACATTCTATGGCTGGATTATTAAACCGAATATGCCACTTTTTAGTCTGGAAATCTAAGAATTAGGTAACAGACACCCTAATTGACACGAATCCTAAAGATAGATCTATTGGGCCCAACGAGCCCCATCCAAATTACCAGATGCTTTAGTACTTCGAATTCATCATGTCCGAAGGGAGTCCCGGAATGATAGGGGATATTCTATATGCATCTTGTTAAGGTCGGTTACCAGGTGTTCACCATATGAATGATTTTTATCTCTATGTATGGGATGTATATTGAAATATGAAATCTTGTGGTCTATTATTACGATTTGATAAATATAGGTTAAACCTATAACTCACCAACATTTTTGTTGACATTTAAAGAATGTTTATTCTCAGGTGATTATTAAGAGCTTCCGCTATTGCATGCTATTATATGGACAAGATTTGGTGTCAGCATGCTTGTATAATATTGTTTAAAACTGCATTCGAGATTTATTTTGTTGTAACATATTAATATTTGTAAACCAATATGTATTGGTAGTGTGTAAGTGTGATATTTGTTAGATAATTATTTCTGGATAATCTAAGTGGTGTCTTGCTAACCTTATCGATAAAATAAAGGTTATGGTTTGTTTTAAAAACGAATGCAGTCTTTGAAAAATGTCTCATATAGAGGTCAAAACCTCGCAACGAAATCAATTAATATGGAACGTTTATAATCAATATGAATGGGACATTTCATAACTTTCCTACCATCTCCTTAGTCATAAATAACTGTTCGTCGTCATCCCTAAAATTCTAATCATCTTCCACGAAACCTTCATCACTATGTTGAGTTTCAGTTTCATCTACAAGAGTGTTCAATCGATTGAATAACTTGAACGATTGTGATTTTGAGATTGTGTTTCCTCTATTGTTGTGCTTAACATTCACATCATCTGTCCTTTTAAAAGAAACATTGTGTGCTCCTCGCCTGGCTTTCCACATTCATCCACTAGAACTTCCCATTAATGGTTTCTTCAATCGTGGTATAGTTTCATGAACTTGATCATCGGTATTACCAGTGTGCGGTTGATCCTCTTCTTCAATTGAAGTTTCTTCAAGAGTTAGCTGATCCACTGGTATGTTCTCAATGATGTTTTCATCAACTGGTTCAAGTGTTGTTTTTGATGACGTTGTTTTGGTTACCTTCGTGTTCTTGGTGGTCCTCGAGATGGGTGGCGCCATTTGTTGGTACGATTTTCTATATAGCGGCTGTAAGGTACCATTACAAGACAATAGCTGTTCTGCGTGTGTTGTATACTGTTGATTGTTGTTTGCCCTCGAGAAATAATCTCTGCAGACCCGGAACACAGATGTAAGATCTGTGGGGTGGCCTCAATCAACCTGTGGATCAATCTGTAATATTCCGTCTAGCGTATTGCTGCTAAGCGGCTAATGTGCTTTTAGAGTGAGAAAGAACTGTGTAAGAGAGAAAGTGTAATTCTCTCTGACTAAAGTTCAGATCACAATGATGTGAAATGTGGTGACCCAAGGGGTATATTTATAGGCGTTGAATGTCCAAAATTCTCGGGATACCAGTGTCAATTACTGAGTGGTTCTGTTACACGAAATATCCGGAAGGTCGGTGGCGTGTGGTGATGTGGCTGTGTGCCGTTCACACGCTGAGTTAAAGGGCTTATGCATAGAAGCTGCCTGCAAGGCTTACGCTTGACACAGGGCGGCCTGCTATACGCTGGGCGGTAAATACTGAACACTGCTAGATTTTGTTATCTTTTGTGCTTTTTGATCCTTTTTCCTGCATGAAAATGGTGTTTTTATGCTTGTATTTCCTAGGATACACCATTAAATTTGTGGGTACAATTTTCCGTATAGTGGCTGTAAGGTACCAGTACAAGACAATAGCTGCTCAGCGTGTGGTGTATACTGTTGATTGTTGTTTGCCCTCGAGAAATAATCTCTGTAGACCCAGAACACAGATGTAAGATCTATGGGGTGGCCTCAATCAATCTGTGGATCAATCTGTAATGATCCGTCTAGCGTATTGCTGCTAAGCGGCTAATGTGCTTTTAGAGTGAGAAAGAACTGTGTGAGAGAGAGAAAGTGTAATTCTCTCTGACTGAAGTTCAGATCCCAATGATGTAAAATGTGGTGACCCATGGGATATATTTATAGGCGTTGAATGTCCAAAATTCTAGGGATACCAGTGTCAATTACTGAGTGGTTCTGTTACACGAAATATCTGGAAGGTCGGTGGCGTGTGCTGATGTGGCTGCGTGCCGTTCTGAGTTAAAAGGCTTATGCATAGAAGCTGCCTGCAAGGCTTACGCTTGACGCTGGGCGGCCTGCTATACGTTGGGCGGTAAATACTGAACACTGCTAGATTTTGTTATCTTTTGTGCTTTTCGATCCTTTTTCCTGCATGAAAATGGTGTTTTTATGCTTGTATCTCCTAGGATACACCATTAAATTTATTGGTACGATTTTTCGTATAGCGGCTGTAAGGTACCAGTACAAGACAATAGCTTCTCAGCGTGTAGTGTAACATCCCGCGTTTTTCCGTTAAATTTAATTTTAACACCGTCTTTTTTTTTTTAAAAACATAATCTTTCGTATTTAAATTAATAGTCTCCGTGAGTAACGTTCATTATATTCCCGCTATTTAATTTTGACATCACCCGTTTACTCGAGCGTTTTAAAAATATTCGATCGGTTAAATCCCGCACCCGCTTTGAAACTCGAGGGACCGGAGTTGCCAAATGGGCAAACTAGTTGACTAGGTCAACTAGTCAACCCATTTTTCCACCATTCAATCCCTCCATCTCTCTCTCTTTCTTTCTTTTTTTCTCTCAAGAACACAAACATAATTCATCATCTAAATTCGGATCGGGAAGCAAACTTCAAAACAAATTACATATTCGTGATCCTCTCATCATCCTCTTCGATTTGGTACCAATTTCATCCATTTTGGGTAACTTTCTAAAATCACTAATTTTTCTTTAAATTCGTGTTTTTGATTTGAAATTGTGTTAGTTAGTGTCTATGGCTCGTGTCTAGCATGAATATATGATTTACTTGCTCGATTTGTTGTTTGGAGTAACTAGTTTGAGTTTTTGAAATGGGTTTGCTTAATCCTTGATTTTGGATGAGTTAATGTTGTTAGATTGTTAAAGTGCATGTTTTAATTGTGTTACTAGTATCATTAGCCACATTTGGATGTGTAGGTTGATTAAGAAAACTTCAAAAGCATGATTATTGATTTTGAGATGTTTGACTAGGGTTTGATAGTTCTTGACATGAATTTTTGGATGCTTGAATGCCATGGAATGTTAATTGTTAGTGTTTAGTTGTAATGTATGCCTCATTACCTTCAAAACGGCATATCGTATGTGTAAATTGGATTCCCGAATCATAAAATACGTTTTACGAACTTGAAACTTTAAAAATAAACCTTTCTTGATCAATTGACGAGTTTTCGGTTATTGTAAATGATGTTTTTGATTGATGATATATGGTTAGTTGTATTCCTCGTCAAAATACCTTTTCGACGATATATGATAGGCATTATAAGTGTTTGCGGGTCAAGAATTGGGTTGGAAAAGGTTTTGGTTCGTGCACACTTGGAAAAACTGACCAGAATTCTCTGGCCAGGTAGTGGCGCGGCGCGCCACATCCCCGCGCGGCGCGCAGAATCGCCTGGCCAGATTCTGCTCACTTTGTCACATTTCACGCGAAATGTTTGGCTAGCTACCGACCTCCGATTCACATGAAACTTGTTCTAATATGCTTATATATGAATAAAAACCTCAGAAAAATAGTTCGGGACCGAACCCGAACGTGTTGACTTTTTCGTTGACTTTGACCAAGTTTGACTTTTAGTCAAACTTAACCAAACTTTTATACAATCATTCTAACATGCTTTTATACTTGTTTCTTGTATGAAACTTGACAACGTGATTCACATGCTATACTTAATCGAGTCGTAACGAGCCATAGGACTAATTGAACACATTTCACCCGACTTTGTGTCGTAACCGGTTAATTGATATAACTTATTTGTTTAGGTCAAGGCTAAGCAACTTTCATGCACACGTTTACTTTGTGAAGTACATTTATACTCGTGCACTCGAGGTGAGATCATAGTCCCACTTTTTACTCTTTTGAACTTACTTTTGGGATGAGAAAACATAAACGATTCTTTTGAACTAAGTGAACACAAGAACGGGAAAACAAACATTCTACATACGAGTTTAGAACGAAAATCCTCAATCCGATTATCATTAGTTACATCAGATGGTGTAAGCGAGAACTTATGTTATATGGCCATATGGGTTTGACAAACCCTCATTCAAACGGTTCGCTACCGTTTACGAATGAAATATATTTTCGGGAACAGTGTTGTTCTAGCACTAATTGATGGGGTATTCAACGGACGGAACGTTAAGCTTTGATAATTGGGTGCTCGTGAATATTAACTTTTAGAATGTACTACTATTATTTCAACTTTGCAAATCTTGTGGTTCGACTTACTTTACTTTTACTCACTCACTCAAACCTATGATTTCACCAACGTTTTTGCGTTGACAGATTCTTCTATGTTTTCTCAGGTTCATAAGTGGCTACTTGATACATGCTTCCGCACTCTTTGATTACTTGATTGGAGTCTACCATGCATGCATACGCTAGGGATAGCATTTTTGGATTCAAACTTTTGTCTACTTACTTACGCTATTTATAGCAACTGTGGTTTCAAACAAATTATGTCGCAAGTTATTTCATTTATACTTTATGACTTTTGTAAACTTAGACTTGTTGTCGAACGGTTTTGTAAACTAAACTTGCAAGTCTTGTACCTTTCAAATGAATGCGACATAATTTTGGTCAAACGAGTCTCATATAGGGACTACGACCACGCAACGGGACCTAAGTTAACGACGCCGTCAATAACGGTTTTGGTCGGGTCGTTACAAGTGGTATCAGAGCGTTGGTTGTAGAGAACTAGGACGTGCATTAGTGTGTCTAACAGAGTCGTTAGGACGCATTAGTGAGTCTAGACTACAACCGGATAGTTAGCCATTGCATTCTGACATACATTTGCTATAGATAGCACTTACTTGACTACTTGTGCATTATACTTGAATCATTCTTAGGCAAACTTTTTAATGGTACCCAACCTTCATCATACGAACTCGTATTCCGCCACTTTTTGGTAACACACGTAAATTCATGATTCATACACGTATGGATGATGACGACTTCATTAGTCACCCTCGTTCGGGAACTCTGTCTCCCGGATTGTTATTTGCCACCGTTTCAACTTACTCTCGGTTTCCCACTGGTGTTTCTTACTATCTACTTTTGGGTGTTACTACCATCACTACTCTAGGTGAGTATCGTCATCAACATTTTATCACTACGGTTGCGTGCTACTCGTTATCATGACTCGTTACTCTTTTCATACCTGAATACATTTTTGTCTGACTCGAACCGCATTGACGTGAACAATCATTTATACACTTCCCTCGGGGAACGCTTCTTTATAGTTGCACTAATTCTTTCGATTCAATACGAGTCACGTTAGAGACGTTGTTACACTTTGTTTATTTTAAACTTCACGATTACACGAACTTGAATCCATAGAGTGATGTGGGAATGGAGGTATGAGTTAGCGTAATATAACGACACTCGATCAACGTGGTTATATTACGGTAAGACATACCAAAGTTCTAGTGACGCGTGATGGTGGTTAGACTCGATCAACCTAAACACCACCATGTGCCATGTACATGACTTCATCTTTTCAGGTTTGGACATCCGAAAACTCCGAGAATATTTATAGCAACCATACCGGGGACACACCTTCAAATATTGTCAAATTATATTTATGCTTCCGAATGAATTACCGATTCCATTCGACTTCAACCGTATGTCACACGGGTATACTAGCTCGTCCTCGCGCAGTCTTATTGACTAATTACAATTTACTCGTTATGCTCACATCGGGGCGGGAACTTCTCTTGCATCACCCTCGTACTTCCGGTTCAGGAGGTCCTTATTCTAAATTCTCAATGGAGAGCGACTCTTCACGTCATACAAGTATTCGCCGCGAGGGTGGATAGTCCTAACAATCGTTTTCAAAACCCGATAAGAACTTGCCCCGACGAACGTTTTTGGAAACTGATAAATCTTCCGCGACGCAAATTTTCTTGAGAAACTTGTCCTAGCTAACGTTTTCAATTCCTAGCAAACTTGTTCAATATGCCTTAGGGAAATATACCCCGTTTCGGATCGAGATCCTCGTTTCACTTCTAGATTTTGGAGTACCTTACAAAAAGCCTCGGGACCGCGTTTAGACATGAGTACCGCGTACCATCCACAACCCGACGGACCGAACAAACATGCGATTTAAACCTTGGAAACCATAATACGAATTTGTATTACTAACTTCAAATTTACTTGAGAAAAGTATTTTCCTTTAACCGAATCCTCGTACTACAATGATTTTCACTCGAGTTTTAACGTCACTCCTTTTGAAACCACATGTGACCGGAAACGTCATTCTCTTTTGTCGAACAAAGTAAACAATGATCAATTCACCGGGGCCGAGGTTATTCATGAACAACCGAGAAAATTTATTCATATTCAGGTAAAACCCTACGCGACTCGTAATCACCAAGAGTTACGCCGATGTTAGACGTAAACATTTCAAATTCCACGTGGGAAACCGCGTCACGTTAAGAGTGGCACCTTGGAAAGGTGCAATCCGTTTCGGGAAAACGTAGGAAGCTAAATCCGCGATATTTTGATCCTTTAAATTCTTGGGGTGTTTTGGACCCGTCGCTAGCCGTTTAGACTTTTCCGACTCATTTTGGGTCTCCGTTTATCCTACATTCGATGTATCAACTCAAGGACGTGTTTTGCGAAACGAGAACTTGTTATCTCCTTTGATGAACTCACTATCGACGATAACCCTCACTTCCTAGGAGGACCGGTTGAAACCATAAATCGTGAAGCCAAACCTTAAAACAACATATGATCCCGACCGTCAAAATTCGTTGAAATACCCAAGGACGTACTTCTCCCTCACTCGTAGAATTGGCAACGCAAGATCTCGAGGAAGATTCAACAACTACTACTTCCAACTAAATTTCGGGACGAAA
The DNA here is from genome assembly GCF_046630445.1 of Rutidosis leptorrhynchoides. Classification (NCBI taxonomy): domain Eukaryota; kingdom Viridiplantae; phylum Streptophyta; class Magnoliopsida; order Asterales; family Asteraceae; genus Rutidosis; species Rutidosis leptorrhynchoides. Next base: position 166,096,902 of record NC_092342.1, on the reverse strand, counting down.
TTTCTTTTGAGGTGTGGATAATGTAACATCCCGCGTTTTTCCGTTAAATTTAATTTTAACACCGTCTTTTTTTTTTTAAAAACATAATCTTTCGTATTTAAATTAATAGTCTCCGTGAGTAACGTTCATTATATTCCCGCTATTTAATTTTGACATCACCCGTTTACTCGAGCGTTTTAAAAATATTCGATCGGTTAAATCCCGCACCCGCTTTGAAACTCGAGGGACCGGAGTTGCCAAATGGGCAAACTAGTTGACTAGGTCAACTAGTCAACCCATTTTTCCACCATTCAATCCCTCCATCTCTCTCTCTTTCTTTCTTTTTTTCTCTCAAGAACACAAACATAATTCATCATCTAAATTCGGATCGGGAAGCAAACTTCAAAACAAATTACATATTCGTGATCCTCTCATCATCCTCTTCGATTTGGTACCAATTTCATCCATTTTGGGTAACTTTCTAAAATCACTAATTTTTCTTTAAATTCGTGTTTTTGATTTGAAATTATGTTAGTTAGTGTCTATGGCTCGTGTCTAGCATGAATATATGATTTACTTGCTCGATTTGTTGTTTGGAGTAACTAGTTTGAGTTTTTGAAATGGGTTTGCTTAATCCTTGATTTTGGATGAGTTAATGTTGTTAGATTGTTAAAGTGCATGTTTTAATTGTGTTACTAGTATCATTAGCCACATTTGGATGTGTAGGTTGATTAAGAAAACTTCAAAAGCATGATTATTGATTTTGAGATGTTTGACTAGGGTTTGATAGTTCTTGACATGAATTTTTGGATGCTTGAATGCCATGGAATGTTAATTGTTAGTGTTTAGTTGTAATGTATGCCTCATTACCTTCAAAACGGCATATCGTATGTGTAAATTGGATTCCCGAATCATAAAATACGTTTTACGAACTTGAAACTTTAAAAATAAACCTTTCTTGATCAATTGACGAGTTTTCGGTTATTGTAAATGATGTTTTTGATTGATGATATATGGTTAGTTGTATTCCTCGTCAAAATACCTTTTCGACGATATATGATAGGCATTATAAGTGTTTGCGGGTCAAGAATTGGGTTGGAAAAGGTTTTGGTTCGTGCACACTTGGAAAAACTGACCAGAATTCTCTGGCCAGGTAGTGGCGCGGCGCGCCACATCCCCGCGCGGCGCGCAGAATCGCCTGGCCAGATTCTGCTCACTTTGTCACATTTCACGCGAAATGTTTGGCTAGCTACCGACCTCCGATTCACATGAAACTTGTTCTAATATGCTTATATATGAATAAAAACCTCAGAAAAATAGTTCGGGACCGAACCCGAACGTGTTGACTTTTTCGTTGACTTTGACCAAGTTTGACTTTTAGTCAAACTTAACCAAACTTTTATACAATCATTCTAACATGCTTTTATACTTGTTTCTTGTATGAAACTTGACAACGTGATTCACATGCTATACTTAATCGAGTCGTAACGAGCCATAGGACTAATTGAACACATTTCACCCGACTTTGTGTCGTAACCGGTTAATTGATATAACTTATTTGTTTAGGTCAAGGCTAAGCAACTTTCATGCACACGTTTACTTTGTGAAGTACATTTATACTCGTGCACTCGAGGTGAGATCATAGTCCCACTTTTTACTCTTTTGAACTTACTTTTGGGATGAGAAAACATAAACGATTCTTTTGAACTAAGTGAACACAAGAACGGGAAAACAAACATTCTACATACGAGTTTAGAACGAAAATCCTCAATCCGATTATCATTAGTTACATCAGATGGTGTAAGCGAGAACTTATGTTATATGGCCATATGGGTTTGACAAACCCTCATTCAAACGGTTCGCTACCGTTTACGAATGAAATATATTTTCGGGAACAGTGTTGTTCTAGCACTAATTGATGGGGTATTCAACGGACGGAACGTTAAGCTTTGATAATTGGGTGCTCGTGAATATTAACTTTTAGAATGTACTACTATTATTTCAACTTTGCAAATCTTGTGGTTCGACTTACTTTACTTTTACTCACTCACTCAAACCTATGATTTCACCAACGTTTTTGCGTTGACAGATTCTTCTATGTTTTCTCAGGTTCATAAGTGGCTACTTGATACATGCTTCCGCACTCTTTGATTACTTGATTGGAGTCTACCATGCATGCATACGCTAGGGATAGCATTTTTGGATTCAAACTTTTGTCTACTTACTTACGCTATTTATAGCAACTGTGGTTTCAAACAAATTATGTCGCAAGTTATTTCATTTATACTTTATGACTTTTGTAAACTTAGACTTGTTGTCGAACGGTTTTGTAAACTAAACTTGCAAGTCTTGTACCTTTCAAATGAATGCGACATAATTTTGGTCAAACGAGTCTCATATAGGGACTACGACCACGCAACGGGACCTAAGTTAACGACGCCGTCAATAACGGTTTTGGTCGGGTCGTTACATGTAGTGTATACTATTGATTGTTGTTTGCCCTCGAGAAATAATCTCTGCAGACCCAGAACACATATGTAAGATCTGTGGGGTGGCCTCAATCAATCTGTGGATCAATCTGTAATGATCCATCTACCGTATTGCTGCTAAGCGCCTAATGTGCTTTTAGAGTGAGAAAGAACTGTGTGAGAGAGAAAGTGTACTTCTCTCTGAATAAAGTTCAGATACGAATGATGTGAAATGTGGTGACCCAGGGGGTCTATTTATAGGCGTTGAATGTCCGAAATTCTCGGGATACACGTGTCAATTACTGAGTGGTTCTGTTACACGAAATATCCGGAAGGTCGGTGGCATGTGATGACGTGGCTGCGTGCCGTTCACGCACTGAGTTAAAGGGATTATGCATAGAAGCTGCCTGCAAGGCTTACGTTTGAGGCTGGGATGCCTGCTATACGCTGGGCGGTAAATATTGAACACTGCAAGATTTTGTTATCTTTTGTGCTTTTCGATCCTTTTTCCTGCATGAAAATGGTGTTTTTATGCGTGTATCTCCTAGGATACACCATTAGGTCTCGAGCATTAGGATTGTGATACACTACGACTTGACCTAAATTGTTAGACAGATATTAACCAACATATAAATATATATATACTTAATATAGGTTCGTGAATCCGAGGTCAACCCTGCACTTGTTCAGTGCCGTCATTTGCATTATTACTACGAAATACAGTATTGTGAGTTTCATTTGCTCCCTTTTTAAATGCTTTTGCAATATATATTTTTGGGACTGAGAATACATGCGCTGATTTTATAAATGTTTGATGAAATAGACACAAGTACTAAAAACTACATTCAATGGTTGGATTATTAGACAGAATATCGCCCCTTTTTAGCTTGGTAACCTAAGAATTAGTGTTTATTATACAACCTTCATGCTGGAAAATGCTATGGAGCCTATATAATGACCACTAATTGATTTGAATCCTAAAGGTAGATCTACGGGCACTAACTCCTATCATACTGGAAAATGGTATGCTTTAGTAATTAGAATTTTCGTATATTAGTTGCACGCTGAATACTGGGGAATATTCTATATGATGTTGTTAAGGTCGGTTATCAGGTGTTCACCATATGAATGATTTTATCTTTATGCAGACGAGAGGATTCTGTTTATAAATATGAAAATCTTGTGGTCAATTAAAATTATGGAAATGATTGATTATGATAAACTAATGAACTCACTAACCTTTTTGGTTGACACTTTTAAGCATGTTTATTCTCAGGTATAAAAGAAATCTTCCGCTGTGCATTTGCTCATTTTAAAGATATTACTTGGAGTCATTCATGGCATATTTCAAAAGACGTTGCATTCGAATCGTTGAGTTCAACAAGATTATAATTAAGTCATTATAATTTGGATATATTATGAAATGGTATGCATGTCTGTCAACTTTCGATGTAATGAAAGATTGTCTTTTAAAAACGAATGCAATGTTTGTAAAATGTATCATATAGAGGTCAAATACCTCGCAATGAAACTGATTATTATGTAACGTTTATAATCGATATGAAGGAGGCATTCCACATGGAGTTATATTCAAAAAGAATGGGCATCTTGAATGTAACACCCTCGGCATATCCCACATTGCCCACGAACATGAGTGATCATGGGATTATGCGGTAATACTCACGCTTAAATGACACAACGCGTTTTGGGACCACAAGCAGAGCAGGTGTGCGAGTACGTTGTGGTTAAATGTGCTCGGGCGATAGCACTACCAGGATGAGTGACCTCCTAGGAAAGTGCTTCTCGTGTGTGGTCGCCAAGAAAAAGCCGTGCGCCTACGGGCAAAGCGGACAATATTGTGGTCATGTTAAGCTGCGGTGTTACAAAATGGTATCAGAGCCACTCATGTGCTGTTGGGGGTGGTGGGGCAAACCTCATCGAGGACGATGGGTCCCTGGGGGGGGGTGAATGTAACACCCTATGCAAATCCCACATTGCCCACGAACATGAGTGATCATGGGATTATAAGGTAATACTCATGCTTAAATGACACAACGTGTTTTGGGACCACAAGCAGAGCAGGTGTATGAGTACGTTGTGGTTAAGCGTGCTCGGGCGAGAGTACTACCAGGATGGGTGACCTCCTAGGAAAGTGCTTCTCGTGTGTGGTCGCCAAAAAAAAGTCGTGCGCCTACGGGCAAAGCGGACAATATTGTGGTCATGTTAAGCTGGGGTGTTATAGAATGGTATCAGAGCCACTCATGTGCCATTGGGGGTGGTGGGGAAAACCTCATCGAGGACGATGAGTCCCTGGGGGGTGAATTTAACAACCTAGGAAAATCCCACATTGCCCACGAACATGAGTGATCATGGGATTATAAGGTAATACTCACGCTTAAATGACACAACGCGTTTTGGGACCACAAGCAGAGCAGGTGTGCGAGTACGTTATGGTTAAGCGTGCTCGGGCGAGAGCACTACCAGGATGGGTGACCTCCTAGGAAAGTGCTTCTCGTGTGTGGTCGCCAAGAAAAAGCCGTGCGCCTACGGGCAAAGCGGACAATATTGTGGTCATGTTAAGCTGGGGTGTTACATTGAAACACAAATTTATACAGATGCAAGTTGGGCTGGAGAAAAAGGATATAGAAGATCTACATCTGGCTTCTTTACAATCATTGGAGTAAACTTAGTGGCATGAAGAAGCAAGAAACAAAAGGTCGTTTCTCTGTCAAGTGCTCAAATCAGAATTTTGAGGAACAGCAAAAGGAGTTGTCGAAGCATTATGGATTCAAAAACTGTTAACTGAAATCGGGTTTCCACCTGAAGGAGCTACTCAAATTTTGTGTGACAGTGAAGCAGACATTGCAATTTCAGAAAATTGAGTTCAACATGACCGTACCAAACATGTTGAAGTTGACAGAAACTTTGTCAGAGAAAAGCTAGATGGAGAAATTATTTCTCTCCCATCCATCAGATCAGAAGATCAGCCGGCCGACATACTCACCAAATCGGTCAATGAAAGACTTTTCAGTGAAGTTCTTGACAAGTTGTTTAACGACCCGTCAAAGTACACTTGACGACCATCATTATCTTGATCCCATAGCTTGATCATAACTCTAAATGAATTTAATAAATAACCTTGCATTCTTTATTTAAAAACAATTTCCTATAAAGGAAATCTACCAAAATGTGTAAGTTTTGAAAAACCATACATAAATACTTAATCAAAAGTTGACCAAAACAAAGTCAACAAACACCCACAATTTAATGTATCAAAATAGAATGCAAGTTAATGATTAACAAAAGCTGCCATCATAAATATGCAGACTCTCTAAGCACAGCGGAAGCAATCAATTATGAACCTGAGAATAAAACATGCGAGTAACTGTCAACAAAAATGTTGAGTGAATTATAGGTTTGATATTGCAAACAATAATCAATTTAAACCATAAAATTTATGTTTGAAAACATAAAGACTCATTTTGGACCACAAAATTATATGCTCGAAAACATATAAAAATATTATTCCATTAACCCGTGAGCCACCTGGTAATAACTTAACAACTCCATACCCATAACGAAACCAATATAAAAATATACACTGAACAGGTGTATCTTCCAAAATATGAAGTACTAATACATTCCGTTTGTAACTGCTAGCGCGACTAGCACGAAATGGGCCTGTCAGGCCCGATAGATCTATCCATAAGATTCGTGTTGACCAGTAGAAACCAGTGATTAAAATTACCAGATTAGGGAATATTTTCGTTCGACTCACAATGAATAATTTAAACCAATTTCCAGTTGTGTCCAAAATATAAAATGAATTGCATATATTCTCATCTCAAAAGATTTAAAATAGAAAAATGGGACTATAACTCACCTTAACGTAATCGAAGTAACAACACAGAAACGTGAACCGCAAATGATAAAGTGATCAAGAATGATCACAACGCCGACCTGTAAATAAAGCAGGTCGATATAAATAACTAACTTCGGTCAAGTCTTAGTATTATAGCTATAGTACTTGTTGCAAGTAAACATAGAACAACACTCTGTATGCTTCGGTTTATTCAGGACAACGTAAAAACACGTACTTTCTATTTTTGGCAGGTTTTCATTTCTGAAAAAAAAAATTCTATTTTTGGAAAGTTTCTATTTTAGGAAAGTTTCTATTTTAGGAAAGTTTCTATTTTAGGTAAGTTTCTATATTTAGAAAGTTTCCATATTTAGAAAGTTTCTATTTTTGGAAAGTTTTTAAGTTAGGAAAGTTTCCTTAATTAGAAAGTCAACAAAAGTCAACTGAAAGTCAAAGTTAACCGAAAGTCAACTCAAAAGTCAACTCAAAAGTCAACCTTTGTCAAACATAGTCAACATTAAATTTTAAAGTATAAGTTATATTAATAATATAAGTTATAATGTTATTAAAGTCATATATGTATAATTATGTCATAACATAAGTTAAATTAAACTAAATTGAATTAATATAGTTAACATATGTTTAAATGATATAATTAATATAACATAAGTATTTAATTAACTAATTAAATATTAGTCATAACATAAGTATTATTAATTAATAATAAATTTTTAATCATATTATAAGCATTACTAATTAATAATGAATTATTAATCATATCATAAGTATTTAATTATAAATATTAAACCATAAGTATTTAATAATTAAATTATACTTAAATAATAACCAAGCCTTATAATAATTAAATAATTATTTAATCTTTATTATAAGTTTTATAATAATAATCTCATAACATAAGTTTAATACCTTTCATAAGTATCTTTAATTAATAATAAAGTATTATTAATCATAAGTTTAATTAAAAGTTTAATTAAATCATAAAGTAATTAAATAATGATATAATATATATATATATATATATATATATATATATATATATATATATATATATATATATATATATATATATATATATATATATATATATATATATATATATATATATATATATATATATATATATATCATAAGTCTTAATTTAAATTAATTACTTTTATATCATAAGTAATTTTAATAATGCAAATCATTATTTATTGATAATAAGTTTTAATTAAAACGTTCGCCGGGTCATATCTTAAGCCTTAGGTATCGGTTTTCGACGAGTCTTATATATATACTCGTCCAACCAAACCACCCGACATATTAGTGTACTCAAGAACACCCTAAAACCAGTCCCCAAGTCGTGACCTACAGCCATGAATCAACTTGGAGTTTTAATCCGTTCAAAAACAGGTTTTAGTCATAACGGGTGATCCGTGGCTCGGATTTCGATGACCCGAACATGAAAGTTAATCTAATCATCAATCCTAACACACTAGTACACCCTAGAGACTCCAGAAATGGCTACAAAGTCGGACCAAAATTGATCATATTCGTTTTTACATTTCAATTTCATCAAAACCCTAAATCGAGCATAACTTATGATCCGAAACTCAAAACAACATGAATCCAAAGTCTAAAATTATTGTCTTGATGAGAGGAACTCATATATATACTTTATTTAATCAAAAATCCATGTTAATTTCACTGATTTTAACCAACAAGCTGCTGTCCGAAATTAATCAAACCGAAAACACATGAAATCGAGTATTTCTACGCATAATAACAACAATACAATCATACACAAGTACTATAACATCATCATACATACAAAATTAGTAAAAATAATTTAAATTGAAAAAGCTAGGGTTAGGGTTTATACCCTAATCAAGAAATGATTGATATGAACGCGTAGAGGAGAACGAGAGCAATCCGATTATACAAAAAGCCCTTTGAATTGAGTCCTTGCTTGATGAAGATGATGATGAATATGTTGATGGTGGTGGATGGCTCAAAAAGAAAAAGGGAGAGGAGAGAAAGGCTTACTAGGTTTAGAAATGTTAAAGAAATGAATAAATGTGGAGATTAAAATGGAACTAGTCACAATTTTCTGAAAATGGCACATAACACCCCTCCTAGAGGGTTTCGGCTAAATGGGGGTGGGAGTGGGCTCCCATTTAGCCTAGCTTCGATAATTAATAAATTACTAGTGGCCTGAACGCCCGATCGAAGCCCGAAACGCAAAAACACCGTTACGCGATTAAATATTCGGAGAGATAACGTATGCGCGACAAATAAAATATATAAACACTATATATATTCATATTATATAAAAATATCATAATTAAAATAATTTGGATTCAAAAATCCCAAAAGCCTAACCGTTGGTTTAAAAACCAAAACGATTCGCCGGATAGAAATCCACGACACGTAGAAACGTACAATTTAAAATATGAATACAAATATTCATATAATGCATCATAATTAATATTTTATTACAAAAATAATAATATAGGTCATAGAAATGACGTAGCACGAATAACAATTAACGGACGTTAAATAATAAACGGTAAAAGATAACGGAAAAAGTAGGGTCATGACAGTACCTTCCCGTTACGGAAATTTCGTCCCGAAATTTAAGCAGGTGCAGGGGTTGACTCGACATCTGAGAAAAAATGCGTGTACTTCTGCCTCATCTAATCTTCACGTTCCCAAGTGAACTTGGGTCCACGTCTAGCATACCATCTAACTTGGAAGATAGGAATCTTACTTTGCTTGAGTGTCTTAACCTCTCGGTCCATAATCTCAATAGGTTCCTCTAAAAAATGGAGTTGTTTATCAACATGAAGTTCATCAAGAGAAATGGATTCATTGGCCTCGGACAAACACTTCTTCAAATTCGATACATGAAAAATGTTTTGGAAAGCGCTAAGCTCTTGTGGAAATTTCAAACGATAAGCCACGGGTCCAACTCTCTCTGTAATCTCAAATGGTCCAACGAATTGAGGATTCAACTTTCCTCTTTTACCAAATCGTACCACTCCCTTCCAAGGTGATACCTTCAACATAACACGGTTACCGACCTGAACTATATCCTTTCTTCTAATATCGGCGTAACTCTTTTGCCGACTCCCGGCAGTTCTCAACCTTTCTTTATTCTGCACTATCTTCTCGGTAGTCTAATGAATAATTTCCGGCCCTGTGAGTTGAGCATCCCCAACCTCATCCCAACAGATAGGAGACCTACACTTTCTACCATACAATGCCCCAAACGGTGCAGCTTTAATACTTGCATGATAACTGTTATTATAAGAAAATTCAGCCAGTGACAAGTATCTATCCCAACCATTACCAAAATCAATAACGCATGCTCGCAACATGTCTTCTAATATTTGAATGGTCCTTTCACTCTGACCATCCGTCTGTGGATGATAAGCGGTGCTCATATCCAATTTTGTTCCCAAAGCTTCCTGTAAGTATTGCCAAAACCTCGATGTAAATAGACTGTCTCGGTCTGAAATAATTGACACGGGAATACCATGTCTAGAAATAATCTCCTTTAAATATAAACGAGTAAGCTTCTCCTTCGAATCTGTTTCCTTTATTGGCAAGAAATAAGCTGACTTAGCGAGTTGGTCAACAATCACCTAAATGGTATCATAACCACCCATAACTCTCGGTAACTTCACAATAAAGTCCATCGTAATACCTTCCCACTTCCACTCGGGAATTTCAGGCTGCATTAGAAGTCCGGATGGCTTCTGATGTTCAGGTTTGACCTTAGCACATGTCAAACACATAGCCACATAAGTAGCCACATCAGCTTTCAAGTTGGGCCACCAGTATAGCTCCTTAAGATCGTGATACGTCTTTCCTGAACCAGGATTAATAGAGAACCTCCACTTACGAGCCTCGTGCCCTCATCTAACACAAGTTGTCGCAAATCACCAAATTTTGGAACCCAAAGACGTCCTGAAAAATACCGCGTGCCATCTGCTCGTAACTCAAATTTCTTACTCATGTCTCTAACCTTCTCGTTACGAAATTCTCCTCCTTCAAGGCTTCTTGTTGTGCCTCAAGAATCTGCCTAGCGAGGTTAGTTCGTATGGTCATGTTTAAGGCTCTAAACCTGCGAGGTTCAACTCTCTCTTTACGACTTAATGCATCGGCCACAACATTGGCCTTTCTCGGATGATATAAAAGTTCACAATCATAATCATTCAACGTCTCAACCCATCTTCGTTGCCTCATATTTAGCTATTTTTGATCAAGAATATGTTGAAGACTTTTGTGATCAGTGTATAGTGTACACTGTACTTTTGATCCCATATAGATAATGTCTCCAAATCTTAAGTGCAAACACAATAGCTCCCAACTCTAAATCATGGGCTGTGTAATTCTGTTCATGGATCTTCAACTAAAGTGACGCGTAGGCGATTACTTTCTTTTGTTGCATCAAAACGCAACCAAAGCCCTGACGCAATGCATTACAATAGACAACAAAATCGTCATTACCCTCAGGTAGTGACAATAACGGCGCAGAAATCAACTTCTTCTTCAAAGTTTGAAAAGCAGCATCTTGCTCATTCTTTCACTTATACTTTTTCCCCTTGTGCGTTAAAGCGGTCAGATGTTTAGCTATCCGAGAGAAATCTTGAATGAACCTTATATAATAACCTGCTAATCCTAGAAACTGATGAATCTGAGTAGGAGTTTTCGAAACCACTTCTCAAACGCCTCAAACTTAGCAGGATCGACTTGAATTCCCTTCTTACTAACAACGTGTCCAAGGAATTGAACTTCTCTCAGCCATATTGCACACTTCAAAAACTTAGCATACAACTCTTCTTTTCTTAACAAATCGAGCACTAACTTCAAATGTTCTTCGTACTCTTGATCACTCTTAGAATAGATGAGAATATCATTGATGAAAATGATAACAAATTTGTCCAGATAGGGTCTACACACACGGTTCATGAGGTCCACGAACACAGCAGGTGTATTGGCTAATCCGAACGGCATAACAAGAAATTCAAAGTGGTCATAACGGGTACGGAATGCGGTTTTCGGAACATCAGTTTCTTTAACCCGTAGTTGATGATAACCGGAAAGAAGATCGATCTTAGAATAAACGGACGAATCTTGAAGTTGATCGAACAGATCATCAATTCTCAGAAAAGGGTAACGGTTCTTTACAGTAAGCTTTTTTAACTCGCGATAATCAGTACACAATCGGAACGAACCATCTTTCTTCTTAATAAACAAAACAGGAGCTCCCCAAGGGGACGAACTAGGATGAATGAGATATAGTTGCAAACAATGAAAGAAGAAATATGTAGAGTAGTCACATCAGTGGTATAGATGTTTAAGGCAATTCCTTCAAAGGGGATAACGAGGATCATGGACTTCAAAGTAAATTTTTAGTACATTTTTGAAAGGAAGACGTACGAAAGTTGTGATCTTTCAACGAGAGTGAACTTCCTCGCACAATGAGCAAGCCAATCTAGGATTCATCCTTATTCTTAAATTTATGTGTGGCTAAAAAGGAACGTGAATCATGGGTTATAACTAATAGTCGACTCCAGGTGAGATGAATCTCCAAAAATGATTTCGTGCACCTCAAAGTATTGAATCATAGGGTTGATGTTTTTAGGGTGTTGCGATAATCCGTGAATATCGAGAATAGAAATTTATCAAACGGTCTAGTGTAATATATATCCATGATACCAACTATAATAACACCTAGGGTAGAAACCCACCAGTGCCATTTCTACAATAGGGCGACCACCGGGTGTGTAGTGACCCGAACTTTTCCATGTTTATATATATTAAATGAAATTGATATTTACATGATTAAGTGTTTCCAACATGTTAAGCAATCAAACTTGTTAAGACTTGATTAATTGAAATAGGTTTCATATAGACAATTGACCACCAAGTAACTATATGATTACATATATATGATTATATATATAGTTAACATGATATTGTGATAAGTAAGTATCTCATTAGGTATTTTAACAATGAGTTATATACATAAAATTGTGTTTATTGAATTCAGAAACTCGAAACGATATATATAACGATTATCGTTATAACAACGTCTTACTAATTTCATATGAATCATATTAAGATATTGTTACACTATGTTTATTCATGATAAATGATAAGTAAACATGTCATTATGTATATTAACAATGAACTACATATGTAAAAACAAGACTACTAACTTAAGGATTTCGAAACGAGACATATATGTAACGATTATCGTTGTAATGACATTTAAATGTATATATATCATATTAAGATATATTAATATATCATAATATCATGATAATATAATAATTTAACATCTCATCAGATATAATAAACATTGGGTTAACAACATTTAACAAGATCGTTAACTTAAAGGTTTCAAATCAACATTTACATGTAACGACTAACGATGACTTAACGACTCAGTTAAAATGTATATACATGTAGTGTTTTAATATGCATTCATACACTTTTGAAAGTCTTCAAGACACTTATCAAAATACTTCTACTTAACAAAAATGCTTACAATTACATCCTTGTTCAGTTTCATCAACAATTCTACTCGTATGCACCTGTATTCGTACTCGTACAATACACAGCTTTTAGATGTATGTACAATTGGTATATACACTCCAATGATCAGCTCTTAGTAGCCCATGTGAGTCACCTAACACATGTGGGAACTATCATTTGGAAACTAGCATGAAATATTTCATAAAATTACAAAAATATGAGTAATCATTCATGACTTATTTACATGAAAACAAAATTACACATCCTCTATATCTAATCAATATACCAATGACCAAAAATGCCTACAAATACTTTCATTCTTTAATTTTCTTCATCTAAGTGATCTCTCTCAAGTTCTATCTTCAAGTTCTAAGTGTTCTTCATAAATTCTATAAGTTCTAGTTTCATAAAATCAAGAATACTTCCATGTTTGCTAGCTTACTTCCAATCTTGTAAACTGATCATCCAACTTCAAGAAATATTTCTTATTTACAGTAAGATATCTTTCTAATACAAGGTAATACTCATATTCAAACTTTTATTCAATTTCTATAACTATAACAATCTAATTTCGAGTGGAAATCTTACTTGAACTTGTTTTCGTGTCATGATTCTGCTTCAAGAACTTTCAAGCTATCCAAGGATCCTTTGAAGCTAGATCTATTTTTCTCATTTCCAGTTGGTTATCCACAAAACTTGAGGTAGTAATGATGTTCATAACATCATTCGATTCATATATATATAAAACTACCTTATTCGAAGGTTTAAACTTGAAATCACTAGAACATAGTTTAGTTAATTCTAAACTTGTTCGCAAACAAAAGTTAATCCTTCTAACTTGACTTTTAAAATCAACTAAACACATGTTATATATCTATATTATATGCTAACTTTATTATTTAAAACCGGAAAACACGAAAAACACCGTTAAACCGGATATACGCCGTTGTAGTAACACCGCGGGCTGTTTTGGGTTAGTTAATTAAAAACTATGATAAACTTTGATTTAAAAGTTTTCCTTCTGGTAAAATTATTTTTCTTATGAAAATGAAACTATATCCAAAAATCATGGTTAAACTCAAAGTGGAAGTATGTTTTCCAAAATGGTCATCTAGACGTCGTTCTTTCGACTGAAATGACTACCTTTATAAAAATAACTTGTAACCTGTAATTCTGACTATAAACTTATACTTTTTCTGTATAGATTCAATGAAACCATAGCAATTAGATTCACTCAAAATGGATTTAAAACGAAGAAGTTATGGGTAAAACAAGATTTGTTATTTTTGGTTGTTGTAGCTACGTGAAAATTGGTAACAAATCTATATTAATCATATCCTAGCTAACTTATATTGTATTATACATGTATTCTAATATATTATGTAATCTTGGGATACCATAGACACGTATGCAAATGTTTTGATATATCATATCGACCCATCTATATATATTATTTGGAACAACCATAGACACTCTATATGCAGTAATGTTGGAGTTAGCTATACAGGGTTGAGGTTGATTCCAAAAATATATATAGTTTGAGTTGTGATCTAGCCTGAGACGTGTATACACTGGTTCGTGGATTGATTCAAGATAATATATATTGATTTATTTCTATACATCTAATTATGGACAACTAGTTGTAGGTTACTAACAAGGACAGCTGACATAATAAACTTAAAACAGTAAGACGTATTAAAAATGTTGTAAATATATTTTGAACATACTTTGATATATATGCACATATTTGTTATAGGTTCGTGAATCGACCAGTAGCCAAGTCTTACTTCCCGACGAAGTAAAAATCTGTGAAAGTGAGTTATAGTCCCACTTTTAAAATCTAATATTTTGGGATGAGAATACATGCAGTTTTATAAATGTTTTACGAAATAGACACAAGTAAATGAAACTACATTATATGGGTGAATGATCGAAGCCGAATATGCCCCTTTTGCTTGGTAGCCTCAGAATTAGCAAACCGATCTACTAATTGACGTGAATCCTAAAGATAGATCTATTGGGCCTAACGAACCCCATCCAAAGTACCGGATGATTTAGTACTTCGAATTTGTTTTTATCATGTCCGAAGGATTTCCCGAAATGATAGGGGATATTCTTATATGCATCTTGTTAATGTCAGTTACCAGGTGTTCACCATATGAATGAATTTTATCTCTATGTATGGGATGTATATTGAAATATAAAATCTTGTGGTCTATTATTATGATTTGATAATATATAGGTTAAACCTATAACTCACCAACATTTTTATTGACGTTTTAAGCATGTTTATTCTCAGGTGATTATTAAGAGCTTCCGCTGTTGCATACTAAAATAAGGACAAGATTTGGAGTCCATGATTGTATGATATTATGTAAAAACTGCATTCAAGAAACTTATTTTTGATGTAATATATTCTTATTGTAAACCATTATGTAATGGTCGTGTGTAAACGTTATATTTTAGATTATCATTATTTGATAATCTATGTAATGCTTTTTAAACCTTTATCGATAAAATAAAGGTTATGGTTGTTTTAAAAATGAATGCAGTCTTTGAAAAACGTCTCATATAGAGGTCAAAAACTCGCGACGAAATCAATTAATATGGAACGTTTATAATCAATATGAATGGGACATTTCAGGGTGTACCTCAGAAAATTAATTTATCGGTCCGCGTTTCAGCCATGCCCAACCACAAGAGGGAAAAATTTATGAGTGCAAAGACTTTCCAGCAAATTTTATAAAACCACCATCCAAATTGGCGTAAGAGTTTTTATCAATGGACTTAATGGTAAGTTTTATTCTTAAACACAGGATAAGAAGAACTGTGACCCGAACACATGTTAGAGTAATTGCAAAAATTTTAATATAATCAATCAATGAAGTTTTGAAAAAAAATTCTAAACGTTTGATGTGACAACATAAACGGAACGAAGTTCTTAGTAAATTTAGAAGTATGTACAACGTGTTCCATTTTATATAAAACAATTTGACTTAATTAAACGACTCAATAAAGGAGTGGTTTTAAAACAATTTTGGAAGGTATAATTTAGCATTTACTACCCAAAATAGGCAAAAATAAATTTATTCATTTGATTTTATACGTACATACATGATTTTATAAATTTCATAAGTGACGGAAAATTTTATTACTTTCATTCATCCATAAATCTCGTGAGGATCATCTAATTAAACAAATGTGTAAAAATTCTGATGATAAGGAGGGTATTCATATTTCAGAGGTTACGAGTTGAAGTAAGATCATGGAAGATTGAGTGAAGAACTTGTGTAACGACCCTGGATTTTCCAACGTTTATTTATTAATAATTATTATTATTAATACTTGTGATTAAACAAATGTATGTTGTTACATTTACATGTTGCCATGACTAAACGTACTTGACTTTAATTGCCCGAAACGTCTTTGTGACACCCGAAACTTTCACGAATAATATTTTCACATATTATTTACATTCATGATTAAGGTTTATTAATCATTTTAATTAACTAAGGTTGTTGGTTAATTACTTGGGCTTTTGTTGGACTTAATTTGTTAATCACTTGAACTTGGGCTTTCTTTAGTATTATTGGACCTTATAAGCCCACCCTACCTCTTTTATGGATTAACTAGCCCACTAAGACATGTAAGTATCATTTTAAAATGTAACTAGTTAGTTATTTACATAAGGAATCTAGTTACCATGTAATCCCCATGAAAACACCTCTTATATCCAACTTTTATGACCTTTACTTGCAAGTGACCAAAGAACTCTTCCATCCCTCCATTTTTTCTGCTGAAAACCGTGGACGTAAGGCTCCATATGGAGTGCTTTGTTTCATTTTTGCTTATCACTTCATCACTTGTTTTCTCTCATTCCAAAACACACACAATACTTGCAACTTTTTTCTCTCTTTTCTCTTTAGTTCTTGTAAGTAACTTAAAGCTTTTCTTCCTTTCTTTTTCCTTGCAAAACCGTGACTATACACACACCCATAATCATCATCATTTGCTTGTTGTTACTTGTTCATATTTATGATTTACTTACTTACTTGTTGTTTGTTACTTACTTACATATTTCAAGAATCAAACTTACTAGTTTCATTCTTCTTTTATCTTGTATTACAAGAACACTCAAGAACATAAACTTACTAGTTTATGATTCTACTTTTATTGTTTCGAAAGATTGTAAGTTCATAGTTGTTAAACTCATACTTGCAATCCATGTTAGTAAACTCTAAAGTTTACTTTCTTAAAGATCAAACTTTGGTTTGAATCTTTAAAGTATGAACAACAATGAACTAGTTACTTGTTTACTTAGTTTATGTCTTCATTTTATGCACTTTAATTTCATGTTTGTTGGTTGTTATTGGTCAAATGTTACTAGTTAACTTTGATCTCATTAATCTTGAACTAAAGTTAACTTTAAAAGTTCAAGAACATGTAAGTAAACTTTCTATTATTATAACTTGGTACACTTATGTTAGACTAGACTTTTGAGTCTTGGATCTTCAAGATCAAACTAAGAACTATGTTCTACATCTCAAGATCTTGATTTCATAAGTTTACTTTCAAGTTTGTAACTTATTAATAGTTTTAAAGTTCATGTATGTGTTAGATCTAAGACTTTGATGTAACTTTGGTTCATCAAACTTCATACAACTCTTAAGTGAGTTGTGCTATATGTCTTAGGCCTACACTTGTGTCATAATAGTCAAAACTTGGTTAATATTACTTTTACATTTCATGTATGTGTTGAATCTAAGACTTTGATGTAACTTTGGTTCATCAAAACACTTGCAACACTTAAGTGAGTTGCGCTTCATGTCTTAGACTTACACTTGGGTTATGATGGTAAAAACTTGGTGAAAATGATGCAAACACATCAATGAGTTGTACACTTGAAGCTATATGCATCAAGGATGAGAACCGTGATAAGCATCGAGCACCAAGACCACCGGAACCCACTATTTTTCTGTTTTTTGTCTTCTGCCTACTGTTTTATGGGTTCTGTAACAGAACAATACACCTGGGATACTGTAACCTTGATTTTCAGATAGATCTTTTCGAGATAATTTTTCATATAGGACTCATCTTAATCCGAGTTACGGTTTAGGATTTATGGCTCTCCGATCGTCACTATGTCCTTTTAACGTTGTGCAGAAATTTCTGACCTACTCGCACTTAGACCGTCGCCACGGTCAAACGAAGACGAGTTTGCTTCTGTAAATTTTACCACACTTAAAGGACTCATATACGGAGCCATGTCCACTAGTCTCACCTTAATTCAGTAAGGGTAGAGGCTGTGGTGACTGATCGAAGTCAGCTTTTGTTTTAAACTACTTTCATGAACGAAACCCACTTTATACCTTTTGTTTAATGATGAATGATGATGACCTTTAAGACCTTATTTACATACTTTTAAACCTATTCGGACAATTTACTGACTTAGTACTATTTTACTTAGGTTGAGGACCCATTTGGACAACCTTCATTACTTGCTTACTTTCCGAGTCATACGTTACCGCTACTTTATCATTGTGAGTTATAGCATTCCCTTTTTACTTTAACTTATTTTGGGAACTGAGAATACATGCGGATTTTATGTTTTACATACTAGGCACAAGTACTTAAACTTTATATATGTGTGGGTTATACAACGGCATAAACATTCCCTTTAGCTCGGTAACGTTTAATCATTGGTTTTTGAACCGTGAACGCGAATCTTAGATATGGATCCATAGGGTTTGACATCCCCACTCGGGCTAGTAGCGCTAGCATTTAACGAGTGTTTAATACTTCGTAAACATACGCACTTGCCAAGTGTACTTTCAGGGGGTATAAACGTTAAGTTATTTACCAAGTGCCCACGGTTAACATATACTTTATCATACTGTTTTGAAATGCTCTATGTAGCACTGAAATCTCGTGGCCTACCTTACATACTGTTATACTTAAACTATAGCTCACCAACCTTTGTGTTGACGTTTTTAAGGTTATTTGCTTAAGGTTATTTGCTTTCGCTGTCGTGCTAGTCTTGCCGTAGACACCCGCTGCTCTAGTGTTATCACCGCATTAACTGTTTAACTGCATTCACACTTTAATACATTTGAACTATGTTTTGTAACGACCTATGGGTCACATACATTTATTCGTGCTTGCTATTCGTAGAAGCATACTGTTGGTGTAAAACATTTGAGGTCGGTTATGACGTCACCTTTTTATCGTGAATGCAACTTCTTTTATTACTGCATTTAGTACTTAACCTTGTAATGATCCTGTTGTTGATGATTTGTACACGATGGTTTTGTACGGGGCATCACAACTTAAATTGTCGTGCGACATTTGATCAACAAATGTTACGAGGTCATGAAAACTAATGAGTTAAATACTGTTTTGACTATTATCAGGACACAATCCTTGGGCCAAAACTGTTCACGTACGAAGCTATCGCTAACAAGCGAAGTATGAAGGATAAAGCATGAGATAGGTAGTTTGGTTAAAACGAGCTTCTCGTATATCAACAAATAAGATAATGAGTATTTTCTTTACCTATGTAATATATCGGAATTTCCGAATGAGCGGTGTAAAAATTTTCCTTGACTCGCTTTCTATTCCTCATGTCACAATATTAGAATTTCTATATGAATTACCGTAATATAACCACGTTGGCCTGACGTCATTATATTATACTAATTCATAGTTTCCATTCCAATAGCAACTACATGAGGTCAGAGCACGCGATCAACCTAGAATTTCCACACAATTTCTCTAAAATGATTTCTTAAACAATGTGCTAAGGATAGCACAAGAGACCAAAAACATCAAAAGTAATGAATAAGAGTAAGATGACATAAAAATGTCTTTGAAGTATCAAGAATCTTTAAATGTCCAGAATGATTTTTTCGATTCGCAACCCAAGGCACAGCGGCACAAAGGCACGTAATATAGCAAGAATGTTATATACCTAAATATAATAGCTGACATTGAAATGCCGAGCCTTTAGAAGTCAAGAATGATGTCTTTTGTAATATAACTCAAACGTTATATACATAACCATAATAGATGACATAGAAATGTCGAGAATTCTCGAAGTCAAGAATGACATCCCTCGGTTTCACTAACCGATGTGTTCTTATAAAAGATAAACTCTCATGAGTCGGAGGATACGTTTAAATCGGAATGGAAGTTCCTTCTGGATTCAGAACATAACAGAGATGTATGTATGATAACAATATACATACCATAGAATACAAATAATCACATATAATAATATACTATAGGTCGGGCATCATCCCTCGGGTAACGACATCAATGCAGCCTAATTCCCTACAACCAAGGCTCTGATACCAACTTTAACGACCAGTCAAAGTACACTTGACGACCATCATTATCTTGGTCCCATAGCTTGATCATAACTCTAAATGAATTTAATAAATAACCTTGCATTCTTTATTTAAAAACGATTTCCTATAAAGGAAATCTACCAAAATATGTAAGTTTTGAAAAACCATACATAAATAATTAATCAAAAGTTGACCAAAACAAAGTCAACAAACACCCACAATTTAATGTATCAAAATAGAATGCAAGTTAATGATTAACAAAAGCTGCCATCATAAATATGCAGACTCTCTAAGCACAGCGGAAGCAATCAATTATGAACCTGAGAATAAAACATGCGAGTAACTGTCAACAAAAATGTTGAGTGAATTATAGGTTTGATATTGCAAACAATAATCAATTTAAACCATAAAATTTATGTTTGAAAACATAAAGACTCATTTTGGACCACAAAATTATATGCTTGAAAACATATAAAAATATTATTCCATTAACCCGTGAGCCACCTGGTAATAACTTAACAACTCCATACCCTTAACGAAACCAATATAAAAATATATACTGAACAGGTGTATCTTCCAAAATACGAAGTACTAATACATTTCGTCTGTAACTGCTAGCGCGACTAGCACGAAATGGGGCTGTCAGGCCCGATAGATCTATCCATTGGATTCGCGTTCACTAGTACAAACCAGTGATTAAAATTACCATATTAGAGAATATTTTCGTTCGACTCACAATGAATAATTTAAACCAATTTCCACTTGTGTCCAAAATATAAAATGAATTGCATGTATTCTCATCCCAAAAGATTTAAAATAGAAAAATGGGACTATAACTCACCTTAACTTAATCAAAGTAACAACAGAGAAATGTGAACCGCAAATGATAAAGTGATCAAGAATGATCACAACGCCGACCTGTAAATAAAGCAGGTCGATATAAATAACTAACTTTGGTCAAGTCTTAGTATGATAGCTATAGTACTTATTGCAATCAAACATAGAACAACACTCAGTATGCTTCGATTTGATCAGGACAGGGTAAAAACACGTACTTTCTATTTTAGGAAGTTTCTATTTTTGGCAGGTTTCCATTTCTGGAAAAAAATTCTATTTTTGGAAAGTTTCTATTTTAGAAAAGTTTCTATTTTAGGGAAGTTTCTATATTTAGAATAATACCCATATTTAGAAAGTTTCTATTTTTGCAAAGTTTTTAAGTTAGAAAAGTTTCCTTAATTAGAAAGTCAACAAAAGTCAACTGAAAGTCAACTCAAAAGTCAATCTTGGTCAAATATAGTCAACATTAAAGTTTAAAATATAAGTTATATTAATAATATAAGTTATAATGTTATTTAATGTCATATATGTATAATTATGTCATAACATAAGTTAAATTAAATTAAATTGAATTAATAAAGTTAATATAAGTTTAAATGATATAATTAATATAACATAAGTATTTAATTAATTAATTAAATATTAATCATAACATAAGTATTATTAATTAATAATAAATTTTTAATCATATCATAAGTATTACTAATTAATAATGAATTATTAATCATATCATAAGTATTTAATTATAATTATTAAACATTAAGTATTTAATAATTAAATTATAATTAAATAATAACCAAGCCTTATAATAATTAAATATTTATTTAATCTTTAATATAAGTCTTATAACAATAATAATCTCATAACATAAGTTTAATACCTTTCATAAGTATCTTTCATTAATAATAAAGTATTATTAATCATAAGTTTAATTAAATCATAAAGTAATTAAATAATGATATATATATATATATATATATATATATATATATATATATATATATATATATATATATATATATATATATATATATATATATATATATATATATCATAACTCTTAATTTAAATTAATTACTTTTATATCATAAGTAATTTTAATAATGCAAATCTTTATTTATATCATAAGTTAAATGTTATAATCATAAGTTTTAATTAAAACGTTCGGCGGGTCATATCTTGAGCCTCAGGTGTCGGTTTTCGACGAGTCTTATATATATCCTTGTCTAAACAAACCATCCGACATATTAGTGTACTCAAGAACACCCTAAAACTAGTCCCCAAGTCATGACCTACAGCCATGAATCAACTTGGAGTTTTAATCCATTCAAAAACATGTTTTAGTCATAACGGGTGATCCGTGGCTCGGATTTCGATGACCCGAACATGAAAGTTCATCCAATCATCAATCCTAAAACACTAGTACACCCTAGAGACTCCAAAAATGGCCACAAAGTCGGACCAAAACTGATCATAATCGTTTTTACATTTCAATTTCATCAAAACCCTAAATCGGACATAACTTATGATCCGAAACTCAAAACAACATGAATCCAAAGCCTAAAATTATTTTCTTGATGAGAGCAACTCATCTATATACTTTATTTAATCAAAAATCCATGTTAAGTTCACTAATTTTAACCAACAAGCTGCTGTCCGAAATTAATCAAACCGAAAACAAATGAAATCGAGTATTTCTACGCATAATAACAACAATACAATCATACACAAGTACTATAACATCATCATACATACAAAATCAGTAAAAATAATTTTAATTGAAAAAGGTAGGGTTCAGGTTTATACCCTAATCAAGAAATGATTGATATGAACGCGTAGAGGAGAACGAGAGCAATCCGATTATACAAAAAGCCCTTTGAATTGAGTCCTTGCTTGATGAAGATGATGATGAATATGTTGATGGTGGTGGACGGCTCAAAAAGAAAAATAGAGAGGAGAGAAAGGCTTGCTGAAAGGACCCATCCTAATCCATCTGGACGAATACATTACATTTGGTTACATCGCGAGGTACTTGACCTCTATATGATACATTTTACAAACATTGCATTCGTTTTTGAAAAGACAAACTTTCATTACATCAAAAGTTGACCGCACGCATACCATTTTATTCTATATCCAACTATAATTGACTTAATAATAATCTTGATTAACTCAACGACTCGAATGCAACGTCTTTTGAAATATGTCATGAATGACTCCAAGTAATATCCTTAAAATGAGCTAATGCACAGCAGAAGCTTTCTTTAATACCTGAGAATAAACATGCTTTTAAGTGTCAACCAAAAGGTTGGTGAGTTCAAAGGTTTATCGTAAACAATAAAATTCATCATTTTAATAGACCACAAGATTAAGTACAGTACACCTATCTCGTGTACAAAACCATATTTCATAATGCTTAGCAGAGTAGGTCCGTATCCTTTTCTCCCCCGTAGGTTGCCTCGCGATTTTTAATATCTTTCATAAACATAATCTCATATCAGGTATTTCGCACGGCATAGAGATAAAAGTCATTCATACAAACTACAAACACCTGGTAATTGACCTTAACAAAATGCATATAGAATATCCCCCGTATTCCGGCATTTCGCACGGTCATGCAAAAAAAATACAATCAGGCCACTCATTTAAATATGATGGTTGTGTACACCTCACAAACAGATCATATCTTTTAAAGCTGGCGGTTGTATTACCTATTTTGAAGTACTAAAGAAGTTCAAATTCTCTTACTGGGGCTGGTTAGTGCCCATAGATCTATCTTTAGGATTCGCGTCAATTAGGGTGTCTGTTCCCTAATTCTTAGTTTACCAGACTAAAAGGGGTGATATCCGGTGTACTCATAATAACTCATTCGTAGAATGTTTTAAGTACTTGTGTCTATTTCGTCAAATATTTATAAAAGCAATTCATGTATTCGCAATTCAAAAATATATTTCAAAAGCATTTAATAAAGCAGTTGTAAAAAAAATAGCGCATGTATTCTCAGTCCCAAAATGTAAAGAGTAAAAGGGAATCAAATGAACTCACCATACTGTATTTTGTAGCAAAAATACATATTATGAAACGTAACAATGTAGGGTTGACCCCGGATTCATGAACCTATATCATTTGTGTATTTATTAATATACATATAATCGTAACTGAACCAATTTATTTATTATATCCTTAATTTATATCTTATGTATATTTAATTTGTGTATGTATTCAAAATAGTTAATATTTATATAGTTATATTAATATATTTATATACATACTTGTTTAATTTTATATTTAAAAATCAATAGTTTGTTATTTGTAAGTATTGGTATAAATAATCTTAGTAGGTTTGATATATATAGTTATGTGAAATTTTAATATAAGTATAGTATATATAATAAGTATATTTTATGTAAAAAAATATTTATCTGCTTAAAATTGATAGTGTTGATATTAATTATTTACTAATAATAATATTAATAACTTTATTAAGAATGATAATATTAATAATAATAATATTGATATTGTTAATAATAATACTAACAGTTACAAAAGTGTTACGAATACTAATATTAATGGAAATAATGATAACTTACATTATTTTCATAATAATGATAATAATAATGATCTTAATCATGATAATAATAATAATACAACTGTTAGTGATAATAATGATAATATTCATACTTGTATTTATAATCATAATAAATGAAAATTTTATCATAATACTTATATTAGTGGTAATAATAGTATTAATAATGATAATACTTGTAGTAATAACACTAATTAATAATGATAATCATAATCCTAAAAATGATAATGATACTAAAAATCATAATAATTATATACACAATACTTATACTAGTACTAATGATAATAATAATAATAATAACAATAATATTCCTAATACTTAATAATAATAATGTTGATATTAGTAACAATAATACTAATACTTAATAATAATAATACTACTACTACTAATAATAATAATAATAATAATAATAATAATAATAATAATAATAATAATAATAATAATAATAATAATAACAACAACAATAACAATAATAATTATAATAACAATAATAATAATAATAATGATAATGATAATGGAAATGAAATAAAAATATATACCATTAAAAATGCTTTCCTAAAAAGATTTTGAAAGGACCCGTTCATATACATTATAAACGATTCACAACAGTTGATTACATCCCGAGGTATTTGACCTCTATATGATACATTTTACAAACATTGCATTCATTTTTAAAAGACAAACTTTATTCACATCAAAAGTTGACGGCATGCATACCATTTCATAATATCTAACTATAAATGATCTAATCTGTCATTTACTTAATCATAATTTTTATTGAACTCAATGACTTGAATGCAACGTCTTTTGAAATATGCCATGAATGACTCCAAGTGATATCTCTAAAATGAGCAAATGCACAGCGGAAGATTTCTTTCATACCTGAGAATAAACATGCTTTCAAGTGTCAACCAAAAGGTTGGTGAGTTCATTAGTTTATCATAAACGATCATTTTCATCATTTTATAGACCACAAGATTTTCATTTCTCATAAATACACATCTCATATCAGGCATTTCGCAAACTGCATAGAGATAAAAATCATTCATATGGATTAAACACCTGGTAACCGACGTTAACTTAATGCATAGAATATCCCCAAAACAGAACCTCTCGTCTGTATAATAATCTCGAAGTACTAAAGCATTCGTACTTCGAATGGGACTTGTCATGGTCCATAGATCTATCTTTAGGATTCGCGTCAATCAGGGGCCATTTCCCTAAATTCTTAGGTTACCTGACTTGAAGGGCGATATTCGGTTTAATAATCCAACCATAGAATGTAATTTCTCAGGTCCTTGATCATTAGGTGATACATGCTTTCGCACATTCTTTTTGATACTTGCTTGGATGTCGAGTATACTTGCATATGTGCAGCGTCTTTTGACTACTTTAAACTGTTTCGCACGTGTTTCATTTGTACTTTAAACATCGTTATGTACTAGTTATGGAAACTACTTTTGTAAACTTTGAAACATCCACACTTATGAAATGAATGCGACATATTTTCGGTCAAATTTTGTCTTAAAGACTTATGACCATGTAATGGGCCTACGTAGACGGCGCCGTCAAAAATGATTTGGTCGGGTCGCTACAGATGGTATCAGAGCATTGGTTGTAGGGATTTAGAGTTCATTGGTGTCGACCCCGAGTCATAGTGTACATTGGTGAGTCTAGACTACAACCGGCATATAGACTTGACGTAGGAATTACTTGACTACTTGTGCATTTATACTCGAACTCTCCTACCCATATCTATTCTTATTCTACCTTAATCTCAAGTTGACTAATTTGATTGACACGCCACCTTGACTATATGAAGTAATGTCGAATGCATATATGAATTAGGTTAATATAATTTACGGGATTATATTACGGTGACTCATATGAACGTTCCGACATTATGACATAAAGAATTTAAGGTGAGTCAAGGAAAATTTTCTCTCTATCTTTATTCCATATCATGGTTAGTATTATTTAGAATACTAACCAACGGTATTCTTTTGTTTTGAAGGAACAATGCCTCCTCGCCGTGTGCCACGCCGTGAAACTCCCGAACAAGCACTACAATGAATGGTGGCCACCGCCGTAGAGGCGGCCATGGCCGGTCACTCATCTAACAACAACAATAACAATAACAACAACAACAACAATCAAGGGGCCGGTAAATCAAGCGAAGGGTGCTCCTATAAAGCTTTTATGGGGTGCAAACCTCACACTTATGATGGAACCGGGGGACTGGTTACACTCACTCGATGGTTTGAATAAACGGAGGCCGTCTTTAGCATAAGCGGTTGTCGGGACCAAGATAAGGTCAAGTACTCCACCCACACTCTCGCCGGCGTCGCTCTTACATGGTGGAACACCTATGTACAATCGGTGGGTACCGATGAAGCTCATGCCCTCCATTGGGCCGATTTAAGGGAAAAGATGATTGTTGAATATTTCCCTCGCGAAGAAACCCGAAAGCTCGAACAAGAGCTAAGAACTTTGAAGGCGGTCGGAAACGATCTCAAAGCCTACAATCAACGATTCGCCGAGCTATCCTTGATGTGTCCTAACCTCGTGAACCCCGAATCTCAAAGGGTTGAACTCTATATGGATGGTCTTCCAAAGAGCATCAAACAAGGTGTGATGTCCTCCAAACTCGCTAATCACCAATCCGCTTTGAACATGGCCCGCCAATTGATTGAAACGGTTGATGAAATCGTAGTGCCAGCTTCTAAGGCTGAGGACAAATCGGGTGGCAACAAACGGAAATGGGAAGCCACTCCATCAAGCAACTACAACAACAACACCTTCACCAAAAAGCCCTTCACAACGACGGCAAGAAAGGTTATGCCGGAACTCAACCTTTTTGCAACAAATGTCACAAGCACTACTCGGGTGAATGCGGCAAGTTAATTTGCCACCGGTGCCAAGGAGTTGGTCAGAAGGCCAACAATTGCACAAGTGTTGCCCCATCGCTCGAAAGGGGCCCAATCCTCCAAAAACGGTCACTTGTTATAAATGTGGCCAAAAGGGCCATTATAGGAACGAATGCCCGAAGAAGAAGGCTAACCCCAACACACGTGGCCGAGCCTTCAACATTAACACCGAGGAAGCCCGGGATGACAATGAACTAGTCACGGGTACGTTTCTTCTCAACAACACTTATGTTACTTGTTTATTCAATTCGGGTGCCGATAAGAGTTTTGTATCCAAGACTTTGACTCATTCTTTTAGCACTCCACCACTTCCACTAGATACCACTTATGCCATTAAAGTGGCCAACGGGAAACTATTGAGTGCCGACACATATTACCGGGGGTGTACGTTAAACATTTTGGGTAATGAGTTTGAAATTGACTTGATACCCATGGAACTAGGAAGCTTCGATGTAATAAACGGTATGAATTGGCTAGCCAAAACGAAATCTCACATTCTTTGTGATCTTAACGCAATCCGAATTCCTATCGAGAATGGTGAACCTTTGATTGTTTATGGCGATAAGAGTTGCACCGGACTCAACCTCGTTTCGTGCATTAAAGTTAGAAAACTACCCCGTAAGGGTTGTTTTGCGATCCTTGCTCACGTTAAGAAAGTTGAGTCCGATGAGAAGCATATCGATGATGTGCCAATTGTTAGTGACTTTTCCGATGTATTTCCCGACGAATTGCCGGGTCTTCCACCTCATCGATCGGTTGAATTCCAAATCGATCTTATTTCGGGAGCTGCACCCGTAGCACGTGCACCATATAGACTCGCTCCATCCAAAATGAAAGAATTGAAAAGTCAAATCTAAGAACTACTTTATCGTGGTTTTATCCTACCTAGCCATTCACCTTGGGGCGCTCCGATTTTGTTTGTTAAAAAGAAATACGGATCCCTACGAATGTGCATTGATTATCGTGAACTAAACAAATTGATGGTTAAAAACTGATATCCTCTTCCTCGCATCAATGACCTCTTTGATCAACTACAAGGGTCTTGTGTATATTCGAAAATCAATCTCCGCTCGGGTTATCATCAATTAAGGGTTAAGGGGGAAGATGTCTTCAAAATAACTTTCCGAACTCGTTATGGTAGTTATGAATTCCTTTTCATGCCATTTGGTCTCACTAACGCACCAGCGGTGTTCATGGATCTTATGAACCGCGTGTGCAAACCGTATCTTGACAAATTCGTTATCGTGTTCATCGATGATATTTTGGTTTATTCTAAAAGCGAAGGAGAACACGAGGAACACCTTCGACTTGTGCTTGAACTTTTAAGACAAGAATGACTCTATGCCAAATTCTCCAAGTGTGAATTTTGGTTGAAGGAAGTTCAATTTCTTGGTCATGTTGTAAGTGATCAAGGTATTAAAGTCGATCCATCAAAAATCGAAGCCATTAGTAAATGGGAAACTCCTACTACTCCTACTCACATTCGTCAATTCTTGGGTCTCGCCGGATACTATCGTAGATTCATCAAAGATTTCTCTTTGGTCGCTCGTCCTCTAACCGCGTTAACTTATAAGGGAAGAAAATTCGTTTGGGCAACCGAACAAGAATCCGCATTTCTAATCTTGAAAACGAAGCTAACCATCGCTCCTATCTTGTCACTTCCCGAAGGCAACGATGATTTTGTTGTGTATTGCGACATCTCGAAACTTGGTTTTGGGTGTGTGTTGATGCAACGAACGAAAGTCATTTCTTATGCTTCCTGACAACTCAAAATTCATGAACGAAACTACACGACACATGATCTCGAACTCGGAGCCGTTGTCTTCGCACTTAAAATGTGGAGACACTATCTTTATGGAACCAAGAGTACTATCTTTACCGATCACAAAAGTCTCCAACACATCTTCGATCAAAAGCAACTAAACATGAGACAACGAAGGTGGATTGAAACCTTAAACGATTACGATTGCAAGCTTCATTACCATCCCGGAAAGGCAAATGTAGTAGCCAATGCCTTAAGTCGAAAAGAAAGAGCGGTGCCTCTTCGTGTACGAGCCTTAAACATCACCATCCACACAAACCTTAATAGCCAAATTCGGGTAGCCCAAGATGAAGCTCTCAAGGATGAAAACATCTCACACGAGCTCTTGAACATTCTCGTCTCTCGATTCGAAACTAAGGAAACCGGACTTCGATATTTCGCCGGAAGGATTTGGGTGCCTAGTTATGGGGACCGACGAAGTCTTATTTTAGATAAAACCCATAAGTCACGATACTCGATTCACCCCAGTGCCAATAAGATGTACCATGACCTTAAAGAACAATATTGGTGGCCGAACATCAAAAGGGACGTAGCTACTTATGTTGCCAAGTGTTTGACATGTTCCAAAGTCAAAGCCGAACACCAAAGACCGTCCGGGCTACTTCAACAACCCAAGATCCCGCAATGGAAGTGGGAAAGGATAACGATGGATTTTATCACCAAACTACCAAAAACGACGGGCGGTTATGATACTATTTGGGTTATTGTTGACCGTCTCACCAAATCCACACACTTCCTTGCCATGAAAGAAACGGACAAAATGGAGAAACTTGCACAACTTTACATTAAGGAGATCGTAGCCCGACACGGTATACCTTTATCGATTATCTCCGACCGAGATGGCCGTTTTGTTTCTAGATTTTGGTGTACCTTGCAATAAGCGTTGGGAACGCGTTTAGACATGAGCACCGCCTATCATCCACAAACCGATGGGCAAAGTGAACGTACAATACAAACCTTGGAGGATATGTTACGAGCTTGTGTTGTCGATTTTGGGAAAGCTTGGGACAAGCACTTATGTAACATCCTTGAATCGGGCCTAGTTGAAATGGTCTATTTTGCCGTTGTGTGGTTTTATATGTTTTTATTTTAATTAACATTTATTGTTATTTGATGACGTGGTTATGACCAGTTTGTGACAAGGGTCACAGAACAGGTTTGTTTATTTAATTTGGACTTCGTTTGGGTTGCCAAATGATGTACGAAAGATATCAGATAACTGATAAATACCCGTGTGTTGTGATGTATGAGTTTTAAGACTCATAAGTGTTTGGTGGGAGGGTTATTCTTCCATTTTCTAGAAAACTCCCAAACCCTCCCGTACCTTCATCTCTTTCACATACCAAACCCTAATTTCTAATCTTTGTTCTTGAGCTCAAATCATTTACATTTTCGTGTTCCTTATGATCTACTGATTCTATCAAGGTAAGAATCACAAGTTTTCATGATTTAATCTTCAAGAAAATTGGGTTTTTTGTGATAGTTTTTACAAAGTGGGTAATTTGGGTCAAAAGAGTTGAATTTGATGTTGTTTGAGTCCAAATCTTGTGGGTTTATGTTTCTTGATGTATAGTGTCTTAGATTTGGTCAGTTTTGAGGTAAAAATCGAGCTCTAGAGCAAGAATTGGATAAATTTGGGTGAAACCCGTCACTTTGGCTTCAGCTTCTGCAGATGAACTACCCTCGGCCGATGGTCTCTGACCATCGACCGATGGAGTGAGACGATCGGTCGACGGACTAGACGATCGACCGATGGTGGAAGTCCTTCGACGAACTGTTGAAAATTTAACGATCGGCCGATGGAGTGAGACGATCGGTCGACGGACTAGACGATCGACCGATGGTGGAAGTCCTTCGACGAACTGTTGAAAATTTAACGATCGACCGATGGTGTAGTCCACCGGCCGATGGAGTAGTGACGATCGGCCGATAGTCTCTGACGATCGACCGATGGTCTTAGACAGTGAAATTTTTACTAAGTGTTGATTTCTAGCCGTTATGCTGTCCGTTTGTATTTTGAGATTTTGATGTAAATTTCAAAAGTGCAGAAGTGTTTAACAGAAAAATTTTAGCGGACAGATTTTCTGACAAAATTTCTATATTTGTGTTATTTGGTGTTTATGGACATAAACTAACTCGTGTATATGTATTTCTCAGGAGAAAAGGAG
The DNA here is from genome assembly GCF_046630445.1 of Rutidosis leptorrhynchoides. Taxonomy (NCBI): domain Eukaryota; kingdom Viridiplantae; phylum Streptophyta; class Magnoliopsida; order Asterales; family Asteraceae; genus Rutidosis; species Rutidosis leptorrhynchoides. The sequence continues at coordinate 166,065,361 of NC_092342.1, read as the reverse complement.
AAAGAGAAGGTTCAGTGATTAGATAGCTGAACACCTTCTCGTTTGCTGGTAATCGGTGAGTGGGACTAACTGTGGAATTTAGTATAGAGTAGCATGTTATATTATGACTGCCATGCTAGTTAGTTGTACTTATTGATACAGTTAGTTAGTTTATTGTGATGACTGCATGTTAGTTGATGATTGTCTGCTGGAGCCCAGTGCGTCCCTATTGTGTGGTAGCCTCGGTAGGAGAGATCAACCTGCGGGTTGGGTTCCTCTGTGGTAGCCTAGACAGCCGTGGTGTATATATATGTGAATGACGCGTCCGTCGCGTGTGGATTATGTATATACATACGGTGGTGGAGGAACTTCTGGTAAGCCCCAGCCCGATCAACTGGTGGTTAATGGTTTGGCCGAGCCGCCAGAGTCTCTGTAGACGGCACTTGGGTGATGTTTGTGTGTTAGCTCTTTGTGACATGATTAGTATAACTGTTCTGTATACTATTGCCTGTGGTTAGTCGTACTCACTTAGCTTCGTGCTAATTCCCCTCCATCTCCTCCCTGCAGGTTATTAGCTTTTGTAGAGATGATGCTTTTGGGGAGAAGACGGGGCATGCTGATGTTATGTTTGACAGGAGCCAACTCTGATGTGTCTTTTCCTATAAAACTAAACTTTTGTTGAAACGTCACGTGACACCATATGTATTAGTTAAATGCTAGCTGTCAACTGTTTTGGTTATGTAATTATGATATGTTTATATTATTATAATGGTTTAATTAACGTTAATGCTTCCGCCACGTATTTATAAAAAAAAAAAAAAAAATCAGCGGTGTCACAAGTTGGTATCAGAACTTAGTTTGGCAGCATGTGCATTGTGATCTACATGTCATGTTCCCAAACTTAGAAGAGTCATGTCAAACATAACATGCTGGGGATGGGTTAAGTGAGTATTAGGATAGGTTATGTGTTAGTTGTTAGTACTAACCGAGTTTATACTAAGCTTTGGTGTAAGATGATGTGCAGTACAGGTATGATTGATAGTGACGGTAACGCTGTGACCCCAACGCCCCTAGAACAGTTAGAGCTGCAGAGTACAGATTTATATCAGGTGAAGAACCTCGGAGACAGATGTCAAGGTTGTAAGGACAGTTATTGAAGATTCAGGGCAGGTAATATACGTTAGAGCAGTAAGTACAAGTGGACTTAGATATTATACTTCAGATCAGACGGTCTAGTCAGTGTCAGGTGGATGTTCAGTTTCTGCTTAGATGTAACCGCGATGGATAGTATTTTAGTCACCGAGGATACAACCTCGACAACAGTTCGACAACCGTACTATTATCTGATACAGAAGCATTCGTAGTCAGTAGTAAAAGTAATAAAATAATGATAATAATAAAGAAAAAGATTCTGTTGGACGGAGTTGGTGTACTCGACCTATTAGGTATTCCAGGTTAAATTGATCAGTGAATTAGGAAGTTTATTGGATTTAATCAAGTAGAAGGATAAAGATGAAACGATATGGGTTCTTTGTAAAAGATGAGGAGTGACAGGTACAGGTTGTTCTACTTCGGGGTATGATTCCTTCTTGCGATGTTAAATGTGGGATGTGGTATGATAAATCAAGAGGCGAAGTTGGATTCTTGCAGAGATAATATATATATATATAGAGGATTTATCAACTTATGGGATACAAAGCGTTACAGTGTTCGGCAAATCAGAGATTGAGTTCTGGGGTGGGGTCCGGGGCACAGAATTTATCAGCCGGGTGATCTTCTGCTCTTGTTGTTGGAAAGGAGAGGAGAAACCCCACAGATGATATAGTTGGAGCATGTTAGATGTTGACGGAGGCTTGTGATACATAAGATGACTTAAATGCCGGTACGTGTTTTATTACATTTTTGTAATTTGTTAGTGCATATTGTAAGTCGTCATTTGTGGATATGTATGCTTCATAAATGTTGTTTGATGTGGTAGTGGAAACGGTTAAATGGCCTTAGAAAATTTTCCTTTTTAGCTAGTACATAGTGGCTTAGTTACTGTAGCGTGTTTACATGCTAGTTTGGATTTGCTACTTTTATTGTATGCAACATGTTAGATTTGTTAAGTACCATGCTTTAGGTATTAGTTAGTATGACTGATTTTGATTGGCCTGTTAGTCCGGAGTTGATCTGATATTGTTATGCGTACTTTGGTTGTATTAAATTAAGACTTGTAAGAAGTCTTTCTCTTTACCATAGACCGTTGGCTGGTTGGACACACGTAGTGACCAGTGGGGACTGTTTAGTCAGTAGTTCCCTTATTTCTTGACCCGAGACTTGTACCTTAGTTTGTGGCCGTATGATATGTAGTCTGTAGGTTTACAGACGGTGACTGAAATAGTAGGTGACTGGCCTAGTAGTGATATTATATGCTTGGACTTGTTGTGTGGAACCTGTAGGGTTGTCAAGTAGAACTATCTTCCTACTTTGGTTTAACATCACCTTGTGTATGGTCCTTAGAAATTTATTGGGGGAGGCTTTCCTTATTTGGTCTCTTGAGGAGATAGAGAGAGACTTTGACTTGACCTTAGATTAGATAATAATTGTACTACTGACTTCAAGATCAGTGGAAGTGTCGGACGATGTTTTGGGAATATCATGGCTAGTATTTTCTTAGAGTAAATTGGTATGGTTTGACCATGATTATTTCCAACGGTAGTGAGATCTCGTTAGTTGACAGTTGTGACTATATACGGCGGGAATGTGGGCGGTGAACCGTGTGAACTCTTTAGAGAATATGTGACTTTTGACTTAGAATTGTGATTGGAACATCGTTGGAATTGCATGGTATGATTTAATATATTCCTATTCTTTGAGAGTTGTGTGACATTTGTACTTGACGATTGTAATCTCCAGGGATATGAATGGTAATGATGGGGTTAGTTATTGGTTGATGATATCATGTTCTGAGGGAACTATAACTTCTTCATTTAACAGTTGTAACTGTAGAGGATTTGGGTAGAAATGTCAGGATTTACCAGTGTGTTTGCAAAAGTGGATCAGTTGGGTAAATTCGAACAGTGTGATTGTGACAGGTGCGTTAGTATACCGAGATAGTTGCAATCAGGTGATCCAGTTAGAAACTTTACGTTAGAATAAATTTGTATTAGTGGATTGTAACTATCAGTGACCAGAGGAACATACTGTGATAGATTGACAGACTTGAGTAGGGACTTGCTCCGAAATACTCGAAATGAAAATATGATTTAGGATGATGTATTACGTCTGGCCAACAAAAATACATCATGGTAAATCATGCAGTAGTTTCGGGAGTCGGAGGAGACGTAGCAAGTGACGAATAAGATGACAATTGATGTTTGGTATATATATGGTTTCGATGGATTGTAAACTATAGTTTGATTATGTATATATGAAATCTTCTTAAAGAAAGAAACTTGATGGATAATGATTGATATTTATTAGTGGAATTTCCTTTAATGTCGGTTTATTGTGATTTTTCAGAGGATTTTGATCAGAAGTTGACTTTCAGATTTGGTATTGATCGTTGGACTGGAATTAGATATTGGTTTATTATTGGTTAAACATTGTTAAATTGCGAATCTTAATGGAGTTTTAACCAAGTGATAACCTTACTGAGGTAGTGTGTGGTGTCCGATTTGCATGCTGAGATTATTTGATGGATATAACTTGTTAATAACCGTGTCATAACAGTATACGTGGATATCCGTTAGTATAAATCATTGATGGTATGATTGAAAGTGGTTTGAGAATCGTGTTTGTAATAATTCTTATTGTTGAAGAGATGATCAGAGATATATTCTAGTCGACGGATTATTGAGTATATATAATAATAATCTTGCGAGAATTGTGGTTAAATTCTTAAATATCGGGTTAGTAATGGGTATGTAACTACAAATTTGGGTAAGTTTAGTGAACCAGTGTTGACATTGTGGTTCAGAAATTGCGGGAATTGATTGAACAAGTGTTTTCAAGTAATGTGATGACGACGAATTTATGGTTTAGATGAATTGAATTGGAAAATTCGATGGAGTTATCTAATGGGTAATCTCGTAACCTGACGATATGGTTTACATATGATGAATTAAAAGTGGATTTCCATTCGTCTTTATGATGTGTGATGTGCAATTGTCGTTCTAATGTAGAACTTTCTATGGAGAATTGATAGAAACCAAAATGTTAGTGATAACTGATGGGTTAATTGGTGAACAATTACCTATGACTGGGGAAAAAGTGTGAAAATTTATTAGAATCGATGACGGATCGATGTATTGTCTATGTGTTGTTTCCTGTTTAAAAGGAGTTTAACGGTAGATGGTATTGAACTGATGAGTTGTTATCCTTTTATCTTAGAACTCGGATAGAAAATGACTTGGGCAGTTTTTGAAATATGATTGACCGATGGTACTTAATTATGTGTGCAAGAGAAGAGTGTGATACTATGGTCAATTGTGTAGTAAATTGTCTGACTATTGTGCTGTATGATTGGAATTTAGTGAATTAGAGGAATATCTGTTGCATGTACTTAGAAATTTTTAAGAAAGATAACTGCATAAAAGAGATAGATGCTATGACAAAATGAGTAATTTGTTGATAACAGATGACATAGTGATTTGATATGGACCTTGATCTATGAAAGGACCGTGGAAATTGAGAATGCTGATTGCTAGAACTACGAACTTTGTGCTAACCATAATTATTATTGGCGGTGTTTGTCATGAAAGTTAGTTATCCTTTACATCTTGCTAGAAACAGTGGTTGGTTTTAAATGATAAGAGTTTTGATTTGGTTATTGATTTTGGTAAGTAAATTTGTTGATTTTGTTGATGAGAAAGACCCTGGTGGTGATTTAACCGACTATGTGTGTTGGAGTACTTGTGTATCGTACGTTTGACTAGCACTTAGATTAGAGAACAGTGGATGTGATTAGAACCTGTGACTTTATTTGTTTTGGTAGACCAGATTCCGAGGACGGAATCTCTTTAAGGGGGGTAGATTTGTAACATCCTTGAATCGGGCCTAGTTGAAATGGTCTATTTTGCCGTTGTGTGGTTTTATATGTTTTTATTTTAATTAACATTTATTGTTATTTGATGACGTGGTTATGACCAGTTTGTGACAAGGGTCACAGAACAGGTTTGTTTATTTAATTTGGACTTCGTTTGGGTTGCCAAATGATGTACGAAAGATATCAGATAACTGATAAATACCCGTGTGTTGTGATGTATGAGTTTTAAGACTCATAAGTGTTTGGTGGGAGGGTTATTCTTCCATTTTCTAGAAAACTCCCAAACCCTCCCGTACCTTCATCTCTTTCACATACCAAACCCTAATTTCTAATCTTTGTTCTTGAGCTCAAATCATTTACATTTTCGTGTTCCTTATGATCTACTGATTCTATCAAGGTAAGAATCACAAGTTTTCATGATTTAATCTTCAAGAAAATTGGGTTTTTTGTGATAGTTTTTACAAAGTGGGTAATTTGGGTCAAAAGAGTTGAATTTGATGTTGTTTGAGTCCAAATCTTGTGGGTTTATGTTTCTTGATGTATAGTGTCTTAGATTTGGTCAGTTTTGAGGTAAAAATCGAGCTCTAGAGCAAGAATTGGATGAATTTGGGTGAAACCCGTCACTTTGGCTTCAGCTTCTGCAGATGAACTACCCTCGGCCAATGGTCTCTGACCATCGACCGATGGAGTGAGACGATCGGTCGACGGACTAGACGATCGACCGATGGTGGAAGTCCTTCGACGAACTGTTGAAAATTTAACGATCGACCGATGGAGTGAGACGATCGGTCGACGGACTAGACGATCGACCGATGGTGGAAGTCCTTCGACGAACTGTTGAAAATTTAACGATCGACCGATGGTGTAGTCCACCGGCCGATGGAGTAGTGACGATCGGCCGATAGTCTCTGACGATCGACCGATGGTCTTAGACAGTGAAATTTTTACTAAGTGTTGATTTCTAGCCGTTATGCTGTCCGTTTGTATTTTGAGATTTTGATATAAATTTCAAAAGTGCAGAAGTGTTTAACAGAAAAATTTTAGCGGACAGATTTTCTGACAAATTTTCTATATTTGTGTTATTTGGTGTTTATGGACATAAACTAACTCGTGTATATGTATTTCTCAGGAGAAAAGGAGAAAGAGAAGGTTCAGTGATTAGATAACTGAACACCTTCTCGTTTGCTGGTAATCGGTGAGTGGGACTAACTGTGGAATTTAGTATAGAGTAGCATGTTATATTATGACTGCCATGCTAGTTAGTTGTACTTATTGATACAGTTAGTTAGTTTATTGTGATGACTGCATGTTAGTTGATGCTTGTCTGCTGGAGCCCAGTGCGTCCCTATTGTGTGGTAGCCTCGGTAGGAGAGATCAACCTGCGGGTTAGGTTCCTCTGTGGTAGCCTAGACAGCCGTGGTGTATATATATGTGAATGACGCGTCCGTCGCGTGTGGATTATGTATATACATACGGTGGTGGAGGAACTTCTGGTAAGCCCCAGCCCGATCAACTGGTGGTTAATGGTTTGGCCAAGCCGCCAGAGTCTCTGTAGACGGCACTTGGGTGATGTTTGTGTGTTAGCTCTTTGTGACATGATTAGTATAACTGTTCTGTATACTATTGCCTGTGGTTAGTCGTACTCACTTAGCTTCGTGCTAATTCCCCTCCATCTCCTCCCTGCAGGTTATTAGCTTTTGTAGAGATGATGCTTTTGGGGAGAAGACGGGGCATGCTGATGTTATGTTTGACAGGAGCCAACTCTGATGTGTCTTTTCCTATAAAACTAAACTTTTGTTGAAACGTCACGTGACACCATATGTATTAGTTAAATGCTAGCTGTCAACTGTTTTGGTTATGTAATTATGATATGTTTATATTATTATAATGGTTTAATTAACGTTAATGCTTCCGCCACGTATTTATAAAAAAAAAAAAAAAAAAATCAGCGGTGTCACAACTTACCTCTCGCCGAATTCTCCTACAACAATAGTTATCACGCGAGTATAAAAGCCGCACCTTTTAAAGCGTTATATGGCCGAAAGTGTCACTCTCCTCTTTGTTGGGCCGAGGTAGGCGACGTGCAAATCACCGGACGCGAACTCATTCACGAAACCACCGAAAAAATCGTTCAAATCCTAGATAGGCTTAGGACGGCCCGAAGTCGTCAAAAGAGCTATACCGACAAACGACGCAACGACCTCGAATTTCAAGTCGGTGACCGAGTAATGTTAAAAGTCGCGCCTTGGAAAGGTGTAATCCGTTTTAGGAAACGCGGGAAGCTAAATCCAAGGTATATTGGTCCTTTCGAAATCTTGGAGCGTATTGGAACCGTTACTTATCGTTTAGATCTTTCACCTCAATTGAGCTCCGTTCATCCTAACTTCCATGTATCTAACTTGAAAAAGTGTCTTGCCGAACCCGATATCGCCATCCCTCTCGAGGAACTTACTATTGATGACAAACTTCATTTTGTGGAGGAACCGGTTGAAATTGTGGACACCTCCGTCAAGACATTAAAACAAAGCCGAATTCCGATTGTTAAAGTCCGTTGGAATGCCAAAAGAGGACCCGAGTTTACTTGGGAGAGGCAAGATCAAATGCAAAGGAAATACCCTCATCTATTCCTGGTTCCGGAAACGCAAGATTCCGAGAAAGAAACAACGACTACTACGCCTACTTAAATTTCGGGACGAAATTTCTTTTAAGGAGTAGGTAATGTAACATCCCGCCTTTTTCCGTTTACTTTTCCGTTTAATTATTTAAAGTCCGTTATATGTTTATAACACTTCCCGTTAATAAGCGTTTTAAATTATCTCGTTTAGGTAATTCATGCATCCGATTAAAACTTGAGGGACCAATCTTGCCATGTGACCAAACTGTTGACTAGGTCAAAGTGGTCAAACCACTCCCATCCATTCATCTTTTTCATTTTCATTTTTCCTTTTCTCTTTATACTATCCATTTTTCTTTCAATTCTCCAAACAAAAGAATCATCATCTAAATCCAAGCTAGCGGGTGTCTCACAAAACAAATTACATATTTGAAATCCTTGCAACTTCCTCTTCGATTTCATACCGATTTCATCAAGTTTGGGTAACTTTCTAAAATCACTAGATTTTGTGTTCTTGATGTTTTTAACTTATAAAGTTGTTAATTAGTGTCTATGGCTCAAGTCTAACATGCTTATATATGAATATAAACCTCAGAAAAATAGTTCGGGACCCGACCCGAATGTGTTGACTTTTTCGTTGACTTTGACCGACCAAAGTTTGACTTTTTGTCAAACTTAACCAAATGATTATGCAACCTTCCTAACTTGTTTCTATACTTGTATCTTGCATGAAACTTGACAAATTGATTCACATTCTACATAATCGAGTCGTAACGAGCCATAGGACTAATTGAACATCTTTGACCTATCGTGTTTACCGTTATTGATACGACCTATTTGTTTAGGTCAAGACTAGCATTATCCTTTGCACACGTTACTTTGTGAAGTACTTTTAATATGTGCACTCAAGGTGAGATCATAGTCCCACTTTTACTCTTTTGAACTTACATTTGGGATGAGAAAACATAAACATTTCTTTTTAACTAAGTGAACACAAGTGGAGGAAAATAAACATTCTACATACGAGTTTAGAACAAAATCCTCAATTCGATTATCATTAGTTACTCTTGCAGTGTGTAAGTGTAGGCGTGAACTTATGTTGTATGGCCATATGGGTTTGACAAACCCTCATCTCGGACGGTTCGCTACCGTCTACGGATGAAATATATTTTCGAGAAACAGTGTTGTTCTAGCACTATTAATGGGGTTCAACGGACGGAATGTTAAGCCTTGATAATTGGGTGCTCGTGAATATTAACTTTTAGAATGTATTACTATTTTATCAATGTGCAAATCTTGTGGTTCGACTTACATTTACTCACTTACTTATTTAAACCTATGATTTCACCATTGTTTTCGTTGACAGATTCCCTATGTTTTTCTCAGGTCCTTGATCATTAGGTGATACATGCTTCTGCACATTCTTTTTGATACTTGCTTGGATGCTGATATTACTTGCATATGTGCAGCGTCTTTTGACTACTTTAAACTGTGTCGCACGTGTTTTATTTGTACTTTAAACATCGTTATGTACTAGTTATGGAAACTACTTTTGTAAACTTTGAAACATCCACACTTATGAAATGAATGCGACATATTTTTGGTCAAACTTTGTCTTAAAGACTTATGACCATGTAATGGGGCCTACGTAGACTGCGTCATCAAACATGATTTGGTCGGGTCGCTACAATTATGCCACTTGTTGGATTCTGGTAAATCAAAATCCAAATATGAAATTGGATGAAAATGGTTATTCTGCGGTGAACGGATATGTATATCGATGGTTGTAAGTAGGATAGTGAATGACAGTTGAATCAGCTTCGAATAATGTACAGTGTAATTTATTAATGTGAAATCTAAATATTCCTCGGGTATTACCTACCCGTTAAAATATTTTCACCATTAACAGTTTGTACAAAAGAATTTTTAATTACAATCTTTATGAAAACATATATACATATATATTTTCTTCAGATGTAATTATGGATTTAATGAGTTAATATAACATTAAACTCATTTGCTTTTCGGTTAGAATTAGAGTACATAATCTCTAAAACATTAGAGATTACATAATCATCATGTCAAACGAAGATAAATAATGTAGAACGTCACGTAGAACGATGATTATACTCGAGGTACAGAATGAGATGTTGAGGCATGGGATGCGGATGTTGCTGTTGATGGTGGTGATGCTACTGTTGGTGTTGCTGATGGTGGTACTGTTTATGCTGCTACTGCTGCTGCTGGTGTTTGTAACATTTGCACCATATTCTCCAAAGCCACCACCCGAGCGCGAAGCTCGTTGACTTCTTCTATTACACTGGGGTGATTGTCGGTTCGGACGAGCGGATAAATATGATCTAGAATTTAGTATAGTATATAATCGTGACGAGATACTCTGGAAATGAGAGAGAAAATGGTGTTTCAGGCAGGTTCGCCGGTAAGTGCTTCGGGTTCTTCGCCAAGAGGGCAATGTGGTGGATGAAAAGGATCACTTTCTTCTTGTCTCCAATGATTGAGGAGGCTATGAACCCATCCCTAATTCATCCAGAATAGATGATGGCTAATCGGTTAATCCATTTCGGTTACACTGCTTTCGGAGCTCGAGTGAAAATCCATATCGGAATAGTTATCGGAATCATACGAACTTGAACTGGTTGCGGAATTCATCTTGCACGGTTAGGTAAAGGATTTTATGAAATGATTTTCGGATATTAGATGATATTCTAATTACATAGAATATCTATGTATAGTACAGAAGATCCCGTAGATTACGGAGGAAATTAAGAAAATGTGTCAGACAAAGTCTACAGTAATAGATACGCTAAGATATGGATTAGCAGACACGCTAAGATATGAATTTTGTCTCTACACTATTCATGCAATCAATGCAATAAGAAGTGTGTAGACTAAGAATGATAAGCAGGTAATTTCCTAAGGATGATAAGTAGATGATTTTTGACACGAAATGATAAGCAAAACTTTTGACATGCAGACACGTTCGAAGTCCAGACCCACTAATGCAACTAAACAACTATCAGTTAGACACACTAATGCAAGACCTGGTTCGCTAAGACCAATGCTCTGATACCAACTGTAGTCATTGGGGATGCATCCCACTCAGTGCCTTCGCAGCTAACCGCCTAGTGACCACTGAGCGTACCTCAGACATTGATTTTACGGCCATGCCTCTCGGCAAAGCAAACCATATTCGGACCGCGAGGAGTAAGAGCCAATGCTTCGTCACAGGTAACACTGTGAGAACCCTCTTTACGATTAAGCTGACTACACAACTTAAACCAGCTCTGATACCAACTAAAAGGACCCGTCTTAATCCATCTGGACGAATACATTACATTTGGTTACATCGTGAGGTACTTGACCTCTGTATGATATATTTTACAAACATTGCATTCCTTTTTGAAAAGACAATCTTTCATTACATCGAAAGTTGAGGGCATGCATACCATTTTATTCTATATCCAACTATAATTGACTTAATAATAATCTTGATAAACTCAACGACTCGAATGCAACGTCTTTTGAAATATATCATGAATGACTCCAAGTAATATCCTTAAAATGAGCTAATGCACAGCGGAAGCTTTCTTTAATACCTGAGAATAAACATGCTTTCAAGTGTCAACCAAAAGGTTGGTGAGTTCAAAGGTTTATCGTAAACAATAAAATTCATCATTTTAATAGACCACAAGATTTAAATACAGTACACCTATCTAGTGTACAAAACCATATTTCATAATGCTTAGCAGAGTAGGTTCGTATCCTTTTCTCCCCCATAGGTTGCCTCGCGATTTTTAATATCTTTCATAAACATAATCTCATATCAGGCATTTCGCATGGCATAAAGATAAAAGTCATTCATACGAACTACAAACATCTGGTAATCGACCTTAACAAAATGCATATAGAATATCCCCCGCATACAGGCATTCCGTACGGTCATGCAAAAAGCATACAATCAAGCCACTCTTTTAAATATGATGGTTGTGTACACCTCACAAACAGATCATATCTTTTAAAGCTGGCGGTTGTAATACCAATTTCGAAGTACTAAAACAGTTCAAATTCTCTGACTGGGGCTGGTTAGTTCCCATAGATCTATCTTTAGGATTCACGTCAATTAGGGTGTCTGTTCCCTAATTCTTAGATTACCAGACTAAAAAGGGTGATATCCGGTGTACTCATAATAACTCATTCGTAGAATATTTTTAAGTACTTGTGTCTATTTTGTCAAACATTTATAAAAGCAATTCATGTATTCGCAGTTCAAAAATATATTTCAAAAGCATTTAATAAAGCAGTTGTAAAAAAAAATAGCGCATGTATTCTCAGTCCCAAAATGTAAAGAGTAAAAGGGAATCAAATGAACTCACCATACTGTATTTTGTAATAAAAATACATATTACGAAACGGAACAATGTAGGGTTGACCCCGGATTCACGAACCTATATCATTTGTGTATTTATTAATATACATATAATCGTAACTGAACCAATTTATTTATTATATCTTTAATGAAATGTCCCGTTCATATTGATTATAAACGTTCCATATTAATTGATTTCGTCGCGAGGTTTTGACCTCTATATGAGACGTTTTTCAAAGACTGCATTCGATTTTAAAACAAACCATAACCTTTAAAATATTACGACGATTATCAAATAATGATAATCTAAAATATAGCCTTTTCCACACGACCATTACATAATGGTTTACAATAATATTACACATCAACATAAGTCTTCGAATACAGTTTTTAAACAATAATATACAAACATGGACTCCAAATCTTGTCCTTAATTTAGTATGCAATAGCGGAAGCTCTTAATAATCACCTGAGAATAAACATGCTTAAAACGTCAACAAAATTGTTGGTGAGTTATAGGTTTAACTTACATATTATCAAATCATAATAATAGACCACAAGATTTCATTTTTATAACACATCTCATATCAGGCATTTCGCAAACTGCATAGAGATAAAAATCATTCATATGTTGAACACCTGGTAACCGACCTTAACAAGATGCATATACAATATCCCCATCATTCCGGGACTCTCATCGGATATGATAAATCGAAGTACTAAAGTATCTGTAACTCGGATGAGGCTTGTTGGGTCAAATAGATCTATCTTTAGGATTCGCGTCAATTAGGGGCCATTTCCCTAATTCTTAGGCTACCAAGTTAAAAAGGGGCATACTCGGTTCGATAATCCAACATAGAAAGTATTTTCGATTACTTGTGTCTATTTTGTAAAACATTTATAAAATCGCATGTATTCTCATCCCAAAAAAAATAGATTTTAAAAGTGGGACTATAACTCACTTTCACAGACTTTTACTTCGTCGGGAAGTAAGACTTAGCCACTGGTCGATTCACGAACCTATAACAAATATGTACATATATATATCAAAGTATGTTAAAAATATATTTACAACATTTTTAATACATTTTAATGTTTTAAGTTTATTAAGTCAACTGTCCTCGTTAGTAACCTACAACTATTTGTCCATAGTTAGATGTACAGAAATAAATCGATATATGGATCAATCCACGACCCAGTGTATACACGTCTCAGGCTAGATCACAACTCAAAGTATATATATTTTTAGAATCAACCTCAACCCTGTATAGCTAACTCAAACATTACTGCATATAGAGTGTCTATGGTTGTTCCAAATAATATATATGCATGGGTCGATATGATATGTCAAAACATTTGCATATGTGTCTATGGTATCCCAAGATTATATAATATATTAGAATACATGTATAATATAATATGAGTTAGCTAGGATATGGTTAATATAGATTTGTTACCAATTTTCACGTAGTTACAACAAGCAAAAATATCCAATCTTGTTTTACCCATAACTTCTTCGTTTTAAATCCGTTTTGAGTGAATCAAGTTGCTATGGTTTCATATTGAACTTAAGTTTATGAATCTAAACAGAAAAGTATAAGTTTATAGTCGAACATATAGGTTACAAGTTATTTTTGTAAAGGTAGTCATTTCAGTGGAAAGAACGACGTCTAGATGACCATTTTGGAAAACATACTTCCACTTTGAGTTTAACCATGATTTTTTTATATAGTTTCATGTTCATAAGAAAATCATTTTCCCAGAAGAATAAATTTTAAATCAAAGTTTATCATAGTTTTTAATTAACTAACCCAAAACAGCCCGCGGTGTTACTACGACGGCGTATATCCGATTTTACGGTGTTTTTCGTATTTTCAGGTTTTAAATCATTAAGTTAGCATATCATATAGATATAGAAAATGTGTTTAGTTGATTTTAAAAGTCAAGTTAGAAGGATTAACTTTTATTTGCGAACAAGTTTAGAATTAACTAAACTATGTTCTAGTGATTACAAGTTTAAACCTTCGAATAAGGTAGTTTTATATATATGAATCGAATGATGTAATGAACATCATTACTACCTCAGGTTTTGTGGATAAACATACTGGAAATGAGAAAAATATATCTAGATTCAAAGGATCCTTGGATGGCTTGAAAGTTCTTGAAGCAGAATCATGACACAAAAACAAGTTTAAGTATGATTTCCACTCAAAATAAGATTGTTATAGTTATAGAAATTGAATCAAAGTTTGAATATCAGTATTACCTTGTATTAGAAAGATATATTAATGTAAATAGGAAAGATTTCTGGAGGTTGGATGATCACTTTACAAGATTGGAAGTAAGCTAGCAAACTTGGAAGTATTCTTGATTTTATGAAACTAGATCTTATAGAATTTATGAAGAACACTTAGAACTTGAAGATAGAACTTGAGAGAGATTAATTAGATGAAGAAAATTGAAGAATTAAAGTGTTTGTAGGTATTTTTGGTCGTTGGTATATGGATTAGATATAAAGGATGTGTAATTTTGTTTACATGTAAATAAGTCATGAATGATTACTAATATTTTTGTAATTTTATGAGATATTTCATGCTAGTTGCCAAATGATGGTTCCCACATGTGGTAGGTGACTCACATGGGCTGCTAAGATATGATCATTGGAGTGTATATACCAATAGTACATACATCTAAAAGCTGTGTATTGTACGAGTACGAATACGGGTGCATACGAGTAGAATTGTTGATGAAACTGAACGAGGATGTAATTTTAAGCATTTTTGTTAAGTAGAAGTATTTTGTTAAGTGTCTTGAAGTCTTTTAAAAGTGTATGAATACATATTAAAACACTACATGTATATACATTTTAACTGAGTCGTTAAGTCATCGTTAGTCGTTACATGTAAATGTTGTTTTGAAACATTTAGGTTAACGATCTTGTTAAATGTTGTTAACCTATTGTTTATTATATCTAAAGAGATGTTAAATTATTACATTATCATGATATTATGATATATTAATATATCTTAGTATGATATATATACAGTTAAATGTTGTTACAACGATAATCGTTACATATATGTCTCGTTTCGAAATTCTTAAGTTAGTAGTCTTGTTTTACATATGTAGTTCATTGTTAACATACTTAATGATATATATAATTATCATTTTATCATGTTAAATATAGTGTAACAATATCTTAATATGATACATATGTATTTAGTAAGACGTTGTAATAACGATAATCGTTATATATATCGTTTCGAGTTTCTTAACTTAATAGTTTCATTTTTATGTATATAACTCATTGTTAATATACATATGGAGATACTTACTTATCATAATCTCATGTTAACTATATGTATATCCATATATATATATTGTCATGTTCTTTTTTACAAGTTTTAACTTTCGTTAATCGCCGGTCAACTTGGGTGGTCAATTGTCAACATGAAACTCATTTCAAATAATCAAGTCTTAATAAGTTTGATTGCTTAACATGTTGAAAACATTTAATCATGTAAATAACAATTTCATTTAATATATATAAACATGGAAAAGTTTGGGTCACTACACTTAATTTATATCTTATGTATATTTAATTTGTGTATGTATTCAAAATAGTTAATATTTATATAGTTATATTAATATATTTATATACATACTTGTTTAATTTTATGTATAAAAATCGATAGTTTGTTATTTGTAAGTATTGGTATAAATAATCTTCATAGATTTGATATATATAGTTATGTGAAATTTTAATATAAGTATAGTATATATAATAAGTATATTTTATGTAAAAAATATTTATCTGCTTAAAAATGATAGTGTTGATATTAATGATTTACTAATAATAATATTAATAACTTTATTAAAAATGATAATATTAATAATAATAATAATATTGATATTGTTAATAATAATACTAATAGTTACAAAAGTGTTACTAATACTAATATTAATGGAAATAATGATAACTTACATTATTTTCATAATAATGATAATAATAATGATCTTAATCATGATAATAATAATAATACAACTGTTAGTGATAATAATGATAATATTCATACTTGTATTTATAATCATAATAAATGAAAATTTTATCATAATACTTATATTAGTGGTAATAATAGTATTAATAATTATAATACTTGTAGTAATAACACTAATTAATAATGATAATCATAATCCTAAAAATGATAATGATACTAAAAATAATAATAATTATATACACAATACTTATACTAGTACTAATGATAATAATAATAATAACAATAATATTCCTAATACTTAATAATAATAATGTTGATATTAGTAACAATAATACTAATACTTAATAATAATAATACTACTAATAACAATAATAATAATAATAATAATAATAATAATAACAACAATAACAATAATAATTATAATAACAATAATAATAATAATTATAATGATAATGGAAATGAAATAAAAATATATATATCATTAAAAATGCTTTCCTTAAAAGATTTGCCCAGGACGAGACTCGAACCCAAGACCTCTCGAACACCCGACAACACCCACGACCGCCCATCTATCATGCTCTTTCTGTTTGATATCGAATACCATTTTTATAAAAAACCAAGTTCCTGTATTTCCCATCTTCTTCATATTCTCCAAAACTTAAATCGATCAGAGCTCGTTATTATCGTAAATATAAATTAATTTTTGGTTTTAGGGTATTAAAATAGAACAGATACGTCCCTTGTTGGTGGGTTGAATAAAAAAAATAAAACATAACAGCAGCAATATACTGTTACGCGAAGAACACAAAACTCAAACATTGATTATGAAATCCGAACACTTTTAGACTACGATCTTCATAAAAGATGTTTAAAATCCTTCCTAGAATCTAACTGAATCAATAATTTCACTCAAAACCTCAGATTGAAATCGAATTTCATGATGAACACTCTTGTTGACTTTTTGAAATTAAGATTTGACTATCAAAATTGAAACTCGATAAAAGAAATTGAACCTTACAACTTTCCAGATAGTTTTAGTGGAAGGTTTCTAACATCTTCACATTTATAGATTTTAAAATGATATACGAATTCAAAGTTTTGGGAAAAATAAGATGAAACAGAGGTATTGTGTACAGACATTGAAATTTAATTTGATTTCTTTGTTTTGAATGGAATTTCATTTACAGAATATAATATAGAGACTAGTAGATAGTATTACATATCATTTGACATAATTGGACTTTGTTTGATAGCTTATTTGATTCAATATACTTGCAATCAGAAACAGAAGAAACATAAAGAAATAAAAAAAATATACGACTTACTATCTGAAATTGTCTTTTTTGATTGTTTGGAATAAATCTGTACTGGTTTTAGATAGAATTCAACATTACCTATAGTATGAAAACGATTGCAAACTGAACCCTTTTCCAATCTGTATTTGTATACGTATAAGATGTTTATATATTTATATACCTGTATATATGTATATGTAATCTGTACGTATATGTGTATATATTGTATATCTATTTGAATATCAGTATATATATATATATCTATACTCATATCTTTATTTGTATATTATATATTTATGTATTTATATTTATAGATTATGTTTAATCCTTTAATAAATATAATTATAATAATAATATCCTTAATATTTTATCTAGTAGTAATACAAGTATAATGTTAATATTATTATTAATGATAATAATAATTATTATTATGAAATATATAACATTAATATTATTTATAGCAATAATACTAATTATACAAATATTATTAATAATAACATTAATATTAATGATAATAATATATCTATTTATATATATCCATTTTCATAGTTATACATTTATGTATTTTCTATTGGTATTAATAATATATCTAACATTGATTTTAAATAATGATATTTTTATTACTAATGGTACTAATAATATTATTAGTTATAATAACATTAATTTTATTGATAATAATAATATTAACAATATATACTTATCTATATATATACACTTTATATAATAATAGTAATGAAACAAATATTAATATTAATGTTAATGAAAGTAATAATAATACTACTTTAACAATTATATTTTCAACTCGTAATTATATTTAATATCGTATTATTACAACTTGTTAATCATCTTTACTAATTATATATTATACAATAACATATCTTGGATATTTACTATTTATCAATTTTATATATTACAATATATATAATATTACTTATGTATACATATATATATTTATATTTTTATTTAATAACATCTTATTTATTTTGTACATTACACTATCTATTTAATTTAAATGATTAATTGATATTATACTAATTCAAATTATTATATATAATTTTGTTTATATGTATACATATACATATACACATTTATATACATTTAGTTATTTACAAAAAATTGTTCGTGAATCGTCGGGGATAGTCGAAGGTAATTGAATACATGAAAACAGTTCAAAAATTTTTGAGACTTCAACATTACAGACTTTGCTTATCGTGTCAGAAACATATAAAGATTAAGTTTAAATTTGGTCAGAAATTTCTGGGTCGTCACACTTGCTAGGTTTAGAAATGTTAAAGAAATGAATAAATGTGGAGATTAAAATGGAACTAGTCACAATTTTCTCAAACTGGCACATAACACACCTCCTAGAGGGTTTCGGCCGAATGGGGGTGGGAGTGGGCTCCCATTTAACCCAACTTTGATAATTGATAAATTACTTGTGGCCCGAACGCCCGATCGAAGCCCGAAACGCGAAAACACCGTTACACGATTAAATATTCGGAGAGCTAACGTATGCACAACAAATAAAATATATAAACACTATATATATTCATATGATATAAAAATATCATAATTAAAATAATTTGGATTCAAAAATCCCAAAAGCCTAACCGTTGGTTTGAAAACCGAAACAATTCGCCGGATAGAAATCCACGACACGTAGAAACGTACAATTTAAAATATGAATACAAATATTCATATAATAAATCAAAATTAATATATTATTACAAAAATAATAATATAGGTCATAGAAATAACGTGACACGAATAACAATTAACGGACGTTAAATAATAAACGGTAAAGAATAACGAAAAAAGTAGGGTCGTGACAAGTTAAATATCAGAAACCCCACTATTCAACTTGGGGGGTGTTAGAATAAAGAAACAAAAGTCAATAATAGTCAAATTACCATTTTAGGTAATTTGACTTTAGGATCAGAAGGTTACCTTCATCATTTCCACAAATAGATGGGTCATAAGATAACTTTGGCAGCATACAAATGGCTAGCACCAACAGCACAATTTCTTTATTCATTAAAGTGGTTCCAAAGTGATATTGGAACCTAACTTTAAATAGAAATAGCTGTTAAGGTTTTCTATGTATAAAATCAACACTTAGCAATTGTAAATGCTCTCAACTCAGATTGTATCAATTCAGTTTGTAATAACAAAGTTCAATAATTTCTTATACTTTTAACACTTATTGTGATTCTGCATGATCATTTTTTGACTCATGATTAATTTCTAGTACGGTTACTGTTACTAATAAACCACTTTCGTAAACAATTAGAATTCTGAGAGCGTATAGTACGTGAAGAAAATAAAGGGATGGCGGGAAAATAAATCTCAATTGAGGTATCGGGGACTCTTGATGAGAGAGGAAAAAAGTCGGTAAAGGATATGAATATAAAATATATAAAAAAACAAAAGGAAGTAAGCAAGGAGTAAAAAGTAAATTTAAGGTAAAGCAGCATTCTATAAGGAATGTGATCCTCACATACCACTTTTTAATCCATATACACCTAATTTACGATTATACCTTAATTATATTCAGAATATAATATAAGTTTACTTTCTAAATTAATTTATGGGTATAAATGTGATTTTTTGAGACAAAAGTATAGATAGATCAAAAAGTGGTGTGTGAGGATCACCTCCCAAATAGTGTGTCCGAACCTATTCTCATACTATATCTAACGTATTCTCATACTATATCAAATTCATATTGGCATATAGGATAATTATAATATCTAATTTTATTGGTATATAGGATAATTATAATGAAAAATCTTTTAGTATAATGAATAACATGTGAAGTAGATTGTATGATCTATTGACGTAGACTTTAAAGTTTACAACAATCATAACTTTTACAATTTTTGTTTCGTTTCAATTTTATTTAGCATTTGTTAGACTATGGATTAAACTAACCCACTCATCATTCGTATTGGGCTTAGCCCATTTGTTTAGTATGTCTAGTAGGGTTTTGCACTAGGGGTGGTCAGTATTTGGTTTGAAACCGTTTAACCCGAAAATCAAACCGGAACCAAACAAAAAAAAAAACCAAAATCGAAAACCGAATTCAGAAATTTTAATATATATAATTTTTATATTTATGTTTTAATGTTATTATATTTTGGGATCCAATCATCTAAATAGGTTCTTACTCATATGACGATTAGGTGGTCTACATTATATTTATGTTACTCAAATTATTATATAACAGAAGCAGTAAACGTCATAATTAAACTGTAAATATTAATAAATTATCGAATTCTTGATTATTTAATAGCACGTCATTGTTTTAGGTTGTAAATAACTAAGACATCAGTACCGCAACAATTAAACTACCATGACTTTGAATTTTTTTATGATTTTCAGTTTTAACCGAAATCGAAGAGAATTCGAATTCGGTTTTCAGTTTCTATTCGGTTCTCATTTTGGATTCGGTTTTGCACCTCATGTATTATACCCCATCTATTATGTATTGCATTATCAATCAAATTAGATACGTCGTTATATCAATCAACTTGGTATCAGGCCATGAGCTGAATCCCTAACCTTACCCTACTTCTATCATTCATAAAAAAAGAACACCCCACGTCTCTTTATTTCTACTGCCGGTACATACATACATCCAATGCTTCTTCTTAATTATCTTCTTCATCTTTCTCAAAAACAAAATCTTCATCATGGTTACCACATATGTTAAGATCTAAACGGTCACTTCCATATCCCATCTCATCCCGGTTAAACTAGACATCTCGAAACTCAATTTACCCCCATTGGAAACGGCACTTTTCTACACATTGCAAAGGTTTTGACGTCTCAAAACTCTACATGGGACCTCTTGTCACAACCCGAAAATTTCCGACCAAATTTAAACTTTAATCTTTATATATTCCCGACACGATAAGAAAAATTACATAAGTTGAATCTCAAGAATTTTAAACTATGTTCATACATTCATTTAACCTCGAACAAATTCTAAAGATTCACGAACCATTATAGGAATGGATATGATTATATATGTATATATGTATATATTATAACTTGAAAACATTAACAAAGTATTAGACGTATAATACTTTACATAAACGTATTTATTTCATAATATATTCAAATAGTTATCGATGAAATTAAAAGATATATCAAATGATTGAATTATCAGTTACATTGAATTATGATTACGAGTCCCTATTAGGAGGTCCACTTTGATTTAGGAAACTTTTCCTTTGTTACCATATTCGGAAAATGGTAAAGTGATTTTACAAATAAGAACAAAGTGTCAATTAACGAGAACTAGACAAGAGTTAGTGAAGATTCCTATTTGATTTTTCAATTCATACCTTACAACATTTTCCTCGTGATGTTAATAGGATAACTATTATGACTATCATTTTAAAGTTGGAATGTAGAATGTAAATAACTTAGACATTGGGTATCGATATTTTACATTAAGGTGATTTCGTACGTTTGTCTAACCTTTGGACTTTATGTGACGACCCAGAAATTTCCAACCAAATTTAAACTTGATCTTTATATGATTTCAATACGATAAGCAAATTCTGTTAAACCGAGTATTAATATATATATATTTTTTAATTTGGTTACATGTAATCAATTACCCTTCGACTGTTTCCGATGATTCACGAACAATTATTGTAAATAAAAATGTGTATATTGGAATGTAAGTATATATAATAATTTAAAATTATAAAATAAACAATAGAACTAAATATGTAAAATAAGATACCAAATAATTAGGTGGAATTTAAAATATATATATATATATATATATATATATATATATATATATATATATATATGATTACCATGTATAATTAATATTATATGTACATTGTAACACGTATAAAATATTTAAAAAGGTTACTTTATAAATAAGTATGAAATATAGGGTTAGTGTATTATATGTATTATATATATATATATATATATATATATATATATATATATATATATATATATTAGACATTACATAATCAGTAAAATGTAATATTAAAATATAAAAATACAAATTTAAAATATAGATATCATATTAATGTTATTACTTACATTATTATTATTAAGATTAATATCAATATATTATATATAAATATATATTATTAAATACATTTAGTTTCCAATATTATTTTTATTAGTAGTAAGATCTTTATTATAGTAAGTTATGATTTTAGTTATTATTAAGATTAGTATTATTATTATATTTTTTTATCACTAATATCATTAAAATCATTATTATATTATAAAAATAATACAATATATTATTAGAATTATTAAAAAATTTATTTTTAATAATAATTATTAAAATTATCAGTTTTAATAGGATAAGTATTAACCAATATTATTATTATTCATATAATTATTATTATTATAATTATTAGTATTATTATTAATATTAATCTATTTAATTATTAATACTAATAATGGATATAAAACTGAATTCTGTATAAACATCACGATCTAAATTTTTTTGTTCTTATCCCTAATCTGTTTCCAGTCAATCTCAATATACAGACACAGCCAAAATCAATTGAAAATCATTTTTCTACTTTTAAATTTTTTTCCAACTAATCGTACTGAAGGAATATTTTTCTGTCGACCAATCTGAACTAGAAAACAATAAGGATCGAATCTTTCTGCTGTAGCAATCATTTACCAGTACATTACATATATTTACTACTCTGATTCATGAAGAAAAATAGAAACGAACAGAAATAGGTCACGTTTTCTCTGTTCTTGATTTTTTTGCCAAAATCCGAATTACAGTTTTAATTCAAAATTTTTAAATGCAGTGTTGTTCTAAAACAGGTCGTGAATGTGTGTGGACGATCTCAATTCTCAATTCTTCAAACCGAATACGAATTTCTGAAGTCAAAATTATGATTCCAAAAGTCAAACATTTGTTCTTCGACGAATTCGAGTTAACGGTTATGATACAAGTTCAATTGTTGTTTTCAAAAGTTTCTAAGAGTCATTTGCAACACAATTTGTGTTATAATCATTGTCTAAAACTGCCTTAAACACAAAACCGTGAATTATGTTTTTTTTTTCGAACGCTGCAGTCAGGTATTTTTTTTTATTTTTATTTTTTTATCTTCTAATCTTCCTTTATCTGCTAGTTACGACCATCATTATGGTTGTTTTTTTTCCAAATCCATGTTTAATTCAAATCTGTAAAGTGATGATTCTTGGTCGATTGATTTTTATTTTGGGGGAAGAAGAAGAAAATTAACAGAGGAGATTACGGGTTAAATAGTTTAAGAATGGGATTAAAACAGATAAAACAAACACAGCCGAGTGGTTAAGAAGGATACGGGTTATCGAGAGGTCTCGGGTTCGAGCCTAGGAGTGGGCTGTTTTTCTTTATTTTTGGGATTCATTACAATTGAGGTTCGTGAATCCGAGGCCAACCCTGCATTGTTCAATATTGTCATATGTATTTTTACTATAAAATACATTAGGTGAGTTTCATTTGCCTTTTTACCCTTTATATTTTTGGGCTGAGAATACATGCGCAATTTTTATAAATGTTTTACGAAATAGACACAAGTAATCGAAACTACATTATATGGTTGAATTATCAAAATCGAATATGCCCCTTTTTATTAAGTCTGGTAATCTAAGAATTAGTGAACAGACACCCTAATTGACGCGAATCCTAAAGATAGATCTATCGGGCCCAACAAGCCCCATCCAAAGTACCGGATGCTTTAGTACTTCGAAATTTATATCATATCAGAAGGGTGTCCTGGAATGATGGGGATATTCTTATATATGCATCTTGTTAATGTCAGTTACCAGGTGTTAAATCCATATGAAAGATTATTTTGTCTCTATGCATGGGACGTATATTTATGAGAAATGCAAATCTTGTGGTCTATTAAAATGATGGAAATGATTATTTATGTTAAACTAATGAACTCACCAACCTTTTGGTTAACACTTTAAAGCATGTTTATTCTCAGGTACGAAAGAAATCTTCCGCTGTTCATTTGCTCATTCTAGAAATATTACTTGGAGTCATTTATGGAATCTTTCAAAAGACGTTGCATTCGAGTCGTTGAATTCATCAAGATTATTATTAAGTCAATTACAGTGGATATATTATAAAATGGTATGCATGCTGTCAACCTTCGATGTAATGAAAGATTGTCTTTTCAAAAACGAATGCAATATTTGTAAAATGTATCATATATAGGTCAAGTACCTCGCGATGTAATTAACTGTTGTGAATCGTTTATAATCGATATGGACTTCGTCCGGATGGATTAGGACGGGTCGATTCAGTTGGTATCAGAGCGGTGGTCTTAGCGAACCAGGTCTTGCATTAGGGTGTCTAATTGATAGTTGTTTAGATGCATTAGTGAGTCTGGACTTCGACCGTGTCTGCATGTCAAAAGTTTTGCTTATCATTTCTAGTCGGAAATCATCTGCTTATCATCCTTAGGAAATTATCTGCTTATCATTCTTAGTCTGGACATGTCTTACTGCCTCTATTGCATAGACAGTGTAAAGATAAATTCATATCTTAGCGTATCTGTTATTGTTACCTTTGCCTGACAACTTTCGTAGATTCCTCCGTAACTTATGGGATTTTAGTATTATATATGCATATGTAAATTATGTATTGCAGGGTACTAATCTACATCCTATAATCTATTTCTTATCAAAAATACTTCATCTGATCGTACGAGATGAATCCCTCAACCAGTTCGAATTCCTCGGATTTCGACAGCTATTCCGATATGGAGTTTCACCTAAGCTCCAAAACCAGCGTCACCGGAATAGATCAACCAATCATCCATCCCCAATTCATCTGATGGGTTCGTAGCCTCCTCAATCATTAGAGACGAGTAGAAAGCGATTCTTTCCACCCACCAACCTGCACTCTTGGCAAAGAATCTGAAGCACTTACCGACAAACCAATCAGAAACACTATTTTCACCATCATTTCCTGAATATCTCGCTATGATTATGTACTATCTAAAATTCTAAACCTTTTTCATCCGCTCGTTCCGACCGACAATCATCCCAGAATAATAGAAGAAGTTAGCGAACTTCTCGCTCGAGTGATCAATTTGGAGAATATGGTGCAAAATCTACCAGCTTCATTAACATCACCGGCACCAACAGTACCATCAGTAAGAACACTAGTACTATCAACAATCCATGACTCAACATCTCATTCTGTACCTCGAGTATAATTATCGTTCCACGAATCGTTCTACATCATTTATCTTCGTTCGACATTGAAAGGACCCGTTCATATACATTATAAACGATTCACAATAGTTGATTACATCGCGAGGTATTTGACCTCTATATGATACGTTTTACAAACATTGCATTCGTTTTTAAAAGACAAACTTTCTTTACATCAAAAATTGACGGCATGCATACCATTTCATATTACATCCAACTATAATTGACTTAATATTAATCTTGATGAACTCAACGACTCGAATGCAACGTCTTTCAAAGTATGTCTTGAATGACTCCAAGTAATATCCTTAAAATGAGCTAATGCACAGCGGAAGATTTCTTTAATACCTGAGAATAAACATGCTTTAAAGTGTCAACCAAAAGGTTGGTGAGTTCATTAGTTTATCATAATCCATCATTTCCGTAATAGTAATAGACCACAAGATTTCAGTTTCTATAAATATCCGTACACTCGCAAGTGTATAAAAGTATTCTATAAGTTGTAGGCACCCGGTAACAAGCCTTAACGTTCATGTTTTACCCTCTGAAGTACACCAGATCAGGTGTGTTTAATATAACCTCGAAGTACTAAAGCATCCCATAGTCAGGATGGGGTTTGTCAGGCCCAATAGATCTATCTTTAGGATTCGCGCCTACCGTACATAGACAAGTAGTTTAATGTTACCAAGCTAAGGGTATATTTCTGGTTTAAACCCACATAGAATTAGTTTTAGTACTTGTGCCTATTTCGTAAAACATTTATAAAAACAGCGCATGTATTCTCAGTCCCAAAAATATATATAAAAGGGAGCAAATGAAACTCACAATACTGTATTTCGTAGCAATTATGTATATGACGGCACTGAACAAGTTCAGGATTTGTCTCGGATTCATGAACCTATATTAAGTATATATATTTAAATGTTGGTCAATATCTGTCTAACAATTTAGGTCAAGTCGTAGTGTATCACAATCCTAATGCTCGAGACCGACATGCAAAAGTCAACAAAAGTCAACTTGACCCAAAATGACTTTCAAAATCTATACATGTTTATTATATAACTTATATATAGTAGTTTTATATATTTAAATATGTTTATCAGATCTTATTATACTAAATAATACATGTCATTTATTAATAAATAAAAATTTATATTAAAATTCATATATGATAAAAATATACTTTTATATATCTCAAGTAATAAAATTTATAAAATTCACTTAATATCATAAAAATATAGTGGTATGTATTATTAATGTAATTACATTACATGTGGTAAAAATATCTTTGTACGCATATTTATTTGATAAAATAATATTGATAATAATAATAATGATAAAAATAATAAAATGATAGTTTCAATAAAAATATTATTTTTTACTAATAAAGATAATTTTAGTAATAACATCAACTGATAACAGTTATAATAATCGTTTTAATAATAATATTAAAATTAATGATAATTCAGTTGACCATATCTTTTAATCCGTTCATCGAAACCACACGATTTCTAAATGAAAAGTTATTAATTTTTTTTTTCAGCTTTTCAACGACATGCATATCATATAACTTATCTCAGTAGCATATGTATCAAATTCGTGATTTATCATAAACTATTTAACGACGAAACTAAGCATACAAACATGCATAATCATATATACTCGAGCACTAGTCAGGGATACACTATTAATATATAAAAGATAAGATATGAATGCTCACGTATCAATATTGTGATTCAATATTGCAGGAAAGCACGTAGACGCAACGAAAATGATAAACGTTAGGTTGACCTCACGAGCAATACCCTCGATCAATACCCATAACCTTCATAGCTATAACCCATAATTTCCTTATCTATATCCCATTTGAAAACTTATTTTGAAATCGGTTGAATATAACTCCGTCGTAGTATTTTATGTATACTAATAATATCTTGAAATAGTACTAAGTAAATATATATATATATATATATATATATATATATATATATATATATGTAATTCGATTGAGAGAGTTTAGAGAAATATATTTTCAAGTTTCTATGAAATAATGAAACCTATTGAATTCTATTTATAATAGATTTTTGAATTATTAAAGTGAATTATTAAAGTATGAATTATTAAAGTGAATTATTAAAGTATGAATTATTAAAGTGAATTATTAAAGTATGAATTATTAAAGTGAATTATTAAAGTATGAATTATTAAAGTGAATTATTAAAGTATGAATTATTAAAGTGAATTATTAAAGTATGAATTATTAAAGTGAATTATTAAAGTATGAATTATTAAAGTGAATTATTAAAGTATGAATTATTAAAGTGAATTATTAAAGTATGAATTATTAAAGTGAATTATTAAAGTTAAAGTAAAGTATCATATATCTAATACTTTGTTAATGTCTTCAGTTAATATTATATATTATATACATATCTATATACACAAAATTGTTCGTGAATCGTCGAACACGATCAAAGGGTAATTGATTACATGAATGTAGTTCCAAACTTTTTAAGATTCAACATTACAAATTCTGCTTATCGTGTCGGAAACATATAAAGGTTAAGTTTAAATTTGGTCGGAAATTTCCGGGTCGTCACAGTACCTACCCGTTAAAGAAATTTCGTCCCGAAATTTGATCGAGGTTGTCATGGCTAACTATAAAAATGTTTTCATGATGAATATGAGTTGATAAATAGAGTTTTATCATCATTGAGTAATATAGATAAAATAATTTGATTACGCAAAGAGTATAAGTGAAGCTATCGCAAGAGAGTGAAATGAGTAAACGTATATTCGTTTTAACCAATGACGTAGTTATGATTGATTTTCAGAATTCATGGGATTTAAAGAAAATCTTTGCAATAAGATTTGGTTCTCCGGCGATTAAGGAAATCAGGATCTTCTTTGATTAAATGCGATAATCTGTCTCGATTTCTCTGTCTGATATTTTACTATAATTCCACCCCCTTCTTTTCTTTATTTCCACATCTCACACCTTCTAGTCTTTCTTCCCAATTCATACTTTAAAGCATTCGTTAATATGCTTCATCCAGTATTGATTCTTGATATACTCTTAACTTTCATATATGTCATTCTTCTTTTTCATCTACCACCGGAGAAAGTTATTTTCTTCTACCATTACCTTGGGGTTATTGTGTTTTTCATTCTCCTGTGTCTTTATATTGCTATACGCATTGATATACACAGTTTGTAATTTCAGGGTTGTTATCGGGCTTTATATTCTCCATTATATTTCGGAGCTTCATGCTTTTGTTTTCTCTTTCCGACCTTAAGTCAAGCGGATAATGGTCCAGAATTCGTAGATATGAATTTTTGGATGAACATAGTTAATGTTCCAAGAAGAAAATCGTAATGGCACGATCTTGATTTGGCAAATTACCAGAATATCTGAAAATATAGAGCTATCAAGATGATATGTTCTTAATATGTTTGGAAATTGGGTAGAATGTAAGAGTCGTGTAAACAGTACATGATGACGGTATGTTCTGTGAATCATCACGTTCCATTAGAAACTCAGCATGACTTACTGTAATATAATCACGTTGATCAAGTGTCATTATATTATACTAACTCATGCTTCAGTTCCCAACACTACTTCAAAAACATTCCTATTTTAAATTCAAAATTTTTATTTTTTTTTAGAATTTAGAAACTAACACAGTTTCTTTTTATGTTGTAACGCAGATATTGTGAAGAGATAAAAGATTTCAGATAAGAATAGTTGTGAAAATATCTTCAGGAATATCGAAGATATTATAATAAAAGATACGATAATATGGATGATGAAGAAGATTTATCTGTGAAGGTTTAGAATAAGAAGTAAGTTGTTTGCTAACGATTTCAGTAGACACTGAATCATTTGGATCCTTTGAAGGCAGGTTTAGTCTTTGTGATTTGTCCACAGCCTCCTTCATGGTCTGCTCAATCCGTTTTCCAGTTTCAAACCTTCTCTTTTTCTCAGCTTTATCACCATACTATTCTTTATCATCAAACTTTTGACTGTTAAATTCGTTTACAGTTTTTGCTGCTTCATCAGCATTTTTCCAATTTCGGAGAACTAGTTCATGGTTTGGGATGTTTTTCGGAAAATTCAAATTCGAAGTATGTAAGTCTAGGAGATAGACGTTATATGTATAACTTTTGACGTAAAATTGTCGCGAAATTCAAAATACTGATTGCTAATTCCCAGTAGTTGGTGTGACAATTATTGTTACAGGATGTAGGTGAGTACATGATGGGGTTTTAATGAATAAGTATAGTGGCTTTTCGGAGAGGCTTAAGTTGAAGGTTAATGAAGTTGTTGATAAGTTTACTGCTAATGTGGCGAGATATGAAAGGTTCCCCGGTAACAATGATGAAGGGGTAATTGTTATAATAAGGTTTATTTGTATAAACAAATGAAGGTGATTTGCTGGAGCTGTGACAAAACTGTCTATTTTGGAAAGAGATTGAAAAATTATATTTGGTAATAAATATCAAAGGATCTGACACGGATACGTGTTAAACTATAACTTTGGTTTCGAGAGCTTTTCAGATGCATGACAGTGGGTAATATGTGGTTGGATCATCATCTCGCATGTCTTTAGGAATTTCGAAGTGTTTGAACACATATTGTAATTGTTAATATACATATGATGTTCTAAGATTTTGAATGATACAAATATTTTTGTGAGTTCCATGAATAGAAATGAGGTTCTAGGACAGTTTTGAAGTCAAAGTATAGTTTTTAAAGATGTAGGAATCTAAGAGTGATGATTTCGGTTATATCTTGAATCGAATTCTGAGATTTCAAAATCAAAATATGTAATTAGATTTTGAATGAGTATGGTTGTTTTGATTTCTATAAAAGAATGTATATTGTTGTGAAAGTAGGGAGTATAATGGATGATTTGCTGAATCAGATTCGAAGAATGTAACATATTAATTGTGAATTTATATATCTCCCGGGTATTACCTACCCGTTAAAAAAAAAATTTCACAATTAATATTTTGTACAAAAGAATTTTATTACAGTCTTTATGGAAATATATATGTGTATATTTCTTCAGATGTAATATTGATTTAATGAGTTAAACTCATTTGATTTATGGTTAAGGCTAGGATAGATAATTTCTAAACTTTAGAAATTACATAATCGCCGTAGAATGTTTCCCCAATGAAGTTATGAATCAATACTTCATCGTTGTGGTATTCCTTGGTATCTAAATGGCGTACGACGTCGATGCTCGTAGGACAGATTATGAAGTTGAGGTTTGCGATGCGGTTGTTGTTGGTGGTGGTAATGGTACTGTTGATGTTGTTGATGGTGGTACTGGTTATGCTGCTGGTACTACTGCTGGTGTTTGTAACCTTTGCACCATATTCTCCAAAGTCACTACCCGAGCGCGAAGCTCGTTGACTTCTTCTATTACACCGGGGTGATTGTCAATTCGGACGAGTGGATAAATAAGATCTAGAATTTGGTGTAGTATATAATCATGACGATATACTCTGGAAATGAGAGAGAAAATGGTGTTTCGGACAGGTTCGCCGGTAAGTGCTTCAGGTTCATTGCCAAGAGGGCAATGTGGTGGATGAAAGGGATCGCCTTCTTCTTGTCTCCAATGGTTAAGTAGATTACGAACCCATCCCCAATTCATCCAGAATAGATGATGGCTAATTGGTTGATCCATTCCGGTCACGCTGCTTTCGGAGCTCATGTGGAAATCCATATCGGCATAGCTGTCGGAATTCGAGGAACTCGAACTGGTTGAGGGATCCATCTTGTATGATCAGGGAAAGAATTTTTCGGTATGAAATAGATTGTAGAATTTAGATTTGGTATTCTTCAACACATAATTTACATATGTATATATAATACCAAAATCCCATAAATTACGGAGGAATCTTTGAAAGATGTCAGTCAAAGTTCACAGTAACAGATATGCTAAGATAAGAATTCGTCTATACACTATTATGCAATAAATGTAGGAAAACGCGTCTAGACTTAAGAATGATAAGCAGGTAATTTCCTAAGGATGGTAAGTAGATGATTTCCGACTAAAAATGATAAGCAAAACTTTTGACATGCAGACACGGTCGAAGTCCAGACTCACTAATGCATCTTAACAACTATCAGTTAGACACACTAATGCAAGACCTGGTTCGCTAAGACCACCGCTCTGATACCAACTGAAAGGACCCGTTCATATACATTATAAACGATTCACAATAGTTGATTACATCGCGAGGTATTTGACCTCTATATGATACGTTTTACAAACATTGCATTCGTTTTTAAAAGACAAACTTTCTTTACATCAAAAATTGACGGCATGCATACCATTTCATATTACATCCAACTATAATTGACTTAATATTAATCTTGATGAACTCAACGACTCGAATGCAACGTCTTTCAAAGTATGTCTTGAATGACTCCAAGTAATATCCTTAAAATGAGCTAATGCACAGCGGAAGATTTCTTTAATACCTGAGAATAAACATGCTTTAAAGTGTCAACCAAAAGTTTGGTGAGTTCATTAGTTTATCATAATCCATCATTTCCGTAATAGTAATAGACCACAAGATTTCAGTTTCTATAAATATCTGTACACTCGCAAGTGTATAAAAGTATTCTATAAGTTGTAGGCACCCGGTAACAAGCCTTAACGTTCATGTTTTACCCTCTGAAGTACACCAGATCAGGTGTGTTTAATATAACCTCGAAGTACTAAAGCATCCCATAGTCAGGATGGGGTTTGTCAGGCCCAATAGATCTATCTTTAGGATTCGCGCCTACCGTACATAGACAAGTAGTTTAATGTTACCAAGCTAAGGGTATATTTCTGGTTTAAACCCACATAGAATTAGTTTTAGTACTTGTGCCTATTTCGTAAAACATTTATAAAAACAGCGCATGTATTCTCAGTCCCAAAAATATATATAAAATGGAGCAAATGAAACTCACAATACTGTATTTCGTAGCAATTATGTATATGACGGTACTGAACAAGTTCAGGATTTGTCTCGGATTCACGAACCTATATTAAGTATATATATTTAAATGTTGGTCAATATCTGTCTAACAATTTAGGTCAAGTCGTAGTGTATCACAATCCTAATGCTCGAGACCGACATGCAAAAGTCAACAAAAGTCAACTTGACCCAAAATGACTTTCAAAATCTATACATGTTTATTATATAACTTATATATAGTAGTTTTATATATTTAAATATGTTTATCAGATCTTATTATACTAAATAATACATGTCATTTATTAATAAATAAAAATTTATATTAAAATTCATATATGATAAAAATATACTTTTATATATCTCAAGTAATAAAATTTATAAAATTCACTTAATATCATAAAAATATAGTGGTATGTATTATTAATGTAATTACATTACGTGTGGTAAAAATATCTTTGTACGCATATTTATTTGATAAAATAATATTGATAATAATAATAATGATAAAAATAATAAAATGATAGTTTCAATAAAAATATTATTTTTTTACTAATAAAGATAATTTTAGTAATAATATCAACTGATAACAGTTATAATAATCGTTTTAATAATAATATTAAAATTAATGATAATTCAGTTGACCATATCTTTTAATCCGTTCATCGAAACCACACGATTTCTAAATGAAAAGTTATTAATTTTTTTTTTCAGCTTTTCAACGACATGCATATCATATAACTTATCTCAGTAGCATATGTATCAAATTCGTGATTTATCATAAACTATTTAACGACGAAACTAAGCATACAAACATGCATAATCATATATACTCGAGCACTAGTCAGGGATACACTATTAATATATAAAAGATAAGATATGAATGCTCACGTATCAATATTGTGATTCAATATTGCAGGAAAGCACGTAGACGCAACGAAAATGATAAACGTTAGGTTGACCTCACGAGCAATACCCTCGATCAATACCCATAACCTTCATAGCTATAACCCATAATTTCCTTATCTATATCCCATTTGAAAACTTATTTTGAAATCGGTTGAATATAACTCCATCGTAGTATTTTATGTATACTAATAATATCTTGAAATAGTACTAAGTAAATATATATATATATATATATATATATATATATATATATATATGTAATTCGATTGAGAGAGTTTAGAGAAATATATTTTCAAGTTTCTATGAAATAATGAAACCTATTGAATTCTATTTATAATAGATTTTTGAATTATTAAAGTGAATTATTAAAGTATAAATTATTAAAGTGAATTATTAAAGTATGAATTATTAAAGTGAATTATTAAAGTATGAATTATTAAAGTGAATTATTAAAGTATGAATTATTAAAGTGAATTATTAAAGTATGAATTATTAAAGTGAATTATTAAAGTATGAATTATTAAAGTGAATTATTAAAGTATGAATTATTAAAGTGAATTATTAAAGTATGAATTATTAAAGTGAATTATTAAAGTTAAAGTAAAGTATCATATATCTAATACTTTGTTAATGTCTTCAGTTAATATTATATATTATATATACATATCTATATACACATAATTGTTCGTGAATCGTCGAACACGATCAAAGGGTAATTGATTACATGAATGTAGTTCCAAACTTTTTAAGATTCAACATTACAAATTCTGCTTATCGTGTCGGAAACATATAAAGGTTAAGTTTAAATTTGGTCGGAAATTTTCAGGTCGTCACAGACATGGCGATTATATAATCTCTAATGTTTTAGAGATTATATATTCTTATTCTAACGGTAAATCAAATGAGTCTAATATCATATTGACTCATTAAATCCATGATTACATCTGAAGAAAATATATATGTATATATGTTTTCATAAAGATTATAATTAAAAATCCTTTTGTACAAACTGTTAATGATGAAAATATTTTAACGGGTAGGTAATACCCGAGGAATATTTAAAATTCACATTAATAAGTTACACTGTACATTCTTCAAAGCTGATTCAACAATCATTTACTATCCTACTTACATCCACAGATATACGTATATGTTCACTACAGAATAACCATTTTTATTCAATTTCATACTTGGATTTTGACCTATCAGAATCCAACAAGTGGCATAATGAAGAAAACATTTGATAAGATAAAATTTGTTAGAAACAGACAAATTAACTATGAGGAATTTTGTTAAGAATTCACGCTAACAAAATCCTAGCTAACTGTTCCTAGCTAACTGTTAATTCCGTATTACATTTAATTATCGCAATTTAATTATCGCAATTTTAATTCTCGTAATTTTATTTATCGTCATTTAATTTCTGTTATTTATTTTATGCACTTTAAATATCGGGACACGTATACAAGGTTTTGACATATCATATCGACGCATCTATATATATATTATTTGGAATAACCATAGACACTCTATATGCAGTAATGATCGAGTTCTCTATACAGGGTTGAGATTGATTCTCAAATAATATATATAGTTTAAGTTGTGATCGAGTCTGAGACGTATACGGGCCACGATACGTATTAATTAATTCAAATATTATATATTAAATTATATATGAATTATTGGACTGTTAACTGTGGACTATCGACTGTGGACTAATGACATTGGATAATGAAAATGAATTAAAATAATGATTATAATATATGAAACTAAACATTTCTTCAAGTTGCCACTTGATTTCATCTCAAACCTCATTTGTATCTTGATGATTATAATCTGCGTTCAAATCTTTCCCGATTCTTGAAAACACCTCAATCAAGAGGATGGACCAACCGCACTTCATCTACGAAAGGAAAGATTTATGCATATAGTTATGCACCTGAGAAACTCTCGGCAACTGAGTAAAAGTTTAACATATAGCCGCGTCAGATCCTTTGGCATTTATTAGCAAAAATAAGTTTGCGATCCCTTTTCAAAGTAGTCAATTTTGTCACAGCTCCATCAAGTCAACTTCGACTTTTCATTCGAAGTAACCTTAATATAATCCTGATATATACGATTACCCTTTTGGTACTGGAGAATTCTTTTATATTTCGCCATATTACCAGCAGACGTACCAGTAACCTCGTTACTTCTTTGCTTAAATTTCTCTGACAAATCACTATATTTATCTATTGAAGTCTCATCATGTACTCATCCGCATCTTGTAACAAGAAATGCCATACCAATTACCTGGAATCAATAATCAGTATTTGAATCTTGCAGCATGCCTACATCAACAGTTATATGTATACATATAACATCTATCTCCTAGAATTACGATCTTCAATTCTGAAATTCTGAAAAGCACCCAGCCCACGAATCAATACACTGAACTTTGAAAAAGCTGAATGAAGCAGCAGAAACTGTAGACAACCAAAACAGTCAAAAATTTGATGACAAAGAATAGTGTGTTGACAAAGCTCAGAAAAAGTTTGAAACTGAAAAACTGATTGAGCAAACTACAAAGGAGTCTCTGAACAAATCACAAGTACTAAACTTGTACATTAAGAAACCCGATGATTCTGTTTATGACGAAATCTTTAGCGAATACCTTGCTTTTGACTCCAAACTCTTGCGGAAAAATTTTCTTCACCATCATTCGATATTAGAAATTCCAAGATATCATTGTATCTTTCATTATAAATATCCTCCATATTTCTAAAGATATTTTCATAACTATTCTTATCTGAAATCATTAATCTCTTCGTACTATCAGTGTTACATCATATAGAAACTGTTAGTTTCTATATTCTGTAAACATTCGAGCTTAAAATATGAATGTTATTGAAGTAATTTTGGGAATTGATGCATGAGTTAGTATAATATAATGACACTTGATCAACGTGATTATATTACAGTAAGTCATGCTGATTTTCTAATGGGACATGATGATTTACAGATTATAACGTCATCATGTGCCATGTTAGATAACTCTTTCATTCTGCTTAACTTCTGAACATATCAAGAAAATATATTCTTGATAGTTCTATTCTCAGTGATTCAGGTAATTTGACAAAACAAATCGTGCTACTACCTTTCCTTTCTACCTTGTATATTATGATAATTCTAAACTCCATACCTATGAATTCTGGACCGTTACTTGTGAAAAGTAAACAAAAGCATGAAGCTTTGAAATAGAAAGGGGGTATAAATCGCAGCAAATAAGAGAGCTCATTAACTGTGGATGACAATAATTATAGGAGACAGAAGCAGGGACATTGAAATATAAGGGAAGATTGAATAGAAGGATGACAGAAATAATAATTAGAAAAATATTAGGGATTAGAACTGGACTAAGCATTTTCACAATCTTTTGGATATATGAACTAAGAATGAAAGTATAGGAATGGTGAGAATAATGGAACGGAAGAGCTTAATTTATAATGGAAATATCAGACAGAGTAATCAAGGCAGATTACCGTATTTAATTATAAAGATCTTAATTTCTTTACTTGCCGAAGAATCAAATCTTTTAGATTTCAAAGATTTTCTTTAAATTCCTTGAATTCCGGAATTCAACCCTGACTCTGTCAAAAGTTAAGATGAATCTTTACTTTCCTATTTCACTCTTTGGTGATAGCTTCATTCGTACTCTTCGAATAATCGAATTATTTTTATCCATATCATTCAATGATGATAAACCTCTAATTATCAACTCATATTGATCATGAAAACATTTTTTATTGTAAGCCATGACCACCTCACTCAAATTTCGAGACGAAATTTCTTTAACGGGTAGGTACTGTGACGACCCAGAAATTTCTAACCAAATTTAAACTTGATCTTTATATGATTTTAATACGATAAGCAAATTCTGTTAAACCGAGTCTTAATATATATATATATATATATATATATATATATATATATATATATATATATATATATATATATATATATAATTTGTTTACATGTAATCAATTACCCTTCGACTATTTTCGACGATTCACGAACAATTGTTGTAAATAAAAATGTGTATATTGGAATGTAAGTATATATAAAAATTTAAAATTATAAAATAAACAATAGAACTAAATATGTAAAATAAGATACCAAATAATTAGGTGGAATTTAAAATATATATATATATATATATATATATATATATATATATATATATATATATATATATATATGTATATATATATATATATATGTATATATATATATATGTATATATATATATATGTATGTATATATATATATGTATGTATGTATATATATATATATATATATATATATATATATATATATATATATATATATATATATATATATATATATATATAAATATATGATTACCATGTATAATTAATATTATATGTACATTGTAACACGTATAAAATATTCAAAAAGGTTACTATATAAATAAGTATGAAATATAGGGTTAGTGTATTATATGTATTATATATATATATTAGACATTACATAATCAGTAAAATGTAATATTAAAATATAAAAATACAAATTTAAAATATAGATATCATATTAATGTTATTACTTACATTATTATTATTAAGATTAATATCAATATATTATATATAAATATATATTATTAAATACATTTAGTTTCCAATATTATTTTTATTAGTAGTAAGATCATTATTATAGTAAGTTATGATTTTAGTTATTATTAAGATTAGTATTATTATTATATTTTTTATCACTAATATCATTAAAATCATTATTATATTATAAAAATAATACAATATATTATTAGAATAATTAAAAATTTTATTTTTGATAATAATTATTAAAATTATCAGTTTTAATAGGATAAGTATTAAACAATATTATTACTATTCATATAATTATTATTATTATAAATATTAGTATTATTATTAATATTAATCTATTTAATTATTAATACTAATAATGGATATAAAACTGAATTCTGTATAAACATCACGATCTAAATTTTTTTGTTCTTATCCCTAATCTGTTTCCAGTCAATCTCAATATACAGACACAGCCAAAATCAATTGAAAATCATTTTTCTACTTTTAAATTTTTTTTTCAACTAATCGTACCGAAGGAATATTTTTCTGTCGACCAATCTGAACTAGAAAACAATAAGGATCGAACCTTTCTGCTGTAGCAATCGTTTACCAGTACATTACATATATTTACTACTCTGATTCATGAAGAAAAACAGAAACGAACAGAAACAGGTCATGTTTTCTCTGTTCTTGATTTTTTTAGCCAAAATTCGAATTACAGTTTTAATTCAAAATTTATAAATGCAGTGTTGTTCTAAAACAGGTCGTGAATGTGTGTGGACGATCTCAATTCTCAATTCTTCAAACCGAATACGAATTTCTGAAGTCAAAATTATGATTCCAAAAGTCAAACATTTGTTCTTCAACGAATTCGAGTTAACGGTTATGATACAAGTTCAATTGTTGTTTTCAAAAGTTTCTAAGAGTCATTTGCAACACAATTTGTGTTATAATCATTGTCTAAAACTGCCTTAAACTCAAAACCGTGAATTATGTTATTTTTTTTAGAACGCTGCAATCAGGTATTTTTTTATTTTTTATTTATCTTCTAATCTCCCTTTATCTGCTAGTTACGACCATCATTATGGTTGTTTTGTTCCAAATCCATGTTTAATTTAAATTTGTAAAGTGATGATTCTTGGTCGATTGTTTTTTATTTTGGGGGAAGAAGATGAAAATTAACAGAGGAGATTACGGGTTAAATAGTTTAAGAATGGGATTAAAACAGATAAAACAAACATAGCCGAGTGGTTAAGAAGGATACGGGTTATCGAGAGGTCTCGGGTTCTAGCCTAGGAGTGGGCTGTTTTTCTTTATTTTTGGGATTCATTACAATTGAGGTTCGTGAATCCGAGGCCAACCCTGCATTGTTGAATATTGTCATATGTATTTTTACTACAAAATACATTAGGTGAGTTTCATTTGCCTTTTTACCCTTTATATTTTTGGCCTGAGAATACATTCGCAATTTTTATAAATGTTTTACGAAATAGACACAAGTAATCGAAACTACATTATATGGTTGAATTATCGAAATTGAATATGCCCCTTTTTATTAAGTCTGGTAATCTAAGAATTAGGGAACAGACACCCTAATTGACGCGAATCCTAAAGATAGATCTATCGGGCCCAACAAGCCCCATCCAAATTACCGGATGCTTTAGTACTTCGAAATTTATATCATATCCGAAGGGTGTCCCGGAATGATGGGGATATTCTTATATATGCATCTTGTTAATGTTGGTTACCAGGTGTTCAATCCATATGAATGATTATTTTGTCTCTATGCATGGGACTTATATTTATGAGAAATGCAAATCTTGTGGTCTATTAAAATGATGGAAATGATTATTTATGTTAAAATAATGAACTTACCAACCTTTTGGTTGACACTTTAAAACATGTTTATTCTCAGGTACGAAAGAAATCTTTCGCTGTGCATTTGCTCATTCTAGAAATATTACTTGGAGTCATTTATGGCATCTTTCAAAAGACGTTGCATTCGAGTTGTTGAATTCATCAAGATTATTATTAAGTCAATTACAGTGGATATATTATAAAATGGTATGCATGCTGTCAACCTTCGATGTAATGAAAGATTGTCTTTTCAAAAATGAATGCAATGTTTGTAAAATGTATCATATAGAGGTCAAGTACCTCACGATGTAATCAACTGTTGTGAATCGTTTATAATCGATATGGACTTCGTCCGGATGGATTAGGACGGGTCGCTTCACTTTATATCACGTTGCACCAACAAACGTTAAAAACGTGAAACCTATGAAAAGTATATTTAATCTTACTTATCTAAAATGTTTTATGATATAACAACTTCTTCTAATATAATCTTTTTAGTAAAATGATTCTTAAATATACTTAGTTTGGAAAACAAAGTTTTCATATTTATTTAATCTTGTTTCAAACGAACAAAAACAATTTTTAAAGAACTTTATTAGTGAAACGTTTTATAAGATAAATTATTCATAAGTTTTAAGAAACTTAATTAAAGCTTTGTATCATAAATTACTTATATATATATATATTGTTTCAAAAACGTAAAACGTGATACGATATAATATTTTCTATTACTTAAACGCTTTGAACTTTGAAATATAATTAGATAGATATTTCAATTATATATAAGATATACAAAATTATATTTTTAAGTAAGAATATATATATATTTTACAAACGCGTTAATGTATAATTTAAAACGTTTCAATATTATTAAACGTATTTTAATAAACAAACGAGACTTTGATTTATAGAAGCAAATGAGCACAAAACTCAAATGCATAAGTTATACTTCGTGTAATATTGTTTGTTAATGATTTAAGACTATATTTTGATAAGGGTATGAGTCACTAAACGTAAAAGGCTAGTTTTCTCAGCGTACGAAACATCAATCAAAAAACCGAAAGTGGGACATGAGTCGAGTGACAACGTACGAGACTTTGAAACCAAAATTTTAAGTTAACTATACATATAAATATAATATAATATATAAGTAAATATATAAATTATATAAATATATATTAAATAATTAATAAAAGTGTTGGCAAGGATTTTGATCGTGCAAGTGAGCTGTCAAGACTCCCCATGCGATCGCATGGGGAATGAACTACAATGTCATGAAATCGCATGAGAGTAGGATTCATCAAAAGTCTTTAAATACAATCGGGTTCGGTTTGTAACACACATACATATATCAAATGATATATTACTCCCTCTGTATAAATATTATTATTATTATTTATATTATTATTATTATTATTATTATTATTATTATTATTATTATTATTATTATTATTATTATTATTATTATTATTATTATTATTATTATTATTATTATTATTATTAGTAGTAGTAGTAGTAGTAGTAGTGGTAGTAGTAGTAGTAGTAGTAGTAGTAGTAGTAGTAGTAGGAGTATTAAGATTAGTAATATTTATACATAAAATACTACGACGGAGTGTTGTTAGGGTAGTTTCAAGGCGGGTTGTTCGAGTAGGATAGGGCTAAGGAAATTATGGGTTATAGCTATGGAGGTGATGGGTATGGTTAATGGGTATGCTCGTGAGGTCAATTTAGTGTTTATCATCTCCGTTGCGTCTACGTACCTTTCCTGCAATATTGAATCTCAATATTGATATGTAAGCGCATATAATTTAATTTTTACACATTAATAGTGTATCCCTGTCTAGTGCTCGAGTATATAGGATTATGCATGCTTGTACTTTTGATATTACCATTAGATAGGTTATGTTGAATCCTGAATTAGTTACATATGTGGTTGAGATAAGGTATAAGATATGCATGTCGTTGGAAAGCTAGCGAAAAATTAAGAACTTTTCATTTAGATATCGAATGGTTTCGATGAACGAATTTGAAGTTATAGTCGATTGAATTTTTGTATTATCAATAAGTAGTATTATCATTAAAAATTGTTATTTTTATTATTATCGTTATTATCATTAATATCAATAAGTAGTAACACCTAATTAATATGATTACTATTATTATCATTAACATGAACGTGATATAAAAGACGATTAAAAGCTATTAAATGAATCGATTAGGGAATAATGAGTATGAGTATCCTGATGAACATTAAAATACTGTAAGATATTGATTTAGATAAAATTATCGTTCTTATTAATTTTATTATTAATATTATTATTAAAAGTATCGTTAGTATTAAAACTATCATTTTAACAAAAATTATCATTTTAAATGAAATATCATTGTTATTATAAAATATCATTATTATTATCATTTTAAATAAAAATTATCATTTTAAATGAAATTATCATATTAGTCTCGAGCATTAGGATTGTGATACACTATGACCTAAACTAAATTGTTAGACATATTTTGACCAACATATATATATATATATATATATATATATATATATATATATATATATATATATATATATATATATATATATATATATATCGGGGCAGGATCAATGGGGAAGTAAACCAATCGGGGGAAGCAAATTTTTTTTCGTTTTTTTTGGAATTTTTTTTTCCTGCATCAAGATCACACGAATATATGAACATTTAGAAGAGACACTTCGTGATGAATGTTATTATTTAGGCGGGAAAACGATCGACAAAAATAACATTCAAGATAATATTGTTCGTGAAGAATATGAACGTTTTTTTTCTTCATGTTTTGTGAAGTAAAATTTAGCCCGATTTAGAGTTTAGGGTTTAGGGTTTAGGGTTTATGGTTTAGGGTTTGGTGTTTTGGGTTTATTCCATAAACCCAAAACACCAAATCCTAAACCCTAAACCCTAAACACTAAATTGTTCGTGTTAAAAACTCAATCTAAATCCTAATTCTAAACCCTAAATCTAAACCCTAAACCCTAAATTTCTAAACCCTAATATCTAAACCCTATAAACCCTAATATCTAAACCCTAATATCTAAACTCCAATAGCCAAAACCTCAACATACGCTCGAAAAACACGATAATTGTTATATATTACTTCTTCGAGAGTTTTTTCGCCAAAATAAAAACATTTATCACAAAGTGTCTCTACTAAATGTTCAAATTTTCATCCAATCTATAAGGTTCGTGAACAAAGTTTTTTCAAAAAACAAAAAAAAAAGAAAAAGTGTTTGCTTCCCCCCGATTGGTTACTTCCCTCTTGATCCTACCACTATATATATATATATATATATATATATATATATATATATATATATATATATATATATATATATATATATATATATATATATATATATATATATATATATATATATATATATATATATATATATATATATATATGTTCGTGAATCCGAGGCCAACCTTGCACTTGTTCAATGATGTTATATGTATTTTTACTACGAAATACAGTATGTTGAGTTTCATTTGCTCCCTTTTTAAATGCTTTTACAATATATATTTTTGGGACCGAGAATACATGCGCTATTATAAATGTTTGACGAAATAGACACAAGTAATTGAAACTACATTCTATGGTTGAATGATCGAAGCCGAATATGTCCCTTTTAGCATGGTAATCTAAAAATTAGGGAACATCACAAATTTTGAGAATTAGTGCACCCCTAATTGACGTGAATCCTAAAGATAGATCTATCGGGCCCAACAAGCCCCATTCTGGAATTTGGAATGCTTTAGTACTT
Source organism: Rutidosis leptorrhynchoides (assembly GCF_046630445.1). Taxonomy (NCBI): domain Eukaryota; kingdom Viridiplantae; phylum Streptophyta; class Magnoliopsida; order Asterales; family Asteraceae; genus Rutidosis; species Rutidosis leptorrhynchoides. The sequence goes on along the minus strand of NC_092342.1, from coordinate 166,021,680 downwards.
CGAAATTATCATGTCCGATGGGTGTCCCGGAATGATGGAGATATTCTATATGCATCTTGTTAATGTCGGTTACCAGGTGTTCAATCCATATGAATGATTTTTATGCATGATGTTTATGAGAAATAGAAATATGAAATCTTATGGTCTATTAAAATTATGGAAATAATTGATTATGATAAACTAATGAACTCACCAACCTTTTGGTTGACACTTGAAAGCATATTTATTCTCAGGTATGAAAGAAATCTTCCGCTGTGCATTTGTTCATTTTAGAGATATTACTTGGAGTCATTCATGACATATTTCAAAAGACATTGCATTCGAGTCGTTGAATTCATCAAGATTATTATTAAGTCAATTATAGTTGAATATATTATGAAATGGTATGCATGCCGTCAACTTTCGATGTAATGAAAGTTTGTCTTTTAAAAACGAATGCAATGTTTGTAAAATGTATCATATAGAGGTCAAATACCTCGTGATGTAATCAACTATTGTGAATCGTTTATAATAGATATGAACGGGTCCCTTCAGTTGGTATCAGAGCGGTGGTCTTAGCGAACCAGGTCTGCATTAGTGTGTCTAACTGATAAGTCGTTAGGATGCATTAGTGAGTCTGAACTTCGACCGTGTCTGCATGTCAAAAGTTTTGCTTATCATTTTTGTCGGAAATAATCTCCTTATCATCCTTAGGAAATTATCTGCTTATCATTATTAGTCTAGACACGTCTTGCTACATTAATTGTATGAGTAGTGTATAGGCAAAATTCATATCTTAGCGTATCTGCTAAATCATATCTTATCGTATCTGATACTTTAAACTTTGCCTGATATATTCCGTAAATTCCTCCGTAATTTACGAAATCTTTTGCTCTATATATATAGATATTCTATGTAATTAGAATACTATCCGATAGCCGAAAGATCATTTCATATCGAAAAATTCTTTATTCGATCATACGAAATGGAATTCGCCATTAGTTCAAGTTCTTCGGATTCTGAAATGGAATCCCACTCAAGCTCAGAAAGCAGTGTGACCGGAATGGATCAACCAATCAGTCATCACCTATTCTGGATGAATTGGGGATGGGTTCATAACCTCCTCAATCATTGGAGACAAGAAGAAGGCGATCCTTTCCATTTACCACATCGCCCTCTTGACGAAGAACCTGAAGCACTTACCGGCTAACCTGTTCGAAACACCATTTTCTCTCTCATTTCCAGAGTATCTCATCACGATTATATATTACATCAAATTTTAGATTTTATTTATCCGATCGTCCGAACCGACAATCACCCTTGTGTAATAAAAGAAGTCAACCAGCTTCGCGCTCGGGTAGTGGCTTTGGAGAATATGGTGCAGAGATTACAAACACCAGCAGCAGCACCAGCAGCATAACCAGTACCACCATCATCAACGCCAACAGTACCATTACCACCTCCAACCACAACCGCGTCGTAAACCTCAACTTCACAATCTGTCCCACGAGCATCAACGTCATACGCACCATAGATACCAAGAAGTACCAACAACAATAACTGACGTAGTATTAATTCATAACTTCATTGGAGAAACATTCCGCGGCGATTATGTAATCTCTAAAGTCATAGAGATTATCTAATCTAGCTCTAACCATAAATCAGTTAAGCGAATCAAAATGATAGAAGGAAGAGTAGAAACCTGACAAAAATTGGTGTGTGATTAACAAGCTAAACTTGTTTTACCAAAAGCATCAATAGTACCATCATCGTCACCAGCATCGTCAGTACAGTCAATATCAGAATCAACAACACCTGTAACATCACAAACTCCATCAGTTCAAGAATCACTGTGGACATCATTACGAATCAATAACGCGTATATTGTATCAACGAGTTATGAAGAATTAACTCATTCCCTCTGAAGAAATTATATGTATATATATATATATATATATATATATATATATATATATATATATATATATATATATATATATATATATATATATATATATATATATATTTTTTAAAAAAATAAAAATAAATAAATAAACCTTTCCGTGCTAAGCTACTGTGTGAATCTTAACTACTCGGTTAATTCATATCACAAATATGCAATAATGTACGTCCTTCGCCCGCAACTTAACCATCGTTAACTACAATCTCTGTCTCAAGTCAACAAATTCCGATTCCTAATAAATCAAGTATATATTTGATTTTACACTTTCATCATCGATGTAACCGAAACTTTTCAGATAACATCATTCGTACTTTGCGAAGTTCACAAGAATTCAACGAAAACCAACATCAGGCCTCAACAAATAACGAAGTATTGATTCGTAATTCCAATATTATTAAAGAAACACTTATGTAATCTCTAAAGCCTTCAAGGGATTATTCAATTATGGTTTCAACTGTAAATCGAATGAGTTTAATTTAGTATTAACTCGTTAAAATCTATGTTACATATGAAGAGAATATATATACATATATATTTTCATAAAGACTGTAATAAAATTCTTTTGTACAAAATATTAAATGTGAAAATTTTTAACGGGTATATATATATATATATATATATATATATATATATATATATATATATATATATATATTCACAATTAATATGTTACATTCTTCGAATCAGATTAAGTAAATTATCAACTATGCTTCCTACTTTCACAATAATATACATTCCTTTATAGAAATCAAAACAACCATACTCATTCAAACCCAATTACATATTCTGATTTTGAAACCTCAGAATTCAATTCGAGATATAACCGGTACCATCACTTTTAGATTCCTACATCTTTTAAAGATATACTTTGACTTCAAAACTGTGTTAGAACATCAAATGTATATTAACGATTACAATCTGTGTTCAAACCCTTCGAAAATTTCTGAAGACACTTCAAATAATGAGCAATCGAGATGATGATTCAACCACATATTACCCACAATTATGTGCTTAAAAAGCTCTCGAAACCAAAGTCATAATTCAAAGCATATCTGTGTCAGATCCTTTGGCATTTATTAGCAAAAATAACTTTGTAATTCCTTTTCAAAGTAATAAATTCATTACAGCTCCAGCAAGACAACTTCGATTTTTCATTCGGAGTAGCCTTATCATAATCTTGATATATATGTTGCCCTTTCGCCATTGTTACCGGGGAACCTTTCATATCTCGCCACATTAGCAGTAAACTTATCAGAAACCGTAATGATATGAGATTTTCTGAAAAGTCATTATATTTATCAAAACCCCATCATTTACTCATCTGCCTCTTGTAACGAGAATTGCCATACGAGTCATTGGGAATTAGCAATCAGTATTTTGAAATTTCGCAGCATTTTGACGCCAACAGTTATACATATAACGTCTATCTCCAAGGCTTACATACTTCGAATGTGAAGTTTTTGAAAAACACCCTGAACTGCGCAATAATTCTCGAAATGTTGATGAAGCAGCAAAAACTATAAAACGACCTTAACAGTAAAAAGTTTGATGATAATGAATAGTGTACTGGAAAAGCGCAGAAAAAGAAAAGTTTTGGAACTGGAAAACAGATTGAGCAAAGTATGAAAGAGGCTGTGGACAAATCAGAAGGACGAAACCTACATTCAAAGAATCCAAATGATTCAGTATCTGCTGAAGTCATTAACAAATATCTTGCTCCTGATCATAAATCCCTGCGGACAATATTCTTCATCATCCTCTGATATTAGAAATCCTAAAATATCATCATTTCTTTCATTATAAATATCCTCCATATTTCTGAAGATATTTTCATAATTATTCTTATCTAAAATCATTTACCTCTTCGCGCTATCTGTATTACATCATAAAAGAAACTATTTTAGTTTCTAAATTCTGAAACATTCGAGTTTAAAATAGGAATATTTTCGAAGTAGTGTTGGGAGCTGAAGCATGAATTAGTATAATAAAATGACACTTGATCAACGTGATTATATTACAGTAATTAATGCTGAGTTTCTAAATGGAACGTGATGATTCACTGATCATAATGTCATCATGTGTCATGTTACACGACTTTTGTATTCTATTTAACCTCTAAAATATCAAGAAAATATTTCTTGATGATTCGGCCTTTTCCGAGATATTCTAGTAATTTGACAAGTCAAGATCGTGCCATTACAATTTCCTTCTTAGAACATTAACAATGTGCATTCCGAAATTCATATCTGCGAATTATGGAAAATTATAAGTGGAACTTACTCGCAAGAAGAAGAAACGAAAGGACAAAGCTTCGAAACATAAATTGGGGAATAAATCACAGCAAATAAAAGAAAGCATTAACTGGGAATGACAATCATTATAGAAGACAGAAGCAGGGACATCGAAGTATAAGGGAAGATATAAAACCCAACAACAATGTAGAAATTACAAACCATATATATCGATGCATATAGCAATTTAAAGACACGGAGAACTAAAAACACTATAACCCCAAGGGTATAGTAAAAGTAAATAGATTCTTCCGGCGGCAGATGAAAAAGAAGAATGACAGATATAAAGGTAAGGAGTATATCAAGAATCAGAACTGGATGGAGCATATTGACAAATACTTTAAAGTATGAGCTGAGGGAGAAAGAAGAGAATGTGTGAGTTGTAAGAAAACGAAGGGAATGGATTTATAGTAAAATATCCGACAGAGCAATCAAAATGGATGATCACATTTAAAGCGGATCCTAAATTTCCTTAATCAAATCCTATTACGAAGATTTTCTCCAAATCTATCGAACTTGGAAATCCACCCTATCTATGTCAAAAGATATGACGAATCTATACCTACTCATTTCACTCTTTTAGTAATAGCTTCATTTGTACTCTTCACAAAATCAAATTATTTTATCCATATTACTCAATGATGATAAAACCCTAATCTTCAGCTTATATGCGTTATGAAAACATACTTATTGTCTGCCATGAACATTCCAATCAAATTTCGGGACGAAATTTGTTTAACGGGTAGGTACTGTGACAACCCGGAAATTTTTGACCAAATATAAATTTTAATCTTTATATATTCCCGACACGATAAGCAAAGTTTGTAACTTGAATCTCAAGAATTTTAAACTGTGTTCATACATTCATTTAACCTCGACCAAATTCTAAAGATTCACGAATCATTATAGGAATGGATATGATTATATATGTATATATGTATATATTATAACTTGAAAACATTAACAAAGTATTAGACGTATAATACTTTACATAAACGTATTTATTTCATAATATATTCAAATAGTTATCGATGGAATTAAAAGATATATCAAATGATTGAATTATCAGATACATTGAATTATGATTACGAGTCCCTATTAGGAGGTCCACTTTGATTCAGGAAACTTTTCCTTTTTAACCATATTCGGAAAATGGTAAAGTAATTTTACAAATAAGAACAAAGTGTCAACTAACGATAACTAGACAAGAGTTAGTGAAGATTCCTATTTGATTTTTCAATTCATACCTTACAACATTTTCCTCGTGATGTTAATAGGATAACTATTATGACTATCATTTTAAAGTTGGAATGTGGAATGTAAATAACTTAGACATTGGGTATCGACATTTTACATTAAGGTGATTTCGTACGTTTGTCTAACCTTTGGACTTTATATCACGTTGCACCAACAAACGTTAAAAACGTAAAACCTATGAAAAGTATATTTAATCTTACTTCTCTAAAATGTTTTACGATATAACAAATTCTTCTAATATAATCTTTTTAGTAAAATGATTCTTAAATATACTTAGTTTGGAAAACAAAGTTTTCATATTTATTTAATATTGTTTCAAACGAACAAAAACAATTTTTAAAGAACTTTATTAGTTAAACATTTTATAAGATAAATTGTTCATAAGTTTTAAGAAACTTAATTAAAGCTTTGTATCAAAAATTACTTATATATATATATATATATATATATTGTTTCAAAAACGTAAAACGTGATACGATATAATATTTTCAATTACTTAAATGTTTTGAACTTTGAAATATAATTAGATAGATATTTCAATTATATATAAGATATACAAAATTATATTTTTAAGTAAGAATATATATATATTTTACAAACGCGTTAATGTATAATTTAAAACGTTTCAATATTATTAAACGTATTTTAATAAACAAACGAGACTTTGATTTATAGAAGCAAATGACCACAACACTCAAATGCATAAGTTATACTTCGTGTAATATTGTTTGTTAATGATTTAGGACTATATTTTGATAAGGGTGCGAGTCACTAAACGTTAAAGGCTAGTTTTCTCAGCGTACGAAACGTCATTCGAAAAACCGAATGTGGGACATGAGTCGAGTGACAATGTACGAGACTTTGGAACCAAAATTTTAAGTTAACTATACATATACATATAAATATAATATAATATATAAGTAAATATATAAATTAAATAAATATATATTAAATAATTAATAAAAGTGTCGGCAAGGAATTTGATCGTGCAAGTGAGATGTCAAGACTCCCCATACGATTGCATGGGGAATGAACTACAATGTCATGCGATCGCATGACAGTAGGATTCAGCAAAAGTCTTTAAATACAATCGGGTTCGGTTTGTAACACACACACATATATCAAACGATATATTACTCCCTCTGTATAAATATTATTATTATTATTGTTATTATTATTATTATTATTATTATTATTATTATTATTATTATTATTATTATTATTATTACTATTATTATTATTATTAGTAGGAGTATTAAGATTAGTAATATTTATACATAAAATACTACGACGGAGTGCTGTTCGGGTAGTTTCAAGGCGGGTTGTTCGAGTAGGATAGGGCTAAGGAAATTATGGGTTATAGCTATGGAGGTGATGGGTATGGCTAATGGGTATGCTCGTGAGGTCAATTTAGTGTTTATCATCTCCTTTGCGTCTACGTACCTTTCCTGCAATATTGAATCTCAATATTGATACGTAAGTGCTTATAATTTAATTTTTACATATTAATAGTGTATCCCTGTCTAGTGCTCGAGTATATAGGATTATGCATGCTTGTACTTTTGATATTACCATTAGATAGGTTATGTTGAATCTTGAATTAGTTACATATGCGGTTGAGATAAGGTATAAGATATGCATGTCGTTGGAAAGCCAGCGAAAAATTAAGAACTTTTCATTTAGATATCGAATGGTTTCGATGAACGGATTTGAAGTTATAGTCGATTGAATTTTTGTATTATTAATAAAAATGATTATTATTATCGTCGTTATTATCGTTGTTATAGTTTTTATCTAATTATTATTATTATTATTATCATTATTATTATTATTATTATTATTATTATTATTATTATTATTATTATTATTATTATTATTATTATCAATAAGTAGTATTATCATTAAAAATTGTTATTTTTATTATTATCGTTAAAGTTATAATTAGTATTATCATTAATATTATTATAATATCTATTATCATTAGTATTATTATAATTAAAAACTAATATTAGTAACACCTAATTAATATGATTACTATTATTATCATTAACATGAACGCGATATAAAAGACGATTAAAAGCTATTAAATGAATCGATTAGGGAATAATGAGTATGAGTATCCTGATGAAAATTAAAATATTGTAAGATATTGATTTAGATAAAATTATCGTTCTTATTATTTTTATTATTAATATTATTATTAAAAGTATCGTTAGTATTAAAACTATCATTTTAACAAAAATTATCATTTTAAATGAAATATCATTGATATTATAAAATATCATTATTATTTTAAAGTTAATATTAAAAAGTAGTAATTATTAAAGTTATCATAATTAGAATTATCATTTTATCATAATATCATTATTAGTAAATATAAATATTGATATTTTTTATTAAAAGAATAATAATAATTATTATTGCAAAATAATACAACTTTTACTTATTATTATTATCAATGTTATTTTATCAAATAAATATGTAATACAAATAATATAATTACCTTAATAAAACCTATCATAATATTTTTATGATATTAAATGAACTTTATAAATTTTATTACTTAAGATTATATAAATGTATATTTTTATATAAAATTTTATTTATTAATAAATGAATTATATTATTTACTCTAATAAATCTTTTAAAAATATTTAAAAATATAAAACAACGATATTTAAACTATATATTAATTATGTATAGATTTTAGAAATTATTTTGAGTGAAATTGACTTTTGTTGACTTTTGCATATTAGTCTCGAGCATTAGGATTGTGATACACTATGACCTAAACTAAATTGTTAGATAAATTTTGACCAAAATATATATATATATATATATATATATATATATATATATATATATATATATATATATATATATATGTTCGTGAATTCGAGGCTAACCTTGCACTTGTTCAATGATGTTATATGTATTTTTACTACGAAATACAGTATGGTGAGTTTCATTTGCTCCATTTTTAAATGCTTTTGCAATATATATTTTTGGGACTGAGAATACATGCACTTTTATAAATGTTTGACGAAATAGACACAAGTAATTGAAACTACATTCTATGGTTGAATGATCGAAGCCGAATATGCCCATTTTAGCCTGGTAATCTAAGAATTAGGGAACATCACTAATTTTGCGAATTAGTGCACCTCTAATTGACGCGAATCCTAAAGATAGATCTATCGGGCCCAACAAGCCCCATTCTGGAATTTGGAATGCTTTAGTACTTCGAAATTATCATGTCCGATGGGTTTCCCGGAATGATGGGGATATTCTATATGCATCTTGTTAATGTCGGTTACCAGGTGTTCAATCCATAAAAATGATTTTTATGCATGATGTTTATGAAAAATGGAAATATGAAATCTTATGGTCTTTTAAAATTATGGAAATGATTGATTATGATAAACTAATGAACTCACCAACCTTTTGATTGACACTTGATTGCATGTTTATTCTCAGTTATGAAAGAAATCTTCCACTGTGTATTTGTTCATTTTAGAGATATTACTTGGAGTCATTCATGACATATTTCAAAAGATGTTGCATTCGAGTCGTTGAGTTCATCAAGATTATTATTAAGTCAATTATAGTTGGATATATTATGAAATGGTATGCATGCCGTCAACTTTCGATGTAATGAAAGTTTGTCTTTTAAAAACTAATGCAATGTTTGTAAAATGTATCATATAGAGGTCAAATACCTCGCGATGTAATAAACTATTGTGAATCATTTATAATCGATATGAACGGTTCCCTTCACCTCTTCATCGGAAGAATGGCAAAAGTTCGATGATGTTGTTACCACATGAATCTACAACACAATTTCTGAGTCTCTTCTTAAACGACTCCTTAATTCTGAACTGGCTAACTCTCATGTTGCGTGGACGTTCCTCAAAAATATTTTTCAAGACAACAAACTATCGAAAACTAAGGAAATGAATGTTGAGTTACGAGGGTTTTCGATTGGTGAACAAACTATGGAGGAATACTTCAAGCATTACGATCGAATCACAACTCATCTCTGTAATATTAGATCCACTGTTCAAGATAACGACCTTGTCATGTATGTTGTTAAATACCTAACCGAGAAATTTCCACACACGGTACGCATCATTCTACATCGAAAACCTTTTCCGAATCTCGATACGACTCTATCAATGTTGATAATGGTGGAAATGAATTTGAATCGGAAACAACGAACGGGTATTTCAACAACACTAAACTCCTCAAATCCAATGACTTTAACTGAAACCACACCATCGGCTCAGACTCAAATGTGACGGAAGTTCTCCAATGGTTACTGCTGATTTGAAAACAAGTGTCGATATAAATACAAGCTCAAATAGATCACAAAACTCATGGCCTAGCAGTGTAAGTCAGGCTCAATTACTTCAGTTAATTATGGCCCAACAAACTAATCTTGCAGTCCAGTCCAATGGTTACAAGCGTGGGCCTTTTAACACTTAACATGTCCCTTATTTCCCTTATGGGCCGCCAAACCCAGCTAATCGCCAAACATCCCTGGCCAGATTTCTGCAAAGCCCACCTAGCTTTCACATGCCACAACACTCACCTTATGGGCCTCCTTAGCTTGGTCCTAATACAGGTTAACATGCCCTTTTATCTGGACAGCCCAATTTTTCGGTACCACCTCAACCCAAATCTAACGGGTCCTTCACCACCGACCCACGGACTCAGACTCAGGAAACGCTTTTACCCCATGCCTTTAGTGCGATGTCTCTTCATGACTAAGGGGCTTCCGCATGGCACAAGGACACTAGTGTGTCATTTCATCTTACCACAAATATTAATAATCTTAGTACTGTGTTTAATAAAAGCAAATATTCATCTGTAGCTTTTGGTAACGGGAACACCATTCTCGTAACAAACACTTGACATAGTTTGTTGCCTAACTTAAATCGACCCTTACACCTTAAAAATATCCTTGTAACTCCCAACATTATTAATAGCCTCATTATGTTCGTCAATTTACCCATGATAAAATCGTTTCTGCTGAATTTAACCCTTTTGGTTTCTCTATGAAGGATTACTTGAAGTGCTTTTCTGATATGATAGCAGTAGCATCGGGGATCTCTACCCACTTACATCTCTCACCAATTGTACTTCTCAGCAACCATTTATTACCAGTCCTGTTACATGGTATCAACGTCTCAGACATCATGGACATGATGTCTTCCAAAGTTTAGTTTCAAATAAATATATAATTTGTAATAAAACATCGACACCTTTATTTTGACATGCTTGTCAGCTTGGTAAACGCATCCGGCTACCTCTTTTAATTTCCAGCAACAATGTTAATGTTACTTTTGATTTTATTCATTCTGATTTATGTACTTATTCTGTTGCTAGTCTTATTGGTTTAAAATATTATATTATATTTCTTGATCATTATTATGTATGGGTGTTCCAACTTCGCAATAAATCAGATACAATTAATACTTTCATAAATTTTCACAAATTTGTACGAACTCAATTTAAACAAGAATTAAAAGCCTTTCAATGAAACAACAGAGGCGAACTCAATAACAATGCTTTCAAACAACTTCTTCAAGCTAAGGGCATTCAATCCCGGATCTCCCGCCCTTACATTTCCCAACAAAATGGGAACTCCGAATGCATGCTCCACACATCAATAATCTCCTCCTCACTTTGCTCTTTCAAGCTTACCTTCCACCCACTTACTGGACCGAGGCTCTTCATATGGCAACTTATCTCCTCAATATTCAACCCACTTTCGAAATTAACCACGAAATCCCTCACTCTCACTTTTACAAACAACAACCTGACTACACTACTCTTCACGTCTTCGGATGCCTATGTTACGTCCACCTCCAAACCACTCACAAACTTGCTCCACGATCTACACCTTGTATCTTCTTAGGATACCCCTCAGACTATCGAGAATATTGTTGCTTAGACCTCACCACCAACTAAATTATTCTCTCTCATCAGACACCCCCAGAGACTCAGCCTCCTCCCAACGAGGCTACAGACACTACACCTCCACCTACGAAGACTACTGCCACCACTGCTACTCCGCCCATCACGGAGACTCAGCCTCCTCCTATTGAGGCTACCGCTATCCTACCCACACTTTATACGGAGACACAAATTCCTCCTACTGAGGCTACATCCTTTTTGACCTTCACTCATCTCATGATCACTCGCACGCGTCTAGGTACCAAAAACGTGTAGACCGTCTAAACCTTCACACCACTATCATATCTCATGTCCCTCGCACCTCTCTTGATGCCCACACTAACCCTAATTGGAAACAAGCAATGACTGATGAATATAATGCTTATACTAATAACAGTACTTGGACACATGTGCCTCGCCCATCGGACACGAACATAGTTCGCTCCATCTGGATTTTCAAGCACAAGTTTAATGCATATGGTAATTTGAGCGTGTATAAAGCTCTTCTTGTTGTAAATGGGTGGAGCCCGCATGTTGGTATTAATTGTGATGAGACATTTAGCCCGGTTGTCAAATCGGCTTTGATACGCACTATCCTCGGTTTAGCAGTTTCTCGACACTGGCCAGTTCATCAGCTAGATGTCAAGAATGCCTTTCTTCACGGTTAGCTCTCAGAGACTGTTTACATGCATCAGCCACCAGGTTTTTCAGGATCCTAAATACCCAGATCACGTTTGCTTATTGCAGAAGTCCTGATGTGTCAAAAGTGTGTACAATAATCCTTAATTTTTCTTTCAACTGTTAAATTTATAAAACCTTTTATTTTACTTTTAACACCCTAACGAGCAACAAGACCTGATTAAATGTAGTATTTTAGGTTATCGTCGCAAGAGAGCATGGATGCAAATAAGATTTGTTGTTTAAGTTTGAATTATTATCTCTTAGGGAAGAGACAATTTGAGGTATGTTATTAATAGCTTTTAATATACTATTTAGGAAAGATAGAATAAAGATTTAAATTAAATAAACAATATAAAAGAGAAGTGATTACAACGACGTGTAAATCATAAGGGAAATATATTAATTATTTCTTAACTTATATTAATAAATAGCAAGATAATAATCATAGACCAATCAGTATCCCTAAAATGTTAAGCTAAGTGTCTCATATCATTCATAAAGTAGGACTTATAACATACATTAATTAAGTGATGTTCATAGCTAATGTCTCCATTCATGGCATTCAAATAATCTGTTTGTCCCAATTAGATGAACACCGATCGGTTTATCTGTGTATGTGTGGGTTTAGATAGCTTGAGTTAACAAGAACACTTGAGAGAGAATGATATCAAGATAGTAGTGTAAAATGGATAACTAGATTCAAAAGTGGTGGGAGGTTTTTTATATATGACAACCTCTCAAGTTACAAAGTTACTTGACATTAACCATAGTAAAAAGGTAAATACATTATAATTACATTAATAAAACCACACGCCACTAATTAAACAAATACCTTGTCAACAATTTCCCCTTTGGAATGGGGTTTTTAAAAAAATATCACCCTTTTTCCAATCACACTTGACTGGCACCCTCAGTTGCCTTTCTCTTGGCTTCTTCCTCAACTTGTAGCGCACGAATCACATCACTCCCTGGTTAGAATTCCTATGTTGCAGGTTTCTGATGGTTTTGGGGTCTTGTTTCAACGACCTACCACTTTTGCTAGGAAACGAGTTAGAGTGGTTGGTTGTTCTTTTATCAGGAGTGTTCCTTGAGCCACCCCTCCTATCTTGATTAGACGGCATGGGGTGATTTTGAACACTTCTTGTTGAGTAAGCAGGTCCAACCCGTTCTTGGATTATTATTTGTACGGGGTTACTTGGCTTTCACAGAAAGGTCTCAGAATGTGATGGTTTAGGATGGGCACCTCTTTTGGTAACAGTCATCTCTATTCGGGAGCAAGCGTTTGGATTCTTTAGGATAGTGACTGATAACTCCTAAATTATATAGTTTTTAGTAACATTTTGAGGAGTTATCTTAGTATTTTAGAGTCATTTTAACCCCAAAACACACTAAAATGGGTAAAAATAGAATAAAGACATTTCTAATGATTGTATCAAAGTTATGTATCAAACAGGATCAAAAATAAAGAAGATTGCAGAACGGCTAAATGAAGCCGCCGGCATGGGTATACTGAAACCGCCGGCTTGGAGTTAAGAGTGCCAGAATATTCCAGAATCTTCGTAAAATTCAAAGAACTTGTTGATCAAGCAAAAGGCAAGGAAGAAGCCGGCTTCATCCTGAAGCCGCATGCCTAGTTAACACGGTTTCTCAACTTGTTAACCAAGTTCAAGCAAAAATGAAAACAAAATCAAAAAGATTTGGCGGATCTTTGAAGCTGCCAGCCTTCTCTGAAGCCGCCGGCTTAGTGATGATGGTTTAAAAGATTATGCTTGCAGATTAAGTTTAACTTGCAAAAGGAGTCACCGACTCAAGGCAAGCCGTTGGCTTCCCACTGAAGTCGCCGGCTTGATTGAAATGTCCCGTTCATATTGATTATAAACGTTCCATATTAATTGATTTCGTTGCGAGGTTTTGACTTCTATATGAGACGTTTTTCAAAGGCTGCATTCGATTTTAAAATAAACCATAACTTTTAAAATATTACAACAATTATCAAATAATACAAATCTAAAATATAGCGTTTTCACACGACCATTACATAATGATTTACAATAATATTACACATCAATATATGCCTTCGAATGCAGTTTTTAAACAATATTATACAAGCATGGACTCCAAATCTTGATCTTTATTTAGTATGCAACATCGGAAGCTCTTAACAATCACCTGAGAATAAACATGCTTAAAACGTCAATAAAAAATGTTGGTGAGTTATAGGTTTAACCTATATATTTATCAAATTGTAATAATAGACCACAAGATTTCATTTCTCATAAATACACATCTCGTATCAAGCATTTGGCAAACTGCATAGAGATAAAAATCATTCATATGGTGAACACCTAGTAACTGACCTTAACAAGATGCATATAGAATATTCCCTATCATTCCAGGACTCCCTTCGGATATGATAAATTCGAAGTACTAAAGCATCCGGTACTTTGGATGGGTCTTGTTGGGCCCAATAGATCTATCTTTAGGATTCGCGTCAATTAGGGTGTCTGTTCCCTAATTCTTAGATTACCAGACTAAAAAGGGGCATATTCGGTTTAATAATTCAACCATAGAATGTAGTTTCACATACTTGTGTCTATTTTGTAAAACTAACTCACTTTCACAGATTTTTCCTTCGTTGGAAATAAGACTTGGCCACTGGTCGATTCACGAACCTAAAACAAATGTGTACATATATATTAAAGTATGATTGAAATATATTCACAACTTTTTTTTATTAAGTTTGTTAAGTTAGCAGTCCTCGTTAGTAACCTACGAGTAGTTGTCCACACTTAGATGTACAGAAATAAATCAATATATATTATATTGAATCAATCCACGACCCAATGTATACACGTCTCAGGCTAGATCACAACTCAAAGTATATATATTTTTGGAATCAACCTCAACCCTGTATAGCGAACTCGAACATTACAGCATATAGAGTGTCTATGGTTGTTCCAAATAATATATATAGATGGGTCGATATGATATGTCAAAACATTGTATACATGTCTATGGTATCCCAAGATTACATAATATATATTAGAATACATGTATAATACAATATAAGTTATCTAGGATATGATTAGTGTCGATTTGTTATAAAATTTTCGTAGCTACAACAAGTAAAATTTTCCAATTTTGTTTTATCCATAACTTCTTCGTTTTAGATCCGTTTTGAGTGATTCAAGTTACTGTGGTTTCATAATGAACTGTAAGTTATGAAACTAAATAGAAAAAGTATAAGTTTATAGTCAGAAATATAGGTTACAAGTCATTTACTAAAGAGGTAGCCATTTTCGTCCAAAGAACAACATCTTGATGACCATTTTGAAAAACATACTTTCACTTTGTGTTTAACCATGATTTTGGGATATAGTATCATGTTCATATGTAATATCATTTTTCCAGAAAAGAAACTTCCAATTCAAAGATTAAGATAGTTTTTATTTTTCTAACCCAAAACAGCCCCCGGTTTCACTACGACGGCGTATGTCCGATTTTACGGTGTTCTTCGTGTTTTTAGGTTTTAAATCATTAAGTTAGCATACCATATAGATATAGAACATGTGTTTAGTTTATTTTAAAAGTCAAGTTAGAAAGATTAACTTTGTTTGCGAACAAGTTTAGAATAAACTAAACTATGTTCTAGTGATTACATGTTCAAATCTTCGAATAAGATAGTTTTATATATATGAATCGAATGATGTTATTAACATCATTACTACCTCCAGTTTTGTGGATAAACTTACAAAAAGTGACAAAAATTGATCTAGCTTCAAAGGATCCTTGGATGGCTTGAAAGTTCTTGAAGTAGAATCATGACACGAAAACTAGTTCAAGTAAGATTTTCACTCGAAATAAGATTGTTATAGTTAGAGAAATTGAAACAAAGTTTGAATATGAGTATTACCTTGAATTAGAAAGATATCTTACTGTAAATAAGAAAGATTTCTTGAGGTTGAATGATCACTTGAAATGGATTTGCAAGATTGGAAGTAAGCTAGTAAACTTGAAAGTGTTATTGAAGTGTTATTGAAGTGTTCTTAAGTAGTTGTTTTGTAGGTTGATCAAAGGTTGGTTTTAAGAGCTAGGTTGATGTAGATTTTGTTGAATATGCTGGAGAACACTTAGAAAATCATCATAGAACAAGGTGCGTGTGATGGTGAAGAAAACGTGAATATGCATGTGTTTATATGCAAATTGTAGTTTGATTTTTAGTGTAATTATTTCCTCTAATGGCCAACTTGATCAATCATCCATGCTAGAGAACAAAAATAGCTGATTAGGAGTCTGATTTTGATATTTTTCTATTGGTATATACCAATAGTAAATACATCTAGAAGCTGTTTATTGTATGAGTATGAATACGGTTGCATACGCGTATAATTGTTGATGAAATTGAACGAGAATGTAATTGTAAGCATTTTTGTTAAATAGAAGTACTTTGATATGTGTCTTGAAGTCTTCCAAAAGTGTTCAAATACATTTAAATACACTACATGTATATACATTTAACTGAGTCGTTAAGTCATCATTAGTCGTTATATGTAAGTGTTGTTTCGGAACCTTTAAGTTAACGATCTTGTTAAATGTAATTGATCCATTGTTATTACACTTAAATGAGATGTTAAATTGTTATGTTAACATGTTAACATGGTGTATTAATATATCTTAATATCATATATATATATATATATATATATATATATATATATATATATATATATATATATATATGTGTAAAATACTATTACAACGATAATCGTTACATATATGTATTGTTTCGAAATCCTTAAGTTAGTAGTCTCATCTTACTCGTGTAGTTCATTGTTAATATGCTTAATGATATATGTAATTACCATTTCATGATGTTAAACATAGTGTATTAATATCTTAACATGATACATATGTATTTAGTAAGACGTTGTTGTAACGATAGCCGTTATATATATCGTTTCGCGTTTCTTAATTCACTACTTTCATTTTATGTATATAACTCATTGTTAATGTACTTGGTGAGATACTAACTCATTGTTCATTTTATATATATATATATATATATATATATATATATATATATATATATCATGTTGTTTTTTACAAGTTCTAACGTTCGTGAATCGTCGGTCAACTTGGCTGGTCAATTGTCTACAAGAAACTCATTTCAGTTAATCAAGTCTTAATAAGTTTGATTGCTTAACATGTTGGAAACATTTAATCATGCAAATATAGTTTTCATTTAATATATAATTATGGAAAAGTGCGGGTATTCCTTCTTTATCTGGTCTTCACGTTCCCAGGTGAACTCGGGTCCTCTACGAGCATTCCACCGAACCTTAACAATTGGTATCTTGTTTTGCTTAAGCCTTTTAACCTCACGATCCATTATTTCGATAGGTTCTTTGATGAATTGAAGTTTTTCATTGATTTGGATTTCGTCTAGCGGAATAGTGAGATCTTCTTTAGCAAAACATTTCTTCAAATTCGAGACGTGGAAAGTGTTATGTACAGCCGCGAGTTGTTGAGGTAACTCAAGTCGGTAAGCTACTGGTCCGACATGATCTATAATCTTGAATGGCCCGATGTATCTTGGATTTAGTTTCCCCCATTTACCAAATAGAACAATACCTTTCCAAGGTGAAACCTTAAGCATGACCATCTCTCCAATTTTAAATTCTATATCTTTTCTTTTAATGTCCGCGTAGCTCTTTTGTCGACTTTACGCGGTTTTTAACCGTTGTTGAATTTGAATGATCTTCTCGGTAGTTTCTTGAATTATATCCGGACTCGTAATTTGTCTATCCCCAACTTCACTCCAACAAATCGAAGACCTGCACTTTCTACCATAAAGTGCCTTGAAAGGTTCCATCTCAATACTCGAGTCGTAACTGTTTGTGTAGGAAAACTCTGCTAACGGTAGGTGTCGATCCCAACTGTTTCCAAAATCAATAACACATGCTCGTAGCATGTCTTCAAGCGTTTGTATCATCCTTTCGCTCTGCCCATTAGTCTGTGGATGATAGGCAGTACTCATGTCTAGACGAGTTCCTAATGCTTGCTGTAATGTCTGCCAAAACCTTGAAACAAATCTGTCATCCCTATCAGAGATAATAGAGATTGGTATTCCATGTCTGGAGACAACTTCTTTCAAGTATAATCACGCCAACTTCTCCATTTTGTCATCTTCTCTCATTGGCAGAAATTTGCTGATTTGGTGAGACGATCGACTATTACCCAAATAGTATCATAACCACTTGCAGTCCTTGGCAATTTAGTAATGAAATCCATGGTAATGTTTTCCCATTTCCATTCCGGGATTTCAGGTTGTTGAAGCAGACCTGATGGTTTTTGATGTTCAGCTTTGACCTTAGAACACGTCAAACATTCTCCTACATATCTCGCAATATCGGCTTTCATACCCGGCCACCAAAAATGTTTCTTGAGGTCCTTGTACATTTTTTCCGCTCCGGGATGTATCGAGTATCTGGTTTTATGTGCTTCCCCAAGTACCATTTCTCTCACATCTCCAAACTTTGGTACCCAAATTCTTTCGTCTCTATACCGGGTTCCGTCTTCTCGAATATTAAGGTGTTTCTCCGATCCTTTGGGTATTTCATTCTTCAAATTCCCTTCTTTTACAACACCCTGTTACGCCTCCTTTATTTGAGTAGTAAGGTTAGTGCGAAGAATTATATTCATAGCTTTTACCCGTATAGGTTCTCTGTCCTTTCTACTCATAGCGTCGGCTACCACATTCACCTTCCCTGGATGGTAACGAATCTCGAAATCGTAATCATTCAATAACTCAATCCACCTACGCTGCCTCATGTTCAGTTGTTTCTGATTAAATATGTGTTGGAGACTTTTGTGATCGGTATATATAATACTTTTGACCCCATATAAGAAGTGCCTCCAAGTATTTAATGCAAAAATAACCGCGTCTAATTCCAAATCATGTGTCGTATAATTCTGCTCGTGAATCTTCAATTGTCTAGATGCATAAGCAATTACCTTCGTTCGTTGCATTAATACACAATCGAGACCTTGCTTTGAGGCGTCACAATATATCACAAAATCATCATTCCCTTCAGGCAATGACAATATAGGTGTCGTAGTTAACTTTTTCTTCAACAATTGAAACGCTTTTTCTTGTTCATCCTTCTATTCAAATTTCTTCCCTTTATGCGTTAATGCAGTCAAGGGTTTTGCTATTTTGGAAAATTTTGGATGAATCTTCTCTAGTAACCAGCTAATCCTAAAAATTAGCATATGTGTTTCGGAGTTCTTCGTGCTCTAGATCATTCTTTGAGAAGATAAGTATGTCATCGGTGAAAACAATGAAAAACTTGTCAAGATATGGTCCACACACTCAGTTCATAAGGTCCATGAACACAGCTAGTGCGTTAGTCAAACCAAATGGCATAACCATAAACTCGTAATGATCGTAACGCGTCCTAAAAGCTCTTTTCGGAATATCATCCTCCTTCACCCGCATTTGATGATATCCAGAACGTAAATCGATCTTCGAATAAACCGACGAGCCTTGTAGTTGATCAAATAAGTCGTCGATTCTCGGTAGTGGATAACGGTTCTTGATGGTAAGTTTGTTCAACTCTCGGTAGTCGATACACAACCTGAATGTACCATCCTTCTTTTTAACAAACAAAACAGGAGCTCCCCATGGTGATGTGCTTGGTCGAATGAAACCACGCTCTAAAAGTTCTTGTAATTGGTTTTGGAGTTCCTTCATTTTGCTGGGTGCAAGTCTGTATGGAGGACGAGCTATTGGTGTAGCTCCTGGTACAACATCTATTTGAAATTCAACGAATCGGTGTGGAGGTAGCCCCGGTAATTCTTTCGGAAATACATCGGGAAATTCTTTTGCGACGGGAACATCATTGATGTTCTTTTCTTCGGTTTGTACTTTCTCGACATGTATTAAAACAGCATAGCAACCTTTTCTTATTATCTTTTGCGCCTTCAAATTACTAATAAGATTTAGCTTCGCGTGCACGTACACCATTAAGGGTTTTCCTTTTTCCCGTACAATGCGAATTGCATTTTTGTAACATACGATCTCTGCTCTCTCCTTTTTCAACCAGTCCATGCCAATTATCACATCAAAACTTCCTAACTCTACTAGTATCAAATCAATCTTAAATGTTTCGCTAACCAGTTTAATTTCTCGATTTCGACATATATTATCTGCTGTAATTAATTTACCGTTTGCTAATTTGAGTAAAAATTTATTATCCAAAGGCGTCAGTGGACAACTTAATTTAGCACAAAAATCTCTACTCATATAGCTTCTATCCGCACCCGAATCAAATAAAACATAAGCAAATGTATTGTCAATAAGAAACGTACCTGTAACAAGCTCCGGGTCTTCCTGTGTTTCTGTCGCATTAATATTGAAAACTCTTCTGCGGCCTTATCCATTAGTATTCCCTTGGTTTGGGCAATTTCTAATAATGTGGCCCAGTTTTCCACATTTATAACAAACTACGTCGGCATTATTTGTTCCGACATTATTTATTTCTTTATTTTTGTTGTTCTTTGGTCCGTAAACCTCACATTTTGCCGTGCCATGACCACCTCTCTTACACTTGGTGCAAAATGTTGTGCAAAACACATTCGGATGGTACTCTGCACACCTGAAGCATGGTTGTTTCTGTTGTTTGTTGTTATTGAAATGGTTGTTGTTGCGATTATTATTATTGTTAGGACGGTGGTTGTAATGGTTATTGTTGTTGAGATGGTTGTTGTTGCGGTTGTTGTTGCGAAATTTGGTGCGATTGAAGTTGTGATTGCTGTGTTGATTGTTAAAATTGTGACCCTTGTCACTGGATTCTTCCCACTTTCTCTTGATTTGTTTCGTGTTGGGTTCTTCGGCCACCTGCTCTTTAATTCTTTCCTCAATCTGATTTATGAGTTTATGAGCCATTCGGCTCGCCTTTTGTATGGAGGCGGGCTCGTGTGAACTTATATCTTCTTGGATCCTTTCTGGTAACCCTTTTACAAATGCGTCGATTTTCTCCTCTTCATCTTCGAACGCTCTTGGGCACAATAAGCACAACTCCGTGAATCGTCGTTCGTATGTGGTAATATCGAATCCTTGTGTTCGTAATCCTTTAAGCTCTACTTTAAGCTTATTGACCTCGTTTCTGGGATGATACTGCTCAGTCATCCGATGTTTGAATGCTGACCACGGTAGTGCGTACGCAGCATCTTGTCCCATTTGTTCTAGATAGGTATTCCACCATGTTAACGCAGTACCTATGAAGGTATGTGTAGCGTACTTTACTTTGTCTTCTTCAGTACACTTACTTATGGCAAACACCGATTCAACCTTTTCGGTCCACCATTTCAATTAGAGTGGACCCTCGGTTCCATCGAATTCCTGAGGTTTACAGGAAATGAATTCTTTGTAGGAACATCCTACACGATTTCTTGTGGCATTATTTGCATTGTTAGATTCAGAGTTATTGTTGTTGTTTTGCATTGCAGCCTGTACTGTGGCTATGTTTGCTGCAAGGAAAACACGGAAGTCTTCCTCGCTCATGTTCCAATTCTGACGAGTCGTTGGTGCCATTTTCTTCAAAAATAGCCCAAAAGAATTAAGTTAATCATATAGAATATTAAGAGTAGTCAATAGTATTTCCTAGCATAGTATGAACTCATTTATAAAAGCTTTTTCTTCATATTAGCGTTTTATAGTTTTAATTTGGGTAGTACCTACCCGTTAAGTTCGTACTTAGTAGCTAATATACAATTCAACTACTACAATTCTATATGAAAAACTGATTATAATAATATTTCGCGTTCAAACTTTTATACAATATTTTACAAACTTACAATACCGCTATTATACATATAGTATGAAATTTAGCACACAATAACTTTGATACAAAACAGTTGTGACAACAATCCTAGTTAATGCACAAGTCGTTCAGCAAAGGCAATAAAAACACGTAATTCATAAGTCCAGAAACAAGTCATGCATTCTGGTTTTACTAAAACTACTTCCCATCCTTAGTCTTGTGGAACATAACCATTGTGGTCGTTGACAAGACAACATGTTGTAATATCGTCAAAGGGACAAGGGTTTCGTAATGTCCAACAGCCCCGTAATAATCTAAAAACCTTGTTTCTCACCCCAACTACTGAATCCGTCACTTGTGGGAATGTTTTATTTAAAAGTTGTAATCCGATGTTCTTTTTCTCACTTTGGTGAGAATCGAACATCACTAACCCATAAGCATAACATGCTTCTTTATGTTGCATGTTAGAAGCTTTTTCTAACTCACAAAGTCCTACGTTGGGATATGTTGAGTCAAAATAGATTCTTAACCCGTAGTGTAAAATTGCATTTGGGTTCTCCGTATTTAACGCTTTAAAGAAAACACGACGTAACTTACGGTGTCCCCAATGTGATATACCCCATCTTTTAAATGAAAGCCTTTTATAAACTAAGGCATGCCTGAAACGTTCTTCAAATGTTCTACAAACTAATTTTTCCGTAAACAATTGTGCCGACGAATTCTGACCGACTTTAAACAAGATTTCATCAATCATGTCCCCGGGTAGTGTTGGGATTTAACAAGTTTCATAATACTTATAATCATTCAAGAAATAAGATTTGCGGAAGCGTATAAATTACCATTTTAAAACTTGTAAATCTTTAACCATTTAAAGTTAAATCCCAAAAAGGATCAAGTTGTGAAACATACTTACAAACTAAGAGTGGGTTTAGAGATTATACCTCCTCAAGCTAGTTGAGGGTTGTTTTCAAAGTTGCAAGATGATGATGAAGATGAAGGTAAGAAAGCTTCTAACTTGAAGCCTCAAGTGTGTAATACCCCAAGCTTTTGATGCACCAACATAACCTTCAAATTGGTTAGGATTTAGAACACTTAATCACTTGATTTACAAGCAAAATGCTCCTCTTTTTTTGTTAAAACAGTTCAGCCAGAAATGCCCAAAAAAGTGAGCTGAATGCAGTTTTTTTGGTCACTTATGTGTCCTACAACTTGAGTCAAGCCTTGGTTATAAGACCCTTGCATGTACATAAGGAATATTGTGTTAAAAGTAACAAAATAGGCATGGGTGTGTCATCCTTGGAGACACAAAATTCTGCACATGTTTAATAAAATAACAATGTCTTAATATATATAAAACTTGTTATATTTATATAAAACCATGTATTTTATTAAGTTACTTGCTTATTTTATAAACCTTTTATAAAATATAACACAATATAATTATTTAAACCTATAAATAATTAAATATAAATTATCCAAATAATTTATCTCAAGTGATAATATTTTAGAAAACCGATTTTCTAAAGTTCAAGTGTTACGTATTTATTTAACGATCCAACTGTTGAGATTAAATACATATAGAGTGTCGGTAAGCTTGTTATTGGGTATGACCCGACTTGGGGTCATAACGTATTAGCCACATTAATTTAATATGTCTCTCGGGCATAAGAAAAACCTACAGTCTCCCACTTGCACGAGAACATAAGAAATTAATGCAAGTGATGGATACCACCTAACGACCGTCCATCACCCCCAATATGTTATGACTATGTGCCATTCAATAACATCATCCCTTTCGAGTTTCCATCTCAAATATGAATAGGTGAATCTTTCATCACATCCTTTCGTCCTAGATGTCATGTTAAATCCAAGAGACACAGAATGATCACTCTCTTTTAGATTTAACTTTATCAGGCCTTAGACATCCGACTCTCAACGAATAAGAGGGACAAATTCCATCTTGATTACATACGTCCTAGATATATACTTTGTATTACACCTGAGCTCTTCCTTATGAACTACCATATTTCAGAATAGCGAAGGAAAGAATCAAGGCATAATACTTAGTGAATATCCGAACCCAATATGTATCTCAGGTAAGAGGATACGATGATATTCGCCTTTACTCAAGATTACATGTGATCAACCACAAAGGCTCCATTTAGTGAATCTTGAGGGCAGGTCTTCCAATATTTGTATCCCACAAATATCTATGAACCTTGGTTGCAACCTTGCCCCACATTCATTCTGTGAATGTATACTAATCCAAGTTCACAATAGTCTAAACCTCACACTTGTTCCCACAAATGTGATCGACTACGGAATTTAGAATAATTACTTATTCATGGATAAAATATTCAAAATAGGAACATAACTCAAAATAAATTAATACCATAATTATATTAATGAGTTTGAATAATTTCGTTCCATTACAATACTTAAAACAGATCATGACCAATCACTAGAATATCGAAGCCCTAATGCACAAACATGTCCTGCATGTTTTGATCCATGTAAGAGCTTCGTGAGAGGATCCGATATATTAAGATCTGTGTGAACTTTGCGAATACATATCTTTCCATTTTCAACTTCATCCCTTATGTAGTTGAATCTCCGCTCAATGTGACGGGTCTTTTGGTGAGCACGAGGTTCCTTGATTTGAGCAATCGCACCCTCGTTGTCACAAAAGATCTCAAGAGGGTCCTGAATGGAAGGGACTACTCCTAAGTCGTCGATGAATTTCTTCATCCATGCAGCTTCCTGCGCTGCCAATGAGGCGGCAATGTACTCCGACTCTGTAGTGGATAATGCAACAACATCCTGTTTTGAACTCTTCCAAGAGACCGCACCTCCATTTAACGTGAAGACATAACCGGATTGTGATTGAGAATCATCTCGATCAGTTTAGAAACTCGCGTCCACGTAGCCTTTTACAGCAAGTTCCTCCTCAGCAGACCCATATATTAGAAACATATCCTTAGTCCTCCTAAGGTATTTCAATATACTTTTAACAGCAATCCAATGACTGTTTCCTGGGTTATTCTGGTATCTACTTGTCAATCTTAGAGCGCATGACACATCCGGTCTAGTGCATATCATTGCATACATGATTGACCGAATAGCAGACGCATATGGGACATTCTTCATTCTTTCCTGTTCATCTTTCGTGGTGGGGCACTGAGATGAACTAAGGAGCGTTCCTCTTTGAATAGGTACCAAACCTTTCTTAGAGTTCTCCATCTTGAACCTTTTCAAGACCTTTTCAATGTATGCACTTTGATTCAAACCTATCAGTTTCTTGGATCTATCCCTGTAGATCCCAATCCCCAAAACGTATTGTGCTTCTCCAAGATCCTTAATGGAGAAGCATTTACTTAGCCAAGTTTTAACACCTTGCATTGCCGGGATATCGTTTCCAAATAACAATATATCATCCACATATAGTATAAGGAATATGATAGTGCTCCCACTAGCTTTATTGTATACACAAGCTTCATCACCATTTTTAATGAAGCCAAATTTCTTGGCCACCTCATTAAATCGATGATTCCACATTCTAGATGCTTGTTTCAA
The DNA here is from genome assembly GCF_046630445.1 of Rutidosis leptorrhynchoides. Lineage (NCBI taxonomy): Eukaryota > Viridiplantae > Streptophyta > Magnoliopsida > Asterales > Asteraceae > Rutidosis > Rutidosis leptorrhynchoides. The sequence goes on along the minus strand of NC_092342.1, from coordinate 165,996,154 downwards.
TCCGTAGATTGACTTCTTTAACTTGCATACCTTTTTAGGATATTTCGGATCAACAAAACCCTCAGGCTGAACCATATAGACATCTTCCTCAAGATGTCCATTTAGGAAAGCGGTCTTGACATCCATTTGCCATATTTCATAATCATAATGAGCAGCAATGGCAAGTAATATCCTAATAGACTTTAGCATTGCCACAGGCGAAAAAGTTTCATCATAGTCAACCCCTTGAGTTTGAGTGAAACCTTTTGCTACAAGTCTAGCTTTATATGTATCCAAGTTTCCATGTATGTCGGTTTTCATTTTGAAAAGCCATTTACAATCAACTAGCCTTGAGCCAGCAGGTTGTGTAACAAGTTCCCAAACTTGGTTGTCATACATGGATTGCATCTCAGCGTTCATGGCTTCCTGCCATTTATCTTTATCAATCCTTGATAAAGCATCTTGGTAGTTTATTGGTTCATCCAAATCAACCACATAGCAACCATCCATGAGAAACCCATATCTCTCAGGAGGATTACTAATCCTACCAGATCTGTGAACGTCTTGTGTATTTTGATCATCCATTTGATCATTCTCAACATTTTCATGTTGAGTGCTAGTGTCAACCAATTGTGTATCATCTACTTGATCTTGAACCTCTGCAAGATCTATCTTCCTTTCACTATTTCCTTCCATTAGGAACTTAGTTTCAAGGAATTCAGCCTTTCGAGCAACAAATACATTCTGCTCGGATGGATCATAGAAATAATATCCCATATCATCCTTGGGATATCCTATGAAGATACACTTCGTGGATCGAGCATTCAACTTATTAGGGACGTAACGCTTAGGATAAGCTTCACATCCCCATACCTTTAAGTATGATAGAGATGGAGGTTTTCCAAACCACATCTCATGAGGTGTTCGTTCCACTTTCTTGGTTGGGGCCATATTTAAAATACGAGCCGCGGAGCATAGACAATAACCCCAAAATGATAGAGGTAACGAGCTTCTAGCCATCATAGATCGAACCATATCCATTAGGGTTCGGTTCCTCCTTTCGGAAACTCCATTAAGTTGGGGTGTTCCAGGAGGAGTGAGTTGCGAGATAATCCCACAACTTTTAAGATGATCTTGGAAAGCATCGCTTAGGTATTCACCTCCTCTATCGGTACAAAGTACCTTGATTGTCTTATTGAGTTGATTTTGTACTTCGTTTTGATATTCCTTGAATGCTTCAAAAGTTTCGTCCTTGTGTCTTAATAAGTAGACATATCTGAAATGACTAAAGTCATCAATGAAAGTAACAAAGTATCTTTCACCATTCCTAGTTATGGGATTAAAGGGTCCACATACATCCGAGTGTATCAATCCCAATAAGTCCTTAGCCCTTTCATGGGTCCCTTTGAAAGGTGCTTTAGTCATTTTGCCTTGTAAACAAGATTCACATACATCAAACGAGTCTAGTTCATTTGATTTCAAAAGGCCATTCTTTTGAAGTGTATGCATTCGATTCTTGTTTATGTGACCAAGGCGACAATGCCATAAGTAGGAATCACTCAAATCCCTTTTGAGTTTCTTGATGTTTGCATGGTACATTGAGCTATTGTATGATGTGTCATCATGAACCAATTCATAAATACCATTCGAAGGCGAAGCCTTGAAATAGAACACATTATCTAAAGAAACATGGATATCATCATTAATGAAATTAAGATTAAAACCATATTGTTTCAAACGGGATACAGAAATAATGTTTCGTGATAAATCAGGTGCATACAAAACATTTTTCAAAGTAAGCTCCAAACCACTTGGAAGCTTTAAAACAAAGTCTCCTTAAGCTTTCACCTGCACCCTTGCTCCATTTCCCATGAAGAGACTTGTTGTTCCCGCATCTTGATTACTTCTTTTGAACCCCTGCAAAGAATTGCAAATATGAGTTCCACATCCTGTGTCTAATACCCATGTACTAGAAGAAGTAATACTAAGCTCAATGTATACCATATATACATTACCTGAGGTTTTCCCTACATCCCTCTTTTCCTTCAACTCCTTTAGGTAGACCGGGCAGTTGCGTTTCCAGTGACCCATCTCACCGCAACCAAAGCACGGATCTTCCTTAGGGTTAGCTTTACCAGCAACATTTTGCTTCTTGTTATTGTTGGTTGGGGTAACCATCTTCCCTTTTTCCCTTGCCTTTGCCTTGGGAGGAGGGTCCCTTCCTCTTAGCTACCTTTAGCTTAGAAGTGTTATTGTTTTTGGACCCGCCTTCATTGATCGTAAACACGAGTGAAGCCCTTTTACCCATGCTTGCTTCTGCCGTCTTAAGCATGGCATGTAATTCGCCAATGCTTTTATCCCAACCATTCATATTGTAATTCATTACAAATGTGTCAAACCTTTTTGACAATGAGTTGAGAATGAGGTCTGTGGCTAATTCATTAGATACGTTGCAATTTAGACGGTTCGCTCGATCAATAAGGCTTTTCATCTTAAGGACATAAGATGAAATGGATTTTGAGTCGTCCATTCGACATACATGAAGCGCTCGAACCGTTTCGAAGCGCTCGACACGAGCTTATTGAAGGAACATCTCCTTCAACTGTGTGATCATGTCATATGCACTATGATGCTCAAAATCCTTTTGGAGTTCGGGTATCATAGTCCCAAGCATGAGGCAAGAAACTTGCAACGAATCGGTGCAATATTTCTCCCAATAAGCCATGCCTTCCGTATCATCCTCATCCGGTTGATCGGGAATGGGGTCTTCCAACACATACGCCCTGTCCTCTAGTTTGAGGAAAATTCTTAGATTGCGGAACCAGTCCATGAAGTTCGTATGGTTGAGTTTTTCCTTTTCGAGGATTGACCTCAACGATAGGTTGTTAAAGTTTATCGGTGCGTTCGGAATGTTGTTGTTATTGGCGGTCATCTACAAAATTTAACAAATTTGTTTAAGTATCAATTTTAATTTAACGATCAATACCCTTTAAATCCAATTGATATTTATTAAATTTTAGAATCCAACGGTAAACCAAATTTCGGTTAGGTGACCTTTATCCCGTCATTTGATTTAGCTAGGTAGTCATTATATGACAATTGCAATCCTTTTGCAACTTCTAAGTTATGGGATCATGCAATCCTTTTGCATGGCATATTTATCCCATCAACGCCTATTTGTTCCTCATGCTTCGGTGACCCTAAGTTCATGATTTCCAAATCAAGTCATCCTACTTGTGTAAACGTGTAAACTTAACATACAAGTGGTTAGGTGACCTTTATCCCACAAGCATGCGAAATTCACCTTAATCATATTAGTTTGCTCATAACGGTTAGGTGACCTTTATCCCATTGTTAGTTCCCTAATATTTTTAAGTATTGCACAAAAGGATGGCGTTTAACTTGTTTGCCTTGTTAATAAGGGATTTTAAGTTTTCATTAATTCTAGTTTGAGAAAACTTTTATGCCATACACCAACATGCATTTAGTGTATGGTTCATTTGAAATCCATTTTCATGTCTATAAACCATTTTATATATATGATCCTAATCATGTTCTTAATAACTGTTTATTAATGTCCTTTTAGCAATTTTTAATTTAACGAATTAAATTGTTGTTTTGCATGTCGTTAATTAATGTATAATTTAACCAATTAAATTGCAATTTTGCTTGTTGTTAACTTGTGTGATTAACTTGTAGCATACAAACATACAATCCACAATCATACAATAAACAACCATGCATGCAAAACAAATATGTTCACAATCAAGCCATTTTGGTAGACATTTGTTTAGCCGAAAACAAATGCCACCGGATAAGGGCTATAACACAAAGTAGGAGATTTTAAATCTCCCACTTAATCTTGCATCCAAATGCTTCTTCTTGTGTTCTTCAAGTCTTCATCATCTTCATCTTTTTACAAAATATATCCTAATACATTTTGTCTAAAAAAGTGAAATTACAACCTAATCTATTTTACATACCAAATATAAAATAAATTACATAACTAAAATAATATTATTACATACCAAATGAATAAATATTAAATCAACCAAACATGCAACCAAACACAAGGTCAAGGCTTAGATTGTGAACATCATCAACATAAGTGATAGGCAATACAGAATCACAAGTGATTGTAAACACAGAATCACAAGTGATCTGCAATACGGAATCACAAGTGATTGGCAATACAGAATCACAAGTGATCAGCAACACAGAATCACAAGTGATTGGCAACACAGAATCACAAGTGATCGGCAACACAGAATGCAGAATCACAAGTGATTTTGGCCAAAATGAAAAACCACTCAAAATCGAAAATTTTACATTCTACTTCATGCATGTTCATAGAATGCAAAATTATAGTGGGTTTAATAACCATCTCGAAGCATATTTCAACAACTTAGGCTCTAGATACCATTGTTGGGATTTAACAAGTTTCATAATACTTATAATCATTCAAGAAATAAGATTTGCGGAAGCGTATAATTTACCATTTTAAAACTTGTAAATCTTTAACCATTTAAAGTTAAATCCCAAAAAGGATCAAGTTGTGAGACATACTTACAAACTAAGAGTGGGTTTAGAGATTATACCTCCTCAAGCTAGTTGAGGGTTGTTTTCAAAGTTGCAAGATGATGATGAAGATGAAGGCAACAAAGCTTCTAACTTGAAGCCTCAAGTGTGTAATACCCCAAGCTTTTGATGCACCAACATAACCTTCAAATTGGTTAGGATTTAGAACACTTAATCACTTGATTTTACAAGCAAAATGCTCCTCTTTTTTTGTTAAAATAGTTCAGCTAGAAATGCCCAAAAAAGTGAGCTGAATGCAGTTTTTTTTTGATCACTTATGTGTCCTAAAACTTGAGTCAAGCCTTGGTTATAAGACCCTTGCATGTACATAAGGAATATTGTGTTAAAAGTAACAAAATAGGCATGGGTGTGTCATCCTTGGAGACACAAAATTCTGCACATGTTTAATAAAATAACAATGTCTTAATATATATAAAACTTGTTATATTTATATAAAACCATGTATTTTATTAAGTTACTTGCTTATTTTATAAACCTTTTATAAAATATAACACAATATAATTATTTAAACTTATAAATAATTAAATATAAATTATCGAAATAATTTATCTCAAGTGATAATATTTTAGAAAACCGATTTTCTAAAGTTCAAGTGTTACGTATTTATTTAACGATCCAACTGTTGAGATTAAATACATATAGAGTGTCGGTAAGCTTGTTATTGGGTATGACCCGACTTGGGGTCATAACGTATTAGCCACATTAATTTAATATTCTCTCGGGCATAAGAAAAACCTACAGGTAGGTCTTCTAAAATTTTTGGTTGTCTATCCTTAACGTCCATTGTGTTTTTATACTGTAAAACAGACGAGAATTAGATTCGTAAAAGATAACTATCAAATAATACAAGCAATTTTTTTTACATACAACATGAAAGTACAAGCACACTTATATTACATATATTACGCTGCATGATTACAACTCTTTATTTTGACTCACTTGTTTCTTCTTCTTCGGACTTGGTTTGTTTCGCTAATTTCCTAGGGATATATGGTTCTCCCCTAATACGATCCGTTCTTTTCACAAATGGTCTAGAAGGATCCGGTGGCTTAGATGTTCCCGGGTTATAGCTAAAACTTAAGAAATACGGGTGTTGACGGTATTTTCCATCGGGACATTTCATGTTAACATAGAGGTCATCGGGGTTGGACTCGGGTTTTTCTATTTTTATACCTTTTCCCTTATTATTTTCTTTTGCCTTTTCAAATTGTGTCGGGGTAATTTCTATAACATCATCGGAATCCTCATCGGGATCCGATTCATCGGAAAATTGGTATTCTTCCCAATATTTTGCTTCCTCGGGCGGAAACACCATTGACCATTATTAATTTTGGTCCATTGGTTGAGGATTTTGTTTTATTTATCTGTTTTTCAGTGGTTTCTAATATTTCCTCCCCCGGAACCTCTTCTTCTTCGGGTTCCTCTTCTTCCGGTCCTCTTCTTCCGGTTCCTCTTCGGGAATTTGTGAATCTTCCCAATATATATTCGACTCTTCATTATTATTAGGTGAGTCGATGAGATTTGTATTAGGGGTAGACATCTATCACACAATATCAAACACGTTAAGAGATTAATATATCACATAATATTTACAGGTTAATAATATATATTTTCCAACAAAAAAAAAATGTTAAGCAATCGTTTTTAAAGAAAACACAGTCGAAGTCCAGACTCACTAATGCATCCTAAAAAATTCGGTTAGACACACTAATGCAATTTTCTGGTTCTCTAAGACCAATGCTCGGATACCAACTGAAATGTTCCGTTCATATTGATTATAAACGTTCCATATTAATTGATTTTGTTGCGAGGTTTTGACCTCTATATGAGACGTTTTTTAAAGGCTGCATTCGATTTTGAAACAAACCATAACTTTTAAAATATTACAACGATTATCAAATAATGATAATCTAAAATATAGCGTTTTCACACGACCATTACATAATGGTTTACAATAATATTACACATCAATATATGCCTTCGAATGCAGTTTTTAAACAATATTATACAAGCATGGACTCCAAATCTTGTCCTTTATTTAGTATGCAACAGCGGAAGCTCTTAACAATCACCTGAGAATAAACATGCTTAAAACATCAACAAAAAATGTTGGTGAGTTATAGGTTTAACCTATATATTTATCAAATTGTAATAATAAACCAAAAGATTTCATTTCTCATAAATACACATCTCGTATCAGGCATTTCGCAAACTGCATAGAGATAAAAATCATTCATATGGTGAACACCTGGTAACCGACCTTAACAAGATGCATATAGAATATCACCTATCATTTCAGGACTCCCTTCGGACATGATAAATTCGAAGTACTAAAGCATCCGGTACTTTGGATGGGGCTTGTTGGGCCCAATAGATCTATCTTTAGGATTCACATCAATTAGGGTGTCTGTTCCCTAATTCTTAGATTACCAGACTAAAAAGGGGCATATTCGGTTTAGTAATTCAACCATAGAATGTAGTTTCACGTACTTGTGTCTATTTTGTAAAAAAATTATAAAATTGCATGTATTCTCATCCCAAAAATATTAGATTTAAAAAGTGGGACTATAACTCACTTTCACAGATTTTTCCTTCGTTGGAAATATTAGATTTAAGTTTGTTAAGTTAGCAGTCCTCGTTAATAACTTACAACTAGTTGTCCATAGTTAGATGTACATAAATAAATAAAAATATATTATCTTGAATCAATCCACGACCCAGTGTATACACGTCACAGGCTAGATCACAACTCAAAATATATATATTTTTGGAATCAACCTCAACCCTGTATAGCGAACTCGAACATTACAGCATATAGAGTGTCTATGGTTGTTCCAAATAATATATATAGATGGGTCGATATGATATGTCAAAACATTGTATACGTATCTATGATATCCCAAGATTACATAATATATATTAGAATACATATATAATACAATATAACTTAGCTATGATATGATTAGTGTTGATTTGTTATAAAATTTTCGTAGCTACAACAAGTAAAATTTTCCAATTTTGTTTTACCCATAACTTCTTCGTTTTAAATCCATTTTGAGTGATTAAAGTTGCTATGGTTTCATAATGAACTGCAATTTATGAAACCAAACAGAAAAAGTATAAGTTTATAGTCAGAAATACAAGTTACAAGTCATTTACTAAAGAGGTAGTCATTTTTGTCGAAAAAACGACATCTTGATGACCATTTTGAAAAAACATACTTTCACTTTGTGTTTAACCATGCTTTTTGGATATAGTATCATGTTCATATGTAATATCATTTTTCCAGAAAACAAACTTCCAATTCAAAGATTAAGATAGTCATCGTTAGTCGTTAAGTCATCGTTAGTCGTTATATGTAAGTGTTGTTTCGGAACCTTTAAGTTAACGATCTTGTTAAATGTAATTGATCCATTGTTATTACACTTAAATGAGATGTTAAATTTTTATGTTAACATGTTAACATGGTGTATTAATATATCTTAATATCATATATATATATATATATATATATATATATATATATATATATATATATATATATATATATATATATATATATATATATATATATGTGTGTGTGTGTGTGTGTGTGTGTGTGTGTGTGTAAAATACTATTACAAAGATAATCGTTACATATATGTATTGTTTCGAAATCCTTAAGTTAGTAGTCTCATCTTACTCGTGTAGTTCATTGTTAATACGCTTAATGATATATGTAATTATCATTTCATGATGTTAAACACAGTGTATTAATATCTTAACATGATACATATGTATTTAGTAAGACGTTGTTGTAACGATAGCCGTTATATATCGTTTCGCGTTTCTTAATTCACTACTTTCATTTTATGTATATAACTCATTGTTAATGTACTTGGTGAGATACTTACTCATCATAATATCATGTTATATATATATATATATATATATATATATATATATATATATATATATATATATATATATATATATATATATATATATATATATATATATATCATGTTGTTTTTTACAAGTTCTAACGTTCGTGAACTTGGGTGGTCAATTGTCTACATGAAACTCATTTCAATTAATCAAGTCTTAACAAGTTTAATTGCTTAACATGTTGTAAATATTTAATCATGCAAATATAGTTTTTATTTAATATATAATCATGGAAAAGTTCGGGTCACTACATTGGCCACCGTCTCAGAATACTTTAAATACATGCCTCTGGTCTCAGTTTTCATATGTATTAGTTTTCAGAATTCAATAATTCTGGTTAGGTCATTTTTTTAGGGTTTTCTTTACCCCTTTAGGTTAGATTTATTCATTATAATCAAGATTCAAGTTATTTTACTTCTACCTTCTTTTTAAGGTATGATCCTATCCTTATTTTATTATTTTACTTATTTTATTTACTATATTCGTTTATGTTCATCTCCAGCTATGAACTAAATGTTCATAGTAGTTACTTTGACGGACACTGAACTTCATCTGTGAATCAGATGAAGCCGCCGGCCTCACTCCCAAGCCGCCAGCTTGGTGGGAAGGAAGCCGCCGGCTTGAGGGGAAGGAAGCCCCCGGCTTCGTGCTTCAGTCCGTACAGTTTTTGGTTCTTTTCCAGATCTGTATGTTCATGTTTCTGTGATGATTATTTAAACTATTTATATCTGCCATGATTTAATAACTTGTTTTCCATGCTTAATCATTAAATATTATGAATCTAGGATTAACTAGTAATTGATTCTATGATCTTATATTCGATTCATATCAACTTTTAGATCTAGTCCATCAAATATAGTGTTTGGATTGTATGCAAATTAGGTAAACATCATTGGTAATTATACAATTAGTTGAACTTGAATCACACTTATATAATAGAATTCAATATTGTTAGGCCTAATCGAAGAACCTTTATTTATGTGTGTTTAATTGTCAATTACATGAGAACCTGATTAAGATTAACTTTCAGCTAGTAACTTGAGTTGATCTGATTAAGTTTATTAGCTTATATAATTTGTCAGTCTAATTAGATGTTGCCTTGGATCCACATCAGGTTTAGGTAATATTTATCATGTGATTATTTGAATGCTATGAATGAAGACATTAGCTATGAACATCACTTAGTTAATGTATGCTTTAGGTCCTACCTTAGGAATGATATGCGACATTTAGCTTAACTTTTAGGGATGATGATTGGTCTATGATTGTTATCTTGCTATTTGTTAATATAGGTTATGAAATAATTAATACAATTCCCACATAATTCACATGTCCTCGTAATCACTTTTCTTTTATAATTGTTTATTTTAAATCCTTATTTCTTGCTTTATATTTTGTTATTTATTTGATATTAAATCATCTCTTTCCTAAGAGATAAGAATCTATCCCATAAAAGACATAAAAATATATCTTTGATTCTTTAATAAGAATTAAATAATAAGGGAAATCTTATCAGCATCTACGCTCTCTTGGGATGATAACCTAAAATACTACCTCTGATCGGGTTTTGTTGCTCGTTAGGGTGTTAAAAGTGTATTAATAAAGGTTTAATAAATTTAAAAGTTTGAAAGGCAAATTAAGCAGTGCACACTTTTGCACATCAGTGACAGCTGGGATCACAGGTTTCTTTGAGTTTAATATTGTAGTGTAAGGGAATCCTTGGTGGTGTGGAGGAAGAACAAGTTGAGAATAAGTTGGTACCCATGTCACAAATTTTTCTTTCATTGATTCAATATCCTTTTTGAGTAAAGAATTTTGTTTAGTACTGAGTGGTACCGATGCACAAAAGCCTTTTTCAGCAATTTCAGTGTCTCTTTTTATTAAATCTTTCACTTGTAAATAAATGTTGTCCTTTTCAATAAGTTCAACATGTTTTCTAGAGCCTTTTAGTTCATTTTTCAAATCACGATTTCTTCCCTTAATGCAACAATGAGGGCATTTGATGATCCTTCTGCGAAGGAGTCATTCATTGGACTTGGTTGTGAGTCCAGTGAGAGTGTGTTCTTTGAGATCATTTTACAAAATTAGTCACTTGACTGGAAATCTGTTTTTCAAGTTTGTGCACATCGCACACAAGTCTGTCATTGGTGGTATCAGTGAGTGAGATTTGGTGTTGTAAGGCTTTAATGATCATTTGAAATTTAAGTTCATTGTCAAAATATTTCATTTTGTTTTCATCAAGTTCCTTTTCTAAACTGATGATGTATTTTTCTAAAAAATCAAGGTTGGCAAATAGATTATACGCTTTTGACCTTCTGAACTTTCACACTCATTGAACATATCCAGTATACTCTCATGTGAAAATGAACTTTTCTTTTTCAAATAAAGAGCATTGATTTCGTCATAGATTAAAGCAATTTCTCGTTTCATTTTGGTTGATCTTTTAGCCAATGCCTCCTCAATCTCACTATTAGATGCAAAAGTGAGTCATGCTGGTAGACCTATTTTGTAGTACCTACTATCATACGGACTGGGCTGAGATTTGGCCGCTTTGGTATGAAACGACCTAACCCTTCATTTTACTGCCCATAAATTATTTTTTTCCTTTCTTTCATAATACATTAATCTTATCATCATTAAGGTCCCATTTATATTTCCAAAACGCTTCCATTACAATAGTAAGTTTGGACAACTTTAAAACGTTTAATACATAAGTTTCAATATCCAAACAGGCGTACACAATAGTTTACCAAAACCCGTTTACATCATCAAAAGATAATTTCGACCCGACTAGTTTAATTTCCAACAAAACCGAGCATGGTGATTGGGAAAACACTACCCAACCCTAAACTGATTCGAAAGCACGTCTTCTAAAGCAACCTACCAAAGTCCACTAGCTTCCACGCTTACTCGAGCTACCACCTTGCGAACCTATAAAAATAATATCAACGAGAGGGTAAACTATAAAGCTTAGTGAGGATAAACATACTATATACATACATATGCATAAAATGAATACGTATCAATAACACAAGTAATAAACACATACCACATCCTTGTATAACTAAGCAAAGCTATATATATATATATATATATATATATATATATATATATATATATATATATATATATATATATATATATATATATATATACACACATACATACATATACAGCTACCCAAAACCCCGAGGTTAACCCCGTAACCTAAAACTCATGAAGGCCAGCCGAAACCACACGCGATTAACCACCTTCACCTCGACGACAATATGGTTGGCCGAAACTACACGCGATTCAGTACCCTAAGTCATCCTCATTAATGGGAATGTTCGAAACCACATGCGACATCGTGAATCCGAAACCACACGCGATTCAATAGTGAAGCCAAAACTACACGCGAATCAGTACCCATATCACCTCAACAACAATAACGGGGTTGACCTACTTGCCAACGTGAATTCGATACGCCCGAGATTCACTACCCCACGGGTGGTAACCCAAAATGCACAAACATGCCACGTAGACCCAAAACTCATAGAGTCCATCATCTCACACACATGTAAAGTGAATCCAAATGCCAAGGATCACTCTACCCTACCCGCACCCATCCTATGCATACATACGCATATAATATATTTACACTCACCTTAGCTCCTTGATGAATGCAATCGAATAATCCACAACACGTCAAGGGAAAGTACCTATTCCATTTATCACATAACAAACAACACAATTAGGGTGGATTGCAAACCAACCCAAATTGACACTTAGTGCAATTTGACCCAAATGCACTTCCAAGCACAAATCGTGCCCAAACTAACCAATAATCACTAACACTAGTGAAAATGGTCCTACTACGCCAATTTAACCAAAACATAAGTATTAATAGTTGTCTTTCCCCAATTTGACCCATAAACCCTAATTTTGACCCATTTCAAAATTAGGCTTCCAAATACACCCAAATGGGTCTAATACTTCCATAATCAATAACACTAGAGGTTATTCCCAATTTACAAGCCCTAACATGGCCAATTAGTCAATCAACCTAAAACCCACAAATATTGAGTCTAAAACACACTTACTAGCAACAACAAACTCACTTCATGAGCATCAATGGGTTTCTCATCAATTCAAGTTCAAACCCTAACTTTGAATATCAAATCAAACAATGAAATTCGTAGTTAGAACTTACCACCACTACTAAAATGTAGCCAAAAATGAGATGAGCAACTTAAACACTAGCACTTTGGTGAGATTTCCCCTTCTTCTTCTCCAAATTAAGCTCTCTCTCTAAAACTCTCTTTCTCACACTAAGATAGGATGAGATGGTTTTGTGTGGGTGAAAATGAGATCCAAACTGAGGTTAGATCAGTTCTCAAGCATATAACCCGTTCACAAGTGAAAAGACCCAAATACCCCTCAAATAAGCCATAAAAACGGGTTAAAATGCCCCTGTCTGACGAATCTCGTGACCGCGAGGTCCAGGGTCGCGATCGCGATCTTTGCAACTCAAAATAGCTGATTTCCTGACCGAATCTTACAGTCGCATTGAAAATCTCGCGACCGCATTGTACCCCATTTCAACATTTTTTTTGAAACTTGTTTTGGTCGTAACTTTCAAACCGCAACTCTGTTTTTGATGAATCAAATATCTTTGGAAACGTAAAAAGGTCTAATTTCCAATGGTAAGGTTCTAAAACATTAACTCAAACTTTATTTAGGGTTAAAAGATATGATTACCTACCTCGTAACTCAAATGACGTTCAAGTTTTAACGTTTAACAAACCCAACTTCGCGTCTAGGAACCTAAACACCACCACAAGAACAAGTTACGAAAAACGGGGTATTACAACTCTCCCCCACTTAAACTGGATTGTATCCTCGCGATCTAAACCTCATCGCGAATAAGGAAATTCGCCTTCCTCAACTTTTGGAGTTCCCAAACGACTCCGGACCCTTCGATGCTGCGATTGCATCTTATCGGTCTCACTTCCTTCTTTCGCAACGTTCCAACCACACAACAAATCATGCACAATTACTTTGCATACTCCAACTTGCAACTTAGAGTATGATCGCCACCGACCATCTATTAGGTTCAACTTCACCATGCACACAGTGATGGAATTTCCCGCAAGCTCTTCGGTAACTCGAACTGACACGCTATCTTATTCAACTCACCACATGTCCACCATTACCCTGGGAACTCTTGCTTTGACCGTTCATCAAGGATGGCTTGTCAAATATTCGTATGTACAAGTTCTTAATACACTAGAGAACTCATTCTCAATGCGCTCAACAATTCTTCGCGGACTTAGTACAAGGTACTCAAACCTCGACGTTTCAAACCAGTCAAGTCACTAACGCGCGCTAAACTTCACAATAAACCATAGAAGTACCCTCGTATTTCACACCAGTACCCAAGCACAAAACAACCACACCATCGGAATGAAGTATTTCACTAGCAGGTATAAGGAGGCACCCGACGCAGTGTTATGCAACTCTCATCACTACCACCGAGTCTCAAGAGCTCGACCCTTATGAGGTCTACTCTCGGTGTCACGCGTCACCTGACTACTCGAAGTTACAAAAATCCAACGTACCTTACGGCTCAACGCTTACAACTTTCTAGCGACACCCGCTAGTCACCATCCACTTAGGCTGCACAGCTATCCTATTTACCTTTTGAATCATCACTAAGGAGATGCTTGGAAACACCAAGGCTTACACTCTTCTAACTTCGTCATAACCATTAACACAGTTACCTAAACACATCAAAGATAGTCAACAACCATGACTCTACTTGCACACGCACGTGGTCTTCGAAGAATGAACAACACTCGCCACACGTACCTCAAACCGTAATCGTGGTCAAAGAAGAGTGAAATCTCACGGGATCACTCACCACACTACATCAAGTGGCCAACGAAAAGTGAATCCTTACGCCAGGATGTCACTCGTCACCTCACTCATAACGAGCATCAAAACACAACACTCTAGATGAGAAGATCACACGTCACGTACCCTCACATGGTGATAAACACCCGGTAAACCCTAACCCCGAGGTGGTATCAAACTCGCGAACTTAAAACCCACATATCACGCAGTACGCCCGAACTTTAAACCCATATCACATACCAACACGATGTGGTATTCAACACGCGAACTTTAAAACCACATCGTATCCACGCTCTTTGGCCTCAATTACTCAACGAGTAGTGTAACATCGAGCCCTGCTACACCATAGTGAACCCTAACAGATAACACTAACCATCAATACACGCTCTTTTTGTGGTGACCCAAACTTTTCCATATTTATATATATATATATTAAATGAAATTGTTATTTACATAATTAAGTGTTTCCAACATGTTAAGCAATCAAACTTGTTAAGACTTGATTAATTGAAATAGGTTTCATATAGACAATTGACCATCCAAGTTGACCGGTGATTCACGAACGTTAAAACTTGTAAAAACTATACGATGACATATATATGGTTATATATATAGTTAACATGATTTTATTATAAGTATGTATCTCATTAGGTATTTTAACAATGAGTTATATACATAAAAATGGGACTATTAATTTAAGAAACTCGAAAAAGATATATATAACGATTATCGTTATAACAACGTCTTACTAGGTACATATGAATCATATTAAGATATTGATACACTTGGTTAATTATGTTAAATGATAAGTAAATATATTATTAAGTGTATTAACAATGAAATACATATGTAAAAATAAGACTACTAACTTAATGATTTCGAAACGAGACATATATGTAACGATTATCGTTGTAACGACATTTAACTGTATATATATCATACTAAGATATATTATATATCATAATATCATGATAATATAACAATTTAACATCTCATTTATTATAATAAATAATGGGTTAACAACATTCAACAAGATCGTTAACCTAAAGGTTTCAAAACAACATTTACATGTAACGACTAACGATGACTTAACGACTCAGTTAAAATGTATATACATGTAGTGTTTTAATATGTATTCATACACTTTTGAAAGACTTCAAGACACTTATCAAAATACTTCTACTTAACATAAATGATTACAATTACATCCTCGTTCAGTTTCATCAACAATTCTACTCGTATGCACCCGTATTCGTACTCGTACAATACACAGCTTTTAGATGTATGTACTATTGGTATATACACTCCAATGATCAGCTCTTAGCAGCCCATGTGAGTCACCTAACACATGTGGGAACCATCATTTGGCAACTAGCATAAAATAACTCATAAAATTACAAAAATATGAGTAATCATTCATGACTTATTTACATAAAAACAAAATTACATATCCTTTATATCTAATCCATACACCAACGACCAAAAACACCTACAAACACTTTCATTCTTCAATTTTCTTCATCTAATTGATCTCTCTCAAGTTCTATCTTCAAGTTCTAAGTGTTCTTCATAAATTCCAAAAGTTCTAGTTTCATAAAATCAAGAATACTTCCAAGATTGCAAGTTTACTTCCAAGTTTTCTAAATCCATTCCAAGTAATCATCCAAGATCAAGAAACCTTTGTTACTTACAGTAGGTTATCTTTCTAATGCAAGGTAATAATCATATTCAAACTTTAATTCAATTTCTATTACTATAACAATCTTATTTCGAGTGGAAATCTTACTTGAAATTGTTTTCGTGTCATGATTCTGCTTCAAGAACTTTCAAGCCATCCAAGGATCCTTTGAAGCTAGATCTATTTTTCTTATTTCCAGTAGGTTTATCCAAGGAACTTGAGGTAGTAATGATGTTCATAACATCATTCAATTCATACATATAAAGCTATCTTATTCGAAGGTTTAAACTTGTAATCACTAGAACATAGTTTAGTTAATTCTAAACTTGTTCGCAAATAAAAGTTAATCCTTCTAACTTGACTTTTAAAATCAACTAAACACATGTTCTATATCTATATGATATGCTAACTTAATGATTTAAAACCTGGAAACACGAAAAACATCGTAAAACCGGATTTACGCCGTCGTAGTAACACCGTGGGCTGTTTTGGGTTAGTTAATTAAAAACATTGATAAAATTTGATTTAAAAGTTGTTATTCTGAGAAAATGATTTTTATTATGAACATGACACTATATCCAAAAATTATGGTTAAACCCAAAGTGGAAGTATGTTTTCTAAAATGGTCATCTAGACGTCGTTCTTTCGACTGAAATGACTACATTTACAAAAACGACTTGTAACTTATTTTTCTGACTAAAAACCTATACTTTTTCTGTTTAGATTCATAAAATAGAGTTCAATATGAAACCATAGCAATTTGATTCACTCAAAACGGATTTAAAATGAAGAAGTTATGGGAAAAACAAGATTGGATAATTTTTCTCATTTTAGCTACGTGAAAATTGGTAACAAATCTATTCCAACCATAACTTAATCAACTTGTATTGTATATTATGCAATCTTGAGATACCATAGACACGTATACAATTTTTTGACCTATCATGTCGACACATCTATATATATTTCAGAACAACCATAGACACTCTATATGTGAATGTTGGAGTTAGCTATACAGGGTTGAGGTTGATTCCAAAATATATATAGTTTGAGTTGTGATCAATACTGAGATACGTATACACTGGGTCGTGGATTGATTCAAGATAATATTTATCGATTTATTTCTATACATCTAACTGTGGACAACTAGTTGTAGGTTACTAACGAGGACAGCTGACTTAATAAACTTAAAACATCAAAATATATTAAAAGTGTTGTAAATATATTTTGAACATACTTTGATATATATGTATATATTGTTATAGGTTTGTGAATCAACCAGTGGCCAAGTCTTACTTCCCGACGAAGTAAAAATCTGTGAAAGTGAGTTATAGTCCCACTTTTAAAATCTAATATTTTTGGGATGAGAATACATGCAGGTTTTATAAATGATTTACAAAATAGACACAAGTACGTGAAACTACATTCTATGGTTGAATTATCGAAATCGAATATGCCCCTTTTTATTAAGTCTGGTAATCTAAGAATTAGGGAACAGACACCCTAATTGACGCGAATCCTAAAGATAGATCTATTGGGCCTAACAAACCCCATCCAAAGTACCAGATGCTTTAGTACTTCGAAATTTATATCATATCCGAAGGGTGTCCCGAAATGATGGGGATATTCTTATATATGTATCTTGTTAATGTCGGTTACCAGGTGTTCACCATATGAATGATTTTTATCTCTATGTATGGGATGTGTATTGAAATATGAAATCTTGTGGTCTATTGTTACGATTGATATATATAGGTTAAACCTATAACTCACCAACATTTTTGTTGACGTTTAAAGCATGTTTATTCTCAGGTGAATACTAAGAGCTTCCGCTGTTGCATACTAAAATAAGGACAAGATTTGGAGTCCATGTTTGTATGATATTGTGTAAAAACTACATTCAAGAAACTGATTTCGATGTAACATATTTGTATTGTAAACCATTATGTAATGGTCGTATGTAAACAGGATATTTTAGATTATCATTATTTGATAATCTACGTAAAGCTTTTTAAACCTTTATTTATGAAACAAAGGTTATGGTTTGTTTTAAAAATGAATGCAGTCTTTGAAAAATGTCTCATATAGAGGTCAAAACCTCGCAACGAAATCAATTAATATGGAACGTTTTTAATCAATAAGAACGGGACATTTCAGTTGGTATCAGAGCGTTGGTCTTAGAGAACCAGAAAATTTGCATTAGTGTGTCTTATCGAGTTTGTTAGGATGCATTAATGAGTCTGGACTTTGACCGTGTTTTCTTTAAAAATGATTGCTTAATATTTTTGTTGGAAACTATATATTATTAACATGTATATATTATGTGATATATTAATCTCTTAACATGTTTGATATTGTGTGATAGATGTCTACCTCTAGCACAAATCCCATTGACTCACCTAATAATAACGAAGAGTCGAATATATATTGGATTGATTCACAAGTTCCCGAAGAAGAACCGGAAGAAGAATCAGAACCGGAAGAAGAATCAGAACCGGAAGAGGAGGAACCGGAGGAGGAAATAGAACCGGTGGGGGAAATAATAAAACGGTTACGTAAAAGAAAATCCTCAACCAACCGACCAAGGTTAATTATGGTCAATGGTGTTTCCGCCAAGGAAGCAAAATATTGGGAGGATTACCAATTTTCCGATGAATCGGATTCCGACGAGAATTCCGATGATGTTATAGAAATTACCCCAACTGAATTTAACAAAGCAAAAGAAAATAATAAGAGAAAGGGCATAAAAATAGAGAAATCTAATTCCAACCCCGATGAACTTTATATGTATCGTCAACCCCCGAAGTCCTTAAGTTGTAACAATGACCCGGGAACCTCTAAACCACCAGGTTTTTCTAAACCGTTATGGAAAACGACAGCTAGTATTAGGGGAACATCATATATCCCTAGAAACTTGGCAAAACGAACCAAAACCGAAGAAGAAGAAACGAGCGAGTCGGAATAAGATAGTTGTATTCGTGTGGTGTAATATATGTAATATAGTGTGCTTATGCTTTATGATATATGTAAAAATTACTTGTATTAATAAGTATTTTTTTTATGAATCTAACTCTTGTCTATTTTACAGTTTAAAAACACAAAATGGATAGACAACCCAATATTTTAAGAGACCTTCCCGGAGACATGATTGTAAGACATTCGAAGAACGTTCCAAGAATGTCTTGGTTTATAAGAGACTTTCGTTTGAAAGATGGGGGATATCACATTGGGAAACCCATAAGTTACGATGTGTTCACTTTGACGCATATATTACGGGGAACCCAAATGCTATTTTACGCGACGGGATAAGAAATTATTTTGACTCAATGTATCCGAATATAGGACTTCATGATTTAGAAAAAGCGGCTAACATGCAACATAAAAAAAGCATGCTATGCTTACGGGTTAGTAATGTTCGCTTCTCACCCAAGTGAGAAAAAGAACATCGGGCTACAACTATTAAACAAAACGTTCCCACAAGTGACGGAGTCGGTAATTGGGGTAAGAAATGAGGTTTTTAGATTATTACGAGACTGTTGGTCATTACGTAACCCTCATCCCTTTGACGACGTTACAACACGCTGTTTTATCAACGGCCATAACGGTTATGTTCCACAAGACCAAGGATGGGAAGTAGTCCTAGTAAAACCAGAATGCATGACTTGTTTCTGGACGTATGAATTACGTGTCTTTATTGCCTTTGCTGAACGACTTGTGTACTAGCTAGAATTATCTTCACAACTATCTTGTATCAAAGTTATTGTGTGCTATAAAATTTTGTGGGAGCATCCCACTGAATTCATGGCGTCGACCAGCCATAAAAGTTTTGTGGGAGCATCCCACGTTGTTGTTCGCATTGGTGTTAACATTAGCATTTGCTGACATAGCAGCAGCAATTCCTTCATTGATCAAGCGTTGCATACGCGCTTCAGTGGACTCTCTTGGGAGCATGATCTTCAAAATAGAATAACACATCCGTTAGTACCAAGAATAATACTAGTGTCATAAAGGAATAGATTAAAACACGAAAAGACTAACCATTAAGATATTAGTCAACTAACACTATGAGTAATAACATGACAGTTATGATTGTTATAGAAATAACCATCACATGCATACATATTTTATGATAACATCATACAACATACATAGCACCTAACATACATGAACATATATTACGCATAATATAACATGCCAAGAGCCACAACATCAGAAATAAAACATGATAATGATAATAGACGTCATAAAAATAACCATCCATACATAATGAAAAAAATATCCCATAACAAAATCTTAATAAAATCCTCGGCAAAACGCCGTACATAACCCAAAATGTATGTATAAAAAGGACATTAAGTCTGATGAAATAGATAATCAAGATGAATAATCACATCACATTCGCTTAGAGCGGGTGTGATAAGCTGGTCCAGCATGAGTCTCAGCAGGATCCTCATACTTACGCAACTTCCCTTTCACAACATCCAACTCTTCCTTCAACACACGAACAGTGCTCTCGAGAGCCTCAAACTTAGCCTTAACTTCTCAATCACGCTTACCGTTCTCATCCTCAACCCTATGCTTGAAAGTGATAAAGTTACCCATGTCGGCACGGATCTCGTCCATAACTTCATTATGTGGCAAAGTGCGCAAACAATCACTAAGGGTGTTAATACGTGTCATCTCATTATAAGCCCGGTTCATATGAGTAATGGTAGAAAAATAGTAATGAACAGGATCATCGATCTCTGGTTGATTAGTACGACGTCTAGCAGGAGACGGTGGAGCAGGAGCAGCAACAGAGTTATCGCTCGAAGTCGACACCTGCAAAGAGCAAAACCGCAAACCACATACCAAAAAGATATAAAAGCTAATAATATAACTTATACGAAATGAAATGCATATTAATGCTATAGCAAAAAGGTCGGGCTGTAGACTAGACTCTAATGCACCCTAAAAACCACGGGTTGACCACATTAAGACCGCCTAGTTCCCTACAACCAACGCTCTGATACTACATGTGACGACCCCGTCAAAACACTTAACGGATCTGTCAGTTGGTCCCACAGCTTGATCGAACTTAAATGAATTAAATAAGCAAAGTTGCATTCTTTAATTTCAAAAGTTTCCCAAAAAGGAAACAAATCCAAATATGTAGTTTTAAACAACCAACCATAGTAATAAACCAAAAGTTGACACAAATCCTTGCCAACAAACCCACAAGTTTAAATTATCCAAAAATAGAATGCAAGCTTAAGTTTCATAAAATGTTTCATAAAATCTGCCCAAATGCATGCAGACTCTTCTAAACACAGCGGAAGCATCACAAAACTCAAGTACCTGTGAAAACATACAAGTAAACTGTCAACACAAAGGTTGAGTGAATTATAGGTTTAAATAAATAAGTAAACTTTAGACCACAAGATTTAAAAATGTTAGAAAACATTAAATATTATTCCATTATCAATGAGCCACCTGGTAACCACTTAACCCTTTATTTACCCTTGCCAAACACAATAAAAATATACACTTGGATAGTGTATCTACAACAAATTACGAAGTACTAAACATTCCGATTATAAATTGCTAGCGCGACTAGCTCGAAATGGGGTTGTCAAACCCGATAGATCTATCCATAGGATTCGCGTTCACCAGTAGAAACCAATGATTACAGTTACCACACTAGGGAATATTTTTGTCCAACTCACAATGAATAATTAAATTTAACTGTTACTTGTGTCTAAAAGTAAATGAAAATGCATGTAATCACATCCCAAAAATATACTTTGAAAAGTATGTAAAAACGGGACTATAACTCACCTTAAAAGCAACTGAAGAAACCACACAAACAAGCGAACATTAAATAGAGTAAAGTGATCAGGAACGATCACAACGCCGACCTATAAATAAAGCAGGTCGATATAAATAACTAACTTAGGTCAAGCCTTAGTATGATAGCTATTGTACATGTTGCAAGTAGACATAGAACAATACTCGGCAAGCATCGGTTTGACTGGAACAGCGTACGGACACATACTTTCTATTTATAAAAAGTTTCTATTTTTAGCAGGTTTCCATTTTTGGAAAGTTTCTATTTTAGGAAAGTTTCTATTTTTGGAAAGTTTCTATTTTTGGAAAGTTTCTATTTTTGAAAAGTTTCCAAATTTAGAAAGTTCTATTTTTAGAAAGTTTTTAAGTTAGGAAAGTTTCCTTATTTAGAAAGTCAACAAAAGTCAACTGAAGGTCAAAGTCAACCGAAAGTCAACTCAAAAGTCAAACTTGGTCAAACATAGTCAACGTTAATTTGAAAAGTGTAAGTTATAATAATAACATAAGTTATAATGTTTATTAAAGTTAAAAGTGTATAATTATGTCATAACATAAGTTTAATTAAATAAAATGAATTATTAAAGTTAATATAAGTTGAAATGATATAATTAATATAACATAAGTATTTAATTAATTAATTAAATATTAGTCATAATATAAATATTATTAATTAATAATAAATTTTAAATCATATCATAAGTATTATTAATTAATAATGAATTATTAATCATATCATAAGTTTCTAAATATAATTATTAAATCATAAGTATTTAATAATTAAATCATAATTAAACAATAATTAAGTCTTATAATAATTAAATAATTATTTAATCTTCATTATAAGTCTTATAATAATATTCTTATAAAATAATTTTAATACTTATCATAAGTATTTTCCATTAATACTAAAAGTGTCATTAATCATAAGTTAAATTAAAATGTTAATTAAATCATAAATAATAATTAAATGATATAATAAATATTTATATCATAATTCTTAAATAATAATAATTACTTCTTTTATCATAAATAATTAATTAATAATGAGTTTCATTATTTTTATCATAAGTTTTAGAATTAATCATAAGTTTTAATTCAAAAGTTCATCGGGTTGTATCTTGAGCCCCGGGTGTCGATTTCTGGCGAGCCTTATATGCATCTCCGCCTATTCAAACCACCCAACACAATGGTGCACTCAAGAACACACCAAGAACAGTCCACAAGTCATGGTAATCAGCCATGACACCACTTGGACTTTCAATTTACTCAAAACCGTGTTTTAGTCGTACCGGGTGAACCGTGGCTCGGATTTAGGTGACCCGAACATGAAAGTTCGTCCCACCATCAGTTCTAACACACTAACACACCCTAAAGACATCAAGGATGGTCACAAAGTCGGACCAAACCTGTTTCATGTCAATCCACATTTCAATTTTAACAAAATAGTAATTTGATCATAACTAGGGCTCCGGGAATCGAAACGACATGAATTCGGAGTCTAAAATTAATGTCTTGATGAGAGGAACTCATCTAGATAGTTTATTTTAACTTTTAAATCAGTCACAAACCCAGAATACACGAAATAGCTGCTGTCCAGAATTTTATAAACCGAAAACATGCAATTATGAGTACATCTATGCATACAAACACCACTACAATAATCCACAAACATCATACTACTAAATAAACATCAAAATACAGAAAATAATTGAAAAATTGAAAGTTCTAGGGTTAGGGTTTATACCCTAATCGAGAAACGATTGATGTTATCGCGTAGAGAATGAAGAGAGGAACGCGTTTATACTAATCAATCCTTGATCCAAGCTTTAATTTTTGATGATGATGGTGATGTTGGGTGATGGTTGGCGATGGCCAAAGAGGGAGAGGGAGGAGGAGATTGAGAGAAAAAAAAATAGAAATTAGGTTTTAGGGAGAATATTGCTAAAAACAAATATGTGAACAAATGAGAAGCAAAGGGGAGTATACTCCCCCTTACCTTCGGCCGAACCAAGGGAGTGGGGTGGGCCCCACTAGCCCATCTCACTTAATATTTAATTCCTGATGGCCCGAAAGCCCGAACGAGTCCCGAAACGCGAAAACGCACTTACGCGATTAAAAATCCGGAAAGATAACAAACGCGCGACGAAAAATAAATATAAATACACTATATAATAATATGATCTTAAAATATCATATTTAAAATATTTAGGATTTAAATGTCCCAAAAACTCGATCGTTAGTTTGAAAACCAAAAAGATTCGCCGGATGGAAATCCGCGAGACGTAGAAACGTATAAATTAAAATATGAATACAAATATTCACATAACACATAATAATTAATATATATATATATTATTACAAATAATAATATAGGTCATAGAAATGACGTGGCACACTAACAGTTAACGTTCGTTAAATAATTAACTGAAAAAGATAACGGAAAAAGTAGGGTCGTGACAGTACCTTCCCGTTACGGAAATTTCGTCCCGAAATTTAAGCAGGCGCAGGGGTTGACTCGGCATCTGAGAACAAATGCGGGTATTTCTGCTTCATCTGGTCTTCACGCTCCCAAGTGAACTCGGGACCGCATCTAGCGTTCCAGCTGACCCGAACAATAGGAATTCTGCTCTGTTTAAGAGTCTTAACCTCTCGGTCCATGATTTCAACAGGCTCCTCAATAAAATGCAATTGCTTATCAACTTGAAGTTCCTCCAAAGGAATAGTCTGATCAAATTCAGCCAAGCACTTCTTTAAATTCAAAATATGGAAAACATCGTGAACAGCACTGAGTTCTTGTGGCAATTTAAAACGATAAGCCACCGGTACAACTCTTTCAATGATCTCAAAAGGTCCCACGAAATGAGGACTTAACTTCCCTCTTTTACCAAAACAGATTACGCCCTTCCAAGGCGAAACCTTTAACATAACACGATCACCAACTTGAAATTCAACATCTTTCCTTCCCTTATCGGCATAACTCTTTTGCCGACTTCTAGCAGTTCTCAACCTTTCTTTAATTCGTACAATCTTCTCAGTAGTCTCGTGAATAATCTCTGGACCTGTAAGTTGAGCATCCCCAACCTCATTCCAAAAAATAGGAGACCTACATTTCCTACCATACAAAGCTTCAAACGGTGCGGCGTTAATACTTGCGTGGTAACTGTTGTTATAAGAAAACTCAGCTAGCGGCAAATATTTATCCCACCCATTTCCAAAATCAATGACGCACGCTCGCAACATGTCTTCTAATGTCTGAATGGTCCTTTCACTTTGACCATCCGTTTGAGGATGATAAGCGGTGCTCATGTCCAACCTAGTACCCAAGGCTTCCTGTAAAGATCGCCAAAACCTCGACACAAATCGACTGTCTCGGTCAGAAATAATGGACACGGGAACACCATGCCTAGAAACAATCTCTTTCAAATACAAATGGGTGAGTTTCTCCATCGAATCCGTTTCCCTAATCGGCAAAAAGTGAGCCGACTTAGTGAGTCAATCTACAATCACCCAAATCGCATCATAGCCACCCGAAACTCTTGGTAACTTAGTAATAAAATCCATAGTCATACCTTCCCACTTCCACTCGGGAATTTCTGGTTGCACCAAAAGTCCAGACGGTTTTTGATGTTCAGCTTTGACCTTATCACAGGTCAAACACTTAGTCACATACTTAGCTACATCACCTTTCAAATTATGCCACCAATACAGCTCCTTAAGATCCTGATACATCTTTCCTGAACCAGGATGAATAGAGTATCTAGACTTATGAGCCTCATCCAAAACGAGTTGTCGAATACCTCCAAATTTTAGAACCCAAAGACGTCCCGCAAAATACCTAGTACCATCAGCTCGTACTTCAAACTTCTTAGCTACCTTTTCTACATTCTCCTTCACGAAATTCTCCTCCTTTAAGGGTTCTTGTTGTG
This sequence comes from Rutidosis leptorrhynchoides, assembly GCF_046630445.1. NCBI lineage: Eukaryota > Viridiplantae > Streptophyta > Magnoliopsida > Asterales > Asteraceae > Rutidosis > Rutidosis leptorrhynchoides. The sequence goes on along the minus strand of NC_092342.1, from coordinate 165,970,324 downwards.
CCTCAAGAATCTGAATAACGAGGTTTGATCTAACTGTCATATTCAAGGCCCTAACCCTACGAGGTTCAGTCCTTTCTTTACGACTCAATGCATCAGCCACAACATTGGCCTTACCCGGGTGATACAAAAGGTCACAATTATAATCATTCAACGTCTCAATCCATCTTCGTTGTCTCATGTTCAACTGTTTCTGATCGAGGATATGTTGAAGACTCTTGTGATCGGTGTACACAGTACTCTTAACACCATAAAGATAGTGTCTCCAAATTTTAAGCGCAAAAACAACAGCCCCCAACTCTAAATCATGAGTTGTATAGTTCTGTTCGTGAATCTTCAACTGTCGTGATGCATACGCAATAACCTTCTTCCGTTGCATCAAAACGCAACCATAGCCTTGTCGCGATGCATCACAATAAACAACAAAATCGTCATTACCCTCCGGTAGTGACAAAATCGGAGCGGTAGTCAACTTCTTCTTCAAAATCTGAAAAGCAGTCTCTTGTTCATCCTTCCACTCGTACTTCTTCCCTTTATGCGTTAAAGCAGTCAAAGGTTTCGCAATACGAGAGAAATCCTGAATGAACCTTCGATAGTAACCTGCCAACCCTATGAACTGACGAATCTGAGTAGGAGTTTTCGGGGTTTCCCACTTTTCAATCGCCTCAATTTTAGCAGGATCAACTTGTATTCCCTGTTTACTAACAATATGACCAAGGAACAGAACTTCTCTTAACCAAAAAGCACACTTAGAGAACTTAGCGTACAACTCTTATTTCTTTAACAAATCAAGCACTAACCTCAAGTGTTCTTCGTGCTCTTCATCACTCTTAGAATAGATAAGGATGTCGTCGATGAAAACAATAACGAACTTGTCCAGATAGGGTCTACACACACGGTTCATGAGGTCTATGAACACAGCAGGTGCATTTGTCAATCCGAACGGCATAACAAGAAATTCAAAGTGACCGTAACGGGTGCAAAAAGCAGTTTTTGAAACATCAGATTCTTTAACACGCAACTGATGATAGCCAGAACGAAGATCAATTTTTGAATAAACAGACGAACCCTGAAGTTGATCGAACAGATCATCAATTCTCGAAAGAGGATAACGATTTTTAACAGTGAGCTTATTCAGTTCACGGTAATCAATGCATAAATGAAAGGAACCATCTTTCTTCTTAACAAACAGAACGGGAGCTCCCCAAGGGGACGAGCTAGTACGAATGAAACCTTTGTCTAACAACTCACGAAGTTGACTCGACAATTCTTGAAGTTCGGAAGGCGCAAGACGATAAGGAGCACGTGCTACAGGAGCAGCGCCGGGAACAAGATCAATCTGAAATTCTACCGCGTGTTGTGGCGGAAGGTCAGGTAAGTCATCGGGAAACACCTCTTGGAAAATCCCTAACAATGTGAATGTCATCAACGTTCTTTACTTCCTTACTAGGATCAACAACATGAGCAAGAATAGCATGACAGCCTTTGCGGAGATGTTTACGAACTTTCATACAGCTAATAAGGTTTAACTGTGTGCATTTCTTATCTCCAAAGACCATCAGTGGCTCTCCAATCACATCAGTAATACGAATAGCCTTATCATAACACACGATATCAGCACGGTTCGCAGACAACCAATCCATACCAATAACAATATCAAAACTACCAAGTTCAATCGGTATCAAATCTATCTCGAAATCCCTACCACCCAGACTAATGTTACATTTACGATGTACAGTCTTAGCAGTAAGTTCCTTACCATTAGCTACTTCAACAACATAAGTATTGTCTAAGAGAGTTAACGGCGTTTTGATTCTCGGACTTAATTTACTCGACACGAAAATTAAATCAGCCCCTGAATCAAATAATACATAAACTGATAAATCGTTGACTGAGAACGTACCAGTAACAAGCTTAGGATCTTTCTCCGCATCCTTAGCATTAATGTTGAACGCTCGGCCGCGTGCAGTCTCTGCAGTCTTCTTGTTGGGACAAGCATCTCGGAAATGCCCTGGCTTCCCACACTCATAACAAACCCTTGGATTACTTCCATTATTTGATTTCCCATTACCGTTACCGTTACCACCTCTATTACCAACATTATTATTATTACCACCAGTCGCGGGAGTAGCAGACCCCGGCAAAAGCACTGTACAATCTTTAGCAATGTGCCCTTGCTTAGAGCACCTCTTACAAGTAACTGTGCAGTAACCATCATGAGCTTTATAGCAACGAGGACACACACGCTAATTTCTGTTATTAGCACCTGAGGTATCCTGTTTCTTCTGCTGACCCTGGTTTTGATTGCGGTTGTTATCCAACTTTCGTTTCCCATTATCAGCCTTCTTGACAACCTCCTCACTACTTTCAACAACTGTAGTCTTGCTTCTTCTCAACACATTGTCATTAAGTTTGTGGGCCATAGACATAGCCGCCTCAATAGTCTGGGGTTCACTAGACTCAACCCCGTGTTCAATCTTCTCGGACAAACCATCAATGTAAGCCTCAATTTTACGGTACTCATCCGCATAAACCCTAGGACACAGCAAAGTTAACTCGAAAAACCTTCGTTCGTAGGCATCTAACTCGGTGCCATGCATTTTCAAATTCTTGAGCTCAACCTCTAGCTTCTTAAGCTCACCCCGAGGTCTATAGCGGGTGATCAATCTTTCCTTAAAATCATTCCAGGCCAAACCATAAGCTACATCGCTTCCCAAACTACTAACCAGATTGTTCCACCATGTCAAGGCACTATCCTTGAGAGTGGAACTAGCGAAACTAACTTTGTCCTCTTCACGGACCCGACTGACCCTGAAAATAGATTCGATTTTCTCGAACCAACGAGTAAGCCCTATTGGTCCTTCCGTACCAATGAATTCTTGGGGTCGACCAGCCATAAAAGTTTTGTGGGAGCATCCCACGTTGTTGTTCGCATTGGCGTTAACATTAGCATTTGCTGCCATAGCAGCAGCAATTCCTTCATTGATCAAGCGTTGCATACGCGCTTCAGTGGACTCTCTTGGGGGCATGATCTTCAAAATAGAATAACACATCCGTTAGTACCAAGAATAATACTAGTGTCATAAAGGAATAGATTAAAACACGAAAAGACTAACCATTAAGATATTAGTCAACTAACACTATGAGTAATAACATGACAGTTATGATTGTTATAGAAATAACCATCACATGCATACATATTTTATGATAACATCATAGAACATACATAGCACCTAACATACATGAACATATATTACGCATAATATAACATTCCAAGAGCCACAACATCAAAAATAAAACATGATAATGAAAATAGACGTCATAAAAATAACCATCCATACATAATGAAAAAAATATCCCATAACAAAATCTTAATAAAATCCTCGGCAAAACGCCGTACATAACCCAAAATGTATGTATAAAAAGGACATTAAGTATGATGAAATAGATAATCAATATGAATAATCACATCACATTCGCTTAGAGCGGGTGTGATAAGCTGGTCCAGCATGAGTCTCAGCAGGATCCTCATACTTATGCAACTTCCCTTTCACAACATCCAACTCTTCCTTCAACACACGAACAGTGCTCTCGAGAGCCTCGAACTTAGCCTTAACTTCTCGATCACGCTTACCGTTCACATCCTCAACCCTATGCTTGAAAGTGATAAAGTTACCCATGTCAGCACGGATCACATCCATAACTTCATTATGTGGCAAAGTGCGCAAACAATCACTAAGGGTGTTAATACGTGTCACCTCATTATAAGCCCGGTTCATATGAGTAATGGTAGAAAAATAGTAATGAACAGGATCATCGATCTCTGGTTGATTAGCACGACGTCTAGCAGGAGACGGTGGAGCAGGAGTAGCAACGGAGTTATCGCTCGTAGTCGACATCTGCAAACAGCAAAACCGCAAACCACATACCAAAAAGATATAAAAGCTAATAATATAACTTATACGAAATGAAATGCATATTAATGCTATTGCAAAAAGGTCGGGCTGTAGACTAGACTCTAATGCACCCTAAAAACTACGGGTTGACCACATTAAGACCGCCTAGTTCCCTACAACCAACGCTCTGATACCATATGTGACCCCGTCAAAACACTTAACGGATCCGTCAGTTGGTCCCACAGCTTGATCGGACTTAAATGAATTAAATAAACAAAGTTGCATTCTTTAATTTCAAAAGTTTTCCAAAAGGGAAACAAACCCAAATATGTAGTTTTAAACAACCAACCATAGTAATAAACCAAAAGTTGACACAAATCCTTGCCAACAAACCCACAAGTTTAAATTATCCAAAAATGGAATGCAAGCTTAAGTTTCATAAAATGTTTCATAAAATCTGCCCAAATGCATGCAGACTCTTCTAAACACAGCGGAAGCATCACAAAACTCAAGTACCTGTGAAAACATGCAAGTAAACTGTCAACACAAAGGTTGAGTGAATTATAGGTTTAAATAAATAAGTAAACTTTAGACCACAAGATTTAAAAATGTTAGAAAACATTAAACATTATTCCATTATCAATGAGCCACCTGGTAACCACTTAACCCTTTATTTACCCTTGCCAAACACAATAAAAATATACACTTGGACAGTGTATCTACAACAAATTACGAAGTACTAAACATTCCGATTATAAATTGCTAGCGCGACTAGCTCGAAATGGGGTTGTCAAACCCGATAGATCTATCCATAGGATTCGCGTTCACCAGTAGAAACCAATGATTACAGTTACCAGACTAGGGAATATTTTTGTCCAACTCACAATGAATAATTAAATTTAACTGTTACTTGTGTCTAAACGTAAATGAAAATGCATGTAATCACATCCCAAAAATATACTTTGAAAAGTATGTAAAAACGGGATTATAACTCACCTTAAAAGCAACTGAAGAAACCACACAAACAAGCGAACAGCAAATAGATTAAAGTGATCAGGAACGATCACAACGCCGACCTATAAATAAAGTAGGTCGATATAAATAACTAACTTAGGTCAAGCCTTAGTATGATAGCTATTGTACATGTTGCAAGTAGACATAGAACAATACTCGAAAAGCATCGGTTTGACTGGAACAGCGTACGGACACATACTTTCTATTTATAGAAAGTTTCTATTTTTAGCAGGTTTCCATTTTTGGAAAGTTTCTATTTTAGGAAAGTTTCTATTTTTGGAAAGTTTCTATTTTTGGAAAGTTTCTATTTTTGGAAAGTTTCCAAATTTAGAAAGTTCTATTTTTAGAAAGTTTTTAAGTTAGGAAAGTTTCCTTATTTAGAAAGTCAACAAAAGTCAACTGAAGGTCAAAGTCAACCGAAAGTCAACTCAAAAGTCAAACTTGGCCAAACGTAGTCAACGTTAATTTGAAAAGTGTAAGTTATAATAATAACATAAGTTATAATGTTTATTAAAGTTAAAAGTGTATAATTATGTCATAACATAAGTTTAATTAAATAAAATGAATTATTAAAGTTAATATAAGTTGAAATGATATAATTAATATAACATAAGTATTTAATTAATTAATTAAATATTAGTCATAATATAAATATTATTAATTAATAATAAATTTTAAATCATATCATAAGTATTATTAATTAATAATGAATTATTAATCATATCTAAGTTTCTAAATATAATTATTAAATCATAAGTATTTAATAATTAAATCATAATTAAACAATAATTAAGTCTTATAATAATTAAATAATTATTTAATCTTCATTATAAGTCTTATAATAATATTCTTATAAAATAATTTTAATACTTATCATAAGTATTTTCCATTAATAATAAAAGTGTCATTAATCATAAGTTAAATTAAAATGTTAATTAAATCATAAATAATAATTAAATGATATAATAAATATTTATATCATAATTATTAAATAATAATAATTACTTCTTTTATCATAAGTAATTAATTAATAATGAGTTTCATTATTTTTATCATAAGTTTTAGAATTAATCATAAGTTTTAATTCAAAAGTTCATCGGGTCGTATCTTGAGCCCCGGGTGTCGATTTCTGGCGAGCCTTATATGCATCTCCGCCTATTCAAACCACCCGACACAATGGTGCACTCAAGAACACACCAAGAACAGTCCACAAGTCGTGGTAATCAGCCATGACACCACTTGGACTTTCAATTTACTCAAAACCGTGTTTTAGTCGTACTGGGTGAACCGTGGCTCGGATTTAGGTGACCCGAACATGAAAGTTCGTCCCACCATCAGTCCTAACACACTAACACACCCTAAAGACATCAAGGATGGTCACAAAGTCGGACCAAACCTGTTTCATGTCAATCCACATTTCAATTTTAACAAAATAGTAATTTGATCATAACTAGGGCTTCGGGAATCGAAACGACATGAATCTGGAGTCTAAAATTAATGTATTGATGAGAGGAACTCATCTAGATAGTTTATTTTAACATTTATATCAGTCACAAACCCAGAATAAACGAAATAGCTGCTGTCCAGAATTTTATAAACCGAAAACATGCAATTATGAGTACATCTATGCATACAAACACCATTACAATAATCCACAAACATCATACTACTAAATAAACATCAAAATACAGAAAATAATTGAAAAATTGAAAGTTCTAGGGTTAGGGTTTATACCCTAATCGAGAAACGATTGATGTTATCGCGTAGAGAATGAAGAGAGGAACGCGTTTATACTAATCAATCCTTGATCCAAGCTTTAATTTTTGATGATGATGGTGATGTTGGGTGATGGTTGGCGACAGCCAAAGAAGGAGAGGGAGGAGGAGATTGAGAGAAAAAAAAATAGAAATTAGGTTTTAGGGAGAATATTGCTAAAAACAAATATGTGAACAAATGAGAAGCAAAGGGGAGTATACTCCCCCTTACCTTCGGCCGAACCAAGGGAGTGGGGTGGGCCCCACTAGCCCATCTCACTTAATATTTAATTCCTGATGGCCCGAAAGCCCGAACGAGTCCTGAAACGCTAAAATGCACTTACGCGATTAAAAACCAGAAAGATAACAAACGCGCGACGAAAAATAAATATAAATACACTATATAATAATATGATCTTAAAATATCATATTTAAAATATTTAGGATTTAAATGTCCCAAAAACTTGACCGTTGGTTTGAAAACCAAAATGATTCGCCGGATGGAAATCCGCGAGACGTAGAAACGTATAAATTAAAATATGAATACAAATATTCACATAACACATAATAATTAATATATATATATATATATATATATATATATATATATATATATATATATATATATATATATTATTACAAATAATAATATAGGTCATAGAAATGTAGTGGCACAATAACAGTTAACGGTCGTTAAATAATTAACTGAAAAAGATAACGGAAAAAGTAGGGTCGTGACAGATGCACCTACAAAGAATTCACTGCCTGCAAACCTTTGGAATTTGATGGAACCGAAGGACTGATCGGATTGAAACGGTGGACCGAGAAGGTCGAATCGGTGTTTGCCATAAGTAAGTGTACTGAAGAGGACAAAGTGAAGTACGCTACGCATACCTTCACAGGTTCTGCGTTAATATGGTGGAATACCTATCTAGAGCAAGTGGGACAAGATGATGCGTACGCACTACCGTGGTCAGCATTCAAGCACTTGATGAACGAGAAGTACCGTCCCAGAACCGAGGTCAATAAGCTCAAGACAGAACTTAGAGGGTTACGAACCCAATGATTTGATATTACCACGTACGAAATGCGATTCACAGAATTGTGCCTATTGTGTCCGGGAGTGTTCGAAGATGAGGAAGAGAATATAGACGCGTTTGTGAAAGGATTACCGGAAAGAATCCAAGAAGATATAAGTTCACACGAGCCCGCCTCCATACAACAGGCATGTAGAATGGCTCACAAACTAGTGAACCAGATTGAGGAAAGAATTAAAGAACAGATGGCTGAAGAGGCCAATGTGAAGCAAGTCAAAAGAAAGTGGGAGGAAAACGGTGATAAGAATCACCAATATAACAACAACAGCAATTACAATAATAATCGCAACAATTATCCCAACAATCGCAACATCAATCGCAACTACAACAAACGGCCCAATAACAACAACAACAACAACAACAACAACAACAACAACAACAACAACAACAACAACAACAACAACAACAACAGCTACAACAATCATCCCAACAACAATAATAACTGCAACAACAACAACAATCAGAAGAAGCTATGCCAAAGGTGTGAAAAGTATCACTCGGGGTTCTGCACCAAGTTTTGCAACAAGTGTAAAAGAAATGGTCATAGCGTGGCAAAGTGTGAGGCCTACGGACCAGGGGTTAACAGAACGAAAGGAACAAATGGTGTCGAAACGAGTAATGGCGGAGCAAGTAGTGTCGGAGCAAGTTATGCCAATGTAGTTTGTTATAAATGTGGAAAATCGGGCCACATTATTAGAAATTGGTTGCTATGCTGTTCTAGCACACGTCGAGAAAGTACAAACTGAAGAAAAGAGCATCAATGATGTTCCCGTTGCAAAAGAATTTCCCGATGTATTTCCGAAAGAATTACCGGGACTACCTCCACATCGATCTGTTGAATTTCAAATAGATCTTGTACCAGGAGCTGCACCAATAGCTCGTGCTCCTTATAGACTCGCACCCAGCGAGATGAAAGAACTACAAAGCCAACTGCAAGAACTATTAGAACATGGTTTCATTCGACCAAGCACATCACCATGGGGAGCTCCTGTTTTGTTTGTCAAGAAAAAGGATGGTACATTTAGGTTGTGTATTGACTACAGAGAGTTGACCAAACTTACCATCAAAAACCGTTATCCACTGTCGATAATTGACGACTTATTTGATCAACTACAAGGCTCGTCGGTTTATTCGAAGATCGATTTACGTTCTGGATATCATCAAATGCGAGTAAAGGAGGAAGATATTCCAAAAACTGCTTTTAGGACGCGTTATGGTCATTATGAGTTTATGGTTATGCAGTTTGGATTGACTAACGCACCAGCTGTGTTCATGGACCTTATGAACCGAGTGTGTGGGCCATATCTTGACAAGTTTGTCATTGTTTTCATCGATGACATACTTATTTAATCAAAGAATGATCAAGAGCACGAAGAACATTTGAGAAAAGTGCTTGAAGTATTGAGGAAAGAAAAACTGTACGCTAAGTTTTTAAAGTGTGCATTTTGGTTGGAAGAAGTTCAATTCCTTGGTCACATAGTGAACAAAGAAGGTATCCAGGTGGACCCTACAAAGATTGAAACCGTTGAAAAGTGGGAAACCCCAAAAACTCCGAAGCATATACGTCAATTTTTAGGATTGGCTGGTTACTACAGAAGATTCATCCAAGATTTCTCCAAAATAGCAAAACCCTTGACTGCATTAACGCATAAAGGGAATAAATTTGAATGGAAGGATGAACAAGAGAAGGCGTTTCAATTATTGAAGAAAAAGCTAACTACGGCACCTATATTGTCATTGCCTGAAGGGAACGATGATTTGTGATTTATTGTGACGCATCAAAGCAAGGTCTCGGTTGTGTATTAATGCAACGGACGAAGGTGATTGCTTATGCGTCTAGACAATTGAAGATTCACGAGCAAAATTATACGACGCATGATTTGGAATTAGGAGCGGTTTTTTTTGCATTAAAAACTTGGAGGCACTACTTATATGGGGTCAAAAGTATTATATATACCGACCACAAATGTCTTCAACACATATTTAATCAGAAACAACTGAATATAAGGCAGTGTAGGTGGATTGAATTGTTGAATGATTACGACTTTGAGATTCGTTACCACCCGGGGAAGGCAAATGTGGTAGCTGACGCCTTGAGCAGAAAGGACAGAGAACCCATTCGAGTAAAATCTATGAATATAATGATTCACACTAACCTTACTACTCAAATAAAGGAGGCGCAACAAGGAGTTTTAAAAGAGGGAAATTTAAAGGATGAAATACCCAAAGGATCGGAGAAGCATCTTAATATTCGGGAAGACAGAACCCGGTATAGGGCTGAAAGAATTTGGGTACCAAAATTTGGAGATATGAGAGAAATGGTACTTAGAGAAGCTCATAAAACCAGATACTCAATACATCCTGGAACGGGGAAGATGTACAAGGATCTTAAGAAACATTTTTGGTGGCAAGGTATGAAAGCCGATATTGCTAAATATGTAGAAGAATGTTTGACGTGTTCTAAGGTCAAAGCTGAACATCAGAAACCATCAGGTCTACTTCAACAACCCGAAATCCCGGAATGGAAATGGGAAAACATTACCATGGATTTCAACACTAAATTGCCAAGGACTGCAAGTGGTTTTGATACTATTTGGGTAGTAGTTGATCATCTCACCAAATCAGCACACTTCCTGCCAATAAGAGAAGATGACAAGATGGAGAAGTTAGCACGACTATATTTGAAGGAAGTCGTCTCCAGACATGGAATACCAATCTCTATTATCTCTGATAGGGATGGCAGATTTATTTCAAGATTCTGGCAGACATTATAGCAAGCATTAGGAACTCGTCTAGATATGAGTACTACCTATCATCCACAAACTGATGGGCAGAGCGAAAGGACGATACAAACGCTTGAAGACATGCTACGAGCATGTGTTATTGATTTCAGAAACAGTTCGGATCGACATCTACCGTTAGCAGAATTTTCCTACAACAACAGCTACCATTCAAGCATTGAGATGGCGCCGTTTGAAGCAATTTATGGTAGAATGTGCAGGTCTCTGATTTGTTGGAGTGAAGTGGGGGATAGACAGATTACAGGTGTCATAACCCGACCTTAACCATAAGGACGATTACAATAACATATGATTTCATCGCGAGGTATTGACCTCTATATGCGACATTTTTCAAAAACTGCATTCGTTTTTACAATACAAACCACAGCTTTTATTATAAATACAAGGTTTAAACAACTTAATAATGATTATCGTTTAGCGATAATCTTAGACTTACAAACTTTACATGTGATAATAACAATACGACTTCCAATATATTTTACATTACAAATCCTCCGATATGCAGTTTTATTTTTGACACAAATATGCATACTCAAGATCTTGCTTAAATTCAACATGTTGCAGCGGAAGCTTTTAGTTATCACCTGAGAATAAACATGCTTAAAACGTCAACATAAAGTTGGTGAGATATAGGTTTAATGCCAGCAGCGTTATAAATATAGACCACAAGATTTCATATATAAACATTTTAATAAAAATATTCTAAGTTGTTGAGCAATTGATAACCCTACTTAACATTTAATCAACGTCGCATATTCCCTTTATTATGAAATCTTACTACACCGTACCAAGTGTAGTTACCGAAACGAAGTACTGTGCAACCGTTGAATACTGGTCGTCCAGTCCGGTTGGGGTTGTCAGGCCCGATAGATCTATCAACAGGATTCGCGTTTACAATACCTCATGTAAATAATAGTTACCAAGTTACAGGGAAGTATGCCAATGGTACAACTCAATGTAGAACATATATTTTTAATCACTTGTGTCCATAACGTAAATCATAAAATGCATGTATTCTCATCCCGAAATATTTAGAGTTTAAAAGTGGGACTATATACTCACTTTTGTCTTGAAGGTATTTAACTTGACTTGGTCTCCGATAGATATCACGAACCTAACCATATATATAATATATCAACATATTTTCTTTTTAAGTAATCGTTATATATATATATATATATATATATATATATATATATATATATATATATATATATATATATATATATATATATATATATATATATATATATATATATATATATATATATATATATATATATATATACTTTTAATATTTTCTTAGTCCGTAGTTAGCAGTCCGATGTTAGTGGTCCACAATTAGTTGCTTAAATAAAATAAATAAAGACCCCATCGTATTCGTATTGATCAGAATTAATCTCGACCCATGGTACCATGTTGTCAAGTGACGTGTTGCGTACATAAAGTACCGTGTTGTCAAATGACGTGTTGCGTACAATCATGAGGTCTTATGATTAATCTTCTCGTGTTGTTTACGGGTGGTCCTGAAATATATAAAATCAAATCATAAGTAAATATATATTAAATATTATGTTAATTAGCCAAGATATGATTAATCCGATTTTGTCATAATATGATATATTACAGGTCTTGAAGTGTTTTTAAAAATCAAATTAGAAGGATCTATTTAGTTTGCGAACAAGTTTGAAATCACTCAAACTATGTTCTTGTTGGTAAAATTTTACAACACAAAATAAGATAGCTATATAAATATGAATCGAATAAGGTTATGAATAAGGTTACTACCTCAAGTTACTTGGACAAAGCTACTGGAAAAGGTAAGAAAAATCTTGGAATCAAAAGAGTGGTGGAGTGGGATTGAAAGATTGGAAGTAATCTCATTGAAATCAGATGACTATATTAATACATTCTTGAGTAGGTAAATGAAGAGAGATTAGGGAGTGAATTAACTTGAAAGAAAATTGGAAATGAAATTGTATGTGTGTGTGTGCAAAATAGCATGATTATGGGATGGATATATAGGAGATTTCTTGCACAAAAGTCACACATGAGGTTAAATGGCTGGTTCTCACATGTAACATCATGTCTAGTGGCTGATCATTGAAGTTTATTGTTGGTATATACCAATAGTAAATACGTATAGAAGCTGGGTATGATACGGATACATATACCCTAGATATACTTGTAGAAATTTTGAGGAATCGGAACGAGAATTCAAATATGGACGGGTTTATAACTGTAAAAGAGGCTCAAAACTGGGCTTTTATTTTTGGGTCAAACCGGGCCAAAATAAAATTTTAAGACATTTTTAATAAAGCAATGTTGGGTCAAACTGGGTCGACCACAGCCAGGGGCTCTGCCCCTTAGACCCCAGCCAGGGGCTCTGTCCCTTGGACCCCGCTTATCGGGGGCGCTGCCCCCGAACCCCCGTCATAATCAAGATAAGTTCAAACAAGTGTGCACTCCGCACTTCCCCAAACTTGTTCGATATTTATCAAGATTATTTTGGTTACAAATTAATCCCATTACACTTAAATCATATTGGTGACATAGATCACCAACACATTATAGATTGTAAGTATATATATCAAAGAACGTTACATATAGTTATCGTTTTGAAAACTTAAGTTAGTGGTCTCAAAGTATACTTATAACTCATTGTTGTTAGTTCACAATGAAATGTTAAACCATCCTTAAATCATGTTAAATATGTATAGATATGTACATATACATAATCGTATAATTATCGTGTGTTATATAGTTCGTGATATCATCGGTCAAATTGGACGGTCAAACGTTGTGTGAAACTCTTTTCAAAAACATAAGTCTCAACAGTTTGGATTACTTATCATGTTGGTAAGGTTTAATTTATGTAAATATTAATCTCATAGGTATAAAATGATCGGAAAAATCCGGGTCGTTACAGTACCTACCCGTTAAATAAATTTCGTCCCGAAATTTTAAAATTGTACCTATTTTGCGTTCTCGGGAAACAAATGTGGGTACTTTCGTTTGATCTGATCCTCTCATTCCCAAGTAAACTCGGGACCCCTTCGAGTATTCCAACGAACCTTAACGATCGGTATGTTGCTCTGCTTGAGTTGTTTAACTTCACGGTCCATGATTTCGACTGGTTCTTCTATGAATTGTAGTTTCTCGTCGACTTGGATTTCTTCAAGAGGAATGGTGAGATCTTCCTTTGCAAGACATTTCTTAAGGTTTGATACGTGAAATGTATTATGTACTCCGGCGAGTTGTTGCGGTAACTCGAGTCGATAAGCTACCGGTCCAATGCGTTCGATGATCTTAACCGGGCCTACATACCTTGGGTTCAGTTTACCCCTTTTACCGAAATGTATTACACCTTTCCAAGGTGACACCTTTAACATAACCATGTCACTGATATGAAACTCTAATGGTTTCCTTCGAACATCGGCGTAGCTCTTTTGGCGACTACGGGCTGTTTTCAATCTCTCCTTGATTTGTACTATCTTCTCAGTCGTTTCGTGTATGATCTCGGGACCAGTTAATTGTCGATCTCCTACTTCATTGCAACAGATAGGGGATCTACACTTCCTTCCATACAGTGCTTCGAATGGTGCAGCTTTAATGCTTGCATGATAACTGTTATTATACGAGAATTCTGCTAATGGTAGATATTTATCCCATCCGTTTCCAAAATCGATCACACATGCCCTGAGCATGTCTTCAAGATTCTGAATTGTTCTTTCACTCTGCCCGTCAGTCTGTGGATGATATGCGGTGCTCATATCCAAACGAGTTCCCAGGGCCTCCTGTAGTGATTGCCAAAACTTTGATGTAAATCTACTATCACGACCGGATATAATGGAAATAGGTATTCCATGCCTTGAAACAATTTCCTTTATGTATAATCGTAATAGTTTCTCCATTCTATCCGTTTCCTTTATAGGCAAGAAATGTGCAGATTTGGTGAGACGATCAACTATTACCCAAATGGTGTCATAACCCCAGGCAGTCTTAGGTAACTTTGTGATGAAATCCATGGTAATTCCGTCCCATTTCCATTCTGGGATTTCTGGTTGTTGAAGTAACCCTGACGGCTTCTGTTGTTCTGCTTTGACTTTGGAACAAGTTAAACATTCCCCAACATATGTTGCAACGTCTGTCTTCAAATTAGGCCACCAATAATGCGTCTTAAGATCTTGATACATCTTTCCAACTCCAGGATGTATCGAGTATCTTGTCTTATGTTCCTCATTCAATATCAACTTCCTTAATCCACCCAACTTCGGTACCCAAATACGGTTTGCAAAATATCGAATTCCGTCTTCACGCATAACGAGTTGCTTCTCATACTTCTTCATTATTTCATTTCCTATGTTTTCTTTAGTAAGAGCTTCTCGTTGAGCCTCTTTGATTTGTGAGTTGAGATTCATGCGAATTTTTATGTTCATTGCTCGTACTAGAATTGGTTCCCGTTCCTTTCTGCTTAGAGCGTCGGCCACTACATTCGCTTTCCCGGGATGATAGCGAATCTCACAATCATAGTCGTTTATCAGCTCGACCCACCTACGTTGCCTCATGTTCAGCTGTTTCTGATCGAAGATACGTTGAAGGCTTTTATGATCGGTAAACACAGTGCATTTAACCCCATATAAGTAGTGTCTCCATATCTTCAATGCAAACACTACTACTCCCAATTCTAAATCATGCGTCGTATAATTCCGCTCATGAATCTTCAATTGTCGGGATGCGTATGCTATAACTTTCTTCCGTTGCATAAGGACGCAACCAAAACCTTGTCGCGAAGCGTCACAATATATCTCAAAATCATCGTTCCCTTCAGGTAACGATAAAATAGGTGCTGTAGTCAACTTCTTCTTCAGTAATTGAAATGCACTCTCCTGCTCAGAAGTCCATTCGTACTTCTTCCCTTTTTGTGTTAACGCTGTTAATGGTTTAGCTATTCGGGTTTATAACTGTAAAAGAGGCTCAAAACTGGGCTTTTATTTTTGGGTCAAACCGGGCAGCTCGACCCCAGCCAGGGGCTCTGCCCCTTGGACCCCGCTTATCGGGGGCACTGCCCCCGAACCCCCGTCATAATCAAGATAAGTTCAAACAAGTGTGCACTCCGCACTTCCCCAAACTTGTTCGATATTTATCAAGATTATTTTGGTTACAAATTAATCCCATTACACTTAAATCATATTGGTGACATAGATCACCAACACATTATAGATTGTAAGTATATATATCAAAGAACGTTACATATAGTTATCGTTTTGAAAACTTAAGTTAGTGGTCTCAAAGTATACTTATAACTCATTGTTGTTAGTTCACAATGAAATGTTAACCCATCCTTAAATCATGTTAAATATGTATATATATGTACATATACATAATCGTATAATTATCGTGTGTTATATAGTTCGTGATATCATCGGTCAAATTGGACGGTCAAACGTTGTGTGAAACTCTTTTCAAAAACATAAGTCTCAACACTTTGGATTACTTATCATGTTGGTAAGGCTTAATTTATGTAAATATTAATCTCATAGGTATAAAATGATCGGAAAAATCCGGGTCGTTACAACAGGTCCGGAGATAATACAAGAAACTACCGAGAAGATCATCCAAATTCAACAACGGTTGAAAACTGCCCAAAGTCGACAAAAGAGCTACGCTGACATTAAAAGAAAAGATATAGAATTTGAAATTGGAGAGGTGGCCATGCTTAAAGTTGCACCTTGGAAAGGCGTTGTTCGATTTGGTAAACGAGGGAAATTAAATCCAAGGTATATTGGACCATTCAAGATTATTGATCGTGTCGGACCTGTAGCTTACCGACTGGAGTTACCTCAACAACTCGCGGCTGTACATAAAACTTTCCACGTCTCGAATTTGAAGAAATGTTTTGCTAAAGAAGATCTCACTATTCCGTTAGATGAAATCCAAATCAACGAAAAACTTCAATTTATCGAAGAACCCGTCGAAATAATGGATCGTGAGGTTAAAAGACTTAAGCAAAAAAAGATACCAATTGTTAAGGTTCGATGGAATGCACGTAGAGGACCCGAGTTCACCTGGGAACGAGAAGATCAGATGAAGAAGAAATTCCCGCATTTATTTCCATAAGATACGTCAACACCTCCAACTGCTTAAAATTTCGGGACGAAATTTATTTAACGGGTAGGTACTGTAGTGACCCGAACTTTTCCATGTTTATATATATTAAATGAAATTGTTATTTACATGATTAAGTGTTTCCAACATGTTAAGCAATCAACTTATTAAGACTTGATTAATTGAAATAGGTTTCATAAAGACAATTGACCACCCAAGTTGACCGGTGATTCACGAACGTTAAAACTTGTAAAAACTATACGATGACATATATATGATTATATATATAGTTAACATGATTTTATTATAAGTATGTATCTCATTAGGTATTTTAACAATGAGTTATATACATAAAAATGAGACTATTAATTTAAGAAACTCGGAAACGATATATATAACGATTATCGTTATAACAACGTCTTACTAGGTACATATGAATCATATTAAGATATTGATACACTTGGTTAATTATGTTAAATGAAAAGTAAATATATTATTAAGTGTATTAACAATGAAATACATATGTAAAAATAAGACTACTAACTTAATGATTTCGAAACGAGACATATATGTAACGATTATCGTTGTAACGACATTTAACTGTATATATATCATACTAAGATATATTATATATCATAATATCATGATAATATAACAATTTAACATCTCATTTGTTATAATAAATAATGGGTTAACAACATTCAACAAGATCGTTAACCTAAAGGTTTCAAAACAACATTTACATGTAACGACTAACGATGACTTAACGACTCAGTTAAAATGTATATACATGTAGTATTTTAATATGTATTCATAAACTTTTGAAAGACTTCAAGACACTTATCAAAATACTTCTACTTAACAAAAATGCTTACAATTACATCCTCGTTCAGTTTCATCAACAATTCTACTCTATGCACCCGTATTCGTACTCGTACAATACACAGCTTTTAGATGTATGTACTATTGGTATATACACTCCAATGATCAGCTCTTAGCAGCCCATGTGAGTCACCTAACACATGTGGGAACCATCATTTGGCAACTAGCATAAAATATCTCATAAAATTACAAAAATATGAGTAATCATTCATGACTTATTTACATGAAAACAAAATTACATATCCTTTATATCTAATCCATACACCAACGACCAAAAACACCTACAAACACTTTCATTCTTCAATTTTCTTCATCTAATTGATCTCTCTTAAGTTCTATCTTCAAGTTCTAAGTGTTCTTCATAAATTCCAAAAGTTCTAGTTTCATAAAATCAAGAATACTTCCAAGATTGCAAGTTTACTTCCAAGTTTTCTAAATCCATTCCAAGTAATCATCCAAGATCAAGAAACCTTTGTTACTTACAGTAGGTTATCTTTCTAATACAAGGTAATAATCATATTCAAACTTTAATTCAATTTCTATAACTATAACAATCTTATTTCGAGTGGAAATCTTACTTGAAATTGTTTTCGTGTCATGATTCTGCTTCAAGAACTTTCAAGCCATCCAATGATCCTTTGAAGCTAGATCTACTTTTCTAATTTCCAGTAGGTTTATCCAAGGAACTTGAGGTAGTAATGATGTTCATAACATCATTCGATTCATACATATAAAGCTATCTTATTCGAAGGTTTAAACTTGTAATCACTAGAACATAGTTTAGTTAATTCTAAACTTGTTCGCAAATAAAAGTTAATCCTTCTAACTTGACTTTTAAAATCAACTAAACACATGTTCTGTATCTATATGATATGCTAACTTAATGATTTAAAACCTGGAAACACGAAAAACAACGTAAAACCGGATTTACGCCGTCGTAGTAACACCGCGGGCTGTTTTGGGTTAGTTAATTAAAAACTATGATAAACCTTGATTTAAAAGTTGTTATTCTGAGAAAATGATTTTTATTATGAACATGAAACTATATCCAAAAATTATGATTAAACTCAAAGTGGAAGTATGTTTTCTAAAATGGTCATCTAGACGTCGTTCTTTCGACTGAAATGACTACCTTTACAAAAACGACTTGTAACTTATTTTTCTGACTATAAACCTATACTTTTTCTGTTTAGATTCATAAAATAGAGTTCAATATAAAACCATAGCAATTTGATTCACTCAAAACGGATTTAAAATGAAGAAGTTATGGGAAAAACAAGATTGGATAATTTTTCTCATTTTAGCTACGTGAAAATTGGTAACAAATCTATTCCAACCATAACTTAATCAACTTGTATTGTATATTATGTAATCTTGAGATACCATAGACACGTATACAATGTTTTGACCTATCATATCGACACATCTATATATATTTCGGAACAACCATAGACACTCTATATGTGAATGTTGGAGTTAGCTATATAGGGTTGAGGTTGATTCCAAAATATATATAGTGAATGTTGGAGTTAGCTATATAGAGTTGTGATCAATACTGAGATACGTATACACTGGGTTGTGGATTGATTCAAGATAATATTTATCGATTTATTTCTGTACATCTAACTGTGGACAACTAGTTGTACGTTACTAACGAGGACAGCTGACTTAATAAACTTAAAACATCAAAATATATTAAAAGTGTTGTAAATATATTTTGAACATACTTTGATATATATGTATATATTGTTATAGGTTCGTGAATCAACCAGTGGCCAAGTCTTACTTCCCGACGAAGTAAAAATCTGTGAAAGTGAGTTATAGTCCCACTTTTAAAATCTAATATTTTTGGGATGAGAATACATGCAGGTTTTATAAATGATTTACAAAATAGACACAAGTACGTGAAACTACATTCTATGGTTGAATTATCGAAATCGTATATGCCCCTTTTTATTAAGTCTGGTAATCTAAGAATTAGGGAACAGACACCCTAATTGACGCGAATCCTAAAGATAGATCTATTGGGCCTAACAAACCCCATCCAAAGTACCGGATGCTTTAGTACTTCGAAATTTATATCATATCCAAAGGGTGTCCCGGAATGATGGGGATATTCTTATATATGCATCTTGTTAATGTCGGTTACCAGGTGTTCACCATATGAATGATTTTTATCTCTATGTATGGGATGTGTATTGAAATATGAAATCTTGTGGTCTATTGTTACGATTTGATATATATAGGTTAAACCTATAACTCACCAACATTTTTGTTGACGTTTAAAGCATGTTTATTCTCAGGTGAATACTAAGAGCTTCCGCTGTTGCATACTAAAATAAGGACAAGATTTGGAGTCCATGTTTGTATGATATTGTGTAAAAACTGCATTCAAGAAACTGATTTCGATGTAACATATTTGTATTGTAAACCATTATGTAATGGTCATGTGTAAACAGGATATTTTAGATTATCATTATTTGATAATCTACGTAAAGCTTTTTAAACCTTTATTTATGAAATAAAGGTTATGGTTTGTTTTAAAAATGAATGCAGTCTTTGAAAAACGTCTCATATAGAGGTCAAAACCTCGCAACGAAATCAATTAATATGGAACGTTTTTAATCAATAAGAACGGGACATTTCACTTTTGGCCTCGATCACAAAGAGTAGCGTAACATCGCGCCCTGCTACACCATAGTGAATCCTAATGGATAACACTAACCATCAACACACGCTCTTTTGGCCTCGATCACAACGAGTAGTGTAACATCGCGCACTGCTACAATTTAGTGAATCCTAATGGATAACACTAACCATACCACCGCGAACAATTAAATCTTATACATATATGCATAATCGTTCTACTCACTAGGACACTATCGCATTCAATGTCCTACGGGTCTCACTTGTCCGAGCTTAACAAACCTAGTACTCCCAAATGCCTAAACAACAAAAGACTCACACAACAGAGTCAAGGCACGACACATTAACCACACACTCTACCGAATGCAACACAAAACCGCAAACGTAAGCCGACCGCTCGCCACAAATTATCTTCGACGGAGAATAAAGTCTAGCTAAGGCTTACATGCATACCCCATGCTATAACAAAACGTACAATATACGAATATCACATTAAAGGTACCTGAACGTCTCCTCGCGAAACCCGCCCCTGCTAGCTTGGGATACTCTGCCTTACGATGTCCTTCTTCACGGCAATTGAAACACACAATGCCATTACCTCTCGATACCGGGCACTCCTAGCACTCGTGCCCTCTTTTTCCAAAATTGAAACATCTAGAGGCACTAGTATCCAACACTCCTTTCCTTCCGCTACCCGTGCTATTAATAGCACTTTTAGCCTTCTTGCTCGGAGCGCTGTACAAATTACCCCTTCTCTCACCCGAAGTATTACCAACCATCGTAGGAGCATACGATTCAAAACCCTTAGCCATGGCAAATAACTTAGCAAAAGAGTCCACTTGCCCAATGCTAATTTTCCCTCAGAAATCATCATTTAAAATGTTAAGGAAGTCCTCCATCAACATCCTATCGTTATTGTTATACTCGGGGAAAAATTGAGTCTTAGACAAAAAGGTAGCCCTAAGAGTATTTAGGTCCATAAACCCTTGTCGCAAACTTCGTAACTCATCATGCATCCGCGATAAATTGGGTTGTGTTCAGAACACCTCAAAGAATACCTTCTTAAAATCGTCCCACGACAACCTCATGAATGATTCTTCACCAACGATATCAATCTTCCCATCCAACCAATTTTTTGCATTACCCCGCAACAAACTAGTAGCAAGTCTCGTTTTCTTGTTCGGAGGACATTCACTTGTACGAAAACACCCTTTGACATCCGAAACTCAACCGGTACTTACCACAGGATCAGGATCCCCGTAGTACATGGGAGGTTTAGTCACTCTAAAGTTCTTGTAACAAAACTCCTTTTCACCATCACCATGAGATTTGAGAAACCCCATTTCGAACTCTTCTCGAAGCACACTCATCCGTTCCTTAATCGCGGATTCAATCTTAATCGTCATCTCATCATTGTCATTTCGTTCTACATTTGAAGTCCCGCTTCTCGTCGTCATACTAAAGAATACAAATCGATCAAATAGCGAAACGCAAACAAATCACACACAACACTACCCCATCTTGATTAACACCCATCGTACATCACTTATTAGACATGATTTGCACTCGTAACAATGGTAGCTAGTCAATATTACGTGTACATGCCGTCTCAACTCATTAGTACAACGACTATCTTACTCGATGAAATACACAAACACAAACACAAACTCAACGTGATATAAACACACACAAGAGTAATATCACAACACAATCATAATCCTAGTTAGTTCACCTACATGCTAAGGCACTAACCAATCCCCGTCTCACTCATTCTCCTACAAGTCCCGTAACAAATAAGCACACACAAAAGTCTATGTCTAGGTACCTATCTCAAGCTACCTAAATTCCTTAGACCATGCTCTGATACCTCTTGAAACGACCCAACCCGTCATTTTTCGGCCCATAAATTTTTCTTCCTTTCTTTCATAATACATTAATCTTATTATCATTAAGGTCCCATTTATATTTCCAAAACGCTTCCATTACAATAGTAAGTTTGGACAACTTTAAAAAGTTTAATACATAAGTTTAAATATCCAAACGGGCTTACAATAGTTACCAAAACCCGTTTACATCATCAAAAGATAATTTCGACCCGACTAGTTTAATTTCCAAAAACACCGAACATGGTGATTGGAAAAACACTATCCAATCCTAAACCGATCTGAAAGCACGTCTTCTAAAGCAACCTACCAAAGTCCACTAGTTCCCACGCTTACCCGAGCAGCCACCTTGCAAACCTATAAAAATAATATCAATGAGTGGGTAAGCTATAAAGCTTAGTAAGGATAAACATACTATATACATACATATGCATAAAATGAATACGTATCAACAACACAAGTAATAAACAAATACCGCATCCTTGTATAACTAAGCAAAGCTATACATAACGTACCACCATGTCAAATCCGCAAGATTAGCTACAACGCAACAATATATATATATATATATATATATATATATATATATATATATATATATATATATATATATATATATATATACATCTATCCAAAACCCCAAGGTTAACCCCTTAACCTCAAACTCATGAAGGCCGGCCGAAACCACACGCGCCCAGTGAATCTGAAACCATACGCGATTCACCACCTTCACCTCGACAATAATAGGGTTGGCTGAAACCACACGCGCCCCAGTGAATCTGAAACTACACGCAATTTACTACCCTAAGTCATCATCATTAATGGGAATATCCGAAACCACACGCGACATCGTGAATCCAAAACCACACGTAATTTACTAGTGAAGCCGAAACCACACGCGAATCACTACCCATATCACCTCAACAACAATAACGGGGTTGAACTACTTGCCAACGTGAATCCGATACGCCCGAGATTCACTACCTCACGGGTGGTGACCCAAAACGCATAAAGATGCCACGTGGACCCAAAACTCATAGAGTCCATCATCTTACACACATGTAAAGTGAATCCAAATGCCAATGATCACTCTACCTCACCCGCACCCATCCTATGCACACATACGCATATAATATATTTACACTCACCTTAGCGCCTTGATGAATGCAACCAAATAATCTGCAACACGTCAAGGGAAAGTATCTATTCCATTTATCACATAACAAACAACACAATTAGGGTAGATTACAGTGACGACCCTGAAATTTTTGACTAATTTTAAACCAAACTCTCGATACGATTTAATATTTTTGACACAATAAGTAAAGTCTGTTAGGTTGAGTCTCAAAAATTTTGAACTATTTTATTTCATTCATTTAACCTCGACCGGTTTCGACGATTCACGAACAATTAATTGTAAATAGATATGTGAGTATATATATATATATGTATATATATAAAAATAATAATTGGAAATATAATATTAAATATTATATGTTGTTGTTATTAAAAATTAATTATGTAAAATAAAATAAAGATAAGATATTATAATAATTATTATTTAAAACATATCTATATATAAATAAAGTAGATTAAAAATAAAATATTAATGATTGAAATACTCGTTGGACGTTTCGATTATTATTTAGAGAAGTTTAATTCGAACTTATGTAATTTTAAAATAAACGGTGATCTAAAAATAAGTTATATAAATTTTAGCTTTATTAGAAGTATATTTAGAATCTATTTAATTGATTTTAAAAATATTTATATTTTAGTTAGGATCGAGCTCTAATGATAGGTCAAATTTATATGATTTATATTAAACAAGTTTAACTTTGAACTTATGAAAAGTTGAAAATAAACGTTGGACCATGATTAAGATTTATAAATTCTAAGTTTGCTAAAAATTTATTTAGATACCTTGAGTTAAGTCTTGATACTCCGTACAGATATTTGGAATTAAAAAAAAGTAATTGACAAACCTTTTTAATCAAATTTTTCACATTTAATGAATAAAATTAATAGATATATTTAATGTAAAAATTTGGGATATTTCTGAGAACCTTTATCCGCCATTATTTATCAACGGGGTACGATATAAAATCCTATTAAAACTGTCGGCACAAGGAAATAACAATTGAGAAGGCTGCTTTGCTGTATCAATCCTTTCCCACATTTCTTTTCAATCACATATTAATTTATTATTATATTGTTATTCTGTTACCTATCTTTGTTCAATCAACACAAACATCCACAGATTATAATTGAGAATTGAATGATGATATTACTGTTTGTTACTATTTCCTTTTTGAAAACTGCATTCTATATATGAATATATATAATATATAATATATATATATATACATAGCATACATATTGATAATAGCATCCGGGAACTACACTTCTTCTTCTTCTTCTATTATTCTTCTTGACAACCGGCAACCATCACAACCCTCCTCACTACCTACAATCTTCATCATCACCACCGAAACTAATCACAATGTTTAGTTACCATTTTCGTTTCTTATTTAAATCATCAAACCACAAAACACCACCAATCACCATCACTCACTACAACTAATGATGCAACTCGTATGTGTTTCTGTTATAGTCAACACCCACGAACAAACCACCACCATCTGTGTCGATTGATACAACCGGTCTGTTTTGGTTTTGCTGTGTACCACCACTTATATTTTTCTGTTCGATTGACAACCAAACACAGTCATCACCTACCACAAAGCTCGATCACCACAAACGACCTTCCAACACCATCTCCTTTCTCTTTTTCTTCGTGATCACCTCCTTCCTTTCTCTTCTCTTAACCGAAGCATAAACCACCATTAAAACACCAAAGGACAGGAAATGAAAATGTTTCTGTCTAGTCTCATTCGAATGGTTATGGATAGTGATTAAACTAATGTTGCTTTGTCAACCACCACCAAACTCGTTACCCTATTGATATTTCTGTTTGATTCGAAAAACTGCTCATGTTTGCAGCTCCCTCACGATCACCATGTACCCCCACCATTACCATCATAAACCACCGAAAACCAACCACACCTACAACAACCACCGTAACCCACCATTGAACCACCCTTTCTCTTCTCTCTCACCTGCAATTCGCTACTGTTACGCTTGTTTTTTTCCGGATTCAACTAAACCCAAAACTATTACAGTCGTGTTTACAACCCTAAAACCACCAAGAAACTTTCTACTTTGCTGCTACTCTCGTTCGTTTCTTTTATTTTGATACAATATTACAGTAAAATAATCACTGTTGTCATTGCTGTTAATTTTTTTTCTATTTCTGTTAACTAATACCAGTTACAGTAGCAAAGGAAAGGAATACGATATAGACTGATGATGAATAATGAGTTACGATAACAATGACGATGATGATGAAACCGATAAATAATGATGTGATATTGAAGGAATTAAGATGATGATAAACGATTCCCTTTTGTTTCCTATTTTTTTCTGCCGACATTAAACCTCAACAATGGCCGACCAGTGGATTGATGGGGCTGTATATATATTTTTTTCTTATTTTGGACTTTCAATCTGGGCTTATTAAAATGCATGTTGGGCCGAGAATTCTGTTGGGCCGTGTTTTATTGATTTTGTTGGGCCAAGATTCATGTTGGGCCGTATTAATTTGTATTTGGGCTGTTATGATCTTCGTTTGGAATTTGGTCGATTAATATTTTAAGAATAAGATGATGAAAAAGGAATACGAGTTAAATCAATAAAGGTGTAGTTTAATTCAGAAAAATAGTAATGGACGAGTAGTTTGGGTGTGTTTGTGGGTTAGCGAGAGGTCGGAGGTTCGAGCTCGGGCGCAGGCAGTTTATTTATTTTTTTGATGCTCTTTCTATTAAGGTAGTTATTATTATTATTACTATTATTTTTATTATTATTAATTATTATTGTTATATGATTAATATTATTATCATTCATAATAAGTATTAGCACTAAGTATTATAAGTAATATTATTATTATTATTATTCTTTTTATCATTATTATTATTAAAATAAGTATTATTAGTATTAATATCATTATTATTATCATTATCAGTAAAATTATTATTAATATAGTTATTATAGTTGTTATTATTACTACTATTATTATTATTATCATTTTTATTATCAAAAATATTAAAAAAACATCATTTTTATTATTGTTATCATTTTTATTATTATTATCAGTATTAGAAAATTATCATTTTTTATCAAAAATTATTATTATTATTATCATAATTATTATTAGTATTATACTTAGTGACATTATTATTATTTTTATCATTATTATTATTACTATAATTATTATTATTATCATTAGTATTATTATTATTATTAATCAAATACACCTTTTATTTATTATTATTAATATTATTTTGCCAAATAAATATTTGTTATATAAAAATATATTTAAATACATATGACATAACTATATTAATATTTTTATAATAAATACCAATTATGTATCTCAGGTATATAGAATAATAATAGTTAATTAAGTTATTAATGAAACATATAATTTACTAAAATAACAAATAAAACATAAATTTGTTCGATTACAATTATATGTGTTAATATATATACAAATGATATAGGTTCGTGAATCTGAGGCCAACCTTGCATTGTTCAGTTCTGTCGTATGCATATTTTTACTATAAAATATCGTATGATGAGTTCATTTTATTCCCTTTTACGCTTTATATTTTTGGGACTGAGAATACATGGGCTGTTTTTACAACTGTTTTATTAAATGCCTTTGAAATCTATATTTTTGGACTGAGATTACATGAGATGCTTTTATAAATGTTTAACGAGATAGACACAAGCAAAATATTCCTCGAATAAATTATTATACAGATAGAAATTCTGTTGATTATTATTGAATTAGTTGGACATTTTAATTGCCACTAATTGATGTAAATATTTCCCCTTGATTATTATAGCTTGGCAACCTAAGAATTAGGAAATGGGTATTGCCCCTAATTCACGCGAATCCTAAAGGTAGCTACCGGGTTTAACATCCCTACCTAGAATGTTCACTAGACGGAAGAGCTAGTGGGCGTGGTGTTTAGTACTTTGAGGTTTATATATTTATTACAGACTGAAAGTTCTATTTATTTTGAGGATATTTATGATGCGCATTAAATGTTAAGGTCGGTTACCAAGCAAAGAAAGCAAAGTGAATGTTATATATCGAGAGAATGATTTTTATACACAAGTTATGTGTATGATATTTTGTACACAAGATATGTGTACGGTTATTAAGCATTTTGAAAAATGATTTCGTACACGAGATATGTGTACTGTGTTTAAAGGAAATCGCATGTACATTATAGGTGGGTGTAGGATTCGGGCCCATTTGTACCACGCATATTTAAATCTTGTGTTCTATCAAAATTATGAATTTTATTGTTTAATGATAAACCTATGAACTCACCCACCTTTTGGTTGACACTTTTAAAACATGTTTATTCTCAGGTCTGAAAGAAATCTTTCGCTGTGCATTTGCTCATTTAAAAGATGTTACATGCAGTCGTTCATGGCATATAGAGGTCAGAACCTCGCAATGGGACCATCTGTTGAAGACTTCATCCAGGAGGATAAGGATGGGTCATTATAGGTGGTATCAGAGCGGTGGTCTTAGCAAACCAGTTCTTGCGTTAGTGAGTCTGGACTTCGACCTAGTAGTTGTTAGGATACATTAATGAGTCTAGAATTGGACCTTGTCTGTATGTCAAAAGTTTTGCATATCATTTCTTGTCGAAAAATATCTACTTATCATTTTCAGTCTCTACATGTTCTATTGTAATTATTGCATAGATAGTGTACAGACGAATTCATATTTCATCACATTAGACCTTGTCTGACACGTTTCCTTAATTCCCTCCGCAATCTACGGGATCTCCTGTACTATATATATGTGTTAAATATTCTATGTAATTAGAATATCATCCGATATCTGAAAATCATTACATATCAAAAATTACTTCATTGATTGTACAATGATGGATCTAGCAATAAGTTCGAGTCCCTCGGATTCCGATAGCTATTCCGATATGGATTTCCACTCGGGCTCCGAAGGCAGTGTAACCGGAAGGGATCAACCAATTAGTTATCCTCTACTCTGGATGGATTGGGGATGGGTTCGTAGTCGACTTAATCAATGGAGACAAGAAGAAGGCGATCCTTTCCACCACCAACACGCACTCTTCGATTAGAACCTGAAGCACTTACTGACGAACCAATCCGAAACACCATTTTCACCCTCATTTCCAGAATAGCTCGCAACGATTACGTAATATCTAATATTCTAAATCTTATTCATCTACTCGTTCCAACCACCAATCATCCCGGAATAATAGAAGAAGTCAACGAGCTTCGCGCCCGAGTAACAACTTTAGAGAATATGGTGACAACTTACAAGCACCAGCAACATCACCATCACCAACAGTACCACCGACATCAGCATCGACAACACCTGTACCATCAACAAAACAAGCCTCAACATCACATGCCTCAACATCACATTCTATACCTCGAACATAATCTTCGTTCTACATCTTGTTCTACATCAATTTTCTTCGTCCTACATCTTGTTCTACATCGATTATTTTCGTTCTACATATCATTCTACATCATTTATCTTCGTTCTACATGGCGATTATGTAATCTCTAATGTTTTAGAGATTATGTATTCTAGTTCTAACGGTAAATCAAATGAGTTTAATATTATATTGACTCATTAAATCCATGAATACATCTGAAGAAAATATATATGTATATATATATATATATATATATATATATATATATATATATATATATATATATATATATATATATATATATATATATATATATATATTTTCATAAAGATTGTAATTAAAAATTCTTTTGTACAAACTGTTAATGGTGAAAATATTTAACGGGTAGGTAATACCCGAGGAATATTTAGATTTCACATTAATAAGTTACACTGTACATCCTTCAATTCAGATTCAGCAGTCATCAACAATACTGCTCAAATCCACAAACATACGTATTCGTTCACCAAAGAACAACTATTTTTCATTCAAATTCAGTTTCATATTCGGATTTTGACCGATCAGAATCCAAGTCAAGATTTGACAAGTGGCATAATGAAGAAAATAATGGACAAAATAAAATTTATTAGTAACCAATTAATTAAATACGTAAAATTTCTTTATCATCTTCTGATTTTAAATAAATTTAAATTTTAAGATTATATATTGGACTATTAGACTATTGGACTACTAACAGTGGACAATTAAAAAGTATAAAAAATAGGAAATATTAATTATAACATTTTGATTTAAAATATCGTTAATAAGTTACATCTTCTACAGTTAAACATCTCTTCAAGTTGCCACTTGATTTCATCCTAAACATTCTATGTATCTTGACGATTACAATCTACGTTCAAACCCTTCACAATTCTTGAAACACCTCAGATTGATAACCAACGATTCAATTATGATAACTTTGAATGCTGATGAAGCAGCAAAACTGTAGATGGTCTTAATGGCCAAAAGTTTGAAGATAAAGAATGGAGTGTTGGAAACACTCAATAGAAAATTGGTACTGGAAAGCGGATTATGCAAAACTATAAAGGAGAATGTGGACAAATCACAAGGACTAAACCTGTACCTAACGAATTCAAATGATTCTGTATCTGATGAACTCTTCAGCGAATATCTTGCTCCTTATTTATTCTAAATCCTTGCAGAAGGATTTTCTTCCTCAACCTTAGATCTTAGAAATTCCAAAATATCGTCATAAATATCTTCGATAATTCAGAGGATATTTTCATAAATTTCCTTTTCAAGAAATTATCTATCTCCTCGTGCTATCTATGTTACATCATAAAAGAAATTGTTTTAGTTTCTATCTTTCTGTAAAATTTGAGTTTAATTTATGAATGGTTTCTCGAGAAGTGTAGGGAATTGAAGCATGAGTTAGTATAATATAATGACGCTTAGCCAACGTGATTATATTACAGTAAGTCATGCTGAATTTCTAATGGAACGCAATGATTCACAGACTATACCGTCATCATGTACCACGTTACATAACTCTTTCATTCTACTTAACCTCTGAACATATCAAGAAAATATATTCTTTATAGTTCCATCTTTCCCAGATATTCTTGGTAATTTGACAAATCAATTCGTGCTATTACCTTTCTTTTATGCTTATAATCTTAGTTATGTTCTTTTAAACTTCATACCTACAAACCGAGATGTCTTGATCGCTTTACTTAAGGTTGAGAAGAGAAAACAAAAGCATAGAGCTTCAAAATATGAATAGGAGTATAAATCACAGCAAATAGAGAGATCATTAACCGTGGATATCAATAATTATAGAAAGACAGATGCAAGGAAGGACTATGAAAACCACTACCTCAAGGGCAAAGTAGAAGTAAACAGATTCATCCTGTGGGAGTTGGAATAGAAGGATGATTGTAGCGATAGTCAGGAAAATATCAAGGATCAGAACTGGATTAAGCATTTTGGAAAATGATTTCGTACACGAGATATGCGTACTGTATTTAAAGGAAATCGCATGTACATTACAGGTGGGTGTAGGATTCGGGCCCATTTGTACCATGCATATTTAAATCTTGTGGTCTGTCAAAATTATGAATTTTATTGTTTATGATAAACCTATGAACTCACCGACCTTTTGGTTGACACTTTTAAAACATGTTTATTCTCAGGTCTGAAAGAAATCTTCCGCCGTGCATTTGCTCATTTAAAAGATGTTACATGGAGTCATTCATGGCATATAGAGGTCAGAACCTCGCAATGGGACCATCTGTTGAAGACTTCGACCAGGTGGATAAGGACGGGTCGTTATAATTACAAACCAACCCAAATTGACACTTAGTGCAATTTGACCCAAATGCACTTCCAAGCACAAACCGTGCCCAAACTAACCAATAATCACTAACACTAGTGAAAATGGTCCTACTATGTCAATTAAACTAAAACACAAGTATTAATACTTGTCTTTCCCCAATTTGACCCATAAACCCCAAATTTGACCCATTTCAAAATTAGGCTTCCAAATACACCCAAATGGGTTCTAATACTTCCATAATCACTAACACTAGTGATTATACTCAATTTACAAGCCCTAAAATGGCCAATAGTCAATCAACCCAAAACCCACCAATATTTAGTCTAAAACACACTTACTAGCAATAACAAACTCACTTCATGAGCATCAATGGGTTTCTCATCAATTCAAGTTCGAACCCTAACTTTGAATATCAAATTAAATAATGAAATTCAGAGTTAGAAGTTACCACCACTACCAAAATGTTGCCAAGAATGTGATGAGCAACTTAAACACTAGCACTTTGGTGAGATTTCCACTTCTTCTTCTCCAAATCAAGCTCTCTCTCTCTCTCTCTAAAACTCTCTTTCATGTACTAAGATAGGATGAGATGGTTTTGTGTGGGTGAAAATGAGATTCAAACTGAGGTTAGATCAGTTCTCAAGCATATAACCCGTTCACAAGTGAAAAGACCCAAATACCCCTCAAATAAGCCATAAAAACGGGTTAAAATGTCCTTGTCTGACGAATCTCGCGACAGCGAGGTCCAGGGTCACGACCGCGATCATTGAAACTCAAAATAGCCGATTTCCTGACCAAATCTCGCGATCGCATTGAAAATCTCGTGACCGCATTGTACCCCATTTCAGCATTTTTGGTGAAACTTGTTTTAGTCGTAACTTTCAAACCGTAACTCCGTTTTTGATGAATAAAATATCGTTGGAAATTTAATAAGGTCTAATTTCCAATGGTAAATTTCTAAAACATTAACTCAAACTTTATTTGGGGTTAAAAGATACGATTACCTACCTCGTAACTCAAATGATATTCATGTTTTAACATTTAACAAACCCAACTTCGTGTCTAGGAACCTAAACACCACCACAAGCAACAAGTTACAAAAAACGGGGTGTTACATGGTAAGTGTTTGAGGATTCTCAAACCCTAACCCTTAGGGCTCACATAAGGAATCTTTGGGTTGGTTTATAAACAAGGTTTGGTTATTGATGTAACCAGCTAGTACAACCTTAGCTTGTTCAGTTCTATAGAGTTTTTATTCAATTTGACTTAGATGAGACCGAAACTCTAAGTTCTCTTGTGCCATCTTAGAGCATTCTAAAGTTTTCTCAGCAAGGTTGTTTGGCGGTTTTCTTATCTTTTGTTCTAAGGTTTCTAGGAGTAGCTTCTTGGAGTCTATTAGATTCTTAAATTCCTTTTCGGCATTGCCAATATTTTCTGTAAGAACCTCATTTCTTAACTTAAAGTCTGTTCTTTCTATGCGTAGAGGTTTTACACTAGGTTCTAGCTCTTTACGTTCTGCTACTTTCTCAGCTATATTCTTTTGAAGATTCAGGTATGCATTGTTTGATACTTTGATTTTCAAGTCAGCTTTTAACCTATAATTCTCATTTTGTAGTCCACTAATTTGACTAGGAAAAGATCTAAGGTCTCTACTCATTTTGGGAAAGTTTTCAACATACATGTCAGGCAGTTCATGAATCTCTCTATCTTCATTACTAGAGAGATGTTCAGTACTAATAGGTGCATTCAGTTGGACAGATGGGTCAGTGTGCGGATCACTAGGTGTTTCATGATATTCATGCAAAACATCATATATAACTTTAGAATTGTTATGTACAGAGTTATAATATTCATGATTTACATCAGTGTAAAGTTGTACCTCTTCCTCAACATCAAAAGTCATGTGATCAGGTGCACTAGACATGTTGGTTAGCTAGACCACATTGGCATGATTTTGCTCCTGTTCACTGTCTGGCCAGTTTAGCCAAATATCATCGAAAGCCTTAAGGACCTTATCCCTTTTCAACATCTTGTGCCAATAACATCTTCTTTTTATAGTACTCGGCATCTTTTCATTTGGGAAGTCTGCAGTCTCAAGCAAAATGACCTGGTTTACCACAGTTGAAACACACATTATCAGAGTCCTTATTTTCAGGGACTCGGTATTGAGTGGTTGAGGTTCCATGCCTTTTGTAGTATGAAGCGCTGGATTAGGTCCTGTTTGTAGTGACCCGAACTTTTCCATGTTTATATATATATTAAATGAAATTGTTATTTACATGATTAAGTGTTTCCAACATGTTAAGCAATCAAACTTGTTAAGACTTGATTAATTGAAATAGGTTTCATATAGACAATTGACCACCCAAGTTGACCGGTGATTCACGAACGTTTAAACTTGTAAAAACTATACGATGACATATATATGGTTATATATATAGTTAACATGATTTTATTATAAGTATGTATCTCATTAGGTATTTTAACAATGAGTTATATACATAAAAATGAGACTATTAATTTAAGAAACTCGAAAACGATATATATAACGATTATCGTTATAACAACGTCTTACTAGGTACATATGAATCATATTAAGATATTGATACACTTGGTTAATTATGTTAAATGATAAGCAAATATATTATTAAGTGTATTAACAATGAAATACATATGTAAAAATAAGACTACTAACTTAATGATTTCGAAACGAGACATATATGTAACGATTATCGTTGTAACGACATTTACCTGTATATATATCATACTAAGATATATTATATATCATAATATCATGATAATATAACAATTTAACATCTCATTTGTTATAATAAACAATGGGTTAACAATATTCAACAAGATCGTTAACCTAAATGTTTCAAAACAACATTTACATGTAACGACTAACGATGACTTAACGACTCAGTTAAAATGTATATACATGTAGTGTTTTAATATGTATTCATACACTTTTGAAAGACTTCAAGACACTTATCAAAATACTTCTACTTAACAAAAATGCTTACAATTACATCCTCGTTCAGTTTCATCAACAATTATACTCGTATGCACCCGTATTCGTACTCGTACAATACACAGCTTTTAGATGTATGTACTATTGGTATATACACTGCAATGATCAGCTCTTAGCAGCCCATGTGAGTCACCTAACACATGTGGGAACCATCATTTGGCAACTAGCATGAAATATCTCATAAAATTACAAAAATATGAGTAATCATTCATGACTTATTTACATGAAAACAAAATTACATATCCTTTATATCTAATCCATACACCAACGACCAAAAACACCTACAAACACTTTCATTCTTCAATTTTCTTCATCTAATTGATCTCTCTCAAGTTCTATCTTCAAGTTCCAAGTGTTCTTCATAAATTCCAAACGTTCTAGTTTCATAAAAATCAAGAATACTTCCAAGATTGCAAGTTTACTTCCAAATTTTCTAAATCCATTCCAAGTAATCATCCAAGATCAAGAAACCTTTGTTAATTACAGTAGGTTATCTTTCTAATACAAGATAATAATCATATTTAAACTTTAATTCAATTTCTATAACTATAACAATCTTATTTCGAGTGGAAATCTTACTTGAAATTGTTTTCGTGTCATGATTCTGCTTCAAGAACTTTCAAGCCATCCAAGGATCCTTTGAAGCTAGATCTATTTTTCTAATTTCCAGTAGGTTTATCCAAGGAACTTGAGGTAGTAATTATGTTCATAACATCACTCGATTCATACATATAAAGCTATCTTATTCGAAGGTTTAAACTTGTAATCACTAGAACATAGTTTAGTTAATTCTAAACTTGTTCGCAAATAAAAGTTAATACTTCTAACTTGACTTTTAAAATCAACTAAACACATGTTCTATATCTATATGATATGCTAACTTAATGATTTAAAACCTGGAAACACGAAAAATACCGTAAAACCGGATTTACGCCGTCGTAGTAACACCGCGGGCTGTTTTGGGTTAGTTAATTAAAAACTATGATAAACTTTGATTTAAAAGTTGTTATTCTGGGAAAATGATTTTTATTATGAACATGAAACTATATCCAAAAATTATGGTTAAACTCAAAGTGGAAGTATGTTTTCTAAAATGGTCATCTAGACGTCGTTCTTTCGACTTATATAACTACCTTTACAAAAACAACTTATAACTTATTTTTCTGACTATAAACCTATACTTTTTCTGTTTAGATTCATAAAATAGAGTTCAATATGAAATCATAGCAATTTGATTCACTCAAAACGGATTTAAAATGAAGAAGTTATGGGTAAAACAAGATTAGATAATTTTTCTCATTTTAGCTACGTGAAAATTGGTAACAAATCTATTCCAACCATAACTTAATCAACTTGTATTGTATACTATGTAATCTTGAGATACCATAGACACGTATACAATGTTTTAACCTATCATGTCGACACATCTATATATATTTCGGAACAACCATAGACACTTTATATGTGAATGTTGGAGTTAGCTATACAGGGTTGAGGTTGATTCTAAAATATATATAGTTTGAGTTGTGATCAATACTGAGATACGTATACACTGGGTCGTGGATTGATTCAAGATAATATTTATCGATTTATTTCTGTACATCTAACTGTGGACAACTAGTTGTAGGTTACTAACGATGACAGCTGACTTAATAAACTTAAAACATCAAAATATATTAAAAGTGTTGTAAATATATTTTGAACATACTTTGATATATATGTATATATTGTTATAGGTTCGTGAATCAACCAGTGGCCAAGTCTTACTTCCCGACGAAGTAAAAATCTGTGAAAGTGAGTTATAGTCCCACTTTTAAAATCTAATATTTTTGGGATGAGAATACATGCAGGTTTTATAAATGATTTACAAAATAGACACAAGTACGTGAAACTACATTCTATGGTTGAATTATCGAAATCGAATATGCCCCTTTTTATTAAGTCTGGTAATCTAAGAATTAGGGAACAGACACCCTAATTGACGCCAATCCTAAAGATAGATCTATTGGGCCTAACAAACCCCATCCAAAGTACCGGATGCTTTAGTACTTCGAAATTTATATCATATCCGAAGGGTGTCCCGGAATGATGGGGATATTCTTATATATGCATCTTGTTAATGTCGGTTACTAGGTGTTCACCATATGAATGATTTTTATCTCTATGTATGGGATGTGTATTGAAATATGAAATCTTGTGGTCTATTGTTACGATTTGATATATATAGGTTAAACCTATAACTCACCAATATTTTTGTTGACGTTTAAAGCATGTTTATTCTCAGGTGAATACTAAGAGCTTCCGCTGTTGCATACTAAAATAAGGACAAGATTTGGAGTCCATGTTTGTATGATATTGTGTAAAAACTGCATTCAAGAAACTGATTTCGATGTAACATATTTGTATTGTAAACCACTATGTAATGGTCGTGTGTAAACAGGATATTTTAGATTATCATTATTTGATAATCTACGTAAAGCTTTTTAAACCTTTATTTATGAAATAAAGGTTATGGTTTGTTTTAAAAATGAATGCAGTCTTTGAAAAATGTCTCATATAGAGGTCAAAACCTCGCAACGAAATCAATTAATATGGAACATTTTTAATCAATAAGAACGGGACATTTCACTGTTGTTGCTTTTGCTGAAACCGCCAGTTAATCTTCTGAGACTTAGCTACTTGCTAAACATTGCAGCAGCTTTGACAAGATCTCGATGTTCCTCATCAACATTAGAGTATGTATCTTCATCAGATGACGCAGTCTGTTTTGCTTTAAATGGTTTAGAGCTGATTGGAATAGCTTTGACAGAGCTTTTGTTCACATACAGAGCCAATGGGTCATTGGTTCCAGTAGAGTTGTTTTTGGATTCTTGAATCTCTTGCACATCAGGTTGATGATTGATCAATTTCCAGCAACATCATGAATGTTGTACTTCTTGGTGTTCTTAGCAGCACGAAAGTTATTTCCATATGGTGCCCAGGTAGCATTCAGCTTTTTCAGGAACTTCATATTCAACTCCTCGTTTTCTTTATTCAATCCAACTTTCCTCAACTCATTGATTACTTCACGGAAACGTTTGTAAAAATCTTTCAGCAATTCATCAGGCTTGTGGTAATAATCCTCATACAGGGCAAGAGCAATGTTAAGTTTTGTTTGGTCGGATTGGTTGTATCCTTCCTACTGACGAGTGATTTCATCAAGGAGTTTTTTTCCAGATTTCAGGGAGCTAATGGATATGTCATGAGGAAGTGCTTGCATGATGAACGTACCTGAGTCATTATCGGCTTGAGCTCTCTTAGCATTATCACCTTGGAGTTCATACGGCTTCAAGGGAACACCAGTTTTGTGATGAGGAAAGATCTTTGGACCGTTTAAATAGGAATCCCCAAGATCCTTAATTTGTTCTCCTTTTCCATCAATGAAGTTATCAAATCTTCTTTTCCATTTGTTGAACAGTCCCTCAAACAGCATGGGTAGACAAGTATCCTAGCCCATGACCAAAGCATCACGGTTTGTAGTCGCCATCTTAACTAAGAGTGGAAATAGAGTGATGCAAGAGAGTAGAAGGGAAATGAGATGGACAAGTTAAGATTTCGAGTAGTACGGGTTAAGGTTCTTGAACAATGAAAGTAGGGCTTTGATTTAAAACCAGCTTTATGAAACAAAGTGGTTTTCGAGCAAAGCTAAATTTCTAGTCAACCAGAGTTTTCGAGCTGCAATTGATTTTCGAGTAGCAAGGGTATTGGATTATGAACAGGGATGTTTTCGAGCAGGCAAGATATTAGAGCACAAGATGTTAGAGCACAAGTCTAGTTCTAGAGCAGACAAGGTATTCGAGCAGTGACTTAGTTCTAGAGCATGCAAAGTATTCGAGCACTTATCTTCATTTTAGGGTAGACAAACTAGGGTTTCAAACAAAACCAAGCCTTTAGAAACAAGGTGGTTTTCGAGCAAAACCAAGTTTTCTGGTCAACAAGGTTTTCGAGTACTAGAGGACAAAGGTCAAAGTTTTCAACCACGTTCTCGAGCACTATTCAAGTTTTTGAGCAACCTTAGGTTTTCGTGCAGGGTTTTCGTGCAGAGTAAAAGGCAGTTTTTCAGACACTTTTTAGAATTTAAATATTGTTTTCGAGCAAATGTCCAAAATTACACACTGTTTTCGAGCAAATGTCCAAAATTACAAACTATTTTCAATCAATGTTCACGTTTTTCACAAGATTTTCGAGCTTTTAATTGAAGAGGTGAAGTTTTAAAGGTTAAGTTTTAATTCAACTGTTTAAATTTTGACTTCTTTTATAAAACAAATCATGCACGTGAATGGTTACACAAGAGGTACAAGGCTTATGCACAAAAGGACAAGTACTTTATCCTTTATGAAATAAATCAAGGGATTATGTGGGTATTGTTCATGAGATAAAAGTTTGGAGCCAAATCACAGTCAAATAGTTAAAGTAGTGAGTCAATAATCTCTGGTTTTCGTGTAAAACATCTAGGGTTTCACTGTTATCAGTGAAACCTAAGTGGTTTTCAAGAAATATTTAACCCAGATGAGGGGTTTTTGAGCAGTCTGGGTTGGACAAGAAACTCAAAGTTTTCAATTTTAAGACTAAGTTATATAGAATTTGGCAACAAACTCTTTGGGAATCAAGCAGATTTAATAATTTTAAGCACCCTTAACACATACATAACAAGATTTGACAAGCAGAACTCGATTAAAACATGTTTAAGCACCAAAATATCAACCAAACTAAGCATATCAGCAAAAGCATGTTCTTGACCACATGAATATGAATTCTACACTAGATTTAAAAAATTTCATCATGTTACTCAGCCATATTTAACATATACATCGTTTAATGTGTAATAGCATGTCAAACATCTCTATCAAACTTCATAATATAAACAGATTTAACAAGGTTTCAAGTTTTCATACATAAATCTTTTCATATACTTAACATGCTGTAACTTTAGAACTTAAATTCAGTTTTAGTTAAGCAAGATTAACAGATTTCAAGCATATAACTTCAATGCAATTGAATAAATCAATCAGAAAATCAAGAAAACAAGTGGAGTTATCGTGATACCTAAACCGAACAACACATAACACTTCAAAACACGAATCGAGAGGCTTCAATCCTTAGATCTACAAGAAAGATAGCAAGTCCCTCTCTGATACGAATTGTTAATCCCAATTAGATGAACACCGATCGGTTTTAATGATACGCATATCCGCAGGACAATGCGGATGCGCATACAAAGCCCGAAACTGCACACAAAACTGTCATGTCAGAGAAATGGCACGGGTATATGTGACAACCCGGAAATTTCTGACCAAATTTAAACTTTTTCTTCTTATTATTTCGACACGATAAGCAAAGTTTGTTAAGTTAAATCTCAAGAATTTTAAGCTGTGTTCATACATTCATTTAACCTCGACCAAGTTTCGACGATTCACGAACCATTAATTAAATTAATATATATATATATATATATATATATATATATATATATATATATATATATATATATATATATATATATATATATATATATATATATATATATATATATATATATATATATATATATATATATATTATAACTTGAAATGTTAACAAAGTATTTAAATGTATAATACTTTACATGAACATATTTGTTTAATATATTTATCGATGGCATTACATGATAATATCAAATGATTGATTTAACAGATACATTGTATGATTATGAGTCTCTGTTAAGAGGTCCACTATGATTTAAGGAAATCTGTTCCTTTTAACGGTATTCGGAATATTTTGTAAAGTGATTTATAAATAAAAACAAAAGTGTCATTAATGAGAATTAGACAAAAGTTAGTGGAAGACTAAATTACATAAGAATCAATTGATTTAATTTCAAATGTACGAAAATGTTTTTCGATATTATAGAAATAGATTATTAATGTCTTTGTTTAAATAACGTGAGTTGGAATATGAGTTGTTAGATATTTGAATAACTTGCAACGTATATTAAAATGTGTTTATGTATATTAGATATATATGATTTTATATTAATTTAGTAAACGATTGTAACACTCACTTATTGATTCGATTAATATTTGCACATGTCAACTAGTACGTTAAGAAGTTAAAGTAAACGCTAGTACACAAATGAACTATATCTATTTAAGTTTTAGAACGTAAACGTTATATGGTACAATATTTTCTATTATATAAACAGTTTTAAATTATACTTTAAAATATAATTATCTTTGGAAAGACTAAATAATATATTACTAAATAAATATTTCTAATATGGATAAGTTACATTTTTAAATAAAAATATATTTATATTTTACAAAGTGATAAAATATAATATTAATTTACTCATAAAACGTTTTTGATTTAAAATAATAATATTAAATGTATTTTAGTAAACAACGAGAAGTCATTTTATAAAAGCAAATGACCAAAACATTTAAATGATTATGTTAAACTTCGAATGATATAGGTTATCAATGATTATGCCTAGTTATTAATAAAGGTACACATCGCGTAACGAAAAGTACTAGTTTTCTAAGCGTACGAAAAGGACGTTCGAAAAACCAGAACCAGGACATAGGTCGGGTGACAACGTATAATTTATCAGAACAAAATTTACCAGTCACTTATGCTCATAAATATAATATAATATATATATAATTATATAAATTAAAAATATATATAATTATATATTATAACTAGAGTGTCGGCAAGTTTGATGGCTCGATTATGAGCTGGCCAAGGAGCCCATGCGATCGCATGGCCCCAAGGAACACAAACCATGCGATCGCATGGCTAGGTGGGGGTGTCCAAGTCTTTAAAAGCTCGCTCGTTTCTCATTTCTGATTCATTTCATCTAACACTCTCGCACACATATACTTATATATTATTATTATTATTATTATTATTATTATTATTATTATTATTATTATTATTATTATTATTATTATTATTATTATTATTATTATTATTATTATTATTATTATTAATCTTATGGTAAT
Organism: Rutidosis leptorrhynchoides; assembly: GCF_046630445.1. NCBI lineage: Eukaryota > Viridiplantae > Streptophyta > Magnoliopsida > Asterales > Asteraceae > Rutidosis > Rutidosis leptorrhynchoides. The sequence goes on along the minus strand of NC_092342.1, from coordinate 165,929,286 downwards.
GAGTATTATTATTATTAGTATTATACATAAAATACTACGACGGAGTGCTGTTCGAGTAATTTAAAAACGAGTTTTACGAGCGGGGCAGAGCTAAGAAAATTATGGGTTATAGCTATGGAGGTTATGGGTATGGTTCGAGGGTATAATCGTAAGATTAATCTAGTGTTCTATCGTCTCCGTTGCGTCTACGTACTTTCCTGCAATATTGAATCACAATATTGATATGTGAGCACTCATAACTTAACTTTTATATATTAATAGTGTATCTCTGACTAGTGCTCGAGTATATATGACTGTGCATGCTTGTATGTTTAATTTCGTCGTTAAATAGCTTATGATAGATTATGAATTTGATACATTTGCGATTGAGATAAGGTATATGATATGCATGTCATTGGAAAGCTGGCGAAAAATTAATAACTTTTCATTTAGATATCGAATGGTTTCGATGAACGGATTAGAAGTTATAGTCAACTGAATTTTAGTATTATTAAAATTATTATTATTAGTATCGTCGTTATTATCGTCATTGTTATTATTATCTAATTATTATTATTATTATTATTATTATTATTATTATTATTATTATTATTATTATTATTATTATTATTATTATTACCCATCTTCTATTAGGGAAAGTAAATCTCGTAATCTGATTGGTCCACGTGGCAGCTCCCCTTACATAAAATTACTATTCACGCAATTGGTTTTTTTTTCTTTTTTCTTTTCGTGTTTCAGGTTTTTTTATTTAATTTACCTTTTTTTATTTTATTTTATTTTAAATTACGGTTGAGTGGAAGCCGGTTGAGTCACAAAAGGCAGAAACAGTACGCGACCAACTACTGGTCATCCTCTCCTCTTCCTCTGTTCGTCCTTCACCTCCCACATTGACCTGCTCCCTTCTCCCACACCTTTAGCCTCACCCTGCTCCTTCCTCCCTTACCCTCTTGCTTTATAGCTTTTTGATTTCCCATTAATTAATTAACTCTTCATACTTGCTCCAGACCAATTCCTTTCCTTGCTTACAGAAAATCTATCGGCTACAGAAATTACAGGTTCGTTGTTCTCTTGTTAATCTATTTAATTAATTTATGTTGTTTGCTTGCTATTGTTGGCTGTGGTTTTTGCATCGTTCTTACGTTGTTCAGGCTGTTCACCATTCCCAGCCCTGTTAATTTTTTGGCTTTTCATTGTTTGGAAATTTCCGTTATGAGGAGTTCTCGAAAAAGGAAAAAACACTCAGCCAATTCGAATGTAGTTGGTGGTGCTGTGTTAGAAATTGTTGGACCTTCAGACCTACAGGTTGTTTCCGATAAACAATCTAAGAAAAGGGCTTCTCTACATAAGGCACATGCCAGTGCTTCAGCTTCTTCTCATGGTATGATATATATTTTTTTATTCTAATTTGTTGTCACTGAAATTGTTTTTTACAAGTTTTAACAGATATCTTTTTGTGCAGTTTCTGTTAGCTTTTCCCTTCATGCTCAGTTGACACCCATATATACTATCTCTGCACCTTTTGATGTGTCAGGTAAATCGAGTTTCTAACTATATGTATGATGTTTTAGTGTAAATTGCACTATCTTTGGCTTATGTTGTCTTTTGTTTCTATGCTATTCTGCTGTAACTTTCACTATCTGTGGATTATGTTATCTTTTGTTTCTTTTTGCTTTTCATATATGTATGTTGTCTTTCATATATACATGTTGTCTTTTATATGTGTATGGTTGTTGAGTGCAAGAGCCACTAGAATTGGAATCCTTAGACATTTACTAGCCTGAAAATTCCATATGCCTCATGTTTTGTGTTATTTGTTTGCTGTTTTTGTGTTTCATTTAATTGTGTCAATTTTGGTTTTTTTTTTCTTTTGCAAACTACCGATTTGAGGCTGCAATGTGTATTTGTTTTTTTGTTGTGGTTGTTGAGTGCAAGAGGCACTTGAATTCGAATCTTTAGATATTTACTAGCGTGAAAATTCCATGTGCTGTGATTGAATTACCTGCACTTGGCCAGTTCTAGAAAACAGTTTTATTTTAATGCGGTTATCGTTGTTGACTTTACGAGTTATTAATTTTGTCAACTCTGTTTTTTTTTTCTTTTGTAACTACCAATTTGAGGTTGCAATGTGTATTTGTTTTTTTGTTGTGGTTGTTGAGCATAAGAGGCACTAGAATTGGAATCTTTAGATATTTACTAGCCTGAAAATTCCATGTACTCTGAGTGGATTACCTGCACTAGGTCAGTTCTAGAAAACAGTTAATTTTAATGGTGGTTATCGTTGTTGAGTGTGCGAGTTATTTGCCTGTTTTCATGTGTGTTTATATATTATTCTATATGTTCTTTGACAATTGCCTTGTATTCGTTCAGGCGTATCTCCTTTATATCGTGATTCAGGGGACTGCACATCCGTTTACATGCAGTGCGGGGCTTTGTTCTGTAGTGACCCAAACTTTTCCATGTTTATATATATTAATTGAGATTGATATTTACATGATTAAATGTTTCCAACATGTTAAGCAATCAAACTTGTTAAGACTTGATTAATTGAAATATGTTTCATATAGACAATTGACCACCCAAGTTGACCGGCGATTCACGAACATTAAAACTTGTAAAAACGACATGACGATATATATATGGATATACATATGGTTAACATGAGATTATGATAAGTAAGTATCTCCATAAGTATATTAACAATGAGTTATATACATATAAACAAGACTACTAACATAAGGATTTCGAAACGAGACATATATGTAACGATTATCGTTGTAACGACATTTAAATGTATATATATCATATTAAGATATATTAATATATCATAATATCATGATAATATAATAATTTAACATCTTATTAGATATAATAAACAATGGGTTAACAACATTAATTGAGATCGTTAACGTAAAGGTTTCAAAACAACAGTTACATGTAACGACTAACGATGACTTAACGGCTCAGTTAAAATGTATATACATGTAGTGTATTTAGATGTATTAAAATACTTTTGGAAGACTTCAAGACATATATCAAAACACTCATACTTAACAAAAATGGTTACAGTTACTTTCCCATTCTTTTCTTTCATCAAGAATTCTAGTCGTATTCTTACCCGTATTATACACAGCTTCAAAACGTACTTACTATGGGTATATACCAATAGGAACTAGCATGGGATTCCACTCTTGATTATGTCATGTATGACTAATCAATTTTAACTTCTACCATGAGCTAGTCAACTAACTAGAACTCCTTTTAACCCCACTCACCACTCACCAATTACCACTCATCATTCACTCCATTTCACTTCCAATTCTCTTTCTAATTCTCTCTCAATACACACACACTATTATGAATGTATTTTTCCAGTAGTTAATCATCATCTTCATCAAAAATCACTTCAAGAATCAAGCTATAATCATCATAGGAAGAACACTTCAAGAACACTTCAAAAATCCCTTCAAGTTTACTAATTTACTTCCAAGCTTTCTAATCCATTCCAAATAATCATCTATGATCAAGAAACCTTTGTTATATACAGTAGGTTATATTTCTTATTCAAGGTAATATTCATATTCAAACTTTGATTCAATTTCTATAACTATAAACTATCTTAATTCGAGTAAAAATCTTACTTGAACTTGTTTTTGTGTCATGATCCTACTTCAAGAACTTTCAAGCCATCCAAGATCCTTTGAAGCTAGATCATTTCTTGTCACTTCGAGTAGGTTTACCTACTAAACTTGAGGTAGTAATGATGGTCATAACATCATTCGATTCATATATATAAAACTATCTTATTCGAAGGTTTAAACTCGTAATCACTAGAACATAGTTTAGTTAATTCTAAACTCGTTCGCAAACAAAAGTTAATCCTTCTAACTTGACTTTTAAAATTAACTAAACACATGTTCTATATCTATATGATATGCTAACTTAATGATTTAAAACCTGGAAACACGAAAAACACCGTAAAACCGGATTTACGCCGTCGTAGTAACACCGCGGGCTGTTTTGGGTTAGTTAATTAAAAACTATGATAAACTTTGATTTAAAAGTTGTTATTCTGAGAAAATGATTTTTATTATGAACATGAAACTATATCCAAAAATTATGGTTAAACTCAAAGTGGAAGTATGTTTTCTAAAATGGTCATCTAGACGTCGTTCTTTCGACTGAAATGACTACCTTTACAAAAACGACTTGTAACTTATTTTTCTGACAATAAACCTATACTTTTTCTATTTAGATTCACAAAATAAAGTTCAATATGAAACCATAGCAATTTGATTCACTCAAAACGGATTTAAAATGAAGAAGTTATGGGTAAAACAAGATTGGATAATTTTTCTCATTTTAGCTACGTGAAAATTGGTAACAAATCTATTTCAACCATAACTTAATCAACTTGTATTGTATATTATGTAATCTTGAGATACCATAGACACGTATACAATGTTTCGACCTATCATGTCGACACATCTATATATATTTCGGAACAACCATAGACACTCTATATGTGAATGTTGGAGTTAGCTATACAGGGTTGAGGTTGATTCCAAAATATATATAGTTTGAGTTGTGATCAATACTGAGATACGTATACACTGGGTCGTGGATTGATTCAAGATAATATTTATCGATTTATTTCTGTACATCTAACTGTGGACAACTAGTTGTAGGTTACTAACGAGGACAGCTGACTTAATAAACTTAAAACATCAAAATATATTAAAAGTGTTGTAAATATATTTTGAACATACTTTAATATATATGTATATGTATATATTGGTATAGGTTCGTGAATCAACAGTGGCCAAGTCTTACTTCTCGACAAAGTAAAAATCTGTGAAAGTGAGTTATCGTCCCACTTTTAAAATCTAATATTTTTGGGATGAGAATACATGCAGGTTTTATAAATGATTTACAAAATAGACACAAGTACGTGAAACTACATTCTATGGTTGAATTATCGAAATCGAATATGCCCCTTTTTATTAAGTCTGGTAATCTAAGAATTAGGAAACAGACACCCTAATTGACGCGAAACCTAAAGATAGATCTATCGGGCCCAACAAGCCCCATCCAAAGTACCGGATGCTTTAGTACTTCAAAATTTATATCATATCCGATGGGTGTCCCGGAATGATGGGAATATTCTTATATATGCATCTTGTTAATGTCGGTTACCAGGTGTTCACCATATGAATGATTTTTATCTCTATGTATGGGATGTGTATTGAAATATGAAATCTTGTGGTCTATTATTATGATTTGATATATATAGGTTAAACCTATAACTCACCAACATTTTTGTCGACGTTTTAAGCATGTTTATTCTCAGGTGATTATTAAGAGCTTCCGCTGTCGCATACTTAAATAAGGACGAGATTTGGAGTCCATGCTTGTATGATATTGTGTAAAAACTGCTTTCAAGAAACTTATTTTGTTGTAACATATTTGTATTGTAAACCATTATGTAACGGTCGTGTGTAAAATGGATATTTTAGATTATCATTATTTGATAATCTACGTAAAGTTTTTTTTAAAACCTTTATCTATGTAATAAAGGTTATGGTTTGTTTTAAAAATGAATGCAGTCTTTGAAAAACGTCTCATATAGAGGTCAAAACCTCGCAACGAAATCAATTAATATGGAACGTTTTTAATCAATAAGAACGGGACATTTCAGTTGGTATCCGAGCATTGGTCTTAGAGAACAAGAATTTTGCATTAGTGTGTCTTATCGAGTTTGTTAGGATGCATTAGTGAGTCTGGACTTCGACCGTGTTTACTTGAACAATGATTGCTTAACAAATTTTGTTGGAAACTATATATTTTTAACATGTGAATATTATGTGATATATTAATCTCTTAACGCGTTTGATATTATGTGATAGATGTCTACCTCTAGAAAAAGTCCCATTGACTCACCTAATAATAATGAAGAGTCAAATGTAAATTGGAATGATTCGTGGACTGATTCACAAGTTCTCGAAGAGGAACCGGAAGAAGAGTCGGAACCGGAAGAAGAATCGGAACCGGAAGAAGAATCGGAACCGGATGAAGAAATAGAACCGGTGGGGAAAATAATAAAACGGTTAAATAAAAGAAAATCCTCAACCAACCGACCAAGGTTAATTATGGTCAATGGTGTTTCCGCCAAGGAAGCAAAATATTGGGAGGATTACCAATTCTCCGATGAATCGGATTCCGACGAGAATTCCGATGATGTTATAGAAATTAACCCTACTGAATTTAAAAAGGCAAAAGAAAATAATAAGGGAAAGGGCATAAAAATAGAGAAATCTAATTCCAACCCCGATGAACTTTATATGTATCGTCAACCCCCGAAGTCCTTAAGTTGTAACAATGACCCGGGAACCTCTAAACCACCAGGTTTTTCTAAACCAATGTGGAAAACGACAGCTCGTATTAGGGGAACATCATATATCCCTAGAAACTTGGCAAAACGAACCAAAACAGAAGAAGAAGAAACAAGCAAGTCGGAATAAGATAGTTGTATTCGTGTGGTGTAATATATGTAATATAGTGTGCTTATGCTTTATGATATATGTAAAAATTGCTTGTATTAATAAGTATTTTTTTTTTATGAATCTAACTCTTGTCTATTTTAGAGTATAAAAACACAAAATGGATAGACAACCCAATATTTTAAGAGACCTACCCGGAGACATGATTGATGAAATCTTGTCTAGAGTCGATCAGAATTCTTCGGCACAACTATTTATGGCGAGATCAGTTTGTAAGACATTCGAAGAACGTTCCAAGAATGCCTTGGTTTATAAAAGGCTTTCGTTCGAAAGATGGGGGATATCACATTGGGAAATCCATAAGTTACGATGTGTTTACTTTGACGCATATATTGCGGGGAACCCAAATGCTATTTTACGCAATGGGTTAAGAAATTATTTTGACTCAATATATCCGAATATTGGACTTCGTGATTTAGAAAAAGCGGCTAACATGCAACATAAAGAAGCATGTTATGCTTACGGATTAGTAATGTTCGCTTCTCACCAAAGTGAGAACAAGAACATCGGGCTACAACTATTAAACAAAACGTTCCCACAAGTGACGGAGTCGGTAATTGGGGTAAGAAATGAGGTTTTTAGATTGTTACGGGACTGTTGGACATTACGTAACCCTCGTCCCTTTGACGATGTTACAACACGCTGTCTTATCAACGGCCATAACGGTTATGTTCCACAAGACCAAGGATGGGAAGTAGTCCTAGTAAAACCAGAATGCATGATTTGTTTCTGGACGTATGAATTACGTGTCTTTATTGCCTTTGCTGAACGACTTGTGTACTAGCTAGAATTATCTTCACAACTATCTTGTATCAAAATTATTTTGTGCTATTTTTCATGCTTTATGTAAAATAAGCGGTATTGTAAGTTTGTAAAATATTGTATAAAAGTATGAACGCGAAATATTATTATAATCAGTTTTTCATATATAATTGTAGTAGTTGAATTGTATATTAGCTACTAAGTATGAACTTAACGGGTAGGTACTACCCGAATTTAAACTTATAAAATGCTAATATGAAGAAAAAGCTTTTATAAATGAGTTCATATTATGCTACGAAATACTATTAACTACTCTTAATATTCTGTATGATTAACTTGTTCCATTTGACTATTTTGAAGGAAATGGCACCGACTACTCGACACCCCGTGAATATGAATGAAGAGGAGTTCCGTACTTTTCTAGCTTCAAACATAGCCGCAGTACAGGCTGCGCTACATACCAACAATAACCTTAGATCTAGCAGTACAGGAAATCGTGTAGGATGCACCTACAAAGAATTCACTGCCTGCAAACCTTTGGAATTTGATGGAACCGAAGGACCGATCGGATTGAAACGGTGGACCGAGAAGGTCGAATCGGTGTTTGCCATAAGTAAGTGTACTGAAGAGGAAAAAGTGAAGTACGCTACACATACCTTCACAGGTTCTGCGTTAACATTGTGGAATACCTATCTAGAGCAAGTGGGACAAGACGATGCGTACGCACTACCGTGGTCAGCATTCAAGCACTTGATGAACGAGAAGTACCGTCCCAGAACCGAGGTCAATAAGCTCAAGACATAACTTAGAGGGTTACGAACCCAAGGATTTGATATTACCACGTACGAAAGACGATTCACAGAATTGTGCCTATTGTGTCCGGGAGCATTCGAAGATGAGGAAGAGAAGATCGACGCGTTTGTGAAAGGATTACCGGAAAGAATCCAAGAAGATATAAGTTCACACGAGCCCACCTCCATACAACAGGAATGTAGAATGGCTCACAAACTAGTGAACCAGATTGAAGAAAGAATTAAAGAACAGACTGCTGAAGAGGCCAATGTGAAGCAAGTCAAAAGAAAGTGGGAGGAAAACGGTGATAAGAATCACCAATACAACAACAACAGCAATTACAACAATAATCGCAACAATTATCCCAACAATCGCAACATCAATCGCAACTACAACAAACGGCCCAACAACAACAACAACAACAACAACAACAACAATAGCAAATACAACAATCATCCCAACAACAATAATAACCGCAACAACAACAACAATCAGAAGCAGCTGTGCCAAAGGTGTGAAAAGAGTCACTCGGGGTTCTGCACCAAATTTTGCAACAAGTGTAAAGGAAATGGTCATAGCGCGGCGAAGTGTGAGGTCTACGGACCAGGGGTTAATAGAACGAAAGGAACAAATGGTGTCGGAACGAGTAATGGCGGAGCAAGTAGTGTCGGAGCAAGTTATGCCAATGTAGTTTGTTATAAATGTGGAAAACTGGGCCACATTATTAGAAATTGCCCGAACCAGGAGAACACGAATGGACAAGGCCGCAGAAGAGTTTTCAATATTAATGCGGCAGAGGCACAGGAAGACCTGGAGCTTGTTACGGGTACGTTTCTTATTGACAATAAATCTGCTTACGTTTTATTTGATTCAGGTGCGGATAGAAGCTATATGAGTAAAGATTTTTGTGCTAAATTAAGTTGTCCATTGACGCCTTTGGATAGTAAATTTTTACTCGAATTAGCAAATGGTAAATTAATTTCAGCAGATAATATATGTCGGAATCGAGAAATTAAACTGGTTAGTGAAACATTTAAGATTGATTTGATACCAGTAGAGTTAGGGAGTTTTGATGTGATAATCGGTATGGACTGGTTGAAAGAAGTGAAAGCAGAGAACGTTTGTTACAAAAATGCAATTCGCATTATACGAGAAAAAGGAAAACCCTTAATGGTGTACGGAGAAAAGGGCAACACGAAGCTACATCTTATTAGTAATTTGAAGGAACAAAAACTAATAAGAAAAGGTTGCTATGCTGTTCTAGCACACGTCGAAAAAGTACAAACTGAAGAAAAGAGCATCAATGATGTTCCCGTCGCAAAAGAATTTCCCGATGTATTTCCGAAAGAATTACCGGGATTACCCCCACATCGATTCGTTGAATTTCAAATAGATCTTGTACCAGGAGCTGCACCAATAGCTCGTGCTCCTTACAGACTCGCACCCAGCGAGATGAAAGAACTGCAAAGCCAATTACAAGAACTTTTAGAGCGTGGTTTCATTCGACCAAGCACATCACCGTGGGGAGCTCCTGTTTTGTTTGTCAAGAAGAAAGATGGTACATTCAGGTTGTGTATCGACTATCGAGAGTTGAACAAACTTACCATCAAGAACCGCTACCCACTACCGAGAATCGACGACTTATTTGATCAACTACAAGGCTCGTCTGTTTATTCAAAGATTGACTTACGTTCCGGGTATCATCAAATGCGGGTGAAAGAAGATGATATTCCAAAGACTGCTTTCAGAACACGTTACGGTCATTACGAGTTTATGGTCATGCCGTTTGGTTTAACTAATGCACCAGCTGTGTTCATGGACCTTATGAACCGAGTGTGTGGACCATACCTTGACAAGTTTGTCATTGTTTTCATTGATGACATACTTATTTACTCAAAGAATGACCAAGAACACGGTGAACATTTGAGAAAGGTGTTAGAAGTATTGAGGAAGGAAGAATTGTACGCTAAGTTTTCAAAGTGTGCATTTTGGTTGGAAGAAGTTCAATTCCTCGGTCACATAGTGAACAAAGAAGGTATTAAGGTGGATCCGGCAAAGATAGAAACTGTTGAAAAGTGGGAAACCCCAAAAACTTCGAAACACATACGCCAGTTTTTAGGACTAGCTGGTTACTACAGAAGGTTCATCCAAGACTTTTCCAGAATAGCAAAACCCTTGACTGCATTAACGCATAAAGGGAAGAAATTTGAATGGAAGGATGAACAAGAGAAAGCATTTCAGTTGTTGAAGAAAAAGCTAACTACGGCACCTATATTGTCATTGCCTGAAGGGAATGATGATTTTGTGATTTATTGTGACACATCAAAGCAAGGTCTCGGTTGTGTATTAATGCAACGAACGAAGGTGATTGCTTATGCGTCTAGACAATTGAAGATTCACGAGCAAAATTATACGACGCATGATTTGGAATTAGGCGCGGTTGTTTTTGCATTAAAGACTTGGAGTCACTACTTATATGGGGTCAAAAGTATTATATATACTGACCACAAAAGTCTTCAACACATATTTAATCAGAAACAACTGAATATGAGGCAGCGTAGGTGGATTGAATTGTTGAATGATTATGACTTTGAGATTCGTTACCACCCGGGGAAGGCAAATGTGGTAGCCGATGCCTTGAGCAGGAAGGACAGAGAACCCATTCGAGTAAAATCTATGAATATAATGATTCATAATAACCTTACTACTCAAATAAAGGAGGCGCAACAAGGATTTTTAAAAGAGGGAAATTTAAAGGATGAAATACCCAAAGGATCGAAGCAGCATCTTAATATTCGGGAAGACGGAACCAGGTATAGGGCTGAAAGGATTTGGGTACCAAAATTTGGAGATATGAGAGAAATGGTACTTAGAGAAGCTCATAAAACCAGATACTCAATACATCCTGGAACGGGGAAGATGTACAAGGATCTCAAGAAACATTTTTGGTGGCCGGGTATGAAAGCCGATGTTGCTAAATACGTAGGAGAATGTTTGACGTGTTCTAAGGTCAAAGCTGGGCATCAGAAACCATCAGGTCTACTTCAACAACCCGAAATCCCAGAATGGAAATGGGAAAACATTACCATGGATTTCATCACTAAATTGCCAAGGACTGCAAGTGGTTTTGATATTATTTGGGTAATAGTTGATCGTTGAAAGGATCCGAAACTAATCATCCGGACGTTGTCCATATTGATTACAAACGAATTACAATAGTTAATAACATTGCGAGGTACTTGTCCTCTATATGATACATCTTACAAACGTTGCATTTATTCTAAAAAGGCAATCTATAGTTACATCCAGAATTGACATAATCGCCTGACATTTCATAATATTCAAATGACCTAAACCGCCATTTACTTAATAATAGTCTCTATGAACTTCAATGACTCGAATGCAACGCCTTATGATATAAGTCCTTAATAGCCTCAAGTAGTATCCTTAGTACGAGCTAATGCACAGCGGAAGACTTAATTCATACCTGAGAATAACATGCTTTAAAATGTCAACATAAAGTTGGTGAGATATAGGTTTAATGCCGGCAGCGATATATATATATATATAGACCACAAGATTTCATATATAAACATTTTCATAAAAATATTCTAAGTGGTTGAGCACTTGGTAACCATACTTAACATTCAATCACGTCGCATATTCCCTTTAATATGAAATCTTACTACACCGTACCAAGTGTAGTCACAAAACGAAGTACTGTGCAACCGTTGAATACTGGTCGTCCAGTCCGGTTGGGGTTGTCAGGCCCGATAGATCTATCAACAGGATTCGCGTTTACAATACCGCTGTAAATATTAGTTACCAAGCTACAGGGAAATATGCCAGTGGTACAACTCAACGTAGAATATATTTTTCAGTTACTTGTGTCCATAACGTAAATCATTTATAAAAACAGCGCATGTATTCTCAGCCCAAAAATATTTAGAGTTTAAAAGGGACTGTATACTCACTGTTGTCTTGAAGATATAAATATTTTGACTTGGTCTTCCGGTTGATATCACGAACCTATCCATATATAATATATCAATATATTTTCATTTTTAAAACAATCGTCACATATATATACTTGTTATACTTTTAATACTTTTAATAATTCCTTAGTCCGTAGTTAGCAGTCCGATGTTAGTAATTCAATTTTAATGGTTCATTTTTAGGTGTTTAATAAACCCCCAATGAAATGAATAAAACCCCCATCGTATATGTATTGGTCGAGATTAATCTTGACCCACGGTACCGGTGTTGTCAAATGACGTGTTGCGTACATAAAGTACCGGTGTTGTCAAATGACGTGTTGCGTACAATCATGGGATCTTATGATTAATCTTCTCGTATTGTTTACGGGTGATCCTGAACCATATAAAATTGAATTATGAGTACATATATATAAAATATCATGTTATCTTAGAAAGATGTGATTTATTTAATTTCTCCCAATTATTTTCGTGGCTAAACTAGTCTTGGATATCCGATTTTGTTTCGGTCATAGTTTCTTCGTTACAACTCCGTTTTTGTTGATTCAACTTGCCATCTCCTTGGATCGAGTCCCTCTTTAAGACTATGAACTGTAAATACCTTAGTTTGTATTCAAAATCACACGGCATAGGTGAAACTTTAGTGAAACTTATGAAGTTAAACATTTTTGTTACAAAAATATCATTTAATGACCATTTTTCTAAAAATACCTATACTTTGAATTAAATCATGAAATTTTTATGTGTTAACATATTTATAGTAAAAATCATTTTTCCAGAAAATAAACCTCCAATTCAAAGTTTAAGATGGTTTTTAATTATCCAACCCAAAACAGTCCCCGGTTGCACTCCGACGTCGTAAAAACAGTTTTTAAGGTATTCTTTGAAAAACCAAGTTTTACCTTGTTAAATTAGCATATATTTAAGTTATATTACATGTCTTGAAGTATTTTAAAAGTTAAGTTAGAAGGATCTATTTAGTTTGCAAACAAGTTTGAAAACTTTCAAACTATGTTCTTGTTGTTAAAATTTTATACCACAAAATAAGATAGCTATATATATATGAATCGAATAAGGTTATGAACATATTTACTACCTCAAGTTCCTTGGACAAGGTTGCTGTAAAAGAGGAGTAAGAACCTAGAACCAAAAGGGTGATGGAAGTGGATGAAAGATTGAAAGTAAGTTTGTGTTCTTGGAAGGATTTCTTGAAGTGTTTTTGTATGGTTTTCTTATGGTGATTAAGTAAGGTTTTTGAAGCTAAATGATGGGGAAAATGCTTGTAGATGATCAAGTATGAAGTTAAGAGTATTTTGAGAGAGAAATGGGAGTGTAAGTATGAGAAAATGGGGTGAAGAAATGGTGTGCATGCATAAAAACGTTTTTAGTATATAAAGAAAAAAATGATACCTAACTTTGTTTTCTTGCTAATAATTCATGCTACTTGACAAATGGTTGGTTCCACATGTTTCTTAATCATTTAAGGCTGCTAAGGAGCAGATTTTTATTGGTATATACCAATAGTAAATACATCTAGAAGCTGCGTATGATACGGGTACATATACCCTAAATATACGTGTAGAAATCTTTGAGAAAACGAAACGAGGATTCAAATATAGCTATCTTTTGTGAATATACTTATATTGTTTTATGTATTTAAGTCCTTAAAAGTGATTAAATACATTACTTATACGTTATATGTATAAACATTATAAGTCATAAGTATTTATATCAAATAACGTTATGTATGGTTATTGTTTTGAAAACTTAAGTTAGTAGTTTCAAAATATACTTATAACTTATTGTTATTAATACAAAATGAGATATTAAAACATCCATAAACCATGTTAAATATGTATATATACATATATATACAAAACGTATAATTATCATATGTTATATAGTTCGTGATATCATCGGTCAAACTAGACGGTCAAACGTTGTGTAAAACTCTTTTCGAAAACATAAGTCTCAACAATTTGGATTGCTTATCATGTTGGTAAGGTTTAATTTATGTAAATATTAATCTTATAAGTATAGAACGATCGAAAAAGTGCGGGTCAACTTTAGGGTTTTTGCTTATCGTGTCGGAACCATATAGAGATTAGAGTTTAAATTTGGTCAGAAATTTCCGGGTCGTTACAGTACCCATCCGTTAAAGAAATTTCGTCCTCGAAATTTGGTAGAGGTTGTCATAAATAACAATAGGAATGTTTTCATGACGAATATGAGGTAATAATGAAATTTTATCATTATTGAAAGATTTAGATAAAACGATTTGGTTATGTGAGACGCACGAGCGAAGCTATCACAAAAGAGTGAAATGAGTAAATATAGAATTCTTGTAACCGATGACGTGATTATGATCGATTTCCGGGATTTAAGGGTTTTAAAGAAAATCTTATGTAATAAGATTTAGTTTTGCGGCGATCAGGATCTTCTTTGATTTAACGCGGCAATCTGTTTTGATTTCTTTGTCGAATACTTCACTATAAATTTACCTCCTTCCCTTTCTTTCTTCCCACATCTTCTATTCTTTCTCTTTAGTTCCTACTTTAAGACATTCGCTAATATGCTCCATCCCATTCTAACCCTTGTTATATTTCTAACTTTCATATCTTTCATTCTTCTTTTTCATCTATCACCAGAAGAATCTATTCTCTTTTATCCTTTCCTTGGAATTATAATGTTTTTAATTCTCCCGTGCCTTTACGTTGCAATACGTATTGATATGCACGGTTTGTAGTTTCGGGGTTGTTGTTAGGTTTTATACCTTCCCTTATATTTCGATATTCCTTCTCCCGTCCCTTAAAATCATTGTCATCCACAGTTAATGCTCTCTCTTATTTGCTGTGGTTTATGTTCCTATTTCTATTCTGAGGTTTTGTCCCTGCATTTCTTCTTCCCGTCCTCGAGCCAAGCGAACAATGGTCCGAAATTCGTAGGTAGGAAATTTGGAATGAACCTAGCTATTGGTTTTAGAATGAAATTGTAATGGCACGATCTTGATTCGTTAAATTACTCGAATATTCCAAAAAAATAGAACTATCAAGGTGATACGTTCTAATATGTTTGGAGACTTGATAGAAGGTAAGAGCCGTGTAACATGGCACATGATGACGGTACTGTGAATCATCACATTCCATTAGAAACTTAACATGACTTACTGTAATATAATGAAGTTGATCAAGTTTCATTATATTATACTAATTCATGCATCAGTTCCCAACACTACTTTAAAACATTCATATTTTAAACTTGGAGGTTTCAAAATTTAGAAATTGACACAGTTTCTTTTATGTTGTAATGCAGATATTACGGAGAGATAAATATTCTCAGATAAGAATAGTTGTGAAAATATCTCCAGAAATATGGAGAATATGTATAACGGAAGATATGAAGATATCTTATAATATCTAAGATAAGATGATGATGAAGAATATCATCGGGAGAGGTTTAGAATAAGGGGTAGGGTTTTTACTAATGGTTTCAGCAGGTACTGAATCGTTTGAATCCTTTGAAAGCAGATTCAGTTCTTGTTATTTATCCACAACCTCTTTCATACTTTGCTCAAACCGTTTTCCGGTTCCAACTCTTCTCTTTTTCTGAGTTTTATCGACACACTGTGCTTCATCATCAAACTTTTGACTGTTTAAAATCGTTTACAATTTTCGCTGCTTCATCAGCATTTAAAGAACTACTTCATAATTCAGGGTGTTTTTCAGAAACTTCACCTTCGGAGTATGAAATCCTTAGGAATAGACGTTATAGGTATGACTGAGAAGTTTTCGAGATTTTTAAAATACTAATTGCGGATTCTGCCAAAAAGATGACAAGCTGCTGGTACATGATGTCGTGGAATATGAAAGGTTCTCCGGTAACAATGGTGAAAGGACAAGGTATATATATCGAGGTTATAATAAGAGTGGTCCTACTGAGAAATCAAAGTGGAGCTGTGACAAAATTGACTTATATTGAAAAGAGAAATGTAAGGTTGTTTTTGCCAATGAATGATAAGGAATTTGACGCGGATAAGTTTCAACGATAACTTCGGTTTTGAAAGTTTCAGGTGTATAACTGTATGCATAAATCTTTCTTCTGTAAACGAGGTGCGGCTGGTTCAACTTCTCGATTGAAGTGTTTTCAAGAATCATGAAAAGATTTGAACGAGGATTATAATTGTCGAAGTACAAATGAGGTTTAGGATGAAATCAAGTGGCAAACTTGAAGAATTATTTAGTTTCATATGTTATAATCAATATTTTAATTTAATTCATTTTAATTGTCCAAAGTTAGCAGTCCAATAGTCCGATGGTTCAATGATTCATATATAATTTAATATATAATATTCGAATTAAATAATACGTATCGTAACCCGTATACCGGTCTCGGTGTCGATCACAACTCAAAGTATATATATATTTTGAAATCAACTCCGACCCTGTATAGCCAACTCCCGCCTTCACATATAGAGTGTCTACGGTTGTTCCGAAATATATATATAGATGGGTCGATATGATAAGTCGAAACCTTGCATACGTGTCCCGTTATTTAAAGTGCGTAAAAGTAAATAACAGAAATTAAATGATGATAAATAAAATTGCGAGAATGTAAATTGCGATAAATTAAATGTTAATCAGTTAACTGGGAACAGTTAGCCGGAACAGTTAGCGTGAAATCCTATCACAATTTCAATTAATTAATTCGTTTGTTTCTAACACTTTTTATTTTTGTCCAATGTTTTCTTCATTATGCCACTTGTTGGATTCTGATAGATCAAAATCCAAATATGAAATTTGAATAGAAATGGTTATTCTGTGGTGAACGGATACGTATATCGGTAGTGGTAAGTAGGATAGTAAATGACCTTTGAATCAGATTTAGAAAATGTACAACGTAACTTATTAATGTGAATTCTAAATATTCCTCGGGTACTACCCACCCGTTAAAATATTTTCATCATTAACAGTTTGTACGAAAGAATTTTTAATTACAATCTTTATAAAAATATACTTGCATATATATTTTCTTCAGATGTAATCATAGATTCAATGAGTCAATGAAGTATTAAACTCATTTGATTTATCGTTAATACTAGATTACATAACTTCTAAAGCATTAGAGATTACATAATCACCAGGTCGAACGAAGATAAATGAGGTAAAACGATACGTAAAGCGAAGATAATCGATGTAGAACGATATATAGAACGAAGATCATACTCGAAGTTCCGATGAGGTTTTTGAGGTATGTGATGTTGATATCCGAGATACAGTTTGTGATGTTGAGATTTTGGGGGTGACAAGAGTACTGTCGGCATTGTTGATAGTGATACAGATTATGCTGCTGGTGCTGCTGCTGGTGTTTGTAACCTTCGCACCGTATTTTCTAAAGCCACTACCCGAGCGCGAAGCTCGTTGACTTCTTCTATTATACCGGGATGATTGACAGTTGGAACGAGCGAATGAACAAGATTCGAAATATGGGATAGTATGTAGTCATGACGAGATACTCTAGAAATGAGCGAGAAAATGGTGTTTCGAATAGGTTCGCCGGTAAGTGCTTCAGGTTCATCGTTAAGAGGACAATTTGGTGGATGAAATGGATCACCTTCTTCTTGCCTCCAGAAATTTAGTATATTACGAACCCATCCCCAATTCATCCAGAATAGATGATGGGAAATTGGTTGATCCATTCAGGTAACGCTGTTCTCGGAGCTCGAATGGAAATCCATATCGGCGAAGCTATCGAAGTCGGAGGAATTTGAGCTGGATGAAGAATCCATCTTGTATGGTCGGAGAAATGAATTTTTGGTTTGGAATAGATTATAGGAGTTGGGTTTGGTACTCTTCAATACAATATTTACATATGTATATATAATATCAAAATCCCATGAATTACAGAGAATCTTTGAAATACGTCAGGCAATGTCTATAGTAACAGATACGCTAGGATATGAATTTTGTCTATACACTATCGATGCACTAAATGCAGTAAGACGTGTCTAGACTTAAGAATGATAAGCAGGCAGTTCCCTAAGGATGATAAGCAGATGATTTCCGACTAGGATTGATAAGCAAAACTTTTGACAGGCAGACACGGTCAAAGTCCAGACTCACTTAATGTATCCTAACAACTACTAGTTAGACACACTAATGCAAGGCCTGGTTCGCTAAGACCAACGCTCTGATACCAACTGAAAGGATCCGAAACTAATCATCCGGACGTTGTCCATATTGATTACAAACGAATTACAATAGTTAATAACATTGCGAGGTACTTGTCCTCTATATGATACATCTTACAAACGTTGCATTTATTCTAAAAAGGCAATCTATAGTTACATCCAGAATTGACATAATCGCCTGACATTTCATAATATTCAAATGACCTAAACCGCCATTTACTTAATAATAGTCTCTATGAACTTCAATGACTCGAATGCAACGCCTTATGATATAAGTCCTTAATAGCCTCAAGTAGTATCCTTAGTACGAGCTAATGCACAGCGGAAGACTTAATTCATACCTGAGAATAACATGCTTTAAAATGTCAACATAAAGTTGGTGAGATATAGGTTTAATGCCGGCAGCGATATATATATATATATATAGACCACAAGATTTCATATATAAACATTTTCATAAAAATATTCTAAGTGGTTGAGCACTTGGTAACCATACTTAACATTCAATCACGTCGCATATTCCCTTTAATATGAAATCTTACTACACCGTACCAAGTGTAGTCACAAAACGAAGTACTGTGCAACCGTTGAATACTGGTCGTCCAGTCCGGTTGGGGTTGTCAGGCCCGATAGATCTATCAACAGGATTCGCGTTTACAATACCGCTGTAAATATTAGTTACCAAGCTACAGGGAAGTATGCCAGTGGTACAACTCAACGTAGAATATATTTTTCAGTTACTTGTGTCCATAACGTAAATCATTTATAAAAACAGCGCATGTATTCTCAGCCCAAAAATATTTAGAGTTTAAAAGGGACTATATACTCACTGTTGTCTTGAAGATATAAATATTTTGACTTGGTCTTCCGGTTGATATCACGAACCTATCCATATATAATATATCAATATATTTTCATTTTTAAAACAATCGTCACATATATATACTTGTTATACTTTTAATAATTCCTTAGTCCGTAGTTAGCAGTCCGATGTTAGTAATTCAATTTTAATGGTTCATTTTTAGGTGTTTAATAAACCCCCAATGAAATGAATAAAACCCCCATCGTATATGTATTGGTCGAAATTAATCTTGACCCACGGTACCGGTGTTGTCAAATGACGTGTTGCGTACATAAAGTACCGGTGTTGTCAAATGACGTGTTGTGTACAATCATGGGATCTTATGATTAATCTTCTCGTATTGTTTACGGGTGATCCTGAACCATATAAAATTGAATTATGAGTACATATATATAAAATATCATGTTATCTTAGAAAGATGTGATTTATTTAATTTCTCCCAATTATTTTCGTGGCTAAACTAGTGTTGGATATCCGATTTTGTTTCGGTCATAGTTTCTTCGTTACAACTCCGTTTTTGTTGATTCAACTTGCCATCTCCTTGGATCGAGTCCCTCTTTAAGACTATGAACTGTAAATACCTTAGTTTGTATTCAAAATCACACGGCATAGGTGAAACTTTAGTGAAACTTATGAAGTTAAACATTTTTGTTACAAAAATATCATTTAATGACCATTTTTCTAAAAATACCTATACTTTGAATTAAATCATGAAATTTTTATGTGTTAACATATTTATAGTAAAAATCATTTTTCCAGAAAATAAACCTCCAATTCAAAGTTTAAGATGGTTTTTAATTATCCAACCCAAAACAGTCCCCGGTTGCACTCCGACGTCGTAAAAACAGTTTTTAAGGTATTCTTTGAAAAACCAAGTTTTACCTTGTTAAATTAGCATATATTTAAGTTATATTACAGGTCTTGAAGTATTTTAAAAGTTAAGTTAGAAGGATCTATTTAGTTTGCAAACAAGTTTGAAAACTTTCAAACTATGTTCTTGTTGTTAAAATTTTATACCACAAAATAAGATAGCTATATATATATGAATCGAATAAGGTTATGAACATAGTTACTACCTCAAGTTCCTTGGACAAGGTTGCTGTAAAAGAGGAGTAAGAACCTAGAACCAAAAGGGTGATGGAAGTGGATGAAAGATTGAAAGTAAGTTTGTGTTCTTGGAAGGATTTCTTGAAGTGTTTTTGTATGGTTTTCTTATGGTGATTAAGTAAGGTTTTTGAAGCTAAATGATGGGGAAAATGCTTGTAGATGATCAAGTATGAAGTTAAGAGTATTTTTAGAGAGAAATGGGAGTGTAAGTATGAGAAAATGGGGTGAAGAAATGGTGTGCATGCATAAAAACGTTTTTAGTATATAAAGAAAAAATGATACCTAACTTTTTTTTCTTGCTAATAATTCATGCTACTTGACAAATGGTTGGTTCCACATGTTTCTTAATCATTTAAGGCTGCTAAAGATCAGATTTTTATTGGTATATACCAATAGTAAATACATCTAGAAGCTGCGTATGATACGGGTACATATACCCTAAATATACGTGTAGAAATCTTTGAGAAAACGGAACGAGGATTCAAATATAGCTATCTTTTGTGAATATACTTATATTGTTTTATGTATTTAAGTCCTTAAAAGTGATTAAATACATTACTTATACATTATATGTATAAACATTATAAGTCATAAGTATTTATATCAAATAACGTTATGTATGGTTATTGTTTTGAAAACTTAAGTTAGTAGTTTCAAAATATACTTATAACTTATTGTTATTAATACAAAATGAGATATTAAAACATCCATAAACCATGTTAAATATGTATATATACATATATATACACAAACGTATAATTATCATATGTTATATAGTTCGTGATATCATCGGTCAAACTAGACGGTCAAACGTTGTGTAAAACTCTTTTCGAAAACATAAGTCTCAACAATTTGGATTGCTTATCATGTTGGTAAGGTTTAATTTATGTAAATATTAATCTTATAAGTATAGAACGATCGAAAAAGTGCGGGTCAACTTTAGGGTTTTTGCTTATCGTGTCGGAACCATATAGAGATTAGAGTTTAAATTTGGTCAGAAATTTCCGGGTCGTTACAATCGTCTAACCAAATCAGCACACTTCCTGCCAATAAGAGAAGATGACAAGATGGAGAAGTTAGCACGACTGTATTTGAAGGAAGTCGTCTCCAGACATGGAATACCAATCTCTATTATCTCTGATAGGGATGGCAGATTTATTTCAAGATTCTGGCAGACATTACAGCAAGCATTAGGAACTTGTCTAGACATGAGTACTGCCTATCATCCACAAACTGATGGGTAGAGCGAAAGGACGATACAAACGCTTGAAGACATGCTACGAGCATGTGTTATTGATTTCGGAAACAGTTGGGATCGACATCTACCGTTAACAGAATTTTCCTACAACAACAGCTACCATTCAAGCATTGAGATGGCGCCGTTTGAAGCACTTTATGGTAGAAAGTGCAGGTCTCCGATTTGTTAGAGTGAAGTGGGGGATAGACAGATTACGGGTCCGGAGATTATACAAGAAACTACCGAGAAGATCATCCAAATTCAACAACGGTTGAAAACCGCCCAAAGTCGACAAAAGAGCTACGCTGACATTAAAAGAAAAGATATAGAATTTGAAATTGGAGAGATGGTCATGCTTAAAGTTGCACCTTGGAAAGGCGTTGTTCGATTTAGTAAACGAGAGAAATTAAATCCAAGGTATATTGGACCATTCAAGATTATTGATCGTGTCGGACCAGTAGCTTACCGACTTGAGTTACCTCAACAACTCGCGGCTGTACATAACACTTTCCACGTCTCGAATTTGAAGAAATGTTTTGCTAAAGAAGATCTCACTATTCCATTATATGAAATCCAAATCAACGAAAAACTTCAATTCATCGAAGAACCCGTCGAAATAATGGATCGTGAGGTTAAAAGACTTAAGCAAAACAAGATACCAATTGTTAAGGTTCGATGGAATGCTCGTAGAGGACCCGAGTTCACCTGGGAGTGTGAAGATCAGATGAAGAAGAAATACCCGCATCTATTTCTAGAAGATTCGTCAACACCTTCAACAGCTTAAAATTTCGGGACGAAATTTATTTAACGGGTAGGTACTGTAGTGACCCGAACTTTTCCATGTTTATATATATTAATTGAGATTGATATCTATATGATTAAATGTTTCCAACATGTTAAGCAATCAAACTTGTTAAGACTTGATTAATTGAAATATGTTTCATATAGACAATTGACCACCCAAGTTGACCGGTGATTCACGAACGTTAAAACTTGTAAAAACTATATGATGACATATATATGGATATATATATAGTTAACATGATACTATGATAAGTAAACATATCATAAAGTATATTAACAATGAACTACATATGTAAAAACAAGACTACTAACTTAATGATTTTTAAACGAGACATATATGTAACGATTATCGTTGTAAAGACATTTAATGTATATATATCATATTAAGCGATATTCATACATGATTATATCATGATATTATAATAATTTAAAATCTCATTTGTTATTATAAACATTGGGTTAACAACATTTAACAAGATCGTTAACCTAAAGGTTTCAAAACAACACTTACATGTAACGACTAACGATGACTTAACGACTCGGTTAAAATGTATATACATGTAGTGTTTTAATATGTATCTATACACTTTTTAAAGACTTCAATACACTTATCAAAATACTTCTACTTAACAAAAATGCGTACAATTACATCCTCGTTCAGTTTCATCAACAATTCTACTCTTATGCACCCGTATTCGTACTCGTACAATACACAGCTTTTAGATGTATGTACTATTGGTATATACACTCCAATGATCAGCTCTTAGCAGCCCATGTGAGTCACCTAACACATGTGGGAACCATCATTTGGCAACTAGCATGAAATATCTCATAAAATTACAAAAATATGAGTAATCATTCATGACTTATTTACATGAAAACAAAATTACATATCCGTTATATCTAATCCATACACCAACGACCAAAAACACCTACAAACACTTTCATTCTTCAATTTTCTTCATCTAATTGATCTCTCTCAAGTTCTATCTTCAAGTTCTAAGTGTTCTTCATAAATTCCAAAAGTTCTAGTTTCATAAAATCAAGAATACTTTCAAGTTTGCTAGCTCACTTCCAATCTTGTAAGGTGATCATCCAACCTCAAGAAATCTTTATTTCTTACAGTAGGTTATCATTCTAATACAAGGTAATAATCATATTCAAACTTTGGTTCAATTTCTATAACTATAACAATCTTATTTCAAGTGATGATCTTACTTGAACTTGTTTTCGTGTCATGATTCTGCTTCAAGAACTTCGAGCCATCCAAGGATCCATTGAAGCTAGATCCACTTTTCTCTTTTCCAGTAGGTTTATCCAAGGAACTTAAGGTAGTAATTATGTTCATAACATCATTCGATTCATACATATAAAGTTATCTTATTCGAAGGTTTAAACTTGTAATCACTAGAACATAGTTTAGTTAATTCTAAACTTTTTCGCAAATAAAAGTTAATCCTTCTAACTTGACTTTTAAAATCAACTAAACACATGTTCTATATCTATATGATATGCTAACTTAATGATTTAAAACCTGGAAACACGAAAAACACCGTAAAACCGGATTTACGCCGTCGTAGTAACACCGCGGGCTGTTTTGGGTTAGTTAATTAAAAACTATGACAAAATTTGATTTAAAAGTTGTTATTCTGAGAAAATGATTTTTATTATGAACATGAAACTATATCCAAAAATTATGGTTAAACTCAAAGTGGAAGTATGTTTTCTAAAATGGTCATCTAGACGTCGTTCTTTCGACTGAAATGACTACCTTTACAAAAACGACTTGTAACTTATTTTTCTGACAATAAACCTATACTTTTTCTGTTTAGGTTCATAAAATAGAGTTCAATATGAAACCATAGCAATTTGATTCACTCAAAACGGATATAAAATGAAGAAGTTATGGGTAAAACAAGATTGGATAGTTTTTCTCATTTTAGCTACGTGAAAATTGTTAACAAATCTATTCCAACCATAACTTAATCAACTTGTATTGTATATTATGTAATCTTGAGATACCATAGACACGTATACAATGTTTCGACCTATCATGTCGACACATCTATATATATTTCGGAACAACCATAGACACTCTATATGTGAATGTTGGAGTTAGCTATACAGGGTTGAGGTTGATTCCAAAATATATATAGTTTGAGTTGTGATCAATACTGAGATACGTATACACTGGGTCGTGGATTGATTCAAGATAATATTTATCGATTTATTTCTGTACATCTAACAGTGGACAACTAGTTGTAGGTTACTAACGAGGACAGCTGACTTAATAAACTTAAAACATCAAAATATATTAAAAGTGTTGTAAATATATTTTGAACATACTTTGATATATATGTATATATTGTTATAGGTTCGTGAATCAACCAGTGGCCAAGTCTTACTTCCCGACGAAGTAAAAATCTGTGAAAGTGAGTTATAGTCCCACTTTTAAAATCTAATATTTTTGGGATGAGAATACATGCAGGTTTTATAAATGATTTACAAAATAGACACAAGTACGTGAAACTACATTCTATGGTTGAATTATCGAAATCGAATATGCCCCTTTTTATTAAGTCTGGTAATCTAAGAATTAGGGAACAGACACCCTAATTGACGCGAATCCTAAAGATAGATCTATTGGGCCTAACAAACCCCATCCAAAGTACCGGATGCTTTAGTACTTCGAAATTTATATCATATCCGAAGGGTGTCCCGGAATGATGGGGATATTCTTATATATGCATCTTGTTAATGTCGGTTACCAGGTGTTCACCATATGAATGATTTTTATCTCTATGTATGGGATGTGTATTGAAATATGAAATCTTGTGGTCTGTTGTTACGATTTGATATATATAGGTTAAACCTATAACTCACCAACATTTTTGTTGACGTTTAAAGCATGATTATTCTCAGGTGAATACTAAGAGCTTCCGCTGTTGCATACTAAAATAAGGACAAGATTTGGAGTCCATGTTTGTATGATATTGTGTAAAAACTGCATTCAAGAAACTGATTTCGATGTAACATATTTGTATTGTAAACTATTATGTAATGGTCGTGTGTAAACAGGATATTTTAGATTATGATTATTTGATAATCTACGTAAAGCTTTTTAAACCTTTATTTATGAAATAAAGGTTATGGTTTGTTTTAAAAATGAATGCAGTCTTTGAAAAACGTCTCATATAGAGGTCAAAACCTCGCAACGAAATCAATTAATATGGAACGTTTTTAATCAATAAGAACGGGACATTTCAAATACACCATCGACGCCACCAGCTCCCACCAAAGGCGCATCAAAGCCTCCATCAAATTGTGAAACAGGGCCAGTTACATCAGAAACGGTCCTAAAAGAATCATCTAAGAGTTTGTGGTACACTCTCGATGGAAGTTTACTGGAAACAGGAACTAGCTTCAAACCATTCGAGGATCTACCGCTAAAAATTCTAATTTTCGGTTCTCCAAGCGAGACCGTTTCACCAGGTTTCAAAGTTAAAACTACCTGTGTGGGCACCATACCGATTATTAACTCGGTTGAACCTGAAACTCCGATTGAAAGGGTTACTACCGAGAAGGCTCAGGAAAGAATCACGCAGATGGATCTGAGAAATCCAGATGGTTCATATATCATGCTGACACCACAACAAGGGTCAACGGCGTATGCGTCTTCGTAACCAGCCCATACTGTTTCAAGCAACCATATAGCAGGGCGCATTATGCCACAACTCAATCAAACAGCTTCTTATCTTAATTGCAGCAAGTCGCGCCACCACACTTAGCACCAGCTTTCAATGAGCCAGCAAGGGTACAAGAATTTATGAACAATTGGTTCGCGGTGATGCAAGGGTAAAAAGCTAAGCAAAGCATTGAATTAGCTCCCACAATAGAAAAATTTATGCCACATATTTCCAATCATCCCTTCACAGTCGCATCTGTGTTGCTTCTAAAACTTATAAGTTATGACGGGTTATCAGATCCAGATGACTTTTTGCAAAAGTTTGAAGGAACCGCAAGAACACATAGCTGGGGAGATGCGGTAGCATGCCATATGCTACCAATAGTGCTGCAAGGAGTAGCAAGAGAGTGGTTCAATAATTTTCCAGCTCAAAGCATTACAGGTTTTGCGGATTTGCGCTCAAGATTTTTATTAAATTTCCACAATTTGCGCGCACGCAAAAGAACACATGTCGAATGCTATGACATTAAGTAGAAATCGAAAGAAAGCTTGGGAGAGATAATAGATAGATATACCAAGTATGTGGCTAAAATACAAGACTTGCCATAAAGCCAGAAGGTGTTCGGCTCTATACATTGTATAGATACCAATAGCCACCTATCTTTATGGAAACGGTTACGTAGAAGAGTGCCAGAAACTTTCGCAGAAGCCGTAAAAGAAACGCATGATTACATGCGGGCACAAGAAGATATAAAATAGAATTGCAAAAGTACCTCTTCAAATATGGACATCGAAAATGATTATTATCGAGTGCAGGGAAGAGGGTCAGAGTCTAGCAAGCGTTATGGTGGTAATGGGCAACCCAGGGGTGGTAACTATCATAATGATAAATATCGCAAATTCAACAATAACAAAGGGGGAGGAAGTCAGAGGTTTAAAAGCAGCCACACCTAGAATGTTGTGTTAATAAAAGACCTCACAAAAACACCAAAAGAAATTTTGGCTACAGAGGCAGTATGCAAAAGCTTCGACCCCCAGTGCCTTTGTCAAAGTATGGGAATAGAGACAAAAGTAAATTTTGTGATTTTCATGATGATTACGGTCATGAAACCAATGAATGTCAGCATATAATCAAAAAGGTAGTTGCTGAACTCAAAAGATGAAGATTGCAACACCTGAAGAAAAATGCAAGAGCATCAACCGATAAGCCAAAAGGTGAAAAAGAATATCCGTGGCAAAAGAAGAATGAGGGAAAGGAAACGGATAAAACCATAAATATGGTAACCAGTGGACGAGCAAATCAGAGACGTAACTTGTAAGTATCTGAAGAATGGGAAAACACTCCCATCATGTTCCCGGCCATAGCGCAGGAACCCTCGAATGCGCCTGTCACAATTAAAGGACGTGTTAAAAGTTGCGGGTACATCATCAAGCGACTGCACATAGACACCGGTTGCGGTTTTGATATAATGTACGAACATTGTTTTCGCTTGCTGCCAGGGGCTGTGCGAGCCAAGCTAGTGGCCCCTAACACCGCATTATCAGGATTCTCTGGGGAGTTTGCATGGCCAATCGGGATCATTGAATTAGAACTAGAGTTGGTAGATGATGATAATAATGAGTTAGTAAGAAGTTAACAGTGGAATTTGCTGTCGTAAGGTCTTACTCAAAATATAATGCACTTTTAGGACGCACAACTTTTCAAAAATTGGAAGCTATCCCTTCAACAGTGCATGGCCTTGTCAAGTTCCCAACACCATTAGGAATTGCAACGATAAGGTCAAAAAAACAAGATGCAAGCGTCGCGGCTGTGGAACAAGCAGAAAAACATCCAAGTGAGGCAGAGCAGCTTCGAAGCTGCATGATCATCGCAAATCCGTGACATCCAGAACAAAAAATTAAAATCGGCTGAGGATTGTCAGATGAGACAAAATTTAAGCTTCGTAATATATTAGCTTCTAATACGGATGTCTTTGCATGGAAAGAAGCGGACATGACGGGCGTGCCAAGAGAAATTCCTGAGCATAAACTCAATACAAATCTAAGTTTAATGCCAGTGCGACAAAAGAAATGTGGCATGGCACTAGAAAGAAGCGAATGGTTGAAGGCAGAAGTCGATAAGTTGGTCAAACCAAACATATTACGAGAAGTAAGGTACCAAACATGGGTAGCAAACCCTGTACTGGTAAAAAAGCCGGACGGGTCTTGGCGCATATGTGTTGACTTAACGGATATCAATAAAGCATGTCCCAAGGACAATTATCCTCTACCAGAAATAGACTGGAAAGTTGAGTCGTTAGCTGGTTTCCGATACAAATGTTTTTTGGATGCGTACAAAGGATACCATCAGATACAGATGGTAGCAGACGATGAGGATAAAACTGCTTTTCACACAAGCCAGGGCATATATTGCTATACCAAGATGCCATTTGGTTTAAAAAATGCCAGAACAACGTACCAACACGTAATAGACGAGGCTTTCAAAGGTCAGATTGGCAGAAATTTAGAAGCATACGTTGATGACTTAGTCATAAAGAGCACAACAGAGCAAGGTCTGCTGGAATACATATTAGAAATGTTTGCATCGCTAAGAAAGATTAATATGAAGCTGAACCCGTCGAAGTGCAGTTTTGGAGAAGAAAAAGGAAAGTTTCTTATTCATATAATAACTGAGCGCGAGATACGTGCAAACCCAGAGAAAATAGAGGCAATTGAGAATATGTCGTCACCTAGAAATAAAAAGGAGGTGCAAAGTTTAACAGGTAAGTTGGCAGCATTAACAAGGTTTTTATCAAAATCCGCAGAGAGATCACTCCCTTTTTTTGGGACACTGAAGAATTGCTTAAAGAAAACGGATTTCAAGTAGACGGAGGAAGCAGAATCGGTGTTTCAGGAAATGAAAAAGTTGCTGAAAGAGTTGCCAACAATGACTGCGCCGATTGCGGGAGAAACGTTGATACTATACTTAGCAGCATCGAAAGAAGCAATAAGTTTAGTATTGATAGCGAATAGGGAACAAGTACGCACTATAGAATTAAAAATAACTAATTTTCAATCAATAGACATTTAAAATTATATAATTATGTTGTGCGAACAGGTACAAATGCCTGTATATTTTGTTAGCAAAGCTTTAACAGGAAGCGAATTAAACTATCCAGCAATTTAAAAACTGGTTTATGCACTCGTGTATACTGCTAGACGCTTAAGGAGATATTTCGAAGTGCATCCAATAATGGTTCTAACAGATCAGCCAATAAAGCAGGTATGACAAACAACAATGTGTTGTCAACAAACATAAAATTGCTTGAAAAATTCTAGCAAATTTACATTCGCTGATACTTGTTGAGCAGGTGCTATATAAACCAAAAAATTCTGGTCGCATGGCCAAACGGGCTATTGAATTGGGAGAGCATGAGATAAGCTTCTCACCAAGAAGTGTGGTAAAAGGACAAGTCCTAGCAGATTATCTGGCTGAAACAGCTGGGGTTATCAAAGTCTCACATGAATCAAAAGAAATACCACCTCCACTCGAACAGTTGTTAGAGATGCACACAGATGGGGCTTGTGGTCCAGAAGGCGCATGTGACGACCCGGAAATTTCTGACCAAATTTAAAACTTAATCTTCTATGATTTCGACACGATAAGCAAAGTCTGTAATATTGAGTCTCAAAATTTTGAACTGTTTTTATGAGATCATTTGACCTTTGACTGTGCTCGACGATTCACGAACTATTGTTTATAAATAAAAATGTATATATATATATATATATATATATATATATATATATATATATATATATATATACATAAATATAAAAGTATATATAATAAGTTAAAATAATGAGGTACAACTTAATTAATTGGAATTGATAATGTAAAATAATAATAATTAAGTTACAATTAAGATGAATATATGTATAAATATATATATGATATTATTATGAATCCATATATGATTCCTATTAATAATTATTAATATATTGTAATATATATAAAATGTATAAATATTAAATATTCAATAAAAGTTGTTATATAATATATCACATGATAAAAAAAATACATAAGTAATAATATATACATAATTGTTGTAGTAATATTATTACTTTCACTATATTTGTTAAAATACATAACAATATTAATAATATGATGATATAAATATAAAATTTGACACATACAAATTGTTATATTATTATTATTAATATTATTATTATCATATTAATATTATTATAGATAGTATTAGTATTAATATTAATAAAATTATTTTTATAAATCGTATAATTGTTATTATCAGTAATATTATTTATTTGTTATTCTTATTAATAAAATTATTAATATTAATATAATTAGTATTATTATAATTGTCATTAATAAAATTATTATCAATTTCATTAAGATTAATATGAATTATTAATATTATTACTCTTATTATTATATTTATTATTATTAATGTTATTATTATTATTATTATTATTATTATTATTATTATTTGTATTTAGATTATTATTAATATAATTATAATTCTTAATTGTTAATAATATTTATATAAAAGCATATGTAAGATGGTAGAATCTAAATCAGTTACAAATACCGTTCAAACTGTGATTAATTGATTCTTTAGTCTCTAATTTCGTACGAACCATGAATCAATCACAATAAAAATCCAAAATCAGTTGCAAGTCAATTTTTCTTTTCATTATTTTTTTCTCTGATTGAACAATGACTTGTCAAATTAAATCCAACTACAAAACAATTGTTAATTGAATCATTGAGTGGTAATAACGTCACTTATCCTTTATACAACTCTCTGCTAGCACAATTCAAAGGAAAACATAGAAATCAAATTGTAATTTAAAAAAAAAAACCATCGAACTGCTATGTTATTCCATCCTTTTCGTCAAGTCTCAAATTCAAAACAATTTTAAAAATGTGTTAATGCAGAATCGTTAGAAATCATTCATGAAAACTATCTGCAAAATTTGAGGTTCCAATTCATTGTATTGATTGAGAATTTTCGAGTCAAAGTTTGTAAAATAAAAAGTCAAACAAAGTTCTTTGATTGAATTCGAGTTCTTTGTTGTGAATCAAGTACAATTAATGATTTCAAGAGTTTCCATGTGTGATTTAAAATCTTTTTCATGTAGAGATCAGGACCTAAAACGAGCGAAATCTTTCAAATTGATATTTTGTTCTTCTTTTTATTTGCGTCGAACAGCAGGCTTTTCTTTTCATGTTTTTATTTTTATTTTTTTGTTGCTTTCTTTTTAATTCAATTACTCAGATGAATTGTTTCTGTTTTAAATCCAAGTCCTAATTCAAACATATAATTAAGTGTATGATCATGGTGATTTCTATCGACTAAACTTTCGAAGGAGAGGAGGAAAACAGAAAAGGGAATAAATAGATTAAACCGTAAATTAGAACAAATATGAATGGGCAGTGCAGATGGTTGGATGTTTGTGTGTTTAACTGAGAGGTCTCGGGTTCGAGCCCGGTTTGAAGCAGTATTTTTTTAAGGGCTTATTTCTTGAAGGTATTCTCATATTTATTAGTATTATTATCTTTATTATCATTATTATTATTATTATTATTATTATTATTATTATTATTATTATTATTATTATTATTATTATTATTATTATTATTATTATTATTATTGTTATTATTATTATTGTTATTATTAATTATTAGTATTATTACTAAGTATTATAGTTATTATTATTATTATTACTAGTATTAGTATTATCATTATTATTATTGTTAGTATTATATTTATTGTATTATTATGATTATTAGCATTAATATGATTATGAACATGTTAACTACATTCATGTTACGAAATTAATAATAAAAGTGATGTGATAAAAATTATGGAAAATGATTATAATTATAGGAATACCGGTACAATTATGAAAACGATTACAAATTTAAGTTATAGAAACTATAGTCATAAGTTTAAAAAAAAAAATTAAACACGAAGCTTATGATAAATCAGATTATTATTATTAACACTATTATTATTATCATTATATTATTAAAGTAAATTATCTTTTTATTTAAAACTACCATTTATACTAAAATAAACATTATTACTACTATTATTATTACTATTATTACTATCATTATTATTATCATACTTACCATTATTTGTATTATGACAAATAGATATATTTTTTTATACATTACAATAATATTAATATTCAATATCACTATATTCTTATTAAAATGATAGTAACTAAGCTATATATATAAAATGTAACAATTAATATATAAACATATGTTGTCATCATATATAAATCCTAATATAAAATTTTATTATTAACATGATATAAAGAATGATAAATATTAGTTATGCAAAATATATGAATTAAATATATTAAAATTATTTAAATAACATATAAGATAACTAGTATATTATTAATAATAATATATATAAATTTGTTCAATTACAATTATATCTTTTAATATATATACGAATGATATAGGTTCGTTAATCTAAGGCCAACCTTGCACTTGAAAGGACCCGTCCTAATCCATCTGGATTAATACATTACTTGGTTACATCGCGAGGTACTTGACCTCTATATGATACATTTTACAAATATTGCATTCGTTTTTAAAAGACAAACTTTCATTACATCGAAAGTTGACGGCATGCATACCATTTCATAATACATCCAACTATGGTTGACTTAATAATAATCTTGATGGACTCAACGACTCAAATGCAACGTCTTTTGAAATATGCCATGAATGACTCCAAGTAATATCTCTAAAATGAGCAAATGCACAGTGGAAGATTTCTTTCATACCTGAGAATAAACATGCTTTCAAGTGTCAACCAAAAGGTTGGCGAGTTCATAGGTTTATCATAAGCAATAAAATTCATCATTTTGATAGACCACAAGATTTAAATATCGTACACCTATCTCGTGTACAAATTATCATTTTTCATAATGCCTAGCAGAGTATGTTCGTATCTTTTTCTCCCCCGTAGGTTGCCTCGCAATTTTTTTAAATAACCGTACACATATCTCGTGCACAAAATATAATACACATAACTTGTTTATAAAAATCATTCTCTCGATACATAACATTCACTTAGCATTCATTGCTTGGCTTGATAACCGACCTTAATATATAATGCGCATCAATAATATCCCCAAAAATAGAACATCTCGTCTGTATAATATATAAACTTCGAAGTACTAAACACCACGCCCACTAGCTCTTCTGTCTAGTGAACATTCTGTATAACAACCCTCATTTTTCCATTTTGAAATTTCTAAATTTGCCCTTAAGGTTTCATTGTCTTATTGAGTATACTATCATTAGGGTTGTTATCCGTTCCTAATTAAGGATCTTAATTAATACTTTAATTTATTAATTAAAACCCAAACCCTAATATTATTTAAAACAATAAACCTAACCCTACCTATTAAATACTAAACCCTAAAACCATTAATATTTAATATTAAACCTTAACCCTAATACTAAAATAATAATATAACCTAGATGTACTAAATTAATTGTGACAATTTATATACATCTAAACCTAATGAGAACTAAATAAAAACTTAATAAAAGATATGGGAAAATAATCTAAATAAATAAATAAAACTTATATTAAATAAAAGTAACATTTTTAAGAAATATATATATATATATATATATATATATATATATATATATATATATATATATATATATATATATATATATATATATATATATATATATATATATATATATATATATAAATAAATAAATTAATGCCGGAAAAAAAAATATTTACACACATTGATAAAGAAATCGGCTATAAAGAAAATAAAGGGAGAATACTTGATCTTTAAGTTTACAACAAATCCTAATTAACTTCAAACTCCACTCATCTTAATCTAATCCTAACTCTAATCCTTGATCACCAAGTAACTTTTAGAATCATAGTGTAATTAGGAAACCCAAACAAAACTATATATAGCCTCATGTTATTCCATAAGTTGCACCACAAAATAAACCCACAAAATCCTTGATTTAGTCGACATATCCTGATCAGTTTTCCACTTTTTGTCGACAAGTTACAGCGTATGTTTTCCTTTTTTCAGTCGACAAATTCCCAGCCCTTTCCCTCTTGTTTAATCGATACAACCTGCTGCAAATCATTCAATCACCATTAACTACAGACAGCCCTCCATCCTCACTATTTTGTCGACCTAAACAGCCCCTTTTATCTCCTGTTTCTGCTGTCTGTTCGAGCCGTAACAGGCTGCTAATTGCAGCTGCAACTCTTTACTTTTTACAGCCCACAAAGGGCTCCTGTTGCAGCAAGTTTCGTGATCAAACAGCCTCTCCAAGTCGATTTTATTTGCGTTGTTGCTGCTACGTTTTGTTGGTGCTTCTACGAACCAAAACAGTCCCATGAAGCCCTTTTGGGTCGTGTTGTTGCTGCAGCTATTTTCCTTCTGTTTTTGACACCACAACAGCTCATTAATCTGCTATCATCCTGCTGAAATTGCTGTCCGTTTCTTGCTGAATTCGTGACCCAAAAACAACCCAAGAAACATCAAGTAAGTGCATCTGTTTCTGCTGCATTATTCGAGACCTTTTATAGCCCAAAATCACTTATAGTTGTTGCTTGTTTTCTCCTGTTCTTGCATAATTAATCAGCCCAGAAGAGATTTGATCTGATGCTGTTTCTTTCATGTTTATCCAGACCCAAGAAGACCTGATCTGGGTCGATATTGCTGCTGCTTGCTTCCTGTTTTCTGTACGCACCATTATCATCACCAATCCCACTCTCAATCTTGCATAAGGTAGCCCATTAAACTCTAAACCTCCCATAAATCTTTTGGATAATAATTATATGTATTAAGATTTGGCTTATGATTTTATGTGTTAAAAGTTGATAAAGATTAATGATGTTGTTAAAGGTTAAAAATTTGATCAAGTATTATAATTAGTTATGATTTTATGTGATAACTAGTAAGTATGAATAAAGATTATGAATATGAAGTATGATTTTGATCAAGTATTATATAAGTTAATAAAGATTTATGAATGTTAATGGAGATGATTAAGATTAAAAGGATGATGATTAGGGTTATTGGTTAACAACAAGTTAGTTAATAAAAGATGAATATGGTTAAAGATGTTGTGATTAAAAGGTTAAGTAGGTTAATTAAAGTTGATTAGTAATAATAATAATGGTTATGATTTTATGTGAAAGGTGGTTAATTAGTTAGAAAAGATAGTTAGAGATTATAAATTGATATTGGCTAGAAAGACTACTAGTTATTAAGTTAAAAAAACCTATGATTTTATGTTAAGTTATAAAGATTGTGATTAAAAGAATTAGGTTATGATTGTGGTTTCGTAACATAGTTATGATCATGGGGTACGTGCATGCATGCATGCATACGTACATATGTGCATGTATACACTGTATGTATATGTGTGTGTGTATATGTAAATATATGCATACGTGTATATCTATGTGTATATAAGTATGTATATGTACTTGTGAATGTATGTATGAATATGCATTATGTAAGATACATAAGTTAGTAAACATAATAATAAAAAGTAATGAGTATATATATATGTATCATCTTACACCTATCTATATGAAACACCTAATGTATATATAAATATATTGTATAGTTATGAACACATGCATGAATAATAATAATAATAAAGAATATATGTATATGTATGTATCACATAGAGGTACATTTATAGATGTAACACATAATGGGAGATATATATAAAAGTTGAATAATTAAAGATTAATAATATTATTACTAGTATAACCTATACACATACCTATATAGTAACACTTAATAACACTAATTATATTATCACTCATATAAATATAACTTTCTCGAAAACTGTCACTGTTAATATAGTTTACTATATTAATAAACAAACTTTATGTCTATTAGACATTACCTAATCGAATATTATATCTCTAGGTTGAGATCTCCGTATTCAACACTCCGATCATATAACTTGCGTGGAATATCTATCTGCTATTAAGGTGAACTTCATAGCCCCTCTTTTACTATTTCTTAACTGTTTTATAACTTTGGGGTGAGACACATGCTTGCTTTTAAATTGTTTTACGCTTAGACACAAGTACTCAATCCCTACCATGATATCGTTAATTACTGGAATTTGGTAAGCTTAGTTATTGTGATAGCGCTATTGAGGGTGACGTCTCTATCCGGATGACCGCTGATCAATGGATACATAATAATGATGAACGACACGAACGTGATGTGTTTAGGGTAACTTATGGTTAGTATCGATATCATATACAACAGCACTACTACCGAACTGATTAAACTGCTTATTTAAATCTTGTAGTCTAAAAACTTGTTATGATTATTAAACCTATGTTGTTCACTCAACAATTTTGGTTGACACTTTAAGCATGTTTTGTCTCAGGTACTTAGATATATTGCTTCCGCTGTAGAACTCTGCTGTTACATAGAAGTCAAGCCAAGCACTGGGACCAGAGTTAACATCCGAGTCAATGGCGATTTTGGCGGGGTGTTACAGTTGGTATTAGAGCTCTGGTTATAGGGAACTAGGTTACATTAGTGTGGCTAACATGAATAGTTGGGATGCATTAGTGAGTCTAGTCTATAACCGAGTTGTTCATTTGCATTGATTATTTGAATTACATTCTAGATTATGTGCATTAAGTTCATTTATATTTGTTATGCCTAGAACTCCTATACTATTCAAATCTTTAGAAACACTTTGCTATATGAACTATACTTACACGTCTGACTCTTAGAATAAGAGCCATGACTTACTTGTATACCAAAAAATAGAATGCCACCATACATATCTCATTATGTAATTTAGGAGAGCCAAGGCTTGTTATATAGAACCAGGATTGCATTCTATGTGTGTCTTATGTGGGTGCCTTAGCAATCTTTAGGTCTATAACCTTTCCTGTCTTAGTTTAAGTGCTTTCCCTTAATCTTTATACTGCCAATCCATCTTACTACATGCTTTTATCCCTTCTGATATTTTGTATCCTTTCCTAAGGATATCAAGCCAAAACTTTATCATCTTGCCTGATCCCGACCCTAAATGATCGGTTAGTATGTGATTGTTATCATATCCATACATATCTAATGATATGACCCCGCCATTGTGATTCAAAGTATTCTTGACTCACGCGAAGGGATGTCACTCATGACTAAACGTTCCAACGTCAACTATCTAAGTTTGATCACGTGTCCTGACCTTATGGAGTGACCTTGGAATGGAAGTATGAATTAGTGAAATATAATGAAGCTTGGCCGGCGTGATTATATTATGGTAATTCATATAGAAATTCCAATATCATGACATATGGAATAGAAAGTGAATCAAAGAAAAATTTTCAAGTCATTCAAAAATCTCAATGTTATTACATGAAGTGAAATTATCATCCGAATTAAAGATATACGAAGAGATCGTTACGACCAAACTATCTATCTCATACCCATGAGTAGATTAACAAATTCTCCTATGCCATAAAAGTTGTAATGCTTTGCATTCTTTCTTTCTTAAACAACTTCTCTCTTTGACGCTTAATTATCATATCTCCGCTGGAAGGAAGGGTGCATGTTCTTAAGTGACTTGAAGTGACACCCCCGAAACTTCTTCGAAGCATGCCTCCTGTTATCTACAATTACGCTTCTAGTGTAGATTTTCATAAACCCATTAGGAAACCCGTCGAAGGTAAGTGACAACCACTCGCAAGATTTTCATTTGAATATTCAAACGAAGATATTATAAACACCACGTTCACTATCATGTTTTCAAACTCTACCATTCATATCTCACTTGACAGCAATAGCTTCACACATGAACATTTGAATTCCAAAAACTTATATTAGTCATCAACCACACTTAAATTCAATAGTTATCATTACCCCGCAATATTGTCGCTCAAATATCACCCAGAATTTTCAAGGTCTTTCACTCAATTTTTCTTAGTCTTTCTCCAAATATAAAAATTTTGTTTGTCAAAATTTTACATATACTATTTTACTGTGCGATCCTCTCAAAAATTTTATGAAATTTACTACCATTCGTGCAAATTTTATAAATCGTATATGTTTATATAATAAAGTAAATAAAATTTACCTTTACTTATTTTTGACTAGTACATATAAACTTATACTCTTACTTTTACAAATCAATTATTCAAAAGATATTTTACTTAAAATAGTTCATGTTTTATATAACTCCAGTTTTACTAAGAACTTCGTTTCTTTTTATTATCACCTTAAACGACTCGAATTTCTATAAAGTTTTCATTACTTGTTTATATAAAAATTTTCGTATTATTCAACACCATGTAGTAATCACAATCCCTCTCGCCCTTCGAAACTTACCATTGAGTTCATCATTCAAAACTCTATGTTCTCTGTAACTTTTCCCTCGTAAGGTTGACCGTTGAGAAGATTTTACTTCTGATGTCTCACGGCTAAACCGCAACACCCTCGCAAACGTCAATTCTATGATTTAATATCTTTTTGGCACAAGAAAGCATTTCTCAGATATTTCCTCACCCATTCCTTGTAGCCAAATGATTTATATTTCTTTTCATCCGCACTTAACTCATAAGTGAATGATAGATCGGCTCACCATCTGAGCGAGAACGTCTTTCTCATTAAGAGATCACACCTTTCATGCGGTTTCCTATCAGAAATATAACTTATGATCCTCGCTATCCTCTCTAAAAGAGTTACCTTAAATGATTATGGTGTTTATATGTTTACACTAAACCTTTCTTCCTCACTAGTTGCAACTAGATGTTGTCCTAGTCAAATTTCGACCTCTGTTTCAACATATAGCAGATGTGCTTTCAAAAATTCTTTCCAAGGGTAAGTTCGCATGTATTATGATCTTTCGTTAATCTTTCATACCATTCTGAGGGCATTTTAGTAATTATGGCATGCTTTGCATGTAAGCTTGATTAGTGACTCCTCAGCTGGAATGTCGTTTCGTCTATTCACATTAGATATTTCTTGAAAACCAAAGGTATCATGCTTATGGTTAATCTTACGGAATTAAAAATCTAAACACCAATCATATCAAACACAAGCCATGCATCAAACTTCATGGCTGTGATCTCCACAAACTCCTACCCGTTTA
This sequence comes from Rutidosis leptorrhynchoides, assembly GCF_046630445.1. Classification (NCBI taxonomy): domain Eukaryota; kingdom Viridiplantae; phylum Streptophyta; class Magnoliopsida; order Asterales; family Asteraceae; genus Rutidosis; species Rutidosis leptorrhynchoides. The sequence goes on along the minus strand of NC_092342.1, from coordinate 165,890,139 downwards.
TCTGCTCTAGTGTTGTGGCATAAAGCGCTCAAGGTTTTAAATGAGCTTAGTAATATTTCTAAAACTTCACGTATCCGAATTACTGAAATGCGTGAATAGCATTATCTTCCCTTTTTAGGAAATCTATTCGGATGAAACTCCTTTTATTCCTTTGGATTACTTTTGCATTGATAATAAGATGCACTTCAAAGAAGAACCTTTATAAGTTATGGGTCAAAAGATTCAAACGCTTAGAACATGGGCAATATTTCTATAGAACGGATCCTCTGGAATTCACGCGATGGCCCCGAGTATACCTGGGAACGTGAAGACCAGAAGAAACAGAAATATCCTCACCTCTTCTCACCCGCTGATGCATCCGAGAAGCCTACCCGAAACTTCGGGACGAAGTTTAAATTCACGGGGAGGTACTATAACAACCCTCATTTTTCCATTTTGAAATTTCCAAATTTGCCCTTAAGGTTTCATTGTCTTATTGAGTATACTATCATTAGGGTTGTTATCCATTCCTAATTAATGATCTTAATTAATACTTGACAGCAATAGCTTCACACATGAACATTTGAATTCCAAAAACTTATATTAGTCATCAACCACACTTAAATTCAATAGTTATCATTACCCCGCAATATTGTCGCTCAAATATCACCCAGAATTTTCAAGGTCTTTCACTCAAGGTCTTTCACTCAATTTTAAAAGGTTAAGTAGGTTAATTAAAGTTGATTAGTAATAATAATAATGGTTATGATTTTATGTGAAAGGTGGTTAATTAGTTAAAAAAGATAGTTAGAGATTATAAATTGATATTGGGTAGAAAGACTACTAGTTATTAAGTTAAAAAAACCTATGATTTTATGTTAAATTATAAAGATTGTGATTAAAAGAATTAGGTTATGATTGTGGTTTTGTAACATAGTTATGATCATGGGGTACGTGCATGCATGTGTACGTACGTATGTGCATGTATACAATGTATGTATATGTGTGTGTGTATATGTAAATAAATGCATACGTGTATATGTATGTGTATATAAGTATGTATATGTACGTGTGAATGTATGTATGAATATGCATTATGTAAGATACATAAGTTAGTAAACTTAATAATAAAAAGTAATGAGTATATATGTATGTATCATCTTACACCTATCTATATGTAACACCTAATGTATATATAAATATATTGTATAGTTATGAACACATGCATGAATAATAATAATAAAGAATATATGTATATGTATGTATCACATAGAGGTACATTTATAGATGTAACACATAATGGGAGATATATATAAAAGTTGAATAATTAAAGATTAATAATATTATTACTAGTATAACCTATACACATACCTATATAGTAACACTTAATAACACTAATTATATTATCACTCATATAAATATAACTTTCTCGAAAACTGTCACTATTAATATAGTTTACTATATTAATAAACAAACTTTATGTCTATTAGACATTATCTAATTGAATATTATATCTCTAGGTTGAGATCTCCGTATTCAACACTCCGATCATATAACTTGCGTGGAATATCTATCTGCTATTAAGGTGAACTTCATAGCCCCTCTTTTACTATTTCTTAACTATTTTATAACTTTGGGGTGAGACACATGCTTGCTTTTAAACTGTTTTACGCTTAGACACAAGTACTCAAACTTTATTTTGATCAGTTCAAACTGTTTGCTAACATGCTTTGATTCATGCTTAATCCCTACCATGATATCGTTAATTACTGGAATTTGGTAAGCTTAGTTATTGTGATAGCGCTATTGAGGGTGACGTCTCTATCTGGATAACCACTGGTCAATGGATACATAATAACGATGAACGACACGAACGTGATGTGTTTAGGGTAACTTATGGTTAGTATCGATATCATATACACCAGCACTACTACCGAACTGATTAAACTGCTTATTTAACTCTTTTGGTCTAAAAACTTGTTATGATTATTAAACCTATGTTGTTCACTCAACCATTTTGGTTGACACTTTAAGCATGTTTTGTCTCAGGTACTTAGATATATTGCTTCCGCTATAGAACTCTGCTGTTATATAGAAGTCAAGCCGAGCACTGGGACCAGAGTTAACATTCGTGTCATTGGCGATTTTGGCAGGGTGTTACATTCTGGGTGGGGGTGTTAAACCCGGTAGCTACCTTTAGGATTCGTGTGAATTAGGGTCATACCCGATTCTAATTCTTAGGTTACCAAGCAATAATAATCAGGGGAAAATATTCACAACAATTAGTGGCAATTATCACGTCCAACTAATTCAATAATAATCCATAGAACTTCTGTCTGCATAATAATTCATTCGAGGAATGTTTTGCTTGTGTCTATCTCGTCAAACATTTATAAACGTATTTCATGTATTCTCAGTTCAAAATATATTTCAAAAGCATTTAATAAAGCAGTTATAAAAACAGCGTACGTATTCTCAGTCGCAAAAATGTAAAGAGTAAAAGGGAGCAAATGAACTCACAATACTGTATTTTGTAGTAAAAATACATATGACGACACTGAACAATGCAGTGTTGGCCTCGGATTCACGAACCTATATCATTTATATATATATATATATATATATATATATATATATATATATATATATATATATATATAATCGTAATCGAACAAATTTATATATTATATCTTATTATATATTATACTTATTTAGTTTGTGTATATATTCAAAATGTTTAATATCTATATATTTTGTTATATTAATATATCTCTATATATATATATATATATATATATATATATATATATATATATATATATATATATATATATATATATATATATATATATATATATAGTATTATAAAAAAATCATTAGTTTGTTATATATAAGTATTTATATAAATAATGTTATTATGTTTAACATATAGGTATATAAACTATTAATATAATTATAATATATGCATTAAGTATATTTTAAGTACAAAATATTTATTTGTAACAAAAAAGATAGTTTTGATAATAATGATTTCCTAATAATAATAACTTTCTTAATATCGATAGTACTAATAATAATAACGATTTGTTAAAATTGGTACTTATGTTAATAATAATAATGGTAATACTAATAATTACAAAAATGATATTAATACTAATATTAGTGAAAATAAATAATAACTTGTATTATTTTTATAACAACAATAATAATAATCCTCATAATAATCCTAATAATAATAGTAGCACTAACATGATAAATTAATAATGATAATAACATTAATAATACTTATAGTAATAATAATGATAATACTATTAATTAGATAAATGATAATAATATTTATACTTCTAATTCTAAGGAAATAATAACAATTATCATAATAATAACAATAATCAAATAATAATAATGATAATAATAATAATAATAATAATAATAATAATAATAATAATAATAATAATAATAATAATAATAATAATAATAATAATAATAATAATAATAATAATAATAATAATAATAATAATAATAATTGAAACTACCTTAATAGCTTTCCTAAAAAGAAATGCCACGAATGAGGCTCGAACCCGAGACCTCTCGATCACCAACAAGCACTCAACACCATGTAGTGACCCGAACTTTTCCATGTTTATATATATATTAAATGAAATTGTTATTTACATGATTAAGTGTTTCCAACATGTTAAGCAATCAAATTTGTTAAGACTTGATTAATTGAAATAGGTTTCATATAGACAATTGACCACCCAAGTTGACCGGTGATTCACGAACGTTAAAACTTGTAAAAACTATATGATGATATATATATGGATATATATATATATATAGTTAACATGATATTATGATAAGTAAACATATCATTAAGTATATTAATAATGAACTACATATGTAAAAGCAAGACTACTAACTTAATGATTTTGAAACGAGACATATATGTAACGATTATCGTTGTAACGACATTTAATATATACATATATATCATATTAAGAGATATTCATACATCATATTATCATGATAATATAATAATTTAAAATCTCATTTGATATTATAAACATTGGGTTAACAACATTTAACAAGATCATTAACCTAAAGGTTTCAAAACAACACTTACATGTAACGACTAACGATGACTTAACGACTCAGTTAAAATGTATATACATGTAGTGTTTTAATATGTATTCATACACTTTTGAAAGACTTCAAGACACTTATCAAAATACTTCTACTTAACAAAATTGCTTACAATTACATCCTCGTTCAGTTTCATCAACAATTCTACTCGTATGCACCCGTATTCGTACTCGTACAATACACAGCTTTTAGATGTATGTACTATTGGTATATACACTCCAATGATCAGCTCTTAGCAGCCCATTTGAGTCACCTAACACATGTGGGAACCATAATTTGGCAACTAGCATGAAATATCTCATAAAATTACAAAAATATGAGCAATCATTCATGACTTATTTACATGAAAATAAAATTACATATCCTTTATATCTAATCCATACACCAACGACCAAAAACACCTACAAATACTTTCATTCTTCAATTTTCCTCATCTAATTGATCTCTCTCAAGTTCTATCTTCAAGTTCTAAGTATTCTTCATAAATTCTACAAGTTCTAGTTTCATAAAATCAAGAATACTTCCAAATTTGCTAGCTTACTTCCAATCCTGTAGAGTGATCATCCAACCTCAAGAAATCTTTTTTATTTATAGTAAGATATCTTTATAATACAAGGTAATACTCATATTCAAACTTTGATTCAATTTCTATAACTATAACAATCTTATTTCGAGTGAAAATCTTACTTGAACTTGTTTTTCGTGTCATGATTCTGCTTCAAGAACTTTCAAGCCATCCAAGGATCCTTTGAAGCTAGATCTATTTTTCACATTTCCAGTAGCTTTATCCAGAAAACTTGAGGTAGTAATGATGTTCATAACATCATTTGATTCATACATATACAGCTATCTTATTCGAAGGTTTAAATTTGTAATCACTAGAACATAGTTTAGTTAATTCTAAAATTGTTCGCAAACAAAAGTTAATCCTTCTAACTTGACTTTTAAAATCAACTAAACACATGTTATATATTTATATTATATGCTAACTTAATGATTTAAAACCTGGAAACACGAAGAACACTGTAAAACCGAACATACGCCGTCGTAGTAACATCGCGGGCTGTTTTGGGTTAGTTAATTAAAAACTATGATAAACTTTGATTTAAAAGTTGTTCTTATGGAAAAATGATTTTTCTTATGAACATGAAACTATATCTAAAAATCATGGTTAAACTCAAAGTGGAAGTATGTTTTCTAAAATGGTCATCTAGACGTCGTTCTTTCGACTGAAATGACTACCTTTATAAAAATGACTTGTAACTTATATTTCCGACTATAAATCTATACTTTTTCTAATTATATTTATAAAATAGAGTTAAATATGAAGCCATAGCAATTTGATTCACTCAAAACGGATTTAAAATGAAGAAGTTATGGGTAAAACAAGATTGGATAATTTTTCTTGTTGTAGCAACGTGAAAATTGGTAACAAATCTATATTAATTATATCCTAGCTAGCTTAAATTGTATTATACATGTATTCTAATATATTATGTAATCTTGGGATACCATAGACACGTTTTGACATATCATATCGACCCATGTGTATATATTATTTGGAACAACCATAGACACTCTATATGCAGTAATGAGGGAGTTAGCTAAACAGGGTTGAGGTTGATTCCAAAAATATATATACTTTGAGTTGTGATCTAGCCTGAGACGTATATACACTGGGTCGTGGATTGATTCAAGATATTATATATCAATTTTTTTCTGTACATCTAACGTTGGACAACAAGTTGTAGGTTTCTAACGAGGACAGCTGACTTAATAAACTTAAAACATCAAAATGTATTAAAAGTGTTGTAAATATATTTTGAATATACTTTGATATATATGTACATATTTGTTATAGGTTCGTGAATCGACCAGTGGCCAAGTCTTACTTCCCGACGAAGTAAAAATCTGTGAAAGTGAGTTATAGTCCCACTTTTAAAATCTAATATTTTTGGGATGAGAATACATGCAGGTTTTATAAATGATTTACAAAATAGACACAAGTACGTGAAACTACATTCTATGGTTGAATTATCGAAATCGAATATGCCCCTTTTTACCAAGTCTGGTAATCTAAGAATTAGGGAACAGACACCCTAATTGACGCGAATCCTAAAGATAGATCTATTGCGCCTAAAAAACCTATCCAAAGTACCGGATGCTTTAGTACTTCGAAATTTATATCATATCCGAAGGGTGTCCCGGAATGATGGGGATATTCTTATATATGCATCTTGTTAATGTCGGTTACCAGGTGTTCACCATATGAATGAATTTTATTCCTATGTATGGGATGTATATTGAAATATGAAATCTTGTGGTCTATTATTATGATTTGATAATATATAGGTTAAACCTATAACTCACCAACATTTTTGTTGACGTTTTAAGCATGTTTATTCTCAGGTGATTATTAAGAGCTTTCGCTGTTGCATACTAAAATAAGGACAAGATTTGGAGTCCATGCTTGTATGATATTATGTAAAAACTGCATTCAAGAAACTTATTTTTGATGTAATATATTCTTATTGTAAACCATTATGTAATGGTCGTGTGTAAATGGTATATTTTAGATTATCATTATTTGATAATCTACGTAATGCTTTTTAAACCTTTATAGATAAAATAAAGGTTATGTTTGTTTTAAAAATGAATGCAGTCTTTGAAAAACGTCTCATATAGAGGTCAAAACCTCCAGTTCTGTCTTTCCTGAGTATATTTATAACCATATATATTTAACCCAATTTTAATAGTTTCATCTTCCTCTTCATTTCGGCCCATAGAAGCCCACCACTATTACAGTCCTTTTTAAACTTAAAAGAAGCCCAATAACATACTTAATTATATCCGATGGATTACGGTGGTGGTTGGGTTTCGACAAAAAAAAATACCGAGCATCAAATAAAAACAACGTCCGATTCATCGGTTCATCATCATCAAACATAATCATCATCATCATGATCATCCATAATCGTAATCATTATCATCTCCATAACATTATCATCATCGATTATCATTATTATCAACATATCATCGTCATCCCCTTGAATTATCATCATCGTCCTCATTAAAGCATCACCATCATCTCGTCTCACCATGAAATCATCCATGACACCATTTATAATCGTAATCCCATCATAACTTCATAATCATCATCAATGGGTTCATCATCATCAATATCGTTTAAATCTTCAACATAAAATCACTATTCATCATCATCTTCTCTAACTACCATCATCATCATCACACACGACATCATCATCTTCATCAACATCATGTATCATTCGTATCATCATTACATATGTCTGTGTTGCAATTGTACGAGAATCCGGCACGTTTTTGCAAGTCACGGCCCCATTTGGAATTTCGTTTAACAAAATGGGGCACGACCCATATATTAGTCCACTAACCATATTTTATTTAAGTTGATTTGAGGGATTCAGTTAACTAGGACAGCAACAAAGTGTATCCAACAACAAATGCTTTATATATTAAATCATCATAAGAAAATAAAACATTGACCCCATGCTTGTCGGCCATGAAAAAAAACATCTATCACATTCTTCCTTTCTAGTTAATTTCAATATTCAATGTCATTATCATTGATATAATGGGAAAATAAAAATAAAAAGACGTATGAACCAGAAGGTAGAATAGCGGCAATACATCTTTACCCTTATGCTAGTTGTCGAGCAAAAACAGATTCAAGGAGTAGCAGGAGAATTTACGAAGAAGAAAATAAAAAGTAAACAAGAGAATAGTGGTTCACGATCTTTTATCATGGTGGTTATGGTCACGATAGTGGGGGTGGTGTGTGGTGATTCATAATGGTGGTGAGGCTATTCTTGGTGGTTCTATATTAGTAAACAGAAACGAAAATATTGAATTTTAAGAGGTGGTGATACAGTTGTCGGCGGTTAGGGTTTGTTTTTGGGTCTTATGAACCAGCGAGTAAAATAGAATGGAAAGAGTAGTAGTAGTAGTTAATAGGAAAGTGGGTTAGGATGGTTATCGAGCAAGTTTAACTAGAAACCAGAAACGTACCTAAAATATAGAGATGATGGTGGTGGAGTTGCAGTGATGGAAGTGGTTGTTCACGATGGGTGGCTCTCGAAAGGAAGCAGGGAGAAGGAGATGCATAAGTGATATGTATGTATATGTTTATATACAATAGATTAGCTAGTAAGTAAAAAAAAAATCATAATATATAGGTAATATAATACTCTGTACTAATAATTCATGTTATAGGAATCAGAATTTTTGGATTACTAATCATTTAGAACCAAACATGTCAGACAACATTTAAGATTTTAAAATAGAAAATGTGATTAAGCAATAGCACTCTGTGAATATCTACCGACAGTTTTTACGGACCAATATATCGTACCCCGTTGTTAAATCATTGGCGGATAAAAAGTACTCAGAAAAATTCCATATTTTGTAATTAACTATATTTATTTATTTTGGTCATTATGGTATAAAATTCGATTCTTAATTTGTTAAATAAAAATTACATCAATTGTCCCTCTCATTTATGGGTGAAATATAAAAAGTGTTGAAATTTATTAACTATGTCCTAAATATAATTTTAGTAAGCCTAAAATTTATAGAACTCATTTTCGTATCACCGTTTATTTTAAAAATATATAAGCTTGAATTTAACTTGCTTAATATCGATCGACTGACAAACGAGTGTTATTATCGTTTACTAAATAAATTCAAAACCATATAAATATACATTCAATATACCTTACATATATATATATATATCTAGATTTATTTTAATATCATATATTATTTTATTTGCATAGTTAATTAACTCATATAATATTTTAATTTATAATAATTAATGTGTATATATACATATATATTTATTTATATGTTTATTTACACATAATGGTTCGTGAATCGTCGAGAATAGTCGAAGGGTAATTGATTACATGAACACAGTTCAAAGTTTTTTTTTTTTTGAAACATCAACATTAATGACTTTGCTTATCGTGTTGGAAACATTAAATCATATAAAGAATAAGTTTAAATTTGGTCATAAATTTTTGGGTCGTCATAGTATCTACCCGTTAAAGAAATTTCGTCCTCGAAATTTGATAGAGATTGTCATGGTTGACAATAAGTATGTTTTCATGACGAATATGAGTTGATGAATAGAGTTTTATCATCATTGGATAATATAGATAAATCAATTTGATTTTATGGAGAGTACGAGTGAAGCTATTACAAAAAAATGAAATGAGAAAATAAAATCTTGTCATATCTTTTGACGTAGACATGATTGATCTCCGAAGTTCAAGGGATTTAGAGAATATCTTCGTAATGAGATTTGGTTATTTGATAATTAAGGAAATTAGAATCCTCTTTGATTAAAGGCAATAATCCATTTCGATTGCTCTATCGGATATTTCACTATAAATCCACTTTCTTCATTTCCTTTATATTTTGGAGTTCCATACTTTTGTTTTCTCTTCTCGAATTTTAAGTCAAGCGAATAATGGTCCAGAATTCGTAAGTATGAAGTTTCGAATGAACATAACTAACGTTCTAAGAGAGAAATTGTAATAGCACAATCTTGGTTGGTTATATTACCAGGATTCAAGAGAAAAGATAGAAATATCAAGAAAATATGTTCTTGATATGTTTATAGATTAGATAGAATGTAAGAGTCATGTAACATGGCACATGATGACGTTCTGGTCTGTGAATCATCACGTTTCATTAGAAACTCAGCATGGCTTACTATAATATAATCACGTTGATCAAGTTTCATTATATTATACTAACTCATGCATCAATTTTCAACACTACTTCAAAATCATTCATAATTCAAAAGTTTTCAGAGATTTAGAAACTACAACAGTTTTCTTTTATGATATAACACAGATAGAGCGGAGAGATAATTAATATCAGACAAGAATATTTATGAAGATATCTTCAGAAATATTGAGAAAATTTATAATGAAAGATACGATAATATGTTATAATTCTACAATCAAAATGTGATGAAGAAATTCATTCACAATGATTTAGAACAATTACGGAACAAGGTATTCGCTAAAGATTTCATCAGAAATAGAATCATATGGATTCTTTATGTACAAGTTTAGTCCTTGTGATTTGTTAAGAGTCTCCTTCATGGTTTGCTCAATCCATTTTCCAGTTCCAGCTTTTCTGATCTTTGCCAACATACTATTCTTTATTATCAAACTTCCAACGATTAATGTCGTTTATAGTTTTTGCTGCTTCATCAGCATTCTTCAAAATCTCAAGAACTAGTTCGCAGTTTAGGGTATTTTTCAGAAACTTCACATTCAAAATATGTAAGTCTTGGAGGTAGATGTTATATGTTTATATATAACTGTTGGCGTAGAATCATTGCGAGATTCAAAAGACTGGTTCTTAATTCTCGGTAGTTGGTATGGCAATTATTTTCACAAGATGTAGATGAGTGAATGATGGGGTTTTAATGAACAAATATAATGGTTCTTCGGAGAGACTTAAGTCAAAGAGTAATAAAGTTACTGGTAAGTTTACTGCTAATGTGGTGGGATATAAATGGTTTCCCGGTAACGATGATGGAGGGGTAATCTTTATAATAAGGTTTATTCGAATGAAAAATTGAAGTTGATTTGCTGGAGCTGTGACAAAATTGGCTAATTTGAAAAAGAATTGCAATGTTATTTTCGGTAATAACAATGCAAAAGGAGCTAACACAGATACGTGTTAAACTTCTACTTGGGTTTCGAAAGTTCTCCCAGGTGCATGACTGTGGATAACATGTGGTTGGATCATCATCTCGATTGAGGTGTTTTCAAGAATCGTGAAAGGTTTGAACGCAGTTTGGAATTGTCAAGATACAAATGAGGTTTAGGATGAAATCAAGTGGCAAACTTGAAGAATTTTTTAGTTTCATATGTTAAAATCAATATTTTAATTCATTTTTAATTGTCCAATGTTGGTAGTCCACAGTTAGTAATTCAATAATTCATATATAATATTCGAATTAATTAATACGTATCGTGACCCATTGTATACATGACTCAGACTCGATCACAACTCAAAGTATATATATTATTGTAGAATCAACCTCAACCCTGTATAGCTAACTCAAGCATTACTGCATATAGAGTATCTATGGTTATTCCAAATAATATATATAGATGCGTCGATATGATATGTCAAAACCTTGTATACGTGTCCCGAAATTTAAAGTGCGTAAAATAAATAACAGAAATTAAATGACGATAAATAAAATTGCGAGAATATAAATTGCGATAATTAAATTGCGATAAATAAATTGTAATCATTTAGCTAGGAACAGTTAGCGTGGATTCTTAACAAAATTTCTCATAGTTAATTTGTTTGTTTCTAACAAATTTTATTTTGTCCAATGTTTTCTTCATTATGCCACTTGTTGGATTCTGGTAAATCAAAATCCAAATATGAAATTGGATGAAAATGGTTTTTCAGCGGTGAACGGATACGTATATCGGTGGTTGTAAGTAGGATAGTGAATGACTGTTGAATCAGCTTCGAATAATGTACAGTGTAATTTATTAATGTGAAATCTAAATATTCCTCGGGTATTACCTACCCGTTAAAATATTTTCACCATTAACAGTTTGTACAAAAGAATTTTTAATTACAATCTTTATGAAAACATATATACATATATATTTTCTTCAGATGTAATTATGAATTTAATAAGTTAATATAACATTAAACTCATTTGCTTTTCGGTTAGAATTAGAGTACATAATCTCTAAAACATTAGAGATTACATAATCATCATGTCGAACGAAGATAAATAATGTAGAACGTCACGTAGAACGATGATTATACTCGAGGTACAGAATGAGATGTTGAGGCATGGGATGCGGATGTTGCTGTTAATGGTGGTGATGGTACTGTTGGTGTTGCTGATGGTGGTACTGTTTATGCTGGTGCTGCTGCTGCTGGTGTTTGTAACCTTTGCACCATATTCTCCAAAGCCACCACCCGAGCGCGAAGCTCGTTGACTTCTTCTATTACACCGGGGTGATTGTCGGTTCGGACGAGCGGATAAATAAAATCTAGAATTTGATTTAGTATATAATCATGACGAGATACTCTGGAAATGAGAGAGAAAATAGTGTTTCGGACAGGTTCGCCGGTAAGTACTTCAGGTTCTTCGCCAAGAGGGCAATGTAGTGGATGGAAGGGACCACCTTCTTCTTGTCTCCAATGATTGAGGAGGCTACGAACCCATCCCCAATTCATCCAGAATAGATGATGGCTGATTGGTTGATCCATTCTGGCCACACTGCTTTCGGAACTTGATTGGGATTCCATTTCGAAATCCGAAGGACTTGAACTGATGACGAATTCCATTTCGTACGATTGAATAAAGGATTTTTCATCATGAAATGATTTTTCGGCTATCGGGTGGTATTCTAATTACATAGAATATCTATATATATATATATATATATATATATATATATATATATATATATATATATATATATATATATATATATATATATATATATATATATATATATATATATATATATATATATATATATAGCGCAAAAGATTTCGTAGATTACAGAGAAATTTACAGAATATGTCAGGCAAAGTTTACAATAACAGATATGCTATGATATGATTTAGCAGATATGCTAAGATATGGAGTTTGTCTATACACTATTCATGCAATCAATGCAATAAGATGTGTCTAGACTAAGAATAATAAACAGGCAATTTCTGACAAAAAAGATAAGCAAAACTTTTGACATGCAGACACGGTCGAAGTCCAGACTCACTAATGCATCCTAACGACTTATCAGTTAGACACACTAATGCAGACCTGGTTCGCTAAGATCACCGTTCTGATACCAACTGAAAGGACCCGTCCTAATCCATCTGGACGAATACATTACATTTGGTTACATCGCGAGGTACTTGACCTCTATATGATACATTTTACAAACATTGCATTTGTTTTTAAAAGATAAACTTTCTTTACATCGAAAGTTGACGGCATGCATACCATTTCATAATACATCCAACTATAGTTGACTTAATAATAATCTTGATAGACACAATGACTCAAATGCAACGTCTTTCGAAATATGCCATGAATGACTCCAAGTAATATCTCTAAGATGAGCAAATGCACAGCAGAGGATTTCTTTCATACCTGAGAATAAACATGATTTCAAGTGTCAACCAAAAGTTTGGTGAGTTCATAGGTTTATCATAAGCAATAAAATTCATCATTTTGATAGACCACAAGATTTAAATAGAGTACACCTATCTCGTGTACAAAATATCATTTTTCATAATGCTTAGTAGAGTAGGTCCGTATCCTTTTCTCCCCCGTAGGTTTCCTCGCGATTTTTTTAAATAACCGTATACATATCTCGTGCACAAAATATAATACACATAACTTGTGTATAAAAATCATTCTCTCGATACATAATATTCACTTAGCATTCATTGCTTGGCTTGGTAACCGACCTTAACATATAATGTGCATTAATAATAACCCCAAAAATAGAACATCTCATATGTATAATGTGTAAACTTCGAAGTACTAAACACCACACCTACTAGCTCTTCCGTCTAGTGAACATTCTTGGTGGGGGTGTTAAACCCGATAGCTACCTTTAGGACTCGCGTGAATTAGGGCCATACCGGATTCTAATTCTTAGGTTACCAAGCAATAATAATCAGGGGAAAATATTCACAACAATTAGTGGCAATTATCACGTCCAACTAATTCAATAATAATCCACAGAACTTCTGTCTGCATAATAATTCATTTGAGGAATGTTTTGCTTGTGTCTATCTCGTCAAACATTTATAAAAGTATTTCATGTATTCTCAGATCAAAATATATTTCAAAAGCATTTAATAAAGCAGTTATAAAAACAGTGCATGTATTCTCAATCCCAAAAATGTAAAGAGTAAAAGGGAGCAAATTAACTCACAATACTGTATTTTGTAGTAAAAATACATATGACGACACTGAACAATGCAGGGTTGGCCTCGAATTCATGAACGTATATCATTTATATATATATATATATATATATATATATATATATATATATATATATATATATATATATATATATATATATATATATATATATATATATTAATATGTATAATCGTAATCGAACAAATTTATATATTATATCTTAAATTATATATTATACTTATTTAGTTTGTGTATATATTCAAAATGTTTAATATTTATATATTTTCTTATATTAGTATATATATATATATATATATATATATATATATATATATATATATATATATATATATATATATATATATATATGTTTAGTATTATAAAAAAAATCATTAGTTTGTTATATATAAGTATTTATATAAATAATGTTATTATATTTAACATATAGGTATATAAACTATTAATATAATTATAATATATGCATTAAGTATATTTTAAGTACAAAATATTTATCTGTAACAAAAATGATAGTTTTGATAATGATGATTTACTAATAATAATAACTTTCTTAATATCGATAATACTAATAATAATAACGATATTGTTAAAATTGGTACTTATGTGAATAATAATAATAGTAATACTAATAATTAAAAAAATGATATTAATACTAATATTAGTGAAAATAAATAATAACTTGTATTATTTTTATAACAACAATAATAATAATCCTAATCATAATCATAAAATTAATAGTAGTACTAAAATGATAAATTAATAATGATAATAACATTAGTAATACTTATAGTAATAATAATGATAATACTATTAATTAGATAAATGATAATAATATTTATACTTCTAATTCTTAGGAAATAATAACAATTATCATAATAATAACAATAATCAAATAATAATAATGATAATAATAATAATAATAATAATATTAATAATAATAATAATAATAATAATAATAATACTAATAATAATAATAATAATAATAATAATAATAATAATAATAATAATAATAATAATAATAATAATAATAATAATAATAATAATAATAATAATAATAATAATAATAATAATTGAAACTACCTTAATAGCTTTCCTAAAAAGAAATGCCACGAATGAGGCTCGAACCCGAGTATATTTATAACCATATATATTTAACCCGATTTTAATAGTTTCATCTTCCTCTTCATTTCGGCACATAGCAGCCCACCACTATTATAGTCCTTTTTAAACTTAAAAGAAGCCCAATAACATACTTAATTATATCCATGGATTTTGGGGGTGGTAGGGTTTCGACAAAAAAATACCGAGCATCAAATAAAAACAACGTCCGATTCATCGGTTCATCATTATCAAACATAATCATCATCATCATGATCATCCATAATCGTAATCATTATCATCTCCATAACATTATCATCATCGATTATCATTATTATCAACATATCATCGTCATCCCTGTGAATTATCATCATCGTGCTCATTAAAGCATCACCATCATCTCATCTCACCATGAAATCATCCATGACACCATTTATAATCGTAATCCCATCATAAATTCATAATCATCATTAACGGGTTCATCATCATCAATATCGGTTAAATCTTCAACATAAAATCACTATTCATCATCATCTTCTCTCACTACCATCATCATCATCACACACGACATCATCATCTTCATCAACATCATGTATCATTCGTATCATCATTACCTATGTTTGTGTTGCAATTGTACGAGAACTAGGGACGTTTTTACAAGTCACGGCCCCATCTGGAATTTTGTTTAACAAAATGGGGCACGGCCCATATATTAGTCCACTAACCATAATTTATTTAAGTTGATTTGAGGGATTCGATTAACTAGGACAGTAACAAAGTGTATCCATAACAAATTATTTATATAATAAATCATCATAAGAAAATAAAACATTGACCCCATGCTTGTCGGCCATGAAAAAAACATCGATCACATTCTTCCTTTCTAGTTAATTTCAATATTCAATGTCATTATCATTGATATAATGGGAAAATAAAAATAAAAAGACGTATGAACCAGAAGGTAGAATAGCGGCAATACATCTTTACCCTTATGCTAGTTGTTGAGCAAAAATAGATTCAAGGAGTAGCAGGAGAATTTACGAAGAAGAAAATAAAAAGTAAACAAGAGAATAGTGGTTCACGATCGTTTATCATGGTGGTTATGGTCACGATAATGGGGGTGGTGTGTGGTGATTCATAATGGTGGTGAGGCTATTCTTGGTGGTTCTATATTAGTAAACAGAAACGAAAGTATTGAATTTTAAGAGGTGGTGATACGGTTGCCGGCGATTAGGGGTTGTTTTTGGGTCTTGTGAACCAGCGAGTAAAATAGAATGGAAAGAGTAGTAGTAGTATTTAATAGGAAAGTAGGTTAGGGTGGTTATCGAGCAAGTTTAACTAGAAACCGGAAACGTACCTAAATTATAGAGATGATGGTGGTGAAGTTGCAGTGATGGAAGTGGTTGTTCACGATGGGTGGCTCTCGAAAGGAAGCAGGGAGAAGGAGATGCATAAGTGATATGTATGTATATGTATATATAGAATAGATTAGCTAGTAAGTAAAAAAAAATCATAATATATAATTAATATAATACTCCGTTCTAATAATTCATGTTATAGGAATCAGAATTTTTGGATTGCTAATCATTTAGAAACAAATATGTCAGACAACATTTAAGATTTTAAAATAGAAAACATGATTAAGCAATAGCACTCTGTGAATATCTACCGACAGTTTTTACGAACTGAAATATCGTACCCCGTTGTTAAATCAGTGGCGGATAAAAATTACTCATAAAAATCCCATATTTTGTAATTAACTATATTTATTTATTTTGGTCATTATGGTATAAAATTTGATTCTTAATTTGTTAAATAAAAATTACATCAACTGTCCCTCTCATTTATGGGTGAAATATAAAAAGTGTTGAAATTTATTAACTAGGTCCTAAATATAATTTTAGTAAGCCTAAAATTTATAGAACTCATTTTTGTATCACCGTTTATTTTAAAAATATATAAGCTTGAATTTAACTTGTTTAATATCAATCGACTGAAAAAAAGAGTGTTATTATCGTTACTAAATAAATTCGAAATCATATAAATATACATTCAATATATCTTACATATATATCTAGGTTTATTTTAATATCATATATTATTTTATTTGCATAGTTAATTAACTCATATAATATTTTAATTTATAATAATTAATGTGTATATACATATATATTTATTTATATGTTTATTTACATAATAGTTCGTGAATCGTCGAGAATAGTCGAAGGGTAATTGATTACATGAACACAGTTCAAAAACATCAACATTACAGACTTTGCTTATCATGTCGGAAGCATTAAATCATATAAAGATTAAGTTTAAATTTGGTCAGAAATTTTCGGGTCGTCACAGCACTTGTTCAATGCAATCCTATGTATTTTTACTACAAAATACAGTATTGTGAGTTTCATTACTTCCTTTTATTATATTTTTTGGACTGAGAATACATGCGCTGCTTTTTATAAATGTTTTACGAAATAGGCACAAGTAATCGAAACTACATTCTATGGTTGGATTATCGAAATCGAATATGCCCCTTTTTAGCTTGGTAGCCTAAGAATTGGTGTTTATTATAATTGCCACTAATTGACGCGAATCCTAAAGATAGATCTATCGAGCCCAACAAGCCCTATCCGGTTACGGATGCTTTAGTACTTCGATTTATCATGTCCGATGAGAGTCCCGAAATGATGGGGATATTCTATATGCATCCTGTTAAGGTCGGTTACCAAGTGTTCACCATATGAATGATTTTTAATTCGCGGGTTACGCGTGTTATTTTGTACTCGGGTTACGTGTACAATTATATATCTGGAAATCTTGTGGTCTATTAAAATGATGAAAATGATTGTTTATGATAAAATAATGAACTCACCAACCTTTTGGTTGACACTTAAAAGCATGTTTATTCTCAGGTATGAAAGAAATCTTCCGCTGTGCATTTGCTCATTTTAGAGATATTACTTGGAGTTATTCATGACATATTTTAAAAGAGGTTGCATTCGAGTCGTCGAGTTCATCAAGATTACTATTAAGTCAAATATAGATGGATATATTATGAAATGGTATGCATGTCGTTAACTTTCGATGTAATGAAAGTTTGTCTTTTAAAAATGAATGCAATGTTTGTAAAATGTATCATATAGAGGTCAAGTTGTAGTGACCCGAACTTTTCCATGTTTATATATATATTAAATAAAATTGTTATTTACATGATTAGGTGTTTCCAACATGTTAAGCAATCAAACTTGTTAAGACTTGGTTAATTGAAATGAAAATTTTGTAAACGTCTGATTACCCAGTTTGACTAATGATTCACGAACGCTATAAGTTTTATATGACATGATGATACATAAATGAATAAATATATTTGTTTAACATGATATAATGATCATCAATTATCTCATTAAAAATAGAAACAATAAGTTATATACTTAAAAAGGAGACTATTGACGTATGAAACTCGAAACGATACATATAACGATTATCGTTATAACCACGTGTTACTAAAAATATATATGAAGCATATTAATACATTGTTATATTATATATATATATATATCACTAAGTGTATTAACAATGAACTACATAAGTAAAAACAAGACTACTAACTTAAGGATTTCGAAACGAGACATATATGTAACGATTATCGTTGTAACGACATTTAAATGTATATATCATATTAAGATATATTAATATATCATGATATCATGATAATATAATAATTTAAAATCTAATTTGATATTATAAACTTTGGGTTAACAACATTTAACAAGATCGTTAACCTAAAGGTCTCAAAACAACACTTACATGTAATGACTAACGATGACTTAACGACTCAGTTAAAATGTATATACATGTAGTGTTTTAATATGTATTCATACACTTTTGAAAGACTTCAAGACACTTATCAAAATACTTCTACTTAACAAAAATGCTTACAATTACATCCTCGTTCAGTTTCATCAACAATTCTACTTGTATGCACCCGTGTTCGTACTCGTACAATACACAGCTTTTAGTTGTATGTACTATTGGTATATACACTCCAATGATCAGCTCTTAGCAGCTCATGTGAGTCACCTAACACATATGGGAACCATCATTTGGCAACTAGCATGAAATATCTCATAAAATTACAAAAATATGAGTAATCATTCATGACTTATTTACATGAAAACAAAATTACATATCCTTTATATCTAATCCATACACCAACGACCAAAAACACCTACAAACACTTTCATTCTTCAATTTTCTTCATCTAATTGATCTCTCTCAAGTTCTATCTTCAAGTTCTAAGTGTTCTTCATAAATTCCAAAAGTTCTAGTTTCATAAAATCAAGAATACTTCCAAGATTGCAAGTTTACTTCCAAGTTTTCTAAATCCATTCCAAGTAATCATCCAAGATCAAGAAACCTTTGTTACTTACAGTAGGTTATCTTTCTAATACAAGGTAATAATCATATTCAAACTCTAATTCAATTTATATAACTATAACAATCTTATTTCGAGTGGAAATCTTACTTGAAATTGTTTTCGTGTCATGATTCTGCTTCAAGAACTTTCAAGCCATCCAAGGATCCTTTGAAGCTAGATCTATTTTTCTCATTTCCAGTAGGTTTATCCAAGGAACTTAGGGATGGCAATGGGCGAGGAAAAACCCGTGACCCGCGGGTACCTGATCCGTGATGGGCGGGTAAAATCATAAAATCTTACCCGCGGGCATGGGTATGGGTAAAAAATTGTACCCGCCAACGGGTCGCGGGTACATACTACCCGTCATGGGTAAAACCCGACCCGCTAGTTTATGATACTTTTTTTAATTTATCCGCAAGTTTATACATAAAATTATCAATTTAAAGGGGATTTTACTTGTAATACAATAATGATTAAAAATATAATATTATATATAAGTAAAAAAACTTGACTTTCACGTCATATTACACATTTTTAATTGTACATATTGTTTATAATTAATAAAATTTACTAACTTTTATAGAAAAAATTACCAAGTTGTATATTATTATTACCCGCGGGTCACGGGTATCCGCGGGTCACGGGCATGGGCAAATTTTTTTTACCCGCGGGCTGGTAACGGGTCTCAGCGAGTAAAAAAATAACTCGACGGGCGGGTCACAGGTAGTAATGATGTTCATAACATCATTCGATTCATACATATAAAACTATCTTATTCGAAGGTTTAAACTTGTAATCACTAGAACATAGTTTAGTTAATTCTAAACTTGTTCGCAAATAAAAGTTAATCCTTCTAACTTGACTTTTAAAATCAACTAAACACATGTTATATATCTATATGATATGCTAACTTAATGATTTAAAACCTGAAAACACAAAAAACACCGTAAAACCGGATTTACGCCATCGTAGTAACACCGCGGGCTGTTTTGGGTTAGTTAATTAAAAACTATGATAAAGTTTGATTTAAAAGTTGTTATTCTGGGAAAATGATTTTTATTATGAACATGAAACTATATCCAAAAATTATGGTTAAACTCAAAGTGGAAGTATGTTTTCTAAAATGGTCATCTAGACGTCGTTCTTTCGACTGAAATGACTACCTTTACAAAAACGACTTGTAACTTATTTTTCCGACTATAAACCTATACTTTTTCTATTTAGATTCATAAAATAGAGTTCAATATGAAACCATATCAATTTGATTCACTCAAAACGGATTTAAAATGAAGAAGTTATGGGTAAAACAAGATTGGATAATTTTTCTCAATACTGAGATATGTATACACTGGGTCGTGGATTGATTCAAGATAATATATATCGATTTATTTATGTACATCTAACTGTGGACAACTAGTTGTAGGTTACTAACGAGGACAGCTGACTTAATAAACTTAAAACATCAAAATGTATTAAAATTGTTGTAAATATATTTTGAACATACTTTGATATATATGTACATACTTGTTATAGGTTCGTGAATCAACCAGTGGCCAAGTCTTACTTCCCGACGAAGTAAAAAATCTGTGAAAGTGAGTTATAGTCCCACTTTTAAAATATAATATTTTTGGGATGAGAATACATGCAGGTTTTATAAATGATTTACAAAATAGACACAAGTACGTGAAACTACATTCTATGGTTGAATTATCGAAATCGAATATGCCCCTTTTTATTAAGTCTGGTAATCTAAGAATTAGGGAACAGACACCCTAATTGACGCGAATCCTAAAGATAGATCTATTGGGCCTAACAAATCCCATCCAAAGTACCGGATGCTTTAGTACTTCGAAATTTATATCATATCCGAAGGGTGTCCCGGAATGATGGGGATATTCTTATATATGCATCTTGTTAATGTCGGTTACCAGGTGTTCACCATATGAATGATTTTTATCTCTATGTATGGGATGTGTATTGATTGAGAATTTTCGAGTCAAAGTTTGTAAAATAAAAAGTCAAACAAAGTTCTTTGATTGAATTCGAGTTCTATGTTGTGATTCAAGTACAATTAATGATTTCAAGAGTTTTCATGTGTGATTTAAAATCTTTTTCGTGTAGAGATCAGGACCTAAAACGAGCAAAATCTTTAAAATTGATATTGTGTTCTTCTTTTTATTTGAGTCGAACAGCAGGCTTTTCTTTTCATTTTTTTATTTATTTTTTGTTTTTTTCTGTTTAATTCAATTACTCAGATGAATTGTTTATGTTTTAAATCCAAGTCCTAATTCAAACATATAATTAAGTGTATGATCATGGTGATTTCTGTCGACTAAACATTCGAAGGAGAGGAGGAAAACATAAAAGGGAATAAATAGATTAAACTGTAAATTAGAACAGATATGAATGGGCAGTGCAGATGGTTGGGTGTTTGTGTGTTTAACCGAGAGGTCTCGGGTTCGAGCCCGGTTTGAAGCAGTATTTTTTTAAGGGCTTATTTCTTGAAGGTATTCTCATATTTATTAGTATTATTATCTTTATTATCATTATTGTTATTATTATTATTATTATTATTATTATTATTATTATTATTATTATTATTATTATTATTATTATTATTATTATTATTATTATTAATTATTTTTATTATTATTGTTATTATTATTGGTATTATTAATTATTAGTATTGTTACTAAGTATTATAGTTATTATTATTATTACTAGTATTAATATTATCATTATTATTATTGTTAGTATTATATTTATTGTATTATTATGATTATTAGCAGTAATATGATTATGAACATGTTAACTACATTCATGTTACGAAATTAATAATAAAAGTGATGCGATAAAAATTATGGAAAATGATTATAATTATAGGAATACAGGTACAATTATGAAAACGATTACAAATTTAAGTTATAGAAACTATGGTCATAAGTTTAAAAAAATATTAAACACGAAGCTTATAATAAATCAGATTATTATTATTAACACTGTTATTATTATCATTATATTATTAAAGTAAATTATCTTTTTATTTAAAACTACCATTTATACTAAAATAAACATTATTACTACTATTATTATTACTATTATTACTATCAATATTATTATCATACTTACCATTATTAGTATTATGACAAATAGATATTTTTTTTATACATTACAATAATATTAATATTACATATCAATATATTCTTATTAAAATGATAGTAACTAAGCTATATATATAAAATGTAACAATTAATATATAAACATATGTTGTCATCATATATTAATCATATTATAAAATTTTATTATTAACATGATATAAAGAATGATAAATATTAGTTATGTAAAATATATGAATTAAATATATTAAAATTATTTAAATAACATATAAGATAACTAGTATATTATCAATAATAATATATATAAATTTGTTCAATTACGATTATATCTTTTAATATATATACGAATGATATAGGTTCGTGAATCCGAGGCCAACCTTGCACTTGTTCAATGCCATCATATGTATTTTTACTACATAATACAGTATTGTGAGTTTCATTACTCCCTTTTATTATATTTTTGGGACTGAGAATACATGCGCTGCTTTTATAAATGTTTTACGAAATAGACACAAGTAATCGAAACTACATTCTATGGTTGGATTATCGAAATCGAATATGTCCCTTTTTAGCTTGGTAGCCTAAGAATTGGTGTTTATTATAATTGCCACCAATTGACGCGAATCCTAAAGATAGATCTATCGGGGCCAACAAGTCCCATCCGGGTTACGGATGCTTTAGTACTTCGATTTATCATGTCCAATGAGAGTCCCAGAATGATGGGGATATTCTATATGCATCCTGTTAAGGTCGGTTACCAGGTGTTCACCATATGAATGATTTTTAATTCGCGGGTTACGCGTGTTATTTTGTACTCGGGTTACGTATACAATTATATATCTGGAAATCTTGTGGTCTATTAAAATGATGAAAATGATTGTTTATGATAAAATAATGAACTCACCAACCTTGTGGTTGACATTTGAAAGCATGTTTATTCTCAGGTATGAAAGAAATTTTCCGCTGTGCATTTGCTCATTTTAGAGATATTACTTGGAGTCATTCATGACATATTTCAAAAGACGTTGCATTCGAGTCGTCGAGTTCATCAAGATTATTATTAAGTCAATTATAGATGGATATATTATGAAATGGTATGCATGCCATCAACTTTTGATGTAATGAAAGTTTGTCTTTTAAAAATAAATGCAATGTTTGTAAAATGAATCATATAGAGGTCAAGTACCTTGCGATTAAGTGTGAATTTAAAATAGGATACAAAATCATTAAGTGTGAATTTAAAATGAATCTATATATATATATTTATATATATATATATATACATATATGATTTTTATGAATAATTATCATTATATGTATATTGTAATATGTATAAAACTCATAAATATTCAATAAAGATTATCATGTTACATATAATTATTAAATGTTACATTATATATAATATAAGCTAAAATATAAATGATGTATTAATATTATTACTTTCGTTATCATTATAATATTAAGATTAATATTAATATCAGTATTAATAATATATATATATATATATATATATATATATATATATATATATATATATATATTAATTGATACATTGAATTGTTACATTATTACTAATATATTATTATTATTAGTAATATTATTAATATTAATATAATTAGTATTAATAACTATTAAAATCATTATTTTAAGTATTGTTATTTATATTAAGATACAACTTATTATCATTATTATTTATGTTATTATTAGTATTAAAAAAAGAATATTGTTATTCATATTATTATTAATATTATTTATAGGTAATATTATTATTATTATATAATAATTATTAATATTTATTCTATATATATATATATAA
This sequence comes from Rutidosis leptorrhynchoides, assembly GCF_046630445.1. Taxonomy (NCBI): domain Eukaryota; kingdom Viridiplantae; phylum Streptophyta; class Magnoliopsida; order Asterales; family Asteraceae; genus Rutidosis; species Rutidosis leptorrhynchoides. The sequence continues at coordinate 165,865,564 of NC_092342.1, read as the reverse complement.
AATAAGGAAATGGTACGATTCTGTATCCATCAAATGTAATCAACTTTTATTTCCGTCTCTAAATTTGTTTAACATCGATTTCAATCCACAGAACTCATCCAAAATCAGTTAACCATCGATTTGTTATTCTTTTTTTATTATTTATATTTTTGTCCTTGAAAAACACTTTCTGTCGATCAGTGACCTTATAATTGATACTTTCCAGTGTTGAGTGTTATGAATAAACCCACACTATCAATTATCAACTTCAATTACCTCTAACTGCTTTTATCCAATTGGAATTAAACAGAAATATTTATTTTCTTGAACGTATCCCTCTGTTCTTCTAACTTTTCAACCAAAAATTGATTTTGAATAAATTTTAAAAATGTATAAATGCAGTTGTGTTGGAAACCATTCATTCAAACTAACTGCAAAGTTTCAAATTCCAATTTTTCGTATCGAATTCCAATTTTGAGGTCAAACCTTAATTACAAAAAGTCAACACTTTTGTTCTTCGTGAAATTAAAGCTTTTTCTAATGATTCTGTTTCGATTGACAATTTGGGTGTGATGACCAGGAAATTTCCGATCAAATTTAAACTTTAATCTTTATATGTTCCCGACACGATAAGCAAAAATCTGTAAAACTGAGTCTCAAAACTTTGGAACAAATTGCATGAATGCATTTGACCTTTGACTATTCCCAACGATTCACAAACTATTATGTAAATGAGTATGTATATATATATATATATATATATATATATATATATACAAATATAAATTATAATATAATAAAAGTTGATATTATAAATTGAATTAGTAAATTATGATTCAATCAGTTGAATTATTATTATTACTACCTCTATTATTATTATAAATATTATTAATATTATTATTATTATTAACATATCTATTTATTGTGAAATTAGATATATATAAGTATTTATATATAAAATTCAGTTATATAATTATATATAAAATAGATATACAAATACTAGTATAGTTACAGATATATGAAAATTAAAGATTATAAACAAATAGATTTACATACATAAAATACGGATGGATATGCAGATATAGATACAATACAGATATATATACTGATACGTACAACAGATATGTATACTGCTACATTTATACGAATATATACATTATAAGGATATAAAACAAATACATTATACGATCCTATATATATATGTAAATAAATAAATAAATACGTAATTAAAAATCATATAAACCAAAAATCAGATTGATATCTCAATCAATTGCTGTATGTAATTTTTGTTTGAATCCTTAAGCTGTTAAACATCTCCATCATTCGTACCAATCACATTGATTTTGTATATATTTTTTTTATTATTCGCTGTACTAGAGGATCCTTCTTGTCGATAAATTTGCTATAACAATCAATCTATTCCAGTTTATAACAAATGCATACGACTTCACTTACCCACTACAGACTACAGAAAACATTTACATTTTATTTTATTTCAGAATTTAACAGAAAAAGGGAAGAACATGTCGACGGTCCCTGTTCTTGGTCCGTTTTTAAAATAGCTCGATTTCTAAATCAATTTCAAAAAGTATTATTGAGGTCTTGTTAGGAATCTTGTACTTAATCTGTCTACAAAATATTGGCTTCCAACTCTTGTTATCAAATCTTAATTTCGAAGTCAAAGGTAATTATAAAAAAAGTCAACCGTGTGTTCATTGTGAAATTTGAGTTTGTTCTTATGTTTTAGGATCAATTGATGAATTAGGAAGATTACTTACATGATTCAAAACCTTTTTTATATTATAAACACAGTCTAAAACGTCCTTAAATTTCAATTTGGATCTTTGTTTGTTCATCGAGTTTTATAACAGGTACCGTAAGTTTTATTTTTTTTCTTTTCTATTTTATTCTATTAATCCAAGACCACGATGATTAATTGTTTACGTTTCATATATCTATCTAAATTTAAACTCCAAACTAGCAGTAGTGATTTCGTTTTGATTTTTGGTGGATGTAATTGATGAAGAAGACATAGATCACAGATAGAAGGGTTAAATATAAACGGGTTTTTTATAATTCAGAAAAATAGAAACGGTGGAGTCATGATGGGTTTGTTCGGGTTAGCGAGGGGTCTCGGGTTCGAGCCCCATCTTGGGCAAATCTTTTTATCACGATTTTAAAAACGGGTTTACACTCAATTTTTTTTCTTTCTAATTATTATTATTATCATTTGTTGTTAAAATTAAATATTATTATTATGATGATTATTAGTAAAAATGTTATCATTGTTAGTATTACAAATTATTATTATTATTATTACAAATACAAGAAGTAATTATTATTATTATTATTATTATTATTATTATTAGTATTATTATTATTATTATTATTATTATTGTCGTTGTTATTATCATTAAAGTTATAATTATTATCATTATTATTATATCTAAAAGTATTATAATCATCATTAGTATTATTATGAGTATTGTTAGTATTATTGTTAATATAAATATTTGTATTATTATTATTATTATGATTATTATTACTCCGGACATAATAAAATTTATTGTTATTTCATTAATACTAGTATTAGAATCATTTTATTATTTTTAGAAATTAGTATTTATTATTAACTTAAGTATTATTAAAATTATCATTTGTAATAAATTGTTATAATTATTATTAATATTAAATATTAGGTATTATTATCAAAATTATTATTACAATTATTATGAAGTTTAACATTTTTATTAAAAACTACTGTTTATTATTAAAACTAGCATTTATATTAATAGAATTATTAATATTATTATCATTAATATTAATATTAGTATTATCATTATTATAACTACTTCTGCTAAAATTATACTAGTATTATTATAATTCTTCCATGTTAAACAAAAGATATATATATATATATATATATATATATATATATATATATATATATATATATATATATATATATATATATATATATACATATATATACATATCAATATATTAATATATGGTTGAATTATCGAAATCGAATATGCCCCTTTTTATTAAGTCTGGTAATCTAAGAATTAGGGAACAGACACCCTAATTGACGCGAATCCTAAAGATAGATCAATTGGGCCTAACAAACCCCATCCAAAGTACCGGATGCTTTAGTACTTCGAAATTTATATCATATCCGGAGGGTGTCCCCGGAATGATTGAGATATTCTTATATATGCATCTTGTTAATGTCGGTTACCAGGTGTTCACCATATGAATGATTTTTATCTCTATGTATGGGATGTGTATTGAAATATGAAATCTTGTGGTCTATTAAAATATTGAAATTATTGTTATGATAAACTAATGAACTCACCAACCTTTTGGTTGACACTTTAAAGCATGTTTATTCTCAGGTATGAAAGAAATCTTCTACTGTGCATTTGCTCATTTTCAAGATATTATTGGAGTCATTCATGACATATTTCAAAAGACGTTGCATTCGAGTCATTGAGTTCATCAAGATTATTATTAAGTCAATTATAGTTGGACATATTATGAAGTGGTATGCATGCCGTCAACTTTCGATGTAATGAAAGATTGTCTTTTCAAAAATGAATGCAATGTTTGTAAAATGTATCATATAGAGGTCAAGTACCTCGCGATGTAACCAACTATTGTGAATCGTTTGTAATCGATGTGGACTTTGTCCGAATGGATTAGGACGGGTATCTATAGTTGGTATCAGAGCGGTGGTCTTAGCGAACCAGGTCTTGCATTAGTGTGTTTAACTGATAGTTGTTTAGATGCATTAGTGAGTCTGGACTTCGACCGTATCTGCTTGTCAAAAGTTTTGCTTATCATTTCGTGTCAAAAATTACCTGCTCATCGTTCTTAGGGAATCATTGGCTTATCATTCTTAGTCTAGACACATCTTACTACATTGATTGCATGAATAGTGTATAGACAAAATTCATATCTTATCGTATCTGTTATTGTTACCTTTCCCTGACAGATTCTATAGATTCCTCCGTAACTTATGGGATTTTAGTATTATATATGCATATGTAAATTATGTATTGCAGGGTACTAATCTACATCCTATAATCTGTTTCTTATCGAAAATTCTTCATCTGATCATACGAGATGAATCCCTCAACCAGTTCGAGTCCCTCAGATTTCGATAGCTATTCCGATAGTTATTCCAACAGCTATTCTTACATGGATGTTCACCTAAGCTCTGAAGGCAACGTCACTAGAATGAATCAATCAATCAGCCATCCCCAATTCATCTGATGAGTTCGTAGTCGACTTAACCGATGGAGATGAGAGGAAGGCGATCCTTTCCACCCACCAACCGAATTTACCTCTTGGCAGAGAACCTGAAGCACTTACCGGCAAACCTATTCGAAACACCATTCTCATATTCATATCCAGAGTATCTCGCCACGATTATATTCTATATAAAATTCTAGATCTTATTCATCCGCTCGTCCGAACCGACAATCATTCCGGAATAATAGAAGAAGTCAACGAGCTTCGCGCTCAAGTAATCAATTTAGAAAACATGGTGCAAAACTTACCAGCTTCAGCAACATCACCGGCACCAATAGTACCATCAACAACCCAAGTCTCAACATCACATGTCTCAATATCTCCTTCTGTATTTCGAGTACAATCATCGTTCTACGTATCGTTCTACATAATTTATCTTCGTACGACATGGCGATTATGTAATCTCTAATATTTTAGAGATTATATATTCTTGTTTTAATGGTAAATCAAATGAGTTAATATCATATTAACTCATTAAATCCATGATTACATCTGAAGTAAATATATATGTATATATGTTTTCATAAAGATTGTAATTAAAAATTCTCTTGTACAAACTGTTATTGGTGAAAATATTTTACGGGTAGGTAATACCCGAGGAATATTTAGATTTCACATTAATAAGTTACACTGTACATTCTTTCAAATCTGATTCAACAGTCATTTACTATCCTATTTACATCCACCTATATACGTATCCGTTCACCGCAGAATAACCCTTTTCATTCTATTTCATATTTGGATTTTGATTTATCAGAATTCAACAAGTGGCATAATGAAGAAAACATTGGACAAAACAAAATTTGTTAGAAACAAACAAATTAACTATGAGAAATTTTGTTAAGAATCCACACTAACTGTTCCTAGCTAACTGTTAATTCTATATCACATGTTATTTTATCGCAATTTATTTATCGTAATTTAATTATCGCAATTTATTTATCGCAGTTTATTTATCGCAATTTATAGTCTCGCAATTTTATTTATCGACATTTAATTTCTATTATTTACTTTACGTATTTTATTTATCGTCATTTAATTTCCGTATTTATTTTACGCACTTTAAATATTTGGACACGTATACAAGGTTTTGACATATCATATCGACGCATTTATATATATTATTTGGAATAACCATAGACACTCTATATGCAGTAATGATCGAGTTCTCTATACAGGGTTAGGTTGATTCTACAATAATATATATACTTTGAGTTGTGATCGAGTCTGAGACATGTACACGGGTCACGATACGTGTTAATTAATTCGAATATTATATATTAAATTATATATGAATTATTGGACTGTTAACTGTGGACTATCGACTGTGGACTAATGACATTGGACAATTAAAATGAATTAAAATATTGATTATAACATATGAAACAAAACATTTCTTCAAGTTTTCCACTTGATTTCATCTTAAACCTCATTGGTATATTGACGGTTACAATCTGCGTTCAAACCTTTCATAATTCTTGAAAACACCTCAATCGAAAGGATGAACCGACCGCACTTTACCTACGGAAGAAAAGATTGATGCATATAGTTATGCACCTGGAAACTCTCGGAACCTGAGTAAACGTTTAACACGTATCTGTGCTAGCTCCTTTGACGTTATTATTACCGAAAATAAACTTTGACATTTCTTTTCAAAATAGACAATTTTGTCACAGCTCCAGCAAGTCAACTTCGACTTTTCGTTCGAAACAACCTTATTATAACCTTGATATATATGCCTACTCTTTTATGATTACCGGGGAACCTTTTATATTCCACCATATTACCAGCAGATGTACCAGCAACCTCGTCGCTCCTTGGTTTAAATCTCTTCGACAATTCACTATATTTATCTATTGAAGTCTCATCATGTACTCATCTGCATCTTGTAACAAGTATTGCCATACCAATTATCGAGAATAAGCAAATCTGTATTGTGAGTCTCGCAACGTTCCACATCAATAGTTATATGTATCCATATAACATTTATCTCTAGGACTATGATCTTCCATTCTGAAATTCTGAAAAGCAACCAGTTTACGAATTAATGCTCTGAATTTTGAAAAGTTGAATGAAGCAACAAAAACTGTAAACGGCCTCAACAGCAAAAAGTTGATGATAAAGAATTGTATGTCGGCAAAGTTCAGAAAAAGTTTGAAACTGAAAAACTGGTTGAGCAAACTATGAAGGAGTCTCTGAACAAATCACAAGGTCTAAACTTGTACATTAAGAATCCTGATGATTCTGTTTCTAATGAAATCTTTAGCGAATACCTTGCTTCTGACTCCAAACTCTTGCAGACAAACCTTCTTCATCATCCATCGATATTAGAAATTCTAAGATATCATCGTATCTTTTATTATAAATAGTCTCCATATTTATGATGATATTGTTATAACTATTCTTATCTGAAATCATTAATCTCTTAGCGCTATCAGTGTTACATCATATAGAAACTGATTAGTTTCTATATTCTATAAACTTTCGAGCTTAAAATATGAATGTTATTGAAGTAATGTTTGGAACTGATGCATGAGTTAGTATAATATAATGACACTTGATCAACGTGATTATATTACAGTAAGTCATGCTGAGTTTCTAAATGGAACATGATGATTGACAGATTATAACGTCAACATATGTCATGTTACATAACTCTTTCATTTTGATTAACTTCCGAACATATCAAGAAAATATATTCTTGATAGTCCCTTCTTTTTCCTTGAATTCTGGTAATTTGACAAGTCATATTGTGCTATTACCGTTTCTTTCTTAGAACATTAACAATGTTTATTCTGAAACTTATATCTGCGAATTATGGACCATTATCTGTTTGACTTAAAGTCGAGCAGATACACAAAAACATGAAGCCCTGAAATATAAGGGAAGATATAAACCCCGACAACAACATCTAAATTACAAATCGTGTATATCAATACGTATCGCAACGTAAAGACACGGGAGAATTAAAAACACTATAACCCCAAGGTAATGGTAGAAGAAAATAAAATCCTCTAGTGGTAAATGAAAAAGAAGAATGACAGAATGAAAGTTAAGAGTACATCAAGAATAAGTACTGGATGGAGCATATTAATGAATGCTTTAAAGTATGAGTTGAGGGAGGAAGAATAGAAGGTGTGAGTTGTAAGGAAACGACGGGGGTGAATTTATAGTAAAATATCCGACAGAGCAATCAGAACAGATGATCGCATTTAAAGCGGATCATAATTTCCCTTTATTACCGAAGAATCAAATCTTATTACGAAGATTTTCTCTAAATCCCTTGAACTCCGGAAATCAATCCTATCTACATCAAAAGATATGACGAAACTTAATTTTCTCATTTCACTCTTTTGCGATAGCTTCACTCGTACTCTTCACATAAACGTATTGTTTTATCTATATTACTCAATAATGATAAAACTCTATTTATCAACGCATATTCGTCATGAAAAACATTCTTATTGTAAGCTATGACGACCTCGATCAAATTTCAGGATGAAATTTCTTTAACGGGTAGGTACTGTGATGACCCGGAAATTTCCGATCAAATTTAAACTTTAATATTTATATGTTCCCGACACGATAAGCAAAAATCTGTAAAACTGAGTCTCAAAACTTTGGAACAAATTACATGAATGCATTTGACCTTTGACTATTCCCAACGATTCACGAACTATTATGTAAATGAGTATGTATGTATATATATATATATATATATATATATATATATATATATATATATATATATATATATATATATATATATATATATATATATATATATATATATATATATATAAATATATATAAATATAAATTATAATATAATAAAATTTGATATTATAAATTGAATTAGTAAATTATGATTCAATCATTTGAATTATATATGTAACGTATAAATATTTAGTACTCGATATAGGTTATTATATAAGATATAACATATAACCATTATACATCACATAAGTAATAACATATAATAATAATATACTAAATTAACATATAAATTAAAATATAGCTGTATTATTATTTTTGCTTTCTTTAAAATAAATATTAATATTAGTATTGATATATACATAAACTGTTAAATTATTATTATTATTAATTATTAATTGTAACTAGTATAATTATAATTAGAATTAATTAGTATTGTTATGATAATTGTCATTAATAATATAAGTATTAAATTCATTAAGATTAATATGATTTATTATTATTACTTCCTCTATTATTATTATAAATATTATTAATATTATTATTATTATTAACATATCTATTTATTGTGAAATTAGATATATATAAGTATTTATATATAAAATTCAGTTATATAATTATATATAAAAATAGATATACAAATACTGGCATAGTTACAGATATATGAAAATTACAGATTATAAACAAATAGATTTACATACATAAAAATACGGATGGATATGCAGATATAGATACAATACAGATATATATACTGATACGTACAACAGATATGTATACTGCTACATTTATACGGATATATACATTATACAGATATAAAACAAATACATTATACGATCCTATATATGTAAATAAATAAATAAATACGTAATTAAAAATCATATAAACCAAAAATCAGATTGATATATCAATCAATTACTGTATGTAATTTTTGTTTGAATCCTTAAGCTGTTAAACATCTCCATCATTCGTACCAATCAGATTGATTTTGTATATATTTTTTTTATTATTCACTGTACTAGAGGATCCTTCTTGTCGATCAATTTGCTATAACAATCAATCTATTCCAGTTAATAACAAATGCATACAACTTCACTTACCTACTACAGACTACAGAAAACATTTACATTTTTTTTATTTCAGAATTTAACAGAAAAAGGGAAGAACATGTCGACGGTCCCTGTTCTTGGTCCGTTTTTAAAATAGCTCAATTTCTAAATCAATTTCAAAAAGTATTATTGAGGTCTTGTTAGGAATCTTGTACTTAATCTGTCTGCAAAATATTGGCTTCCAACTCTTGTTATCAAATCTTAATTTTGAAGTCGAAGGTAATTGTAAAAAAAAGTCAACCATGTGTTCATTGTGAAATTTGAGTTTGTTCTTATGTTTTAGGATCAATTGATGAATCAGGAAGATTACTTACACGATTTAAAACCTTTTTTATATTATAAACACAGTCTAAAATGTCCTTAAATTTCAATTTGGATCTTTGTTTGTTCATCGAGTTTTATAACAGGTACCGTAAGTTTTATTTTTTTTTCTTTTCTATTTTATTCTGTTAATCCAAGACCACGATGATTAATTGTTTACGTTTCATATATCTATCTAAATTCAAACTCCATACTAGCAGTAGTGATTTCGCTTTGATTTTTGGTCGATGTAATTGATGAAGAAGACATAGATCATAGATAGAAGGGTTAAATATAAACGGGTTTGTTATAATTCAGAAAAATAGAAACGGTGGAGTGGTGATGGGTTTGTTCGGGTTAGCGAGGGGTCTCGGGTTATAGCCCCATCTTGGGCAAATCTTTTTATCACGATTTTAAAAAGGGTATACACTCATTTTTTTTTTCTAATTATTATAATTATTATTATCATTTGTTGTTAAAATTAAATATTATTATTATGATGATTATTAGTAAAATTGTTATCTTTGTTAGTATTACAAATTATTATTATTATTATTACAAATACAAGAAGTAATTATTATTATTATTATTATTATTATTATTATTATTATTATTATTATTATTATTATTATTATTATGATTATTATTATTATTATTATTGTTATTATCATCAAAGTTATAATTATTATCATTATTATTTTATCTAAAATTATTATAATCATCATTAGTATTATTATGAGTATTGTTAGTATTATTATTATTATTGTTAATATAAATATTTGTATTATTATTATTATTATGATTATTATTACTCCGGACATAATAAAATTTATTGTTATTTTATTAATACTAGTATTAGAATCATTTTATTATTTTTAGAAATAAGTATTTATTATTAACTTAAGTATTATTAAAATTATAATTTGTAATAAATTGTTATAATTATTATTAATATTAAATATTAGGTATTATTATCAAAATTATTATTACAATTATTATGAAGTTTATCATTTTTATTAAAAACTACTGTTTATTATTAAAACTAGCATTTATATTAATAGAATTATTAATATTATTATCATTAATATTAATATTAGTATTATCATTATTATAACTACTTCTGCTAAAATTATACTAGTATTATTATAACTTCTGCGATGATAAACAAAAGATATATATATATATATATATATATATATATATATATATATATATATATATATATATATACATATCAATATATTTAATACATATAACCAAACAAAAATTAATACTCTTAAGTATTTAAAATATATAAAATGAATATATGAGAACATATACATTATTAATATAAAAATAACATAATTAATAAAGTTATATCAATATAATTTTGATCAAGTACAGTTATGTGTATTAATAAATATACAAATGATATAGGTTCGTGATGCGATGACCCGGGAATTTCCGACCAAATTTAAACTTAATTTTATATGATTTCGACACGATAAGCAAAGTCTATTAAACCGAGTCTTAAAATGTTTGAACTATTTTTCATGAATGCATTTGACTTTGGCTATTCTCGACGATTCACAAACAATTGTTTGTAACTAAATATGAATATATAAATGTAAGTAGATATATAACAATTTGAAATTTTTAAAATACAATTGAAACATAAAAAAAAAATTAAAGATGTAAAATAAAAAAAATAAAAAAATATTTAAATTGTACTTAAAATGAATTTATATTTAAATATATGATTTCTATAAATAATTAATATGATATGTAAATTGTAGTATATAAAAATGTATAAACATTAAACATTATATATATATATATATATATATATATATATATATATATATATATATATATATATATATATATATATATATATATATATATATATATATATATATATATATATATATATACATATATATATATATTAAGTGTTACACAATTAATAAATTGTAATAGTAATATATAAATTTTACAAGTTAAAATATAGTTATTGTACTAACACTAAAATTGTTGTTACTACTTTCATTATTATTAATGTTAATATCAATATTAGGATTATTAGGATTATTATTATTATTATTGATATAATTATAAATACCATTATAAGAATGATTAAAATTATAAATTAGTTGTAATTTAAAAAAAAATTATTTATTGTTATTATTAATATTGTTACAAAATGATTTATGATTTTATTATTATTATTATTACTATTATTATTATTATTATTATTATTATTATTATTATTATTATTATTATTATTATTATTATTATTATTATTATTAATATTATTAATATTATTATATTAAATATCAAGATAATATATAATCAACTATACAGATACCGAAATCTATCCCTTTCAGTTTAATTTTTTTTTCTTTCTGTGTGCTCGTGACTATATCTGTCGATCATGTAGTACTACTTCAAGGATTTGATTTATCTCTTTATCATTCTTTATATACGACTCTATCTCTGTTATTAATGGGAATAAAAACAGAATTTTTTTTTTACGGCACAACATCTCTGTTTGCATAACTTTTTATCAAAAATTCGATTTTGTATCATTTTTAAAAATCTAAAATTACAGTTGTGTGAGGAATCATCTAATCATAATAACTGCAAAAGTTCATGTTCCAATTCCTTAAATTGAGTTCTAATTTACGAGTCAAAATATTTTAAAAAAAAGTCAACCGTTGGTTGTTCATTGAAATTCGTAATTTTTATGATGTTCCTGATAAAATTGTGGATTCAGAAGAATTATACGAATAAATTAGAAACAAGTTCATGTTGCAAGATTTGTCCAAAACGTTCTCTAAATGGGAAATCAAGATTTTTTATTTTTTTTACTTACGAACAGCACATCAGGTCGATGCTGTTTTATATATTTTTTTTTTCTCTTTTCGTTTGATTTAACAAAAACATCCATTGTATGTTGTTGTCTATTTCAACTATGAATCATAAACTTATTTCAAGGATTTGTTGGTTGTGATTCTTCAGTTGATTTAACAGTAATGATTGAGAAGAAGAACACGTTTTAAATACGGGTTTTATACACATTAGATTGATATAATTCCAGAAAAACAGAATCGGTGTATTGGTTAGAGGTTGTGGTATGGAACTGGAGGTCTCGGGTTCAATCCCCGTCTGTAGCAATTATTTTTTAATGAGCATTTGAAGGTAGTTTACTACATCACAAATTTTTATTATTATTAGTACTTACCATTTATTATTGATATTATAATTATAGTAATTATAATTATTATTAATATTGTTGTTAGTAACTATTATCAATTTTAAGTATTATAATTTAGTATTATTGTTACCATGTTTATATTACTACTAACATCATTACTATGATTTATAATAAAAATTATCATTTTTATTATTATGATTTTAATTATTATTATCATTACTAGTATTATTATTATTCCTAGTACTATAAGTATTATTGGCATCATTACTATTATTATCACAATTACAAGTATTATAATCGTTATTATTATACTTATCATTATTATCACTACACTTATATTATTACTTCTATCAGTATCATTATAAGTAGTTTTATTCATGAGTATTGTTATATAAACATTAACATCCTTAATCATATCTATTAGTAACAGTAAGATTAATATTTTTGCTATTATTATTAATATTATGATATATAACTCTAGTAGAGTTGTTAACATTATTACCTTTATTAATAATATTAAATATTATCATTATTATCATTATTACCAATATTAATAAAATCTTAGTATCATTATAATTACTAGATCTAACAAACAAATGATATATAATTATATACAAATATATCTGATATATATAACATAATAAAATCAATATTTTCATATACAAAAATAATATATGAGACATAAATAGATTATTAATATAAAAATGATATAATTAATAAAATTAATTATATAGAAATTTACTCGATTTCAACTATGTATATTAATAATATACAAATGATATAGGTTCGTGAATCCGAGGCCAACCATGCATTGATCAGTGTCGTCATATGTATTTTACTACAAAGTACAGTATTGTGAGTTTATTTGATTCCCTTTTACTCTTTATATTTTTAGGACTGAGAATACATGTGCTGTTTTTATAACTGCTTTATTAAATACTTTTGAAATATATTTTGAACTGCGGATATATGAAATGCTTTTATAAATGTTTGACGAGATAGACACAAGCAAAACATTCCTCGAATGAATTATTATGAAGATAGAAGTTCTGCGGATTATTATTGAATTATGTGGACATGATAATTGCCACCATTGAATTATGTGGACAGGATAATTGCCACCATTGAATTATGTGGACATGATAATTGCCACCATTGAATTATGTGAACATGATAATTTCCACCAATTGATGTGAATGTTATGTATCGAGAGAATGATTTTTATATACAGGTTATGTGTATTAGTTTTTGTGCACGAGATATGTGCACGATTATTTAAAAATCGCGAGGCAACCTACAAGGGAGAAAAGGATACGAACCTACTCTGCTAAGCTTTATGAAATATAGTTTTGTACACGAGAAAGATGTACTGTATTTAAAATATATAGCATGTACATTATAGGTGGGTGTAGGATTCGGGCCCATTTGTACCATGCAACATTTAAATCTTGTGGTCTATCAAAAGTACTGAATTTTATTGTTTACGATAAACATATGAACTCACCAACCTTTTGGTTGACACTTTAAAGCATGTTTATTCTCAGGTATGAAAGAAACCTTCCGCTGTGCATTTGCTCATTTTAAAGATAATACTTGGAGTCATTCATGGCATATTTCAAAAGACGTTGCATTCGAGTTGTTGAGATTATCAAGATTATTATTAAGGCAATTATAGTTTGTTCTATTATGAAATGGTATGCATGTCGTCAACTTTTGATGAAATGAAAGATTGTCTTTTCAAAAACGAATGCAATGTTTGTAAAATGTATCATATAGAGGTCAAGTACCTCGCGATGTAACCAACTGTTGTGAATCATTTATAATTAATATGGACTTCTTCCGGATGGATTAGGACGGGTCTCTACAGTTGGTATCATAGCGGTGGTCTTAGCGAACTAGGTCATGCATTAGTGAGTCTAACTAATAGTCGTTAGGATGCATTAGTGAGTCTGGACTTCGACCGTGTCTGCATGTCAAAAGTTTTGCTTATCATTTTTGTCGTAAATCATCTGCTTATCATCCTTAGGAAATTACCTGCTCATTATTCTTAATCTAGACACGTTTTACTGCATTGACTGCATAAATAGTGTATAGATAAATTCATATCTTAACGTATCTGTTTTTGTTACCTTTGCCTGACAGCTTCCGTAGATTCCTCCGTAACTTATGGAATTTTAGTATTATATATGCATATGTAAATTATGTATTGCAGGGTACTAATCTACATCCTATAATCTATCTCTTATAAAAAATCCTTCATCTGATTGTACGATATGAATCCCTCAACCAGTTCGAGTCCCTCAGATTTCGATAGCTATTCCGATAGTTATTCCGACAGCTATTCCAACATGGATATTCACTTAAGCTCCGAAAGCGGTGTCACTAGAATGAATTAATCAGTTAGCCATCCCCAATTCATCTGATGCATTCGTAGTTGACTTAATCAAAGGAGACGCGAAGAAGGCGATCCCTTCCACTAACCGAATTCACTTCTTGACAATGAACCCGAAGCATTTACCGGCAAACCTGTTCGAGACACCATTTTCTCTCTCATTTCTAGAGTATCTCGTCACGATCATATACTATCTCAGATTCTAAACCTCATTCATCTGCTCATCCAAACCGACAATCATCCCGGTATAATAGAAGAAGTCAACGAGCTTCGCGCCCGAGTTGTAGCCTTGGAAAATATGGTGCAAAACATACCAGCTTTAGCAACATCACTGACACCAACAGTACCATCAATAAACAACACCAGTATCATCAACAATCTATGCCTCAACATCTCATTATGTACCTCGAGCATAATCATCAATTTACGAATCGTTCTACATCGTTTATCTTCGTTCGACATGGCGATTATGTAATCTCTAATGTTTTAGAGATTATATATTATGGTTCTAATGGTAAATCAAATGAGTTTAATATCATATTGACTCATTAAATCCATGATTACATTTGAAGAAAATATATATGTATATATATTTTCATAAAGATTGTAATTAAAAATTCTTTCGTACAAACTGTTAATGGTGAAAAATATTTTAACGGGTAGGTAATACCCGAGAAATATTTAGATTTCACATTAATAAGTTACAATGTACATTCTTTGAATCTGAATTCAAAAGTCATTTACTATTCTACTTACATCCACAGATATACGAATCTGTTCACCACAGAATAACATTTTTCATTCAATTTCATATTTGAATTTTGACTTATCAGAATCCAACAAGTGGCATAATGAAGAAAACATTAGACAAAGATAAAAGTTGTTAGAAACAAACAAATTAACTAAGAGAAAAATTTATTAAGAATTCACGCTAACAAAATCCTAGCTAACTATTCCTAGCTAACTGTTAATTCCTTATTACATTTTATTATCGCAATTTATTTATCGCAGTTTATTTATCGCAATTTAATTATAGCAATTTTATTTATCGTCATTTAATTCCTGTTATTTACTTTACGCATTTTATTTATCGTCATTTAAATTCTGTATTTATTTTACGCACTTTAAATATCGGGACACGTATACAAGGTTTTGACATATCATATCGACGCATATATATATTATTTGAAATAACCATAGACACTCTATATGCAGTAATGATCGAGTTCTCTATACAGGGTTGAGGTTGATTCTACAATAATATATATACTTTGAGTTGTGATCGAGTCTGAGACATGTACACGGGTCACGACACGTATTAATTAATTCAAATATTATATATTAAACTATATATGAATTATTGGACTGGCAACTATGGACTATCGACTGTGGACTAATAACATTGGACAATTAAAATGAATTAAAATATTCATTATAACATATGAAACTAAACAATTCTTCAAGTTTGCCACTTGATTTCATCTTAAACCTCGTTTGTAGCTTGACGATTACAATCTGCGTTCAAACCTTTCATAATTCTTGAAAACACCTCAATCGAGAGGATGAACCAACCGCACTTCATCTACGGAAGGAAAGATTTAGGCGTATAGTGATGCACCTGAAAACACTCGGGACCTGAGTAAACGTCTAACATTTATCTGCACTAACTCCTTTGGCATTGTTATTACCGAAAATAACTTTGCAATTCCTTTTCAAATTAGCCAAGTTTGTCACAGCTCCAGTAAGTCAACTTCGACTCTTCAGTCAGACTAGCCTTACTATAATCTTGATATATATGCGTGCTCTTTTATTGTTATCAGGGAACCTTTTATATTCCACCATATTACCAGCAGATGTACCAGCAACCTCGTCGCTCCTTGGTTTAAATCTCTCCAAAAAATTCCTATATTTATCTATTGAAGTCTCATCATACTCATCCGCATCTTGTAACAAGAATTACCATACCAATTACCCGAAATTAACAAATCTGTATTGTGCGTCTCGTAACGTTTCCACAACAACAGTTATATGTATCCATATAACATTTATCTCTTAGAACTATGATCTTCCATTCTGAAATTCTGAAAAGCACCCAGTCTGCAAATTAACACTCTGAATTTTGAAAAGTTGAATGAAGCAACAAAAACTGCAAACGACATCAACAGCCAAAAGTTGATGATAAAGAATTGTATGTTGGCAAAGTTCCGAAAAAGTTTGAAACTGAAAAACTGATTGAGCAAACTACGAAGGAGTTTCTGAACAAATCACAAGGACTAAACTTGTATATTAAGAATCCTGATGATTCTGTTTCTGATGAAATCTTTAGCTCTTGTGGACAAATTTTTCTACCATCCTTCGATATTAGAAATTCCAAGATATCATCGTATCTTTCATTATAAATATCCTCCATATTTCTAAAAATATTTTTATAACTATTCTTATCTGAAATCATTAATCTCTTCGTGCTATTAGTATTACATCATATAGAAACTGTTAGTTTCTATATTCTGTAAACTTTCGAGCTTAAAATATGAATGTTATTGAAGTAATGTTGGGAACTGATGCATGAGTTAGTATAATATAATGACACTTGATCAACGTAATTATATTACAGTAAGTCATGCTGAGTTTCTAAATGGAACATGATGATTCACAGATTATAACATCATCATGTGTCATGTTACATAACTCTTTCATTCTGTTTAACTTCTGAACATATCAAGAAAATATGTTCTTGATAGTTCTTAATGGTGTATCCTATCGTATACACACATAAAACGCATAATGGTTGCATAGAAGTAGCATCAGGAAGGCTGGAAACAACAGTTTTGTGGAGTTGTCCGTCTAGCGTTCTCCACTGTACAGGCTGCTCCGTCATGCGTAAGCCCTGAAGGCCGCCTAGCGCGTAAGCCCTGGCTGGAGAACGCCACCTTCAGCGTAAATTTCGAATCACAAGTAACAGAACGTATCATCATCTGACACTATAAATAGACCCCTTGGGTCGTCATTTTACACAGTTCAGATATTCTAATAACTTTGAGAGCTGAGACTTCACTTCTCTCTCTCTACTTTCTCTCACTAGAAGTCATCCGGCTAGCACTTTTACGCTCTATGGACGACAGATTGATTAAGCCACCCCACAAGTTTCTACACTTGTGAACCGGGTCTGTAGGGATTATTTCCCGAGGGTAAAAATCAATCGGCAACACTCCGCCCTCCTAAAGCTAGATTACTTCTAGTATCTTGTTGGCACACTAAGCCTTACCTCATAAGGAAATAGGTGTTAACAATGGCGCCATCCACTAATGCAAAGAACACACGAAACGGAAAAGGAACAAAAACAACTGAAGCTCCATTTGTACTTGAAGCAGTCAACAATCCATCAACTGATGACATGATAACTGTTGAAGATGTACCCGTTCCGCCACTAGATGGTACGATTGAAGAAACAGTTGCTGAAACTGCAGAAAGGCTTAAACATTTGGCAACTAATTCGGAGAAAAGACCAGTAATCGAAGAAACAACACCCAAAAGTGCAGAAAGACTTCCAAATTTTGTTTCTAATCCAGAGCGACGACCATTGATGCAACCACGGCGAGGTCCATCATTTATACCTTTTCGGCGGATGCCGGATGGCAAAGACAAGCAAATAATGAAAAGGCAATCTATATCAAAATACAAGTTATCCAGGCTACTCGACAAGCTGGGCAGTCTTATTGATGATTATGGGGATGATAACGACCTGAGCTATGATAATAATGACTCTGATGATGAAATTGACAAAGATGAGTTCATGTCATAGAAGTAGGCAGTGTTGCTATTAAATGACATTCTTAAGCAGACAGCTCCGGCAAAATATAAGCAACACTTAGCGCAGCCCGCCGTCCGTGGTGTGGCCGTGGACAATTTCTTTGCCCTCATTACTGGAGAGCAAGCCACCAAGCCACCAGCCATGGCAGAATCTACACAGTGTTTCATTGATCGAATTGCTAATTATCCATTGCCCAGAAATCTTGCTATACCAACAATTGGAGTTTATAATGGCACAACGGATCTAGAAGATTTTCTGACTATGTTTGAAGGTGTTATGAGGTTGCAGCATTGGGAGGATGAAACTGCGTGCCATATGTTTCCTATGGTACTGCAGAAAATGGCACGCGAATGGTTTGCTAGTTTGCCGCCAAGAAGTATTACAAGTTTTCTTCATTTGAGAGCAAAATTTGTGATGCAATAAAAAAATCTACAGAGCTGTACTCTGACACATCTTGATGCACACGAGATCACAATGCATCATAACGAATCTTTGAACAATTTTATGAAGCGTTATACATTTGAAGTACAGAAGATTCCTGATTGTCCAGAATCACAGCTTGTTTCTGGTTTCATTTTCTGTTTGGAACAGCGACGGTTTAGTGCACTTGTTCATGCATTACGGTATGACTTGCCAAAAACATTGCATCAGGCGTTAGAGGTTGCACAGAGGCATGTTCGAGCTGGTGAGCATGGGTTGAACAAGTTTGATACTGGCAGTAGTAGCAAGCCGCACAACGGAGGACGGTATTTTGACAGAAATCAGAGAAGGAATGACAATTCAAATGAAGGATGGAGAGGAAACAATCACCCTAATGATTTTCACCACAATAGAAGGCCAATAGAAAGGCACACATTGATAATGGCGCTTACCAAAACTCCGAAGGAAATCCTCTAAACTGAACCAATTCGGACCACTTTCAATGCTCCAGCACCTATGGAGGAAAGGGAGGGTCCAAAGAGTGAGTTGTGGTGCGATTTCCATGAGGCTTGGTGAAAGGACCGGTTCTAATCCACCCGGACGAAGTCTTCAACAGTTGGTACCATTGTGATGATCGACTCCAAATAATATCTTTAATATGATTTAATGCACAGCGGAAGATTTCTTTCAAGACCTGAGAATAACATGCTTTAAAACGTCAACATAAAGTTGGTGAGATATAGGTTTGATGCTAGCAGCGTTATAACTATGGACCACAAGATTTCATATATTTAAACATAATACACTCGCAAGTGTATGTAAAAGTAGTTGAGCACTTGGTAACCATACTTAACATTTAAATCATCGCAGCATATTCTTAAATAATCACTACACCGTACCAAGTGTAGTATACAGAAACGAAGTACTGTGCAACCGTTGAAAACTGGTCGTCCAGCCCGGTTGGGGTTGTCAGGCCCGATAGATCTATCAACAGGATTCGCGTTTACATTCCTCATGTAAATATTAGCTACCAAGTATAAAGAAATATGCCATGGTATAACTCAACATAGAATTTATTTTTGATCACTTGTGTCCATAACGTAAATTATAAAATGCATGTATTCTCATCCCAAAATATTTAGAGTTTAAAAGGGACTATATACTCACCATCCTGTATTTTGTAGTAAAAATACATATAACATCATTGAACAAATGTAGGGTTGGCCTCGGATTCACGAACCTATATAAGTTATATATATATATATATATATATATATATATATATATATATATATATATATATATATATATATATATATATATATATTAATACACATAATTGTAATCGAACAAATTCATCTACTATTATTATCAATGATATATCTATTGTTTTAATGAATTATATGCTTCATTAATTAATTAACTCTATTTATTTTTATAAATACTTAATATAAAATTAATGTAGTTAGGTATATATCTTAACTATATTTTTATGAAAATATTATTTCTTTCTTAAAATAATAATTATAGTAATACTACATTAATAATAACAACAATAATATTTAGTAATAATGTTACTAAAAATGATAATTTTTCTAATAATAATAATAATAATAATAATAATAATAACAATTATAATTCACTACCTCAAGATATAGGCCCTCTAAAAAGAATACGCTCCTGCTCGGACTCAAACTCAAGACCTCTTGTTTAACTCAATACAGCATCTAACCATTTTTCTATCCATGATTTTCTGATTTAGATTATACCTTAAATTATTTTTCTTCTTCTTCTTTTTAAGAAAAAAAAAACGCCGGAGACAAGGATTGAACCTGTGACCAATAGACCACCCCCAACACCTCAGACCACTCCATCAATGCAGTTTTTTTCTGATTAATGAAGCAACTTAAATTCTTTTAAATAGAACCGTTGACCCATAATTACACTAGGCCCAACTGTTAATTTAAGCCTTGGCCCAAGCTGTTAGTTATATAGAAACCCATTTAATTAATTGGAGCCCAAGTTCAATTAGACTAAAACAATCCATCGGTATACAAGAAGGGTTTTCGTTTTTTTTTATAGCAGCCGACACAAACAAGTTGTATTAATCGCTATCATTGTTCTTTTCATTATTAATTGTTTTAAAATTAAAAAGTGCTGCAATAGGAGTTGTAGCTCCTTCATCCTTCTCGTTCATCCTTTCTGTTCCTCATTATCTTCTCATCATTGACATCATCACTGTTCCTCTTCATCTCTATCCATCTTTTATTAACAGGAAACTAAATAAGTAGCGGTAAAAGAAAAAAATAACGACGGTGGTTTGTGGTTGTGGCAGGAGGTGGTTCCAAGGTAGTGGCCGCAATAGGTTGACGAAGGGAAGTTTCAACAAGTGAGAGAAAGACAAAAGGTAATGATTGCTTGGTGGGTTTCTTGTTCGAACAGAAACAGTAACGTAGCAGCAACAATGACGAATAATGACAGTTATTTAATAGTAGTGGTTTATGGTTTGATGGAGATGATTTTGTTCGTAAGAGATGATGGTTTTCGATGGTTATAAACGAGCAAGAAGGTGATGCTTTAAATGGGTTTTATATAGGTGGCGTGTGGGTGTAGCTGCGGTGGAGGGCAGCCAGAATTGTGGTGATTGGATGATGGTGGTGATTCGTAGGGGAAAAAGAGAGGAGAGGGAGTAGAGAGAGAAGAGGTGGTCGAAGGTCAAGGTGGTTCACGGTGGGTATATAGTAGTTGTTGATGATGATGGTGAGGTGATCAAAGGTGTCTTCGTTGGGTGATGATACACACAGGAACATCGAATGGATAAGGGTGATTATGGTGGTTGACCAGATGAAGTGGTGGCGGCACGGTGGTGATGGTGGCCGGTTGAGTGAGGATGATAGGTGATGGAGGATGCTAGGAGATGGTTCTTGTGGTTTTTAGTTTCTAGTTCATAATAAGAATATACATATACATATATTTATATATGTAATATTATATCAAATTATTATTGAATCCAATAACAGTAATCCAATTTCAATCCTTTGCAATAGTTAGCCGCCGTGCTTTTTAACTTGTTGTACCGACAGTTTAATCCCGAATGGCCATATCGTGTCCATTGCTAAACAGCTAACGTATAAAAATATTCCTAAAAATCTCAAATTTTTAGACTAAATATATTTAATTATTCCACTCATTAACTATTTGAAACCTGACCAAAAAGATTCGGTAATTATTTATTTTCTGTTCCAATTTATATGTACGGAGTACGAATATTTAAACTTAAAAAGGTAAAAATACTTTTAACAAATCTAAAATCTCTGTAATCAATTTACAGATTAACTTTTATTCTAACTTTTCATAAACTCGTATTAGATCTATGTGAATACTAACGAGATGCCAACCGAGTGTTACTGACGATTAATAATTATGTCCGAAATCACAAAATATATAATTAATATACTTTATTTATATATAGATATGTTTAAATATTAAATATTATAATATCCTATTTTTATTGTTATACATTTTAATAGCAACAACATATAATACTTCAAATTATATTTCAAATTATTATTTATGTATCCATACACACATATCTAATTACAAATAGTTGTTCGTGAATCGTCGGGATTTGACGAAGGTCAATTAAATATATGAACCAGTTCAAACTTTTTGAGACTCAACCTAACAGACTTTTCTTATCGTGTCAAAAATATTACATCATATCGAGAATTTGGTTTAAAATTAGTCAGAATTTTCCGGGTCGTGACCGTACCTACCAGTTAAAGAAATTTCGTCCCCGAAATTTGATTGAGGTCGTCATGGCTAACAATAGGAATGTTTTTCATGAAGAATATGAGTTGATAAATAGTGTTTTATCATTTCAGATTAATATGGATAAAACGATTTGATCATGCAAAGCGTACGAGTGAAGCTATTACAAAAGAGTGAAAAGTTTCGTCTTAACTTTTGACGTAGTCATGGTGGATTTTCGGAATTCAAGGAATTTAAGGAAATCTTCTAATCAGAAGAAAATGGAATATCACGATTTATTAGCAAACTTTTGGAATTACGGAAGAACAGAAATATCAAGGAAATATTTCCGTGATATGCTTAGAGCTTAAGTAGAACGAAAGAGTCGTGTAACATGGCACATGATGAAGGTATGATCTGTGATCCTTTATCACATTCCATTAGAAATTTAGCATGACTTACTGTAATATAACCACGTTGGCCCGGCGTCATTATATTATACTAACTCATGCTTCAATTCCCTACACTTCTCCAAAAATCATCCATAATTTAAACTCAAATTTTATAGAAGGATAGAAACTGAAACATTTTCTTTTATGAGGTAACATAGATAGCACGAGAAGATGGATAATTTCGGACGAAGATATTTATGAAGATATCTTCAGAAATATCAAAAATATTTATGACGATATTTTGAAATTTCTAAGTTTGAAGGTTGATGAAGAAAATCCTTCCACATGGATTTAGAATAAGTAGGAGCAAGATATTCGTTTAAAGGTTTCAGCAGATACTGAATCATCTGGATTCGTTAAGTACAGGCTTAGTCTTTGTGATTTGTTCATAATCTCCTTCATGGTTTTTCTTAATCCGTTTTTCAGTACCAATTTTCTATTGAGTGTTTCAAACACTCCATTCTTCATCATCAAACTTTTGGCCATTAAGACCATCTACATCATTTGCTGCTTCATTAGCATTTTCAGAACTCAGAGATCTGATTCGTAAGCTAGAGGGTTTTTCAGGAAGTTCCGATATTCCGAGTTGAAATTCATCGGTCCAGAAGATATACGTTATATATAGATATATAACTGTTGACGTAGGAATGCTGCGAAATTCGAGAATTAATGATTAATGCTTCCCGGTATTTAATATGGCAACTATCACTACAAGATGTTGATGAGCATATGATAAGATTTCAATAGATAAATATAGTGATTTGTCGGAGAGATTTAAGTCAAGGAGCAACGAGGTTGCTGCTACGTCTTCTGGCAATTTGATGGAATATAAAAGGTCCTCCGGTAATGATGATGAAGGGCAACTTATATATCAAAGTTATAATATGATTTGTTCGAATGAAAAGTCGAAGTTGATTTGCTGGAGCGGTGACAAAATTGGCTACTTTAGAAAGGGATTGCAAAGTTATTTTCGATAATAACAACGCTAAAGAAGCTAGCACAAATACGTGTTAATCGTTTACTCAGGTTCCGAGTGTTTTCCGGTGCATAACTATATGCATAATCTTTCCTTCCGTAGATGAAGTGCGGTTGGTTCATCCTCTCGATCGAGGTGTTTTCAAGAATCATGAAAGATTTGAACATGGATTGGAATTGTCAAGATTCAAATGAGGTTTAAGATGATATCAAGTGGAAAACTTGAAGAATTGTTTAGTTTCATATGTTATAATCAATATTTTAAATTTATTTTTTTAATTGTCCAATAATGGCAGTCCTTAGTTGATAGTCCAATAATCAGTTTATATATATATAATCTTAGAATTTCCCAAAGACGTATTGTATACGTATTGTCTTTACATCAACCCAGAGACGTATTGTAGACGTATTATCTTAGAATTAACTAAGACGTATTGTGTACGTATTGTGTACATATTGTCTTATGATTTATCAAAACGTATTGTATACTTATTGTGTTAGGACGTACCAAATATTCGAATTAATAAATACGTATCATGACCCGTGTACAACTTATTGTCTCAGAATTAATCCGACGTATTGTGTACATGTGTCCCGATTTAAAGTGCATAAAAGTAAATAACAGAAATTAAATGACAACAAATAAAATTGCGAGAATATAAATTGCGATAAATAAAATGTAACTGGTTAGCTAGGAATAGTTAGCGTGGATTCTTAACAAAATTCTTAATAATTAATTTGTTTGTTTCTAACAAATTTTATTTTGTCCAATGTTTTCTTCATTATGCCACTTGTTAGATTCTGATAGGTCAAAATCCAAATATGAAATTGAACGAAAATGGTTATTCTGTGGTGAACAGATTCATATATCGGTGAATGTAAACAGGATAATAGATGATCATTGAATCAGATTTGAAGAATATATGGTGTAACTTATTAATGTGAAATCTAAATATTCCTCGGGTATTACCTACCCGTTAAAATATTTTCACCATTAACAGTTTGTACAAAAGAATTTTTAATTACAATCTTTATGAAAATATACATATATACATATATATATATATATACATATATATATATATATATATATATATATATATATATATATATATATATATATATATATATATATATATATATATATATATATATATATATATATTCTTCAGATGTAATCATGGATTTTATGAGTTAATAAGATATTAAACTCATTTGATTTATCGTTAGAACTAGATTACATAATCTCTAAAACTTTAGAAATTACATAATCGCCATGTCGAGCGAAGATAATCGATGTAGAATGATATGTAGAACGAGGATAAAATAGATAGAACGATGCGTAGAACGATGATTAGGCTCGAGGTACAGAATGAGATGTTGAGGCATGTGATGTTGAAACTTGGGTTGTTAGTGGTACTGGTGTCGATGTTGGTGGTGCTTGTAATCTTTGCACCATACGTTCCAAAGCCACTACTCGAACGCGAAGCTTGTTGACTTCTTCTATTACACCGGGGTGATTGTCGGTTCGGACGAGCGGATAAATAAGATCTAGAATTTGGTATAGTATAGGATCGTGACGAGATACTCGAGAAATGAGAGAGAAAATGGTGTTTCGGACAGGTTCGCCGGTAAGTGCTTCAGGTTCTTCGCCAAGAGGTGAATTCGGTTGGTGGAAAGGATCGTCTTTTTCTTGTCTCCATTGGTTAAGTCGACTACGAACCCATCAGATGAATTGGGGATGGCTGATTGGTTGATTCATTATAGTGACACTATTTTCGGAGCTTAGGGGAAACTCCATATCGGAATCCGAGGGATTTGAACTAATGGTGAGTTCCATTGCGTACGAGTGAATAAAAGATTTTTCGATATGAAAAGATTTTCAGATATCGGATGATATTCTAATTACATAGAATATCTATGTATACTACAGAAGATCCCGTAGATTACGAAGGGAATTAAGGAAACGTGTAAGACAAGACTTAATGTGATGGGATGTGAATTTTTCTGTACACCGTCTATGAAATAATTGCAATAAGACGCGTCGAGACTGAAAATGAGGAGTAGATATTTTTCGAAAAATGGTGGTAAGCAAACACTTTTAACATGCAGACCAGGTTCAAGTCTAGAGTCATTAACATAACCTAAAAACTACTAGGTCAAAGTCCAGACTCATTAATGCATCCTAACAACTACTAGTTAGACACACTAATGCAAGACCTGGTTCGCTACGACCACCGCTCTGATACCACCTGTGAGGACCGGTCCTAATCCACCCGGACGAAGTCTTCAACAGTTGGTCCCATTGCGATGATCGACTCCAAATAATATCTTTAATATGAGTTAATGCACAGCTGAAGATTTCTTTCAAGACCTGAGAATAACATGCTTTAAAACGTCAACATAAAGTTGGTGAGATATATGTTTGATGCTAGCAGCGTTATAACTATGGACCACAAGATTTCATATATTTAAACATAATACACTCGCAAGTGTATGTAAAAGTAGTTGAGCACTTGGTAACCATACTTAACATTTAAATCATCGCAGCATATTCTTAAATAATCACTACACCGTACCAAGTGTAGTATACAGAAACGAAGTACTGTGCAACCGTTGAAAACTGGTCGTCCAGCCCGGTTGGGGTTGTCAGGCCCGATAGATCTATCAACAGGATTCGCTTTTACATTCCTCATGTAAATATTAGCTACCAAGTATAAAGAAATATTCCATGGTACAACTCAACATAGAATTTATTTTTGATCACTTGTGTCCATAACGTAAATTATAAAATGCATGTATTCTCATCCCAAAATATTTAGAGTTTAAAAGGGACTATATACTCACCATCCTGTATTTTATAGTAAAAATACATATAACATCATTGAACAAATGTAGGGTTGGCCTCGGATTCACGAACCTATATCAGTTATATATATATATATATATATATATATATATATATATATATATATATATATATATATATATATATATCTATATTAACACACATAGTTGTAATCGAACAAATTCATCTACTATTATTATCAATGATATATCTATTGTTTTAATGAATTAAATGCTTCATTAATTAATTAACTCAATTTATTTTTATAAATATTTAATATAAAATTAATGTAGTTAGGTACATATCTTAACTATATTTTTATGAAAATATTATTTCTTTGTTAAAATAATAATTATAGTAATACTACATTAATAATAACAATAATAATATTTAGTAATAATGTTACTAAAAATGATAATTTTTCTAATAATAATAATAATACTAATAATAATAATAATAATAACAATTATAATTCACTACCTCAAGATATAGGCCCTCTAAAAAGAATACGCTCCTGCTCGGACTCAAACTCAAGACCTCTTGTTTAACTCAATACAGCATCCAACCATTTTTCTATCCATGATTTTCTGATTTAGAATATTCCTTAAATTAGTTTCCTTCTTCTTTTTAAGAAAAAAAAAACGCCGGAGACAAGGATTGAACCTGTGACCAATAGACCACCCCCAACACCTCAGACCACTCCACCAATGCAGTTTTTTTCTGATTAATGAAGCAACTTAAATTCTTTTAAATAGAACCGTCGACCCATAATTACACTAGGCCCAACTGTTAATTTAAGCCTTGGCCCAAGCTGTTAGTTATATAGAAACCCATTTAATTAATTGGAGCCCAAGTTCAATTAGACTAAAACAATCCATCGGTATACAAGAAGGGTTTTCATTTTTTTTTATATAGCAGCCGACACAAACAAGTTGTATTAATTGCTATCATTGTTCTTTTCATTATTAATTATTTTAAAATTAAAAAGTGCTGCAATAGGAGTTGTAGCTCCTTCATCCTTCTCGTTCATCCTTTCTGTTCCTCATTATCTTCTCATCATTGACATCATCACTGTTCCTCTTCATCTCTATCCATCTTTTATTAACAGGAAACTAAATAAGTAGCGGTAAAAGAAAAAAAATAACGACGGTGGTTTGTGGTTGTGGCAGGAGGTGGTTCCAAGGTAGTGGCCGCAATATGTTGACGATGGTAAGTTTCAACAAGTGAGAGAAATACAAAAGGTGGTGATTGCTTGGTGGGTTTCTTGTTCGAACAGAAACAGTAACGTAGCAGCAACAATGACGAATAATGACAGTTATTTAATAGTAGTGGTTTATGGTTTGATGGAGATGATTTTGTTCGTAAGAGATGATGGTTTTCGATGGTTATAAACGAGCAAGAAGGTGATGCTTTAAATGGGTTTTATATAGGTGGCGTGTGGGTGTAGCTACGGTGGAGGGCAGCCAGAATTGTGGTGATTGGATGATGGTGGTGATTCGTAGGGGAAAAAGAGAGGAGAGGGAGTAGAGAGAGAAGAGGTGGTCGAAGGTCAAGGTGTGTTCACGGTGGGTATATAGTAGTGGTTGATGATGATGGTGAGGTGATCAAAGGTGTCTTCGTTGGGTGATGATACACACAGGAACATCGAATGGATAAGGGTGATTATGGTGGTTGACCGGATGAAGTGGTGGGGGCACGGTGGTGATGGTGGCCGGTTGAGTGAGGATGATAGGTGATGGAGGATGCTAGGAGATGGTTCTTGTGGTTTTTAGTTTCTAGTTCATAATAAGAATATACATATACATATATTTATATATGTAATATTATATCAAATTATTATTGAATCCAATAACAGTAATCCAATTTCAATCCTTTGCAATAGTTAGCCGCCGTGCTTTTTAACTTGTTGTACCGACAGTTTAATCCCGAATGGCCATATCGTGTCCATTGCTAAACAGCTAACGTATAAAAATATTCCTAAAAATCTCAAATTTTTAGACTAAATATATTTAATTATTCCACTCATTAACTGTTTGAAACCTGACCAAAAAGATTCGGTAATTATTTATTTTCTGTTCCAATTTATATGTACGGAGTACGAATATTTAAACTTAAAAAGGTAAAAATACTTTTAACAAATCTAAAATCTCCGTAATCAATTTACAGAGTAACTTTTATTCTAACTTTTCATAAACTCGTATTAGATCTATGTGAATACTAACGAGATACCAACCGAGTGTTACTGACGATTACTAATTATGTCCGAAATCATAAAATATATAATTAATATACTTTATTTATATATAGATATGTTTAAATAATAAATATTATAATATCCTATTTTTATTGTTATACATTTTAATAGCAACAACATATAATACTTCAAATTATATTTCAAATTATTATTTATGTATCCATACACACATATCTAATTACAAATAGTTGTTCGTGAATCGTCGGGATTTGACGAAGGTCAATTAAATATATGAACCAGTTCAAACTTTTTGAGACTCAACCTAACAGACTTTTCTTATCGTGTCAAAAATATTACATCATATCGAGAATTTGGTTTAAAATTAGTCGGAATTTTCCGGGTCGTGACACTTGGGGCCATGATACAGACAATTGCAAATCTTTGATGAGAGAAATCATAGTGAAAATCAAGGCAGGAGAACTGAATCATTTGTTGCCTGGCAAACTGATAAGGCTAAAAAAGAACATATATTTCATAGCATTATTCCTCAAGAAAGACAAGTTTTTAGTTGCAATTGTTCTATTTACAAGTAATATTCGTTTAAAATAATAAAAGGTGAAGACAAAAGACAGATTCGACGATTTGAAGACGCAAACGACCAAAAAGCTCAAAAGTACAAAATACAATCAAAGAGGTTCCAATTATTGATAAGAAACGTCTCAAAATTATAAGAGTACAAGATTCAAAACGCAAAGTACAAGATATTAAATTATTCGCAAAGACATTCGAAAATCCGGAACCGGGACCAGAGTCAACTCTCAACGTTCAACGCAACGGACTAAAAATTACAAGTTAACTATGTATATAAATATAATATAATATATAATTAATTATATAAATATTATATATATTATATTTATATAATAATCCGACGGCAAGAAAGGCTCCAAAATGGTGTGAGCTGTAAAATCGAACTCCGCGACTTGCGGAGTTCAAAGAGGGAAAAGTCCGCGACTCGCGGAGCTCACCTGGACTCAAATCTCTATAAAAGCAAACGCAGTTTGATCGCAAAAATATCCTAAAATCTCTCTTTCTCTATATGTAAACGTAATATATATATATATATATATATATATATATATATATATATATATATATATATATTTTAATTTTAATTTTAATTTTAATTATAATTCTAATAATAAGGGTATGTTAGCGAATGTTGTAAGGGTGTAAGTCGAAACTCTGTCCGTGTAACGCTACGCTATTTTTAATCATTGTAAGTTATGTTCAACCTTTTTACATTAATGTCTCGTAGCTAAGTTATTATTATGCTTATTTAAAACGAATTAATCATGATGTTGGGCAAATTACTAAAATTGGGTAATTGTGCTTTGTACCATAATCGGGGTTTGGACAAAAGAACGACACTTGTGGAAATTAGACTATGGGCTATTAATGGGCTTTATATTTGTTTAACTAAATGATAGTTTGTTAATTTTAATATAAAGATTTACAATTGGACGTCCCTATAAATAAACATATACACTCAATCGGACACGATAGGCGGGATATTTATATGTACGAATAATCGTTCATTTAACCGAACACGGGAATGGATTAATAGCCACTAGAATTATTAAAACAGGGGTGAAATTATGTACAAGGACACTTGGCATAATTGATAACAAAGTATTAAAACCTTGGGTTACACTCAATCGACATCCTGGTGTAATTATTAAACAAAGTATTAAAATCTTGTTACAGTTTAAGTCCCCAATTAGTTGGAATATTTGACTTCGGGTATAAGGATAATTTGACGAGGACACTCGCACTTTATATTTATGACTGATGGACTGTTATGGACAAAAACCAGACGGACATATTAAATAATCCAGGTCAAAGGACAATTAACCCATGGGCATAAAACTAAAATCAACACGTCAAACATCATGATTACGGAAGTTTAAATAAGCATAATTCTTTTATTTCATATTTAATTTCCTTTATTTTATATTTAATTGCACTTCTAATTATCGCACTTTTATTTATTGTTATTGTATTTAATTGCACTTTTAATTATCGTACTTTTTAATTATCGCACTTTTATTTATCGCAATTTCATTATCGTTATTTACTTTACGCTTTAAATTAAGTCTTTTATTTATTTTTAATATTTTACATTTGGTTTTAACTGCGACTAAAGTTTTTAAAATCGACAAACCGGTCATTAAACGGTAAAAACCCCCTTTATAATAATAATATTACTTATATATATATTTGTATTTTTATAAATTTAAACTAATATAGCGTTAAGCTTTGTGAAAAAGATTCCTTGTGGAACGAACCGGACTTACTAAAAACACACTGCTGTACGATTAGGTACACTGCCTATAAGTGTTGTAGCAAGGTTTAAGTATATCCATTCTATAAATAAATAAATATCTTGTGTAAAATTGTATCATATTTAATAGTATTTCCTGCTAAAATATAAGCTATTTTATATACACATCGCATAACATCAAGTATTTTTGGCGCCGCTGTCGGGGAACTTAAACGCCGAAAGCACAACGCTAATAAAAAGAAAAAAAAAATTTATTTTTAGTTTGCTAATATAAAAAAAATACGCTTTTGTAAAAATACGTTTTAAATATTCAAAAATATAAAAAAGAAAAACAAAAATATAAATATTTTTAAGAGTTTGTTAAATATTTAAGTTTTATAAAGTTTCTTTATTTTTATTTTATAAAAAAATTATAAGTTTTATTTAAATATTTTGTTTTTATTAAAACATAAAAAAAACTGAAAAAATATATATATATATATAAATCTAGTTTTAAGATTTTTATTTATAAAATTATAAAGTATTTTATTTCTATTTTAGTTTTTTAAGATAAGTTTTATTTAAATTATATAAATATATTAATTAAATTAAAAACAAAAAAAATAAAATAATTACGTCGAAAAACTGAAACGAAACAGCCTGTCATCTGAAATTTCGATCCCCGCGACTCGCGGAGTTTGTTGCCTGGAATACCGCAACTCGCGGAGCCATCTGACACAGGCCACACAGAACCCTAATATCGCATTAATTACGGAGTATATTTTAATTTTTATTATTAACACCCTAATTAGGGTTTGTTTAGTTAATTAATATTAATTAATTTAGTTTTATTTATTTAATTTGTAATATTAAGTTTATTTAGTTTTATTAGTTTATAAAATTAATAGTTTTATAAAATAAATAATATAAAAATAATATTTTTATAAAAATTGTACTTTTCACAACTTTTAGTATATTTTTATATTTTGTCCCTTTTTAATTGTTTTAACGTAATATTTGTGTTTTTCGCTAGTTTTTAGTTTTAAACATAGTTTTTGCCATAGTTATTTTTACTTCTAGATTTTTAGGCTTTGCCGTAAAATCTCTTAAGTGCTTTCTCTTTAGACTAAGATATAGGTGCTTTAGAATTTTGCGACACCTTTTTAAGTTTTAGTTCCTTTTTAAGATATTGACATTTGGGATACAGTTTTACTTGTAAGCTTTAATATTTTTAGACGCCTTTTACCTATGTATCAATTATCATTCCAATTAGTAATCTCAATTTGCGATTATAATTTTAAGTTAGTGATAGTAATAAGGTAGAGTTAGTCAAGTATTTTTAAGTTTTATAAGTCACACTTTTTCTTTCTTATTTTTCGACGCCTTTTATTTTTCGACCTTTTTCGACGCGCTCTTTTTCTTTCTTATTTCTCGCTATTCTAGTTTTAGGACATAGATTTTTATTCTACTTCTTATCTAAATTTCTTAAAATTACGAAAATTTATTTTAAGTGGTTAAATTGATAGACATCAAAATTTTCTGGTTCGTAGTAATAGTTATATTTGTACGTGGACCGGGTTATTGGAGCCAAACAGTCCTCAATTATATTGAGACCAAACGAATCCTGCCCCTCTGCTGCATCTTTTGGCTATTCGAAACGTGGGCAAAATCAGAAAAGTCTATTAATTGGATAACTTATATAATTTTTTCTTTCCTTTTAAAAACTAATAGGATATTCAGTGAATGCACCGAGCAAGACGTTCACCACCTTTTGTACGTTCACCACCTGTAACTAGATCAACACATCTAGCAAAAAATTACCGACGTTGATTTTCCTTTAGAATCGTCATCCAGTCGACCAAGTACTCCAATTCAAATTTCCGATAATCCATTTTTTGAACCCGACCTCACAATTGAGAATCCGGATAATATTCAGGGACAATTCATAGATCCTGAACCATTAAATTTTCCTCCGGAACCACCAATCATTCAAACAGGGATTGTTGAGGAACGAACCATTAAATCAGAATCCTCTAGTGATTCGGATTCAACAAATTCAATCATGGAAAATCTGGAACCTTTAAGTATGGAAGACCGAATGAGAGCTAAACGCACTGGCCAAGGTCACGCAATTACTCATCCAGACATTAATGCGCCAGATTATGAAATCAAAAGACAAATTCTACATATGGTGACTAATCAATGCCAATTTAGTGGTGCGCCGAAGGAAGATCCAAACGAACATCTTCGTACCTTTAATAGGATCTGCACACTATTTAAAATAAGAGAAGTTGAGGATGAACAGATATATCTCATGTTATTTCCCTGGACTTTAAAGGGAGAAGCCAAAGATTGGTTGGAATCGTTACCTGAAGGGGCGATTGATACATGGGACGTTTTAGTTGAAACATTTCTTAAACAATTCTTTCCGGCATCTAAAGCCGTAAGACTTCAAGGAGAAATTGTTACGTTCAAACAGAAACCGAATGAAACTCTATATGAGGCGTGGACTAGATTTGGAAAGTTATTAAGAGAATGTCCGCAACATGGTTTAGACACCTGTCAAATAGTACAAATATTCTACCAAGGATGTGACATCACTACAAGGAAAGACATCGATATAGCAGCTGGTGGTTCCATTATGAAGAAAACCGAAACTGATGCTTACAAAATTATTGTTAACACTGCTTCCCACTCACATGAGTGGCACCAAGAAAAAGATATCGTTAGATCATCTAAAGCAGCTGGAGCCGATTCTAGCCATGACTTAGATTCCATTTCCGCAAAGATAGATGCTGTCGAGAGACGAATGGAAAAGATGACTAAGGATATTCACTCAATACGAATTAGTTGTGCGCAGTGTGGATGACCACATTTGACAAAAGATTGTCTCAGTATTGAATTAACAATTGAACAAAGAGAGAATATTTCATACATAAACCAAAGGCCTGGAAATAATTATCAGAATAATTATCAACCGCCAAGACCGATCTACAATCAAAACCAGAATTATAATAGAAATGTTCCATACAACAACCAACAAGGTCCTAGCAATCAACAAGTATCCAATAATACTTACAATCAGCAAAGACTAATTTTCAAAACAAACCACCACAAACCGATGATAAAAAGCCAAATTTAGAAGATATGATGACGAAGCTAGTTGAAACTCAAACGCAGTTTTTCACATCTCAAAAACAAACTAATGAACAAAATGTTCAAGCATTTAGAAATCAACAAGCTTCTATTCAAAACTTGGAACAAGAAGTAAGTAACCTAGCAAGGTTAATAGGTGAAAGAAAACCGGGAAGTTTACCTAGTGATACAAATGCTAACCCCCGGAATGAAACAGCTAAAGCCATTACGACAAGAAGTGGTACAACACTTAAACCACCTGAAATACCTGTAACTTCTGATGAAGCTATTCCTACTCCACAAGAACCACAACCTGATCAAGATAAGGAAAAAGAACCGGTAGTTGAAAAGGTTAATGAAGATAACACAGCTAAGGATAAACCTTATGTTAAACCATACCAACCACCACTTCCTTACCCGAGTAAAATGAAGAAAGAGAAACTTGAAGCCGAGCAATCCAAATTCTTGGATATGTTTAAACAAATAAATGTAAATCATCCTTTCATTGATGTGATTTCAGGAATGCCTAGATATGCTAAATTTCTGAAAGATCTAATCTCAAATAGAAAGAAAATGGAAGAACTCTCGGCTGTTACTATGAATGCTAATTGTTCAGCAGTGCTGTTGAATAAGATACCAGAAAAACTATCTGATCCAGGAAGTTTCGCAATTCCATGTTTTCTGGGTAGTCTTAGTTCAATAGAAGCATTGGCAGACTTAGGTGCTAGTATAAATCTAATGCCGTATTCATTATACGCTAAACTAGACCTTGGAGAATTGAAACCAACCAGAATAAGTATACAACTAGCCGATAGATCAATAAAATATCCTAGAGGGATAATGGAGAACATGCTAGTTAAAGTTGGTACTTTAGTATTTTCCAGTAGATTTTGTTGTTCTGGACATGGAAGAAGATTCTCAAGTTCCTCTCATATTAGGAAGACCATTCTTAAACACGGCTAAAGCAATGATAGACGTGTTTGATAAGAAACTGACCCTAAGTATAGAGGACGAGAGTGTTACCTTTTCAGTTGAT
This sequence comes from Rutidosis leptorrhynchoides, assembly GCF_046630445.1. NCBI lineage: Eukaryota > Viridiplantae > Streptophyta > Magnoliopsida > Asterales > Asteraceae > Rutidosis > Rutidosis leptorrhynchoides. The sequence continues at coordinate 165,829,616 of NC_092342.1, read as the reverse complement.
AGAGCAATGCAACAACCACAATCTGCAGATGATACATGTTATTATATTCAAACTATAGATTCACATGCAGAATTGTTGGAAGAATTTTCAGAATTACAAGGAACAGGAGAATGTTCTTTAGGAGAAGGAACTGAACAAATTGATGAAGCTGAAATGTTAGCTACACTAATAGCAAATGGATATGAACCAACAACAGAAGAAATTTAAATGCTAAAAGAAGAAGACAGATATCGATATAAATCATCGATAGAAGAACCTCCGAAATTAGAGTTAAAGCCACTTCCAAACCATTTAGAATACGCTTATTTACATGGTGAATCTGAATTACCTGTAATAATATCGTCTTCTCTTACTGAAAATGAGAAATCACAACTCATTTCTGTGTTAAAAGCTCATAAACCAGCCATTGCATGGAAGATTCATGATATTAAAGGAATAAGTCCTTCGTATTGCACACATAAAATCCTTATTGAAGAAGGTCATAAAACGTATGTGCAACGCCAACGAAGACTAAATCCGAATATGCAAGATGTTGTTAAAAAAGAAATAATTAAACTGCTAGATGCAGGTTTAATTTATCCAATTTCTGATAGTCCATGGGTAAGCCCAGTTCAATGCGTGCCTAAGAAGGGTGGCATGACTGTCATTACAAATGAGAAAAATGAGCTTATTCCTATTAGGACTGTAACAGGATGGCGTGTATGTATTGATTATAGAAAATTAAATGACGCCACCAGAAAAGATCAGTTTCCCTTACCTTTTATTGATCAAATGTTGGAAAGATTAGCCGGAAATAGTTACTATTATTTTCTTGATGGTTTTTCCGGATATTTTCAAATTCCAATAGCACCCGAAGATCAAGAGAAAACCACGTTCACGTGCTCTTATGGTACTTTTGCTTACAAACGCATGCCATTTGGACTTTGCAACGCCCCTGCAACCTTTCAAAGGTGTATGATGGCGATTTTTCATGACATGATAGAAGAATGCATGGAAGTTTTCATGGATGACTTTTCAGTCTTCGGTGATACTTTTGAAACATGTCTAGCTAATCTTGAACGAATGCTGATTAGATGCGAACAATCAAATCTAGTTCTTAATTGGGAGAAATGCCATTTCATGGTTAAAGAAGGCATCGTACTTGGACATAAAATTTCAAAAGAAGGAATTGAAGTGGATAGAGCTAAAGTAGATGTAATTGCTAAACTTCCACATCCCACCAATGTTAGAGGAGTTAGGAGTTTTCTAGGGCATGCCGATTTTTACCGACGTTTCATAAAAGATTTTTCTAAAATTGCCACTCCTATGAATAAACTCCTAGAATAAGATGCTCCATTCATCTTTTCAGATGAATGCATCAAATCTTTTAATATTCTTAAAGAGAAACTCACTAATGCGCCGATCATGATAACACCAAATTGGAATCAACCGTTTGAACTAATGTGCGATGCAAGTGATTTTGCAATGGGAGCCGTTTTAGGACAAAGGATTGAAAAACGATTTCAACCTATATATTATGCTAGTAAGACGTTACAAGGAGCACAAACGAATTACACAACTACTGAAAAAGAACTCCTTGCTATTGTCTTCGCTTTTGACAAATTTCGTTCATATCTCGTTCTAGCAAAAACGGTGGTCTATACAGACCATTCTGCTCTTAGATACCTATTTTCGAAACAAGATGCCAAACCAAGATTAATCTGTTGGATCTTACTCTTACAAGAGTTCGATATTGAAATCCGAGATAAAAAGGAGCAGAAAATCTCGCCGCTGATCATCTTTCTCGTCTTGAAAATCCCGAATTAGAAGTTCTAAATGAATCGGCCATACAAGACAACTTTCCTGATGAATATCTATTGAAGATAGATTATAATGAAATTCCATGGTTTGCAGACTATGCAAACTACTTAGTATGTGGATTCCTTGAAAAAGGATTATCGTACCAAAAACGAAAGAAATTCTTCAGTGATATAAAACACTATTTCTGGGAAGATCCACATTTGTTTAAAAGTTGTCCAGATGGAATAATACGCCGATGTGTATTCGGAGATGAAGCTAGTAAAATTTTAAACCATTGTCACACAGGACCAACAGGAGGGCACTATGGGCCTCAACTAACAGCAAGAAAAGTTTATGATGTTGGATTCTATTGGCCTACAATTTACAAAGACGCACACCTTCTTTGCAAATCCTGTGATGCTTGTCAAAGAGCCGGAAAAATAAGTCAACGTGATGAAATGCCACAAAATGTCATTCAAGTATGTGAAGTATTTGACATTTGGGGTATTGACTTTATGGGTCCATTTCCAAAATCTCATAATAATCTCTATATTCTCGTAGCCATTGATTATGTATCTAAATGGGCGGAAGCACAAGCTCTCCCAACTAACGATGCACGAGTTGTAGTCAACTTTTTAAAACGTCTTTTGCAAGGTTTGGAACACCGAAAGCTTTAATAAGTGATCGGGGTACTCATTTCTGTAATAATCAACTTAAGAAAGTTCTCAAAAGATATGGAGTAACTCATAAAATCTCCACTGCTTATCATCCACAAACAAGTGGACAAGTTGAAAATACCAACCGAGCTTTAAAACGTATTCTAGAAAAAACCGTAGGATCAAATCCGAAGGAATGGTCCATTAAATTGGAGGATGCACTCTGGGCTTTTAGAACAGCCAACAAAACTCCAATTAGAACCACACCTTTTAGACTTGTTTATGGAAAAGCATGTCATCTTCCAGTAGAAATTGAACACAAAGCATTTTGGGCTTTGAAGACATGTAATCTTGATTTACATGAAGCTGGACGTCTACGGTTAAGTCAATTAAACGAATTAGAAGAATTAAGACAAGAAGCATACGAAAATTCGTTGATATATAAGGAAAGAACAAAGAAATGGCATGATAAAAGAATCAGAAGTTCAAAAGAATTTAAAGAAGGAGACAGAGTTCTTCTTTTCAATTCACGATTCAAGCTATTTCCTGGAAAATTGAAATCAAGATGGTCTGGACCATTCATAGTCAAAAGTGTTTTCCCATACGGAACAGTAGAATTGATAAATTCAAATGGGATTGAATTTAAGGTTAATGGTCACAGAGTTAAACACTACATAGATAGTCCGATGGAAGTCGACAATGAAGTTAATCACAATTTCGACACCACAGCTAACTAAGTGTGGGGAGAATCAAGTCTTTAAAGGATAATATGTATTTCTGTTAGAGTTAGATTTTCTGTTTTCGTGTAGTTCTCGAAAATGGAACCCGAATGGTCTTTCCCTAGCAGACCCTAAAGAACTAGTCTTCTCCCCCATTCTGAATTTTTATTTTTTTAAGGAAATGAAGACTTCCTGTGAACTAAACCATGGTCTAATGCTACACGCTTTGATCACTAAACGTAATAATGACACACTTCCTAGTGAAATAGTATCAGTAATCAGAGAAAGATTGGACGGAGTAAGAAAAGAATCAAGATGCGAAGATAATAAGTTACAATTTGGTAAAGGAAAATCAAAATCCGCAGCGAAAAGAAGAGCACGACACCTTGAAAGATGTCACAAATGCAGAAAATGGTCACATGGAGGTAAATGTTCAAATAATCAAACCTATTCAAACACCGAATTTGTTACTTTATGCAGAGACAGACCGTTCATATGTTTAGAAGAAAAAACACTGAATGCTCGAGGTTACGCCTTTGTAGCTATGGAAAACCAATTAAGCCGACTATCTTATGAGTGGGATAGATCATATCACTAAGAATACTATCTCACAGGTAAGTCTGTACAGTTTTTATTTTTTTTATTTTCATTTTTAACCTTTTGATAATAAACGCTAATTTGTTCGCTATAAAGTATTAAATTGGTATTCAATAAAATTAGGTTTGGCGACCGAAATTATTGATATCATACAAAAATTTATTACATCACTGCGAAATTTAACGTTTATTCTTAAGGTATAAATATCTTTAATCAATCAAACCAAAATATTTCAAAAATTCGTCATGAGTAAAATTAGGTCATGCAACCGAAATTACTTTACCGAAAAGAGGGGCGCATATTTTTGATAATATTTGATTGATTAAAGTGGAATAAAAGCCAAAAAGATTTTTAATTTTATTTTTACTTTGTTTTTAAAATTAATATTAAAATAATATTGTAAACTTTTTAAAATCAATATGCTTAAAATTGTAAATATTTGAAAAATTAATATTTTTAATATAAGTTTGCATGTATAAAAACAAAAATATAATTTAAGTTTGGTGTGAATTTATAATATTAATTTTTAAATTAAGTTTGGTGTGAATTTTTAATTTTTAAAATATGATTTTTTAATTTTCTGCATTTTAAATTTAAGTGGTGTGAATTTAAAAACAAAAATTTACTTTATTTCGCTAAGTTAAAAATATGATTTTTAAAATTCGTCGTAAGTTGAAGACTAGGTCTTTGAACCGAAATTGCTTTACCCGAGGGAGGGACGAGAACTTTTATTATCATTATTTTTAATCTTATTAAACTAAAGTATGCCAAAAACAATAAAAAAAACCCAAAAATCTTTACTTTTAAAACCGCGCTTTGAATTGACAAATTTTAAAATTTTGTCGAGGTACGGACTAGGACATCGATCCGAAACACCCTCGCTCCTAAAGGAAAAACAAATTTTTAAAATTTAATTAATTATAAGTTTTATAAAGTATAAGGTTTTATATAAATAAAATAAAAAAACCAAACGCCGCGAGTTGCGGAGTTTGTAAGGTCCAAATGCTGCGACTTGCGGAGAACCAAAAACCCAGAAAAAAAAAACGCAAAGAAACAGATCAGTCCACCCACAACCACACTCCAAACTGCGAAAATACACCCGAAAATACCGAAAAACACACACCAAATTCGCAATTTTTGACCGTTTTTCATCAAATCTTTTACTAAAATCATGTTGAGAAGGATGCTATCAAGGAATTACTCAAGAAAAATGGTAAATTTCTACACCTAAACACCATTTAATCCGAAAATTAGTGTTCTTGAGCAATTTTATACCCAATTCGATTTTGATGGTTTTTAGTGTAATTATGCTTAAATTGCTTGTGTATTATGCTTGTATAACCTAGATTGATGCTATTTAACATGATTAGAAGCCTTAAACTTCAAATTTTGAGTAATCTAGGGTTTGTGTTCTTGAGCAATTTAGGGCTTTTTGATATAAACAGGTTATGGCCGATTTTTGTCATGAATTGTTGCTAAATTAAGTAGTGTAACATATTTAGGTAGTTAAATGATCCAAACTTTGAGCCTAAACATGATTTTGAGAATTAAAGTGGACCTTTTCAAGTCTAAAATTCATGAACTTGATTTTTAAGAGATAATGCCATTTGAAACTTGTTTAATTGGTAGTAATGATTATTTTGACATGTTATTTGAGTTGAATGCTTATGAACTTGGCGAACATTTTCGTATATGCTTATTTGAAAAAGTGTAGATTTGATAAATATATGAAAATGAGCTTAAGTTTGATATAAATTGAACATGTCATTGTAATTATTTTGATTGATGATTTTGCTGACACTAATGCATATTTGGATGCACAAAAATTATGTTTGATGTGTTTTGCAGACTGAAAGGGGTGAATCTTCATCCCAAGCTCGCAATGCTCCTCCTGAGAATGTGGAACAACAGGATGTTGATAGCTATTATAAACAAGATATACCTCATCCAGTTATGACATTTTCAGATATGCACTTGGAATAGTTGCACCCGAACTTGAGATTTGACAGACGTTGGATAGATTATCCAAAATACCATAGGGGCTTGCATACTCTTCATTCTAAAGCTGTTGAAGTACCTAGGGTAATAGAATGGGAACCGTTAGAAGCTGTAGAATTGGCCGGGCCAATTAGGGAATTACTTACACAGAGGTATGGTAATTCTACTTTTAACGATTGGGTACGATTATTTAGCATACGTAGACCTGTATATAAAGTATGGTGTGAAGAATTATTGTGTAGTATAGAAATAAATGATCGGGTAGTTAGTTTAACCGATCGATCTTTTATTAGATTTTTGTTAGGAGGTTCAATGCGCCACATGTCTTTACTAGACATGGCTCAGGCCTTACGTATATATACGCCTGAGGAGTTAGCATCTACCGATTGTAGAGGGTTGATATTAAATGGTAGAAAGATTGATGAAAATTTTGATACACATGGTGTATGGAGTCAAATGACTAGCCATCACCGATTTAAAGGGGGAAATTACTCTTATTTGGATATAGATAGAGTAGAGTTAAGAGTAATTCATAGGTTTTTAGCTAATTCGATTACACAAAGAGGTAAGAATAAGGAAAAGGTAAATGAACATGATTTGTTTTACCATATGTGTATTCGAGACCCACAAAGCGCTGTAAGTATACCGTATTGTGTGGGTTACTATTTATCAGCTATGGTTAGAGGGATGAGACCGCACAGTATAATAGGAGGTGGTATATTTATTACTTTGATTGCTGAATATCTCGGTGTGGATATAAGTCGGGGGGATTACTAATCGAAGAACCAGAACCCCACAATACAATTGGTTTAAATGTATACCATGGTGCTAAAGTTTTGAAGAGGCGAAATAACGCCGCAGTACGATATAATGGTAGACATCCACAGGTTGAGAGAAACCAACATCAAGGTAATGTGGGAGGGGGAAATGAAATGACAGAAATGCAAAGGTTTATAGCTTCACAAGAGTACGAAAATGCTAGACATCGAGCATTTGAAGATTGGAAAGTTCATCAAAACCAAATCATAGCTTATTGCCAACAAATAGGTAGAAACTATATTCCTACTCCATCGCCCGTATTTCCTCCCTGGTCTATAGAGATCCAACCACCGTATCCTACATATAACCCAGCCGAAGCATTCTATAACACATACGGTTATGCATGGAACCCCTACTGGTATCAGTATCATCCCTAGTCTACTTAGTTTTATTTATTTTATTATTTGTAATGTTGATACATTTAATACTTATGTTAATATTGTAATAGTTTTTATAATTTTCTAACTTTTATTATTAGATTTTAATAATTTTTGAATGTGGGGTAATATACCAAACTTCAAAAATATGTATATATGTTTGCAGTTTATCTTATGTACACAACAGGGAAAAACAACGCATTTTCAAAGACTGACATTAAGTTCAGCAAAAGTAACTAATTTTGACGACAAGATGCAAAATATATGTGAAATAACAACGAGAAGGAATGAACAAATGATGTGCACCATTTATCATTCAACACAAACAACAATATGTTTGGAAAACTTGGTAAAATTTAATCATTTCTACGCTAATCACCCTCAATAATTTAAATTGTTACTGATTTCTTGCAAATGAGGGCATTGCAAGATCTTAAGTGTGGGAAGGGGTTAAATTCTTTCGGATTTTTAAAATTTTTATCTTAAACACTTGGTTACCATTAAAAATACTAGTAAAGCAGTAGTTGTATTAGAATCTAGTGCTCTCTGATAATAAAGAACAGTCCTAGTCTTATATACTGACTACCCAATTCTAGTAAAATTTTTCAAAATTTTCAATTAAATGAACTCAAAATCATGTTTATACATATTTATGAACGATAAAACTAGGTGTTAACACCGAAATTATTGTTACCTCGGAAAGGACATAAATTGAGAAACAAACCAAAATGTTAAAATTCATTTAAAATGGAATAGAGGACAATAAAAAGGAAAATAAAAGCCAAGTGTGGAAAAATTTACCAAGATATTTTAAACATATGTCACATATTTCTGTAACAAATAACTGAAAATACTTTTGCTTTGGACTAAACTAAACTGTTTTACCCGATGAAAGAAAAGAAGAGATGGATCTACACGATGAATCAATTCCATCATTAAGAGGAAGTAAAGTCTTCCGAAAAAGAAACGCGCTTCTTGATTTAGGTCAGGAAGTTGTCGTCCAGACCAGCTGTAGGTTGACGAAAAATCTAGAAAAGTCCTCTCTAAAATCAGCAGGAAATCTACGGACCTCAGCATAAAACAGGGTCGCCAAGTGGTCAGATTTATCCTAGCCATGAGAAGGATTTATCTTGTACAATGGGGAGAACACCGTGCAAATTAGCTTGATAAGACTAATGAATCAGATCCCCAGAAAGGATAATCTCCTTAAAAATTAAAAATCAGCTTTTAAGACTGATATTACTCAATCCTTGAGATTGACCTTAAAGATTGAGAATTCAAACTCATGGAATTCAATGATATCTAAACTCGAGCTTGAACGAGAAAATATTTTGATAAAATTAGAAACCGATTTATTTTCTGAAAACCCTATTTTCAATGCGTTCATTACCATTGAACGTAAAATCCTAGGAATTCACCTTGAATTCATTAGGTCATCTGAACCAAATCGGGTGTCAACCGTAAGAACGGTGGTTGCATAGCATGGTCAAAGACAGGACCTTGTGCCAGACCGAAAAATTATAAGGGTGAGCTTTACTATTGCCCCTACAAAGGATAGTAATTGCGTCTGACATGTTATAGACCATAATTAAAAGCATGTCAGGGGACATTGCCTTAACAGTTGCTTGTTCAACACTTTCCTTTACAACCGGACGGTAGTTTATCGAAAGGTAATATACGGAGCAAGTATACTGGACGTGTTGCTTTCCTAATACAAGGTTAGCAAGTGGGTGACACAAAACCGCAAGTTTTGAGCTAAAATTTTCAAATCTGAAACCCACCAAACCCACAAAAATACTTTGCAAACACCGGTGAAGGGTTATTCCTGAAAACTTATCTAGGGTAAAAGCTAGATTAAAATTTTCAAACGATCAAATGTTTTCATAAAGATCCAATTTCCTTAAAGGATCTAAATTTTATAGTCATGTGGGACTGTAAACCATATCGTTACTACCATTGTTTATACCTCCGTATAGAAATCACCAATGTACAAAGTGTGAAGAATAAAGAAGTGATTCTAGTATTTCAAGACTATATTGCTTGAGGACAAGCAACGCTCAAGTGTGGGAATATTTGATAATGCTAAAAACGAACATATATTTCATAGCATTATTCCTCAAGAAAGACAAGCTTTTAGTTGGAATTGTTCTATTTACAAGTAATATTCGTTTAAAATAATAAAAGGTGAAGACAAAAGACAGATTCGACGAATTGAAGACGCAAACGACCAAAAAGCTCAAAAGTACAAAATACAATCAAAGAGGTTCCAATTATTGATAAGAAACATCTCAAAATTACAAGAGTACAAGATTCAAAACGCAAATTACAAGATATTAAATTATTCGCAAAGACGTTCGAAAATCCGGAACCGGGACCAGAGTCAACTCTCAACGCTCGACGCAACGGACTAAAAATTACAAGTTAACTATGTATATAAATATAATATAATATATAATTAATTATATAAATTATATATATTATATTTATATAATAATCCGTCGGCAAGAAAGGCTCCAAAATGGTGTGAGCTGTAAAATCGAACTCCGCGACTTGCGGAGTTCAAAGAGGGAAAAGGCCGCGACTCGCGGAGCTCACTTGGACTCAAATCCCTATAAAAGCAAACGCAGTTTGATCGCAAAAATATCCTAAAATCTCTCTTTCTCTATATGTAAACGCAATATATAAGGGTATGTTAGCGAATGTTATAATAACTTATCCTAATATATATTTTAATTTTAATTTTAATTTTAATTATAATTCTAATAATAAGGGTATGTTAGAGAATGTTGTAAGGGTGTAAGTCGAAATTCTGTCCGTGTAACGCTTCGCTATTTTTAATCATTGTAAGTTATGTTCAACCTTTTTACATTAATTTCTCGTAGCTAAGTTATTATTATGCTTATTTAAAACGAAGTAATCATGATGTTGGGCTAATTACTAAAATTGGGTAATTGAGCTTTGTACCATAATTGGGGTTTGGACAAAAGAACGACACTTGTGGAAATTAGACTATGGGCTATTTATGGGCTTTATATTTGTTTAACTAAATGATAGTTTATTAATTTTAATATAAAGATTTACAATTGGACGTCCCTATAAATAACCATATACACTCAATCGGACACGATGGGCGGGATATTTATATGTACGAATAATCGTTCATTTAACCGGACACGGGAATGGATTAATAGCCACTAGAATTATTAAAACAGGGGTGAAATTATGTACAAGGACACTTGGCATAATTGATAACAAAGTATTAAAACCTTGGGTTACACTCAGTCGACATCCTGGTGTAATTATTAAACAAAGTATTAAAATCTTGTTACAGTTTAAGTCCCCAATTAGTTGGAATATTTGACTTCGGGTATAAGGATAATTTGACGAGGACACTCGCACTTTATATTTATGACTGATGGACTGTTATGGACAAAAACCAGACGAACATATTAAATAATCCAGGACAAAGGACAATTAACCCATGGGCATAAAACTAAAATCAACACGTCAAACATCATGATTACGGAAGTTTAAATAAGCATAATTCTTTTATTTCATATTTAATTTCCTTTATTTTATATTTAATTGCACTTCTAATTATCGCACTTTTATTTATTGTTATTGTATTTAATTGCACTTTTAATTATCGTACTTTTTAATTATCGCACTTTTATTTATCGCAATTTCATTATCGTTATTTACTTTACGCTTTAAATTAAGTCTTTTATTTATTTTTAATATTTTACATTTGGTTTTAACTGCGACTAAAGTTTTTAAAATCGACAAACCGGTCATTAAACGGTAAAAACCCCCCTTTATAATAATAATATTACTTATATATATATTTGTATTTTTATAAATTTAAACTAATATAGCGTTAAGCTTTGTGAAAAAGATTCCCTGTGGAACGAACCGGACTTACTAAAAACTACACTACTGTACGATTAGGTACACTGCCTATAAGTGTTGTAGCAAGGTTTAAGTATATCCATTCTATAAATAAATAAATATCTTGTGTAAAATTGTATCATATTTAATAGTATTTCCTGCTAAAATATAAGCTATTTTATATACACCTCGCATAACATCACAAACTGTACAGGAGGAATGATCCTCGCTGGAAATTTGTGTGGCAAAGGAATGATGGTAACAGAGGACACCGTGGAGAGAACAGAAGAGAGCAGCATGGCAGAAGAGATAATCGGAACCAACCGCAGTACGGAGACCGGATAACAGAGCGCGAGACAACTCCAGAAGTTTTAATTAGGATGGTTTGGATCAATGACAGTCATTATGAAGAAGGTGAATCATCAAACAGCAAATTGGACAGTTGGAGATATGCTCCAATTATCTTTCAGCCAATTCAGAATTGGGCGTTTTCCGTCCAACCAGTGATCATTTCAGCAGAAATAGCAAACAAGTTTATCAACTGCATCTACACAGATACAGGAAGTGAAGCTGACATCATTTACTAGCATTGCTTGAAGACTTTTCCAAGGAATGTGCAGGGCAGAGCTAGGTAAACGAGGTTGAAAGTTTCTAGATTAACAGAAGCACCGGTAAATGCCATGGGGCAGATTGTTTTGGAAGTTGTTATGGGAACATTCCCATTGTTGAGAACAGAAACAATCGATTTCATAATCATAGATGGAAATTCTAGATTTAATGTCCTTTTTGGAAGGGCAGCGTTGGCTAAATTCGGAGCGATAACATCCACAGCTCATGCAGAGATCAGGTTCCTAACTCCTAACGGAGTAGCCGCCATACATTCACAGTATGTGGCATCGGTTAGGGAGAGATCCACATTTGTGAACTTACCAAAAGGCAACGTAAACTGGAGAAAGCATGATCGGTTGTTTAGTGATGAAACGTCCGAGACTAATCCTCCTGGACGGAATCTTCAACAGTTGGTTCCATTGCGATGATCGACTCCAAGTACTGTCTTTAAAATGAGCAAATGCACAGCGGAAGACTTAATTCGTACCTGAGAATATCATGCTTTAAAAAGTCAACATAAAGTTGGTGAGATATATAGGTTTGATGCTAGCAGCGTTATAACAATGGACCACAAGATTTCATATATAAACATTTAATAAAAATATTCTAAGTGGTTGAGCACTTGGTAACCATACTTAACAATTAATCACGTCGCATATTCCCTTTAATATGAAATCTTACTACACTGTACCAAGTGTAGTCACGAAACGAAGTACTGTGCAACCGTTGAATACTGGTCGTCCAGTCCGGTTGGGGTTGTCAGGCCCGATAGATCTATCAACAGGATTCGCGTTTACAATACCGCTGTAAATATTAGTTACCAAGCTACAGGGAAGTATGCCAGTGGTACAACTCAACGTAGAATATATTTTTCAGTTACTTGTGTCCATAATGTAAAACATAAAATACATGTATTCTCATCCCGAAATATTTAGAGTTTAAAAGTGGGACTATATACTCACCATACCGTATTTTGTAGTAAAAATACATATAACATCATTGAACAGGTGTAGGGTTGGCCTCGGATTCACGAACCTATATCATTTGTATATTTATTAATATAAATAATTGTAGCCGATCAATATATACATAAAGTAATTATATTTTAACTTATATATTATGATTGTTTAATTTGTGTATATTGTCATAATACTTATATCATTATATTAATATCCATATTTTATATATAATTGTTTTAGTGTTATATTAATAGTTTGTTATATGTAAGTATTTACATAATATTAATAAATTTTATATATATAATTATGTGTGATTTTAATGTAGTTATAGTATATGAAATAAATATATATATATATATATATATATATATATATATATATATATATATATATATATATATATATATATTTATGTTCACAACGTTTATCTGTCCAAAAAGATAGTTTTTGATATTAAATATAATATAAATTAAAAAAAATCAAGTTACTTAATAATATTTCATATATTGATAATATTATTAGTAAAAACATTAATAATGGTAATAATTATAATAATGATAATGATAATACTTAAATGATAAAATTAATTGTAATACATATATTAATAATATTTTTAAGACTAATATTAATAATAAGAGTTATAATACTTAGATTCATAATAATACTAATGATAATAATTTTAATACTAATAATAACACTAATAATAATAAAAATGTTAAATAAAATAATTCTACCTTCAAGTAACCCTTTTTAAAAAATATATGTCGCGAGCCGGGCTCGAACCCGCGACCTCCTGCACACCCGCACAACACTTGACCATCTGGGCTGATGCCCACTATCTATTTTAAGTTATAACTTAAATTTATTTAAAGTGGTATCTGCTTAATCATCTTCTTCATCTTACCCCAAAACTCAAACGACCCAAAGAATCCAATTAACCAATTCGGGATTTATTTAAGACTCATAATTAATCTATAAATCAGAAAGTGATGTTTTTGAATAAAAAAAAAATATGAAAAAAAAAATATAAAAATGTAACTGCAGCTGCTGCTGCCGTCGCTTGCATAAAAGGAAAAAAAAATTTGATTTCAAGTTTGATGAAGTTTTGGACAAAGTTTATAAAACAAAATAGGTTCCAAATCATCTTTATGAACTATCCAAGTCATTAATTTGATTCGAGACATAAACAGATACTCGAATTTCCTTCAAGAACAGAACATTCAACTTTTAGGAATTAAGTTTAATTCGAAAATTGAAGTTGAATATAAGGATTTGAAAGCTGATACTTTGCAAACAGATTCACTAGAGGACTCCTATCATGACTACATTTATACACTTTGGAGATTGATGTTTAATCGAGCGTTTGATAAAAAGTTAAGCAACAGAGGTGCCGTCGGTTTGTTAAAGAGAAAGAAAAAAAAATATATCCTTTTGATTTACAGAAGATGATTTAAATAGATGATTGATAGGTTAGTGCTGTACCAAAAATTGATTGTTTCTTGTTTGATTCTTCACTTAAACCGACAGGTATACACGAGTAAACAGATCAGATAGAAAACTGATGGGAAAAGGATAATTGTAACAGAAAATAAAAAAAAAATTAATAAAAACAGATGCTGGTATCCAAAGTACACGCATATATCTATATTAGGTTTTTAAACTTTATAATTTCTATAAAAAAAATAACTTATTCCATAATTAGTGAATTTAATAAATAATATTAATAAGTAATAATAATACAATTACTAATAATAATATTTATAGAAATAATAATATTATTATTAATAATAATAATATTATTAATAACAATATTACTACTACTAATATTAGGAATAATGATAATAATTATAAACATGTAATTATGATAATAATAATTATAATAATAATTATGATATTAATAATAATTATAATACTAGTAAATAAAAAAATATTACTAATAATAAATGATACATGTATTGTTCATATTAGCTAATAATACTTAAATTACAACTAGCTAATTATTTTAATCCTTCTTATAGCAATATGTATATTTTAATATTCACACATTTTATATATAATATACTATACATATGATCTTAGCTATATATAGAAATCATATACATATATACCTAGATTCATCGTAGATCAAATGATAAAATTTTATTTTTATCATTATATACTTCTATATTTATACATATATATCTATTTACACATAAGTGTTCGTGAATCGCCAGATATAGTTAAAGGGTAACTAGTTAACCAAATATAGATTTCAAACTTTCTATACTCAACATTAGGGTTTTTGCTTATCGTGTCGGAGACATATAGATATTAAGGTTTAAATTTGGTCGGAAATTTCCGGGTCGTTACAAGTGATGATGAAGTTCAGGAGTTTTTCGTTCCATAATGAAGTGTGTAGGCCGGATAGTGCTGGGTGCTCGGCGTGTGAAGAAGCAAATCTCAGCATGTTATTAAGAACAAAAGTTTATTATCAGAGCAGTTTTTAGCATTGTCTTTTACAATCATTGTATTCATGCCAAAATACACATGTTTGGTATTTGAAGAACATATTTTCGCATTATATGAAGAGCAACGTTTATCAATTTACTGTGAACCATTGTGGTTATTTTACAGTGCATATGTTAGCAATTGCATACATTAAACATTCATGGCGTACTAATTAGGCTTGATCCACCTAAATTCGTCATCAATCGTTTATGTACTGCAAAGTACCGAACAATAAATTTTACATTTTTCTTAAACAAAGTGCTGCCCGTGAAAAATGTAAAACATTACATTTATAACCTGCCCACAGAAGGAGTGTATTTTTAAAATACCTCCGATGGCGGAAGCTTTTGTGCCGGCCAGTAAAGGCACAAGGGATCGGCTAGAAAACGTTTAAGTTTTACTAGAACGCACCGAGGCATGATACAAAACTCAGATACTTGTCATGACAAACATTATAAAAAACTTACTTCACAGAACGAAGTTCTATATTTTATGTATGAAGGCAAAATAATTAGCAATTCTTCCTCATATACTTTATGACGGAAGGCGTAAGACGGATAGTCTATTGATTTGTAATCATTCTTCTAAAACACTTCATAATTCTTCCTCATTAATTTTATGACGGAAAGCGTGTAACAGAATTCAGACATCATATTCATTTAGCAAAACTTAATACTACAAGGCGTCTACATATGAATTACCTTATACACTTTTCAAAATGATTTGCTCAATTATACACTGCACAATTGTGTATAGAAATTTTATGCTCAGGTGCATAATCGATTGGTTTTAAAGCATTAAGCATAGAAATATTTGCAACAAGCATGTAAACACACGTAGTCATCACAATAAATTCAGTATGTATATAATGTCAAGGTCAGAAGGAAATTTATTATAAAACATTGTTTGACATTTTTACAAATATCAATCAAACTGCACGCTAAGCACATCTTGAGGAGATGAATCTTCTTTGCTGCATACTTCATCATAAACGTTTATCTTCAAATTTATCAATTTGTCTTTAGTCTCATCAACCTTTTCCTGAGTACCAGGAGGCATAAGTTTGGTAATAGCAGCAGAAGGGGTCTGGTTGGGAGCAAGGCGTTTAAACATCTTGCCGGTCACATCAGCAATAGCATGGGTGCAGGCATCATCAACATAATCATTGTAGGGATTCCCTACAAGACTGGATCCAAGCACCTTAGCTACAGACCTGGTATACCCTTCTTAAGCTCAGCAAAATTACCTTCGCCTTTCTCCGCCCTCCGGAGAAGCTCAGCAGATTTTTCCCTCTCTGCATTCAGCTGCTTCTCCAGCTCACCCACTTTCACCTGCTCCTCTTCAAGTCTTTTCTTCTCAGCATCCCTTTCCCCTTGCAGAACAACAACGACATCTTGAGCACATTTTAGCTCAACTTCTTTATTTTCTACGCATCACTTAAGGCATGCTCAGCATCAGCATCTCTTTTACGAGCATTTGCACCTTCAGTTATGTCTTTACGGGCTATAGCAAGAACAGACTCTTGATGTTTCTGCAGTTGCAGCACAGAGTCCAGATGATTGGTTAGCAGTACATGAGCTGCCATAGTTGATTTCCTGAGTTGATCAGAACGTAGAGCGGTGAATTGGGGTTTCAGCTCCGGGATAACACAACCCTGTACAAGAAAAAATTTTATGAGTAATTTCAGGCAACTCACATCAATAAATTACAAGCATATACATGCAGATGGTCTTATCATTCATACCTGAAGAAGAGTTGCAAATTCTTTATCCTTAGTGGCAGGGTTTGCAATGATGTCCTGCAATGCCCTCACATGAGCAGGAAGAGTTGGCTCTTGAACATTGGAGGATGTGATAGCTGGGTTAGTGATATTAGGAGGAGGAGAATGATAAGCAGAGTTGCCTTCCGGCCTATCTTCATGAAATTCAGATTCATCGAATGGAGTAAAGTTTGGGTCAGGCGTTTTTAGGCCCTTCTCTCTCTCACTTTCAAGATTCTCCTCCGTCCTCCGTTCACCGCCCTCCACGGCCTTCCCTTGGCTATCATCCGACTCTGCTAAAATTACTAACAAAAACAAATTAGCATTATGAATAAATATAGCAGTTAAAAAAAATGTGTGTAAGCAGAATGGGCATACTTCTTCTGCGTTTCTGCTTTTTGCCCTCCTCTGTACTCTTAGCCCTTTTAGAGCCTATGCTCTTCTTTATTGTCTTTTGGGTTGGAGGAGGAGTGGGGTTAGTTTCACCCGTGATGTCAACTGACCCTGATGTTTGTTGATCGGTGGTGGTGGTATCATCCGCTGTCCGCTCAGTGTCTGTATGTTCAGACCCGGATTCACTGTCTGAGCTGCTCACAGCAATTTCTTTTCCCTTTTCAGCAGTAGCAGCATCAGCAGCAGCTTTAGTTTCAGCTGCAACTCTCTCCGCCTCTAGCTCTTCAGCAGTTTTGTCACGAGCAGTGACCTCTACATCATCATCAAGATCAGCGGATAAAAGAGCAGAGCGAACCTGCATCATGGAGTTGGCTACAAAAATTACACATAAACAGCAATATAAGTAAACATGACAAACAATAGACACAAATCTATATATATAATAGGATGATCATATCACATCCTACCCTGGTTTTTCTCACGAAGTACTGGCACAGAATTGCTTGGCCATTCTTGACTCACTTTGCACAGCACAAGAATTCCCTCATACCTTTCGTATGATCTGGGCGGAAGGCGGAGCTCTTTCAAGCTATTTACTATCCGCTACTCTGCGAGAGAAATCTTAACACCCTTTCCTATGCCAGCATCAATAGCACCCCATTCCCGGACAACGGAATATTCCTCCGGAATAACAGTTTCATCAACAAAGAAAAATGGACTTTTCCAGTCCTTCAAATTTGAAACTCTATTCGTACCAACAAAATGAGTATTTTTCTTACTATCAATAGTAAGCCAGCAGTCACTAATTGTGCGAATTCTAAACAAAGAGATAAAAACTTTAATGCGAGGCTTTATATTAATAGCATTGCAGTACATCTCAAAAAGGATGATTTTTTGAAGGCCATGGGGATGCATCTGACTAAGATAGGCCTTATAATATTTAAGAAGGCGAAGAAGAAAGTTTGTAGGGGGAACACGGAGGTTGCCGTGGGTAATTTGTAAGGCGTATAAAGTAATTTTCCCCTCAGGAGGGTTGTCAGCAGTTTGTCTATTGGTGGGAAGAACAGGGTTGTATTCATTGAGATGGCGGAAGGCAATCTTTAAGCCATCTAAATATTCACTTGTCAATGATGAAGCCATCGTGCTAACTTCTGGAATGCCAGTGGTATTTGACGAAGAAAGCTTAGCGTGCTCTTGGCCAGTACTCCGTGTAGAAGCCATGATAATACAGTAAAAGATATCAATAAGAAGAAAATAGCAGTAAGATGAAGTGTACTGACCTTGGAACACGGTAAACCTTAAAAAGTTGAAGATTGAAGAAGGCGATGAAGATTTGAGGGAGAAATATGCTCTTTAGATTTTGGCAAAAGTAAAAAAGTGATGGTAACAGGGTTACGACGGTTTTTATAGGGGTTCATCGGTGCAATTTTTATGGCCATGATTGAGACACGTGTATGGGTGAGTTTAAACGAAGGGTACGAAATAACACTTTTTACAGCTGGAGGCGCGTAGATGATCTCAGCCGTAAAAAATTAATCATAACAGCGTCAGTAAAATTCGTCTGCATTTAATGCCTAAAATGTTTTCCCCGATGCAAGTGGGCAATGAACAGGCTGGTTTGGCATGCGTTTTCAAATGTTTAACGACTTAATCATTCTTCAAATGCTTAAGTCATTAAACTGGGGGGACTTAATGGTGTATCCTATCGTATACACACATAAAAGGCATAATGGTTGCATAGAAGTAGCATCAGGAAGGCTGGAAACAACAGTTTTGTGGAGTTGTCCGTCTAGCGTTCTTCGCTGTACAGGCTGCTCCATCATGCGTAAGCCCTGAAGGCCGCCTAGCGCGTAAGCCCTGGCCGGAGAATGCCACCTTCAGCGTAAATTTCGGATCACAAGTAACAGAACGTATCATCATCTGACACATGTCCCCAAGCAATTTGGTGGATCTGACACTATAAATAGACACCTTGGGTCGTCATTTTACACAGTTCAGATATTCTGATAACTTTGAGAGCTGAGACTTCACTTCTCTCTCTCTACTTTCTCTCACTAGAAGTCATTCGGCTAGCACTTTTAAGCTCTACGGACGACATATTGATTAAGTCACCCCACAAGTTTCTACATTTGTGAACCGGGTCTGCAGGGATTATTTCCCGAGGGTAAAAATCAATCGGCAACACTCCACCCTCCTAAAGCTAGATTACTTCTAGTATCTTGTTGGCACACTAAGCCTTACCTCATAAGGAAATAGGTGTTAACAGTTCCATTCTCAGTGATTCTGGTAATTTGACAAACCAAATCGTGCAATCACGTTCTTTCTTGCTTAGAACATGGAGTTCATTCGAAACTCCATATTTACGAATTCTGGACCATTACTCGCTTTACTAGAGGTCGAGAAGAGAATAAAAAGGCAAAGAGCTCCAAAATATAAGAGAAAATATAAAACCCAATAACAACACGGAGATTACAAACCGTGGACATTAATACGGATAGCAATATAAAGACACTGTATAATTAAGAATAGTATCACCCTAAGGTAATAGTAGAAGAAAAGAAATTCTTTTGATGGGAGATTGAAAAGAAGGATGACAGAAATGATAATTAGAAAAATATCAAGGATTAGAACTGGATTAAGCATTTTTCACCATCTTTTGGATGTATGAACTAAGAAAGAAAGTATAGGAATGGTGAGAATAATGGAACGGAAGAGCTAAATTTATAGTGGAAATATCAGACAGAATAATCGAGGCAGATCACTGTATTTAATTATAGAGATCTTAATTTCCTTACTCGTCGAAGAATCAAATCTTTTACATTTCGAAGATTTTCTTTAAATCTCTTGAATTCCGGAATTCAACCTTAACTCTGTCAAAAATTAAGATGAATCTTTACTTTCATATTTCACTCTTTGGTGATAGCTTCATTCGTACTCTTCGAATAATCGAATTATTTTTTATCCATATTACTCAATAATGATAAAACTCAATTTATCAACTCATATTCGTCATGAAAACATTTTTATTGTTAGCCATGAACACCTCACTCAAATTTCGAGACGAAATTTCTTTAACGGGTAGGTACTATGATGACCCGGGAATTTCCGACAAAATTTAAACTTAATCTTATATGATTTCGACACGATAAGCAAAGTCTATTAAATCGAGTCTTAAAATGTTTGAACTATTTTTCATTAATGCATTTGACTTTGGCTATTCTCGACGATTCACGAACAATTGTTTGTAACTAAATATGAATATATAAATGTAAGTAGATATATAACAATTTGAAAATTTTAAAATACAATTGAAACATAAAAAAAATTAAAGATATAAATATATATATATATATATATATATATATATATATATATATATATATATATATATATATATATATATATATATATATTTAAATTGTACTTAAAATGAATTTATATTTAAATATATGATTTCTATAAATAATTAATATGATATGTAAATTGTAATATATAAAAATGTATAAACATTAAACATTATATATATATATATATATATATATATATATATATATATATATATATATATATATATATATATATATATATATATATATATATATATATATATATATATATATATATATATATATATATATATATATATATAATTATTAAGTGTTACACAATTAATAAATTGTAATAGTAATATATAAATTTTACAAGATAAAATATAGTTATTGTACTAACACTAAAATTGTTGTTACTACTTTCATTATTATTAATGTTAATATCAATATTAGGATTATTAGCATTATTATTATTATTATTGATATAATTATAAATACCATTATAAGAATGATTAAAATTATAAATTAGTTGTAATTTAAAAAAAATTATTTATTATTATTATTAATATTGTTACAAAATGATTTATGATATTATTATTATTATTACTATTATTATTATTATTATTATTATTATTATTATTATTATTATTATTATTATTAATATTATTATATTAAATATCAAGATAATATATAATCAACTATACAGATACCAAAATCTATCCCTTTCAGTTTAATTTTTTTTTCTTTCTGTGTGCTCGTGACTATATCTGTCGATCATGTAGTACTACTTCAAGGATTTGATTTATCTCTTTATCATTCTTTACAGAATTTTTTTCTTTACAGCACAACATCTCTGTTTGCATAACTTTTTATCAAAAATTCAATTTTGTATCATTTTTAAAAATCTAAAATTGCAGTTGTGTGAGGAATCATCTAATCATAATAACTGCAAAAGTTCATGTTCCAATTCCTTAAATTGAGTTCTAATTTACGAGTCAAAATATTTTTTAAAAAAAAGTCAACCGTTGGTTGTTCATTGAAATTCGTAATTTTTATGATGTTCCTGATAAAATTATGGATTTAGAAGAATTATACGAATAAATTAGAAACAAGTTCATGTTGCAAGATTTGTCCAAAACGTTCTCTAAATGGGAAATCAAGATTTATTTATTTTTTTACTTATGAACAGCACATCAGGTCGATGCTGTTTTATATATATATTTTTTCTCTTCTCGTTTGATTTAAAAAAAACATCCATTGTATGTTGTTGTCTATTTCAACTACGAATCATAAACTTATTTCAAGGATTTGTTGATTGTGATTCTTCAGTCGATTTAAAAGTAATGATGGAGAAGAAGAACACGTTTTAAATACGGGTTTTATACACATTAGATTGATATAATTCCAGAAAAATAGAATCTGCGTATTGGTTAGAGGTTGTGGTATGGAACTGGAGGTCTCGGGTTCAATCCCCGTTTGTAGCAATTATTTTTTAATGAGCATTTGAAGGTAGTTTACTACACCACAAATTTTTATTATTATTAGTACTTACCATTTATTATTGATATTATAATTATAGTAATTATAATTATTATTAATATTGTTGTTAGTAACTATTATCAATTTTAAGTATTATAATTTAGTATTATTTTTACCATGTTTATATTACTATTAACATCATTACTATGATTTATAATAAAAATTATCATTTTTATTATTATGATTTTAATTATTATTATCATTACTAGTATTATTATTATTCCTAGTACTATAAGTATTATTGGCATCATTACTATTATTATCACAATTACAAGTATTATAGTCGTTATTATTATACTTATCATTATTATCACTACACTTATATTATTACTACTATCAGTATCATTATAAGTAGTTTTATTCATGAGTATTGTTATATAAATATTAACATCCTTAGTCATATCTATTAGTAACAGTAAGATTAATATTTTTACTATTATTATTTATATTATGATATATAACTCTAGTAGAGTTGTTAACATTATTACCTTTATTAATAATATTAAATATTATAATTATTATCATTATTACCAATATTAATAAAATCTTAGTATCATTATAATTACTAGATCTAACAAACAAATGATATATAATTATATACAAATATATCTGATATATATAACATAATAAAATCAATATTTTCATATACAAAAAGAATATATGAGACATATATAGATTATTAATATAAAAATGATATAATTAATTAAATTAATTATATAGAAATTTACTCGATTTCAACTATGTATATTAATAATATACAAATGATATAGGTTCGTGAATCCGAGGCCAACTCTGCATTGATCAGTGTCGTCATATGTATTTTACTACAAAGTACAGTATTGTGAGTTCATTTGATTCCCTTTTACTCTTTACATTTTTGGGACTGAGAATACATGCGCTATTTTTATAACTGCTTTATTAAATGCTTTTGAAATATATTTTGAACTGCGAATACATGAAATGCTTTTATAAATATTTGACGAGATAGACACAAGCAAAACATTCCTCGAATGAATTATTATGCAGACAGAAGTTCTGCGGATTATTATTGAATTATGTGGACATGATAATTGCCACTATTGAATTATGTGGACAGGATAATTGCCACCATTGAATTATATGGACATGATAATTGCCACCATTGAATTATGTGGACATGATAATTGCCACCAATTGATGTGAATGTTATTTATCGAGAGAATGATTTTTATATACAGGTTATGTGTATTAGTTTTTGTGCACGAGATATGTGCACGATTATTTAAAAATCGCGAGGAAACCTACAGGGGAGAAAAGGATACGAACCTACTCTGCTAAGCTTTATGAAATATAGTTTTGTACACGAGAAAGGTGTACTGTATTTAAAATATATCGCATGTACATTATAGGTGGGTGTAGGATTCGGGCCCATTTGTACCATGCAGCATTTAAATCTTGTGGTCTATCAAAAGTACTGAATTTTATTATTTACGATAAACCTATGAACTCACCAACCTTTTGGTTGACACTTTAAAGCATTTTTATTCTCAGGTATGAAAGAAACCTTCCGCTGTGCATTTGCTCATTTTAAAGATAATACTTGGAGTCATTCATGGCATATTTCAAAAGATGTTGCATTCGAGTCGTTGAGATCATCAAGATTATTATTAAGGCAATTATAGTTAGTTATATTATGAAATGGTATGCATGCCGTCAACTTTTGATGAAATGAAAGATTGTCTTTTCAAAAACGAATACAATGTTTGTAAAATGTATCATATAGAGGTCAAGTACCTAGCGATGTAATCAACTGTTGTGAATCATGCGCAATATTTATAAATGTTTTACAAAATAGACACAAGTACGTGAAACTACATTCTATGGTTTAATTATCGAAATCGAATATGCCCCTTTTTATTAAGTCTGGTAATCTAAGAATTAGGGAACAGACACCCTAATTGACGCGAATCCTAAAGATAGATCTATTGGGCCTAACAAACCTCATCCAAAGTACCGGATGCTTTAGTACTTCGAAATTTATATCATATCCGAAGGGTGTCCCGGAATGATTGGGATATTCTTATATATGCATCTTGTTAATGTCGGTTACCAGGTGTTCATCATATGAATGATTTTTATCTCTATGTATGGGATGTGTATTGAAATATGAAATCTTGTGGTCTATTAAAATATTGAAATGATTGTTATGATAAACTAATGAACTCACCAAACTTTTGGTTGACACTTTAAAGCATGTTTATTCTCAGGTATGAAAGAAATCTTCCGCTATGCATTTGCTCATTTTCAAGATATTACTTGGAGTCAATCATGACATATTTCAAAAGACGTTTCATTCGAGTCATTGAGTTCATCAAGATTATTATTAAGTCAATTATAGTTGGACATATTATGAAGTGGTATGCATGCCGTCAACTTTCGATGTAATGAAAGATTGTCTTTTCAAAAACGAATGCAATGTTTGTAAAATGTATCATATAGAGGTCAAGTACCTTGCGATGTAACCAACTATTGTGAATCGTTTGTAATCGATGTGGACTTTGTCCGGATGGATTAGGACGGGTCTCTACATTAGGAAGTTTTTATGAGTGATTTGAAACTTAATTTGTGTTATGACCTTTGACTAAAACGATCTCAATCACTTAATCATATTTTTTTTTTCTTTTTCCAAACAGCGACGAACACAGCCTTGTTGTTTAATATTTTTTTTTATATTTTTTATCTTTACTAATCCAAATCAATCATTTTGGTTGTTTACAATTCGATTTCATATCATAACTCAAGATTTAAATTAGCTAATTCAATTATAATTTATCTGTAGTCGACTTTTAAATTGATGAAGAAGAAGGTGATAATAGAAGAGGGAGTTAAGTGTATTAATATGTGTTCTAAATCATAAAAATGAGATAGATCGATGGTTATGAATGTTGGTGTTAACCGAGGGGTCTCGGGTTCGAGTCCGGGTCGGGATATTTTTTTTACAAGCCTTAAGAGGTAGTTCTCAACACCAAATTTTTATTATTATTATTATTATTATTATTATTATTATTATTATTATTATTATTATTATTATTATTATTATTATTATTATTATTATTATTATTATTATTATTATTATTATTATTATTATTATTATTATTATTGTTATTGTTGTTGTTGTTATTGTTATAGTTATTATTGTTATTGTTATTGTTATGTTAATATTAGTGTAAAAATTATTATTATTACTACTACATGTATAAATATTATAATTATCATCATTATTATTATTATAAATATTAATCATATTATTTTTAGTAGTAATCATATTATTATAGTATTATTACCATTATTATTATTATTATTATGATTATTATTATTATTATTAACATAACTACTACTATTATTATTATTATTACCATTATCATTTTTGTTATTAAAAGTGTTAACATTACTAGTATTAGTAATTATCCTAACTATCATTAATGTTATTATTAGAATAAGGGTTATTATTATTATTATTATGATTAGGGTTACAAATGTGATTATTATCGTTATTATTATTATTATTATTAAATATTAAAGTATTATCTTTATCTTTGTTATTATCATTATTATTAAAAGTATCATTATCATTAATAACATTATTATTTTCGTAAATATTAGTATTAGTATCTTTTTGTAAATAATAAAAATTTTAATATTAAGACATATATTATTATTTGTATTATCATGAATATTATTATTATGAAATTATTAAGACTAATATCATAACTATTATTAAGAGTAAAATTAATATTTTTACAAGTATTATTATTAATATCACTATTATTATCATAAATAGAGTTATTATTAACATTATTACCTTTATTAGTAATATTAAATATTAACAATATTAACATTTTTACATGACAAATATTATTTAAGTATTATTATAATTACTAATTTCAACAAACAAATGTTATATATACAAAATATATTTAATATATATATATATATATATATATATATATATATATATATATATATATATATATATATATATATATATATATATATATATATATATATCAATATTTCTATATATAAAATGAAAATATATATAATGAAACCTATTAATTTATTATATATAGACACAAGTAATCGAAACTACATTATATGGTTGAATGATCGAAGCCGAATATGCCCCTTTTTGCTTGGTAACCTAAGAATTAGTAAACCAGTCTACTAATTGACGCGAATCCTAAAGATAGATCTATTGGGCTCAACAAACCCCATCCGTTGTAGCGGATGCTTTAGTACTTCGATGTTGTTTTATCATGTCCGATGGATGTCCCGGAATCATAGGGGATATTCTTATATGCATCTTGTAGATGTCGGTTACCAGGTGTTCAATCCATATGATTGATTTTTGTCTCTATGTATGGGACGTATATTTATGAGAAATGGAAATAGAAATCTCGTGGTCTATTAAAATAATGGAAATGATTGTTATGATAAACTAATGAACTCACCAACCTTTTGGTTGACACTTGAAAGCATGTTTATTCTCAGGTACGAAAGAAATCTTCCGTTGTGCATTTGCTCATCTTAGAGATATTATTTAGAGTCATTCATGACATATTTCAAAAGACGTTGCATTCGAGTCAATGAGTTCATCAAGAATATTATCAAGTCATTTATAGTTTAGATATATTATGAAATGGTATGCATGCCTGTCAACTTACGATGAAATGAAAGTTTGTCTTTTAAAAACGAATGCAATATTTGTAAAATGTTTCATATAGAGGTCAAGTACCTCGTGATGTAATCAACTATTATCAATCGTTTATAATCGATATGAACGGGTCCTTTCAGTTGGTATCAGAGCGGTGGTCTTAGCGAACCAGGTCTTGCATTAGTGTGTCTAACTGATAGTTGTTTAGATGCATTAGTGAGTCTGGACTTCGACCGTGTCTGCTTGTCAAAAGTTTTGCTTATCATTTTGTGTCGAAAATTACATGCTTATCATTCTGAGTCTAACACGTCTTGCTGCATTGATTGCATGAATAGTGTATAGACAAAATTCATATCTTAGCGTATCTGCTAAATCATATCTTATCGTATCTATTACTGTAAACTTTGCCTGACATATTCTGTAAATTCCTCCGTAATCTATGAAAATCTTTTGCTCTATATATACAAATATTCTAGATAATTAGAATACCATACGATAGTCGAAAAATCATTTCATATCGAAAAATCCTTTATTCAATCGTATGAAATGGAATTCATCATTAGATCAAGTCACTCGAATTCCAAAATGGAATCTCACTCAAGCTTCGAAAGCAGTATGACCAGAGTGGACCAACCAATCATCCATCCCCAATTCATCTGATGGGTTCGTAGTCTACTTAATCATTGGAGACAAAAAGAAGGTGATCCTTTCCATCCACCACATTGCCCTCTTGGTGACGAACCGGAAGCACTTACCGCGAACCAATCCAAAACACTATTTTCACCCCCATTACCCGAATATCTCACCATGATTATATACTATCTCAAATTCAAAATCTTATTCATCCGCTCGTTCCGACCGACAATCATCCTGGAGTAATTGAAGAAGTCAACGAGCTTCGCTCTCGAGTAATCAATTTGGAAAACATGGCGCAAAACCTACTAGTTTCAGCAACATCACCAGTACCACCAACAACCCAAGTCTCAACATCACATGCCTCAAAATCTCATTCTGTACCTCGAGTATAATCTTCGTTCTACATGACGTTCTATATTATTTATCTTCGTTCGACATGGAAATTATGTAACTCTAATGTTTTAGAGATTATATATATTCTTGTTCTAACGGTAAATCAAATGATTTTAATATCATATTGACTCATTAAATCCATGATTACATCTGAAGAAAATATATATGTATATATATTTTCATAAAAATTGTAATTGAAAATTCTTTTGTACAAACTGTTAATGGTGAAAATATTTTAACGGGTAGGTAATACCCGAGGAAATATTTAGTTTTCATATTAACATGTTATACTGTACATTCTTCCAATCTGATTCAACAGTCAATTTACTATCCTACTTACATCCACAGATATACGAATTCGTTCACCATAGAATCACCATTTTCATTCAATTTCATATTTGGATTTTGACTTCTCATAATCCAACCAGTGGCATAATTGTGACAACCCGGAAATTTTCAACCAAATTTAAACTTTAATCTTTATATATTCCCGACACGATAAGCAAAGTTTGTAAGTTAAATCTCAAGAATTTTAAACTGTGTTCATAAATTCATTTAACCTCGACCAAATTCTAAAGATTCACGAACCATTATAGGAATGGATATGATTATATATGTATATATGTATATATTATAACTTGAAAACATTAACAAAGTATTAGACGTATAATACTTTACATAAATGTATTTATTTCATAATATATTCAAATAGTTATCGATGGAATTAAAAGATATATCAAATGATAGAATTATCAGATATATTGAATTATGATTACGAGTCCCTATTAGGAGGTCCACTTTGATTTAGGAAACTTTTCCTTTTTAACCATATTCGAAAAATGGTAAAGTGATTTTACAAATAAGAACAAAGTGTCAACTAACGAGAACTAGACAAGAGTTAGTGAAGATTCCTATTTGATTTTTTTTCAATTCATACCTTACAACATTTTTCTCGTGATGTTAATAGGATAACTATTATGACTATCATTTTAAAGTTGGAATGTGGAATGTAAATAACTTAGACATTGGGTATCGACATTTTACATTAAGGTGATTTCGTACGTTTGTCTAACCTTTGGACTTTATATCACGTTGCACCAACAAACGTTAAAAACTTGAAACTTATGAAAAGTATATTTAATCTTACTTCACTAAAATGTTTTACGATATAACAACTTCTTCTAATATAATCTTTTTAGTAAAATGATTCTTAAATATACTTAGTTTGGAAAACAAAGTTTTAAAGAACTTTATTAGTGAAACGTTTTATAAGATAAATTGTTCATAAGTTTTAAGAAACTTAATTAAAGCTTCGTATCATAAATTACTTATATATATATATATATATATATATATATATATATATATATATATATATATATATATATATATATATATATATATATATATATATATATATATATATATATTGTTTCAAAAATGTAAAACGTGATACGATATAATATTTTCTATTACTTAAACATTTTGAACTTTGAAATATAATTAGATAGATATTTCAATTATATATAAGATATAAAAAATTATATTTTTAAGTAAGAATATATATATATTTTACAAATGCGTTAATGTATAATTTAAAACGTTTCAATATTATTAAACGTATTTTAATAAACAAACGAGACTTTGATTTATAGAAGCAAATGACCACAACACTCAAATGCATAAGTTATACTTCGTGTAATATTGTTTGTTAATGATTTAAGGCTATATTTTGATAAGGGTATGAGTCACTAAACGTAAAAGGCTAGTTTTCTCAGCGTACGAAACGTCATTTTAAAAACCGAAAGTGGGACATGAGTCGAGTGACAACGTACGAGACTTTGGAACCAAAATTTTAAGTTAACTATACATATAAATATAATATAATATATAAGTAAATATATAAATTAAATAAATATATATTAAATAATTAATAAAAGTGTCGGCAAGGAATTTGATCGTGCAAGTGAGCCGTCAAGACTCCCCACGAGATCGCATGGGGAATGAACTATAATGTCATGCGATCGCATGAAAGTAGGATTCAGCAAAAGTCTTTAAATACAATCGGGTTCGGTTTGTAACACACACACATATATCAAACGATATATTACTCCCTCTGTATAAATATTATTATTATTATTTATATTATTATTATTATTATTATTATTATTATTATTATTATTACTATTATTATTATTATTATTATTATTATTATTATTATTATTATTATTATTATTATTATTATTATTATTATTATTATTATTATTATTATTATTATTATTATTATTATTATTATTATTATTAGTAGTAGGAGTATTAAGGTTAGAAATATTTATACATAAAATACTACGACGGAGTGCCGTTCGGGTAGTTTCAAGGCGGGTTGTTCGTGTAGGATAGGGCTAAGGAAATTATGGGTTATAGCTATGGAGGTGATGGGTATGGTTAATGGGTATGCTCTTGAGGTCAATTTAGTGTTTATCATCTCCGTTACTTCTACGTACCTTTCCTGCAATATTGAATCTCAATATTGATACGTAAGCGCTTATAATTTAATTTTTACATATTAATAGTGTATCCCTGTCTAGTGCTCGAGTATATAGGATTATGCATGCTTGTACTTTTGATATTGCCATTAGATAGGTTATTCTGAATCCTGAATTAGTTACATATGCGGTTGAGATAAGGTATAAGATATTCATGTCGTTGGAAAGCTCGCGAAAAATTAAGAACTTTTCATTTAGATATCTAATGGTTTCGATGAACGGATTTGAAGTTATAGTCGATTGAATTTTTGTATTATTAATAAAAATGATTATTATTATCGTCGTTATTATTGTTGTTATAGTTTTTATCTAATTATTATTATTATTATTATAATTATTATTATTATTATTATTATTATTATTATTATTATTATTATTATTATTATTATTATTATTATTATTATTATCAATAAGTAGTATTATCATAAAAAATTGTTATTTTTATTATTATCGTTACTATCGTTAAAGTTATAATTAGTATTATCATTAATATTATTATAATATCTATTATCATTAGTATTATTATAATTAAAAACTAATATTAGTAACACCTAATTAATATGATTACTATTATTATCATTAACATGAACGCGATATAAAAGACGATTAAAAGCTATTAAATGAATCGATTAGGGAATAATGAGTATGAGTATCCTGATGAAAATTAAAATATTGTAAGATATTGATTTAGATAAAATTATCGTTCTTATTATTTTTATTATTAATATTATTATTAAAAGTATCGTTAGTATTAAAACTATCATTTTAACAAAAATTATCATTTTAAATGAAATATCTGAAATGTCCCGTTCTTATTGATTAAAAACGTTCCATATTAATTGATTTCGTTGCGAGGTTTTGACCTCTATATGAGACGTTTTTCAAAGACTGCATTCATTTTAAAACAAACCATAACCTTTATTTCATCAATAAAGGTTTAAAAAGCTTTACGTAGATTATCAAATAATGATAATCTAAAATATCCTGTTTACACACGACCATTACATAATGGTTTACAATACAAATATGTTACAACAAAATAAGTTTCTTGAATGCAGTTTTTACACAATATCATACAAGCATGGACTCCAAATCTCGTCCTTATTTAAGTATGCGACAGCGGAAGCTCTTAATAATCACCTGAGAATAAACATGCTTAAAACGTCAACAAAAATGTTGGTGAGTTGTAGGTTTAACCTATATATATATCAAATCGTAACAATAGACCACAAGATTTCATATTTCAATACACATCCCATACATAGAGATAAAAATCATTCATATGGTGAACACCTGGTAACCGACATTAACAAGATGCATATTTAAGAATATCCCCATCATTCCGGGACACCCTTCGGATATGATATAAATTTCGAAGTACTAAAGCATCCGGTACTTTGGATGGGGTTTGTTAGGCCCAATAGATCTATCTTTAAGATTCGCGTCAATTAGGGTGGCTGTTCCCTAATTCTTAGATTACCAGACTTAATAAAAAGGGGCATATTCGATTTCGATAATTCAACCATAGAATGTAGTTTCACGTACTTGTGTCTATTTTGTAAATCATTTATAAAACCTGCATTTATTCTCATCCCAAAAATATTAGATTTTAAAAGTGGGACTATAACTCACTTTCACAGATTTTTACTTCGTCGGGAAGTAAGACTTGGCCACTGGTTGATTCACGAACCTATAACAATATATACATATATATCAAAGTATGTTCAAAATATATTTACAACACTTTTAATATATTTTGATGTTTTAAGTTTATTAAGTCAGCTGTCCTCGTTAGTAACCTACAACTAGTTGTCCACAGTTAGATGTACAGAAATAAATAGATAAATATTATCTTGAATCAATCCACGACCCAGTGTATACGTATCTCAGTATTGATCACAACTCAAACTATATATATTTTGGAATCAACCTCAACCCTGTATAGCTAACTCCAACATTCACATATAGAGTGTCTATGGTTGTTCCGAAATATATATAGATGTGTCGACATGATAGGTCGAAACATTGTATACGTGTCTATGGTATCTCAAGATTACATAATATACAATACAAGTTGATTAAGTTATGGTTGGAATAGATTTGTTACCAATTTTCACGTAGCTAAAATGAGAAAAATTATCCAATCTTGTTTTACCCATAACTTCTTCATTTTAAATCCGTTTTGAGTGAATCAAATTGCTATGGTTTCATATTGAACTCTATTTTATGAATCTAAACAGAAAAGTATAGGTTTATAGTCGGAAAAATAAGTTACAAGTCGTTTTTGTAAAGGTAGTCATTTCAGTCGAAAGAACGACGTCTAGATGACCATTTTAGAAAACATACTTCCACTTTGAGTTTAACCATAATTTTTGGATATAGTTTCATGTTCATAATAAGAATCATTTTCTCAGAATAACAACTTTTAAATCAAAGTTTATCATAGTTTTTAATTAACTAACCCAAAACAGCCCGCGTTGTTACTACGACGGCGTAAATCCGGTTTTACGGTGTTTTTCGTGTTTCCAGGTTTTAAATCATTAAGTTAGCATATCATATAGATATAGAACATGTGTTTAGTTGATTTTAAAAGTCAAGTTAGAAGGATTAACTTTTGTTTGCGAACAAGTTTAGAATTAACTAAACTATGTTCTAGTGATTACAAGTTTAAACCTTCGAATAAGATAGCTTTATATGTATGAATCGAATGATGTTATGAACATCATTACTACCTTAAGTTCCTTGGATAAACCTACTGGAAAAGTGAAAAATGGATCTAGCTTCAACGGATCCTTGGATGGCTCGAAGTTCTTGAAGCAGAATCATGACACGAAAACAAGTTCAAGTAAGATCATCACTTGAAATAAGATTGTTATAGTTATAGAAATTGAACCAAAGTTTGAATATGATTATTACCTTGTATTAGAATGATAACTTACTGTAAGAAACAAAGATTTCTTGAGGTTGGATGATCACCTTACAAGATTGGAAGTGAGCTAGCAAACTTGAAAGTATTCTTGATTTTATGAAACTAGAACTTTTGGAATTTATGAAGAACACTTAGAACTTGAAGATAGAACTTGAGAGAGATCAATTAGATGAAGAAAATTGAAGAATGAAAGTGTTTGTAGGTGTTTTTGGTCGTTGGTGTATGGATTAGATATAAAGGATATGTAATTTTGTTTTCATGTAAATAAGTCATGAATGATTACTCATATTTTTGTAATTTTATGAGATATTTCTTGCTAGTTGCCAAATGATGGTTCCCACATGTGTTAGGTGACTCACATGGGCTGCTAAGAGCTGATCATTGGAGTGTATATACCAATAGTACATACATCTAAAAGCTGTGTATTGTACGAGTACGAATACTGGTGCATACGAGTAGAATTGTTGATGAAACTGAACGAGGATGTAATTGTAAGCATTTTTGTTAAGTAGAAGTATTTTGATAAGTGTATTGAAGTCTTTCAAAAGTGTATAAATAAATATTAAAACACTACATGTATATACATTTTAACTGAGTCGTTAAGTCATCGTTAGTCGTTACATGTAAGTGTTGTTTTGAAACCTTTAGGTTAACGATCTTGTTAAATGTTGTTAACCCAATGTTTATAATATCAAATGAGATTTTAAATTATTATATTATCATGATATTATCATGTATGAATATCTCTTAATATGATATATATACATTAAATGTCTTTACAACGATAATCGTTACATATATGTCTCGTTTAAAAATCATTAAGTTAGTAGTCTTGTTTTTACATATGTAGTTCATTGTTAATATACTTAATGATATGTTTACTTATCATAGTATCATGTTAACTATATATATATCCATATATGTCATCATATAGTTTTTTACAAGTTTTAACGTTCGTGAATCACCGGTCAACTTGGGTGGTCAATTGTCTATATGAAACATATTTCAATTAATCAAGTCTTAACAAGTTTGATTGCTTAACATGTTGGAAACATTTAATCATGTAAATATCAATCTCAATTAATATATATAAACATGGAAAAGTTCGGGTCACTACAGTACCTACCCGTTAAATAAATTTCGTCCCGAAATTTTAAGTTGTTGAAGGTGTTGACGAATCTTCTGGAAATAGATGCGGGTATTTCTTCTTCATTTGATCTTCACGCTCCCAGGTGAACTCGGGTCCTCTACGAGCATTCCATCAAACCTTAACAATTGGTATCTTGTTTTGCTTAAGTCTTTTAACCTCACGATCCATTATTTCGACGGGTTCTTCGATGAATTGAAGTTTTTCGTTGATTTGGATTTCATCTAACGGAATAGTGAGATCTTCTTTAGCAAAACATTTCTTTAAATTCGAGACGTGGAAAGTGTTATGTACAGCCGCGAGTTGTTGAGGTAACTCTAGTCGGTAAGCTACTGGTCCGATACGATCAATAATCTTGAATGGTCCAATATACCTTGGATTTAATTTCCCTCGTTTACCAAATCGAACAACGCCTTTCCAAGGTGCAACTTTAAGCATGACCATCTCTCCAATTTCAAATTCTATATCTTTTCTTTTAATGTCAGCGTAGCTCTTTTGTCGACTTTGGGCGGTTTTCAACCGTTGTTGAATTTGGATGATCTTCTCGGTAGTTTCTTGTATAATCTCCGGACCCGTAATCTATCTATCCCCCACTTCACTCCAACAAATCGGAGACCTGCACTTTCTCAATGCTTGAATGGTAGCTGTTGTTGTAGGAAAATTCTGCTAACGGTAGATGTCGATCCCAACTATTTCCGAAATCAATAACACATGCTCGTAGCATGTCTTCAAGCGTTTGTATCGTCCTTTCGCTCTGCCCATCAGTTTGTGGATGATAGGCAGTACTCATGTCTAGACGAGTTCCTAATGCTTGCTGTAATGTCTGCCAGAATCTTGAAATAAATCTGCCATCCCTATCAGAGATAATAGAGATTGGTATTCCATGTCTGGAGATGACTTCCTTCAAATACAGTCGTGCTAACTTCTCCATCTTGTCATCTTCTCTTATTGGCAAGAAGTGTGCTGATTTGGTGAGACGGTCAACTATTACCCAAATAGTATCAAAACCACTTGCAGTCCTTGGCAATTTTGTGATGAAATCCATGGTAATGTTTTCCCATTTCCATTCCGGGATTTCGGGTTGTTGAAGTAGACCTGATGGTTTCTGATGCTCAGCTTTGACCTTAGAACACGTCAAACATTCTCCTACGTATTTAGCAACATCGGCTTTCATACCCGGCCACCAAAAATGTTTCTTGAGATCCTTGTACATCTTCCCCGTTCCAGGATGTATTGAGTATCTGGTTTTATGAGCTTCTCTAAGTACCATTTCTCTCATATCTCCAAATTTTGGTACCCAAATCCTTTCAGCCCTATACCGGGTTCCGTCTTCCCGAATATTAAGATGCTTCTCCGATCCTTTGGGTATTTCATCCTTTAAATTTCCCTCTTTTAAAACTCCTTGTTGCGCCTCCTTTATTTGAGTAGTAATGTTATTATGAATCATTATATTCATAGATTTTACTCGAATGGGTTCTCTGTCCTTCCTGCTCAAGGCATCGGCTACCACATTTGCCTTCCCCGGGTGGTAACGAATCTCAAAGTCGTAATCATTCAATAATTCAATCCACCTACGCTGCCTCATATTCAGTTGTTTCTGATTAAATATGTGTTGAAGACTTTTGTGGTCGGTATATATAATACTTTTGACCCCATATAAGTAGTGCCTCCAAGTCTTTAATGCAAAAACAACCGCGCCTAATTCCAAATCATGCGTCGTATAATTTTGTTCGTGAATCTTCAATTGTCTAGACGCATAAGCAATCACCTTCGTTCATTACATTAATACACAACCGAGACCTTGCTTTGATACATCACAATAAATCACAAAATCATCATTCCCTTCAGGCAATGACAATATAGGTGCCGTAGTTAGCTTTTTCTTCAATAACTGAAACGCTTTCTCTTGTTCATCATTCCATTCAAATTTCTTCCCTTTATGCGTTAATGCAGTTAAGGGTTTTGCTATTCTGGAAAAGTCTTGGATGAACCTTCTGTAGTAACCAGCTAGTCCTAAAAACTGGCGTATGTGTTTCGGAGTTTTCGGGGTTTCCCACTTTTCAACAGTTTCTATCTTTGCCGGATCCACCTTAATACCTTCTTTGTTCACTATGTGACCGAGGAATTGAACTTCTTCCAACCAAAATGCACACTTTGAAAACTTAGCGTACAATTCTTCCTTCCTCAATACTTCTAACACCTTTCTCAAATGTTCATCGTGTTCTTGGTCATTCTTTGAGTAAATAAGTATGTCATCAATGAAAACAATGACAAACTTGTCAAGGTATGGTCCACACACTCGGTTCATAAGGTCCATGAACACAGCTGGTGCATTAGTTAAACCAAACGGCATGACCATAAACTCGTAATGACCGTAACGTGTTCTGAAAGCAGTCTTTGGAATATCATCTTCTTTCACCCGAATTTGATGATACCCGGAACGTAAGTCAATCTTTGAATAAACAGACGAGCCTTGTAGTTGATCAAATAAGTCATCGATTCTCGGTAGTGGGTAGCGGTTCTTGATGGTAAGTTTGTTCAACTCTCGGTAGTCGATACACAACCTGAATGTACCATCTTTCTTCTTGACAAACAAAACAGGAGCTCCCCACGGTGATGTGCTTGGTCGAATGAAACCACGCTCTAAAAGTTCTTGTAATTGGCTTTGTAGTTCTTTCATCTCGCTGGGTGCGAGTCTGTAAGGAGCACGAGCTATTGGTGCAGCTCCTGGTACAAGATCTATTTGAAATTCAACGGATCGATGTGGGGGTAATCCGGTAATTCTTTCAGAAATACATCAGGAAATTCTTTTGCGACGGGAACATCATTGATGCTCTTTTCTTCAGTTTGTACTTTCTCGACGTGTGCTAGAACAGCATAGCAACCTTTTCTTATTAGTTTTTGTGCCTTCAAATTACTAATAAGATGTAGCTTCGTGTTGCCCTTTTCTCCGTACACCATTAAGGGTTTTCCTTTTTCTCGTATAATGCGAATTGCATTTTTTGTAACAAACGATCTCCGCTTTCACTTCTTTCAACCAGTCCATACCGATTATCACATCAAAACTCCCTAACTCTACTGGTATCAAATCAATCTTAAATGTTTCGCTAACCAGTTTAATTTCTCGATTCCGACATATATTATCTGCTGAAATTAATTTACCATTTGCTAATTCGAGTAAAAATTTACTATCCAAAGGCGTCAATGGACAACTTAATTTAGCACAAAAATCTCTACTCATATAGCTTCTATCCGCACCCGAATCAAATAAAACGTAAGTAGATTTATTGTCAATAAGAAACGTACCCGTAACAAGCTCCGGGTCTTCCTGTGCCTCTGCCGCATTAATATTGAAAACTCTTCCACGGCCTTGTCCATTCGTGTTCTCCTGGTTCGGGCAATTTCTAATAATGTGGCCCGGTTTTCCACATTTATAACAAACTACATTGGCATAACTTGCTCCGACACTACTTGCTCCGCCATTACTCGTTCCGACACCATTTGTTCCTTTCGTTCTATTAACCCCTGGTCCGTAGACCTCAGACTTCGCCGCGCTATGACCATTTCTTTTACACTTGTTGCAAAATTTGGTGCAGAACCCCGAGTGATTCTTTTCACACCTTTGGCATAGCTGCTTCTGATTGTTGTTGTTGTTGCGGTTATTATTGTTGTTGGGATGATTGTTGTAGTTGCTGTTGTTGTTGTTGTTGTTGTTGTTGGGCCGTTTGTTGTAGTTGCGATTGATGTTGCGATTGTTGGGATAATTGTTGCGATTATTGTTGTAATTGCTGTTGTTGTTGTATTGGTGATTCTTATCACCATTTTCCTCCCACTTTCTTTTGACTTGCTTCACATTGGCCTCTTCAGCAGTCTGTTCTTTAATTCTTTCTTCAATTTGGTTCACGAGTTTGTGAGCCATTCTACATGCCTGTTGTATGGAGGCGGGCTCGTGTGAACTTATATCTTCTTGGATTCTTTCCGGTAATCCTTTCACAAACGCGTCGATCTTCTCTTCCTCATCTTCAAATGCTCCCGGACACAATAGGCACAATTATGTGAATCGTCTTTCGTACGTGGTAATATCAAATCCTTGGGTTCGTAACCCTCTAAGTTCTGTCTTGAGCTTATTGACCTCGGTACTGGGACGGTACTTCTCGTTCATCAAGTGCTTGAATGCTGACCACGGTAGTGCGTACGCATCGTCTTGTCCCACTTGCTCTAGATAGGTATTCCACCATGTTAACGCAGAACCTGTGAAGGTATGCGTAGCGTACTTTACTTTGTCCTCTTCAGTACACTTACTTATGGCAAACACCGATTCGACCTTCTCGGTCCACCGTTTCAATCCGATCGGTCCTTCGGTTCCATCAAATTCCAAAGGTTTGCAGGCAGTGAATTCTTTGTAGGTGCATCCTACACGATTTCCTGTACTGCTAGATCCAAGGTTATTGTTGGTATGTAGCGCAGCCTGTACTGCGGCTATGTTTGAAGCTAGAAAAGTACGGAATTCCTCTTCATTCATATTCACGGTGTGTCGAGTAGTCGGTGCCATTTCCTTCAAAATAGTTAAATGGAACAAGTTAATCATACAGAATATTAAGAGTAGTTAATAGTATTTCGTAGCATAATATGAACTCATTTATAAAAGCTTTTTCTTCATATTAGCATTTTATAAGTTTAAATTCGGGTAGTACCTACCCGTTAAGTTCATACTTAGTAGCTAATATACAATTCAACTACTACAATTCTATATGAAAAACTGATTATAATAATATTTCGCGTTCAAACTTTTATACAATATTTTACAAACTTACAATACCGCTTATTTTACATAAAGCATGAAATATAGCACACAATAACTTTGATACAAGATAGTTGTGAAGATAATTCTAGCTAGTACACAAGTCGTTCAGCAAAGGCAATAAAGACACGTAATTCATACGTCCAGAAACAAGTCATGCATTCTGGTTTTACTAGGACTACTTCCCATCCTTGGTCTTGTGCAACATAACTGTTATGGCCGTTGATAAGACAGCGTGTTGTAACGTCGTCAAAGGGACGAGGCTTACGTAATGTCCAACAGTCCCGTAATAATCTAAAAACCTCATTTCTTACCCCAATTACCGACTCCGTCACTTGTGGAAACGTTTTGTTTAATAGTTGTAGCCCGATGTTCTTGTTCTCACTTTGGTGAGAAGCGAACATTACTAATCCGTAAGCATAACATGCTTCTTTATGTTGCATGTTAGCAGCTTTTTCTAAATCACGAAGTCCAATATTCGGATATATTGAGTCAAAATAATTTCTTAACCCGTTGGGTAAAATAGCATTTGGGTTCCCCGCAATATATGCGTCAAAGTAAACACATCGTAACTTATGGGTTTCCCAATGTGATATCCCCCATCTTTCAAACGAAAGTCTCTTATAAACCAAGACATTCTTGGAACGTTCTTCGAATGTCTTACAAACTGATCTCGCCTTAAATAGTTGTGCCGAGGAATTCTGGCCGACTCTAGATAAGATTTCATCAATCATGTCTCCGGGTAGGTCTCTTAAAATATTGGGTTGTCTATCCATTTTGTGTTTTTATACTGTAAAATAGACAAGAGTTAGATTCATAAAAAAAATACTTATTAATACAAGCAATTTTTACATATATCATAAAGCATAAGCACACTATATTACATATATTACACCACACGAATACAACTATCTTATTCCGACTCGCTTGTTTCTTCTTCTTCGATTTTGGTTCGTTTTGCCAAGTTTCTAGGGATATATGATGTTCCCCTAATACGAGCCGTCGTTATCCACATTGGTTTAGAAAAACCTGGTGGTTTAGAGGTTCCCGGGTCATTGTTACAACTTAAGGACTTCGGGGGTTGTCGATACATATAAAGTTCATCAGGGTTGGAATTAGATTTCTCTATTTTTATGCCCTTTCACTTATTATTTTCTTTTGCCTTTTTAAATTCAGTTGGGGTAATTTCTATAACATCATCGGAATTCTCGTCGGAATCCGATTCATCGGAGAATTGGTAATCCTCCCAATATTTTGCTTCCTTGGCGGAAACACCATTGACCATAATTAACCTTGGTCAGTTGGTTGAGTATTTTCTTTTACTTAACCATTTTATTATTTCCCCCACCGGTTCTATTTCTTCATCCTGTTCCGATTCTTCTTCCGGTTCCGATTCTTCTTCCGGTTCCGACTCTTCTTCCGGTTCCTCTTCGGGAACTTGTGAATCAGTCCACAAATCATTCCAATTTACATTTGACTCTTCATTATTATTAGGTGAGTCAATGGGACTTGTTCTAGAGGTAGACATCTATCACATAATATCAAACGCGTTAAGAGATTAATATATCACATAATATTCACATGTTAAAAATATATAGTTTCCAACAAAATTTGTTAAGCAATCATTTTTCAAGTAAACACGGTCGAAGTCCAGACTCACTAATGCATCCTAACAAACTCGATAAGACACACTAATGCAAAATTCTGGTTCTCTAAGACCAACGCTCGGATACCAACTGAAATGTCCCGTTCTTATTGATTAAAAACGTTCCATATTAATTGATTTCGTTGCGAGGTTTTGACCTCTATATGAGACGTTTTTCAAAGACTGTATTCATTTTAAAACAAACCATAACCTTTATTTCATCAATAAAGGTTTAAAAAGCTTTACGTAGATTATCAAATAATGATAATCTAAAATATCCTGTTTACACACGACCATTACATAATGGTTTACAATACAAATATGTTACAACAAAATAAGTTTCTTGAATGCAGTTTTTACACAATATCATACAAGCATGGACTCCAAATCTCGTCCTTATTTAAGTATGCGACAGCGGAAGCTCTTAATAATCACCTGAGAATAAACATGCTTAAAACGTCAACAAAAATGTTGGTGAGTTATAGGTTTAACCTATATATATCAAATCGTAACAATAGACCACAAGATTTCATATTTCAATACACATCCCATACATAGAGATAAAAATCATTCATATGGTGAACACCTGGTAACCGACATTAACAAGATGCATATTTAAGAATATCCCCATCATTCCAGGACACCCTTCGGATATGATATAAATTTCGAAGTACTAAAGCATCCAGTACTTTGGATGGGGTTTGTTAGGCCCAATAGATCTATCTTTAGGATTCGGGGTCAATTAGGGTGTCTGTTCCCTAATTCTTGGATTACCAGACTTAATAAAAAGGGGCATATTCGATTTCGATAATTCAACCATAGAATGTAGTTTCACGTACTTGTGTCTATTTTGTAAATCATTTATAAAACCTGCATTTATTCTCATCCCAAAAATATTAGATTTTAAAAGTGGGACTATAACTCACTTTCACATATTTTTACTTCGTCGGGAAGTAAGACTTGGCCACTGGTTGATTCACGAACCTATAACAATATATACATATATATCAAAGTATGTTCAAAATATATTTACAACACTTTTAATATATTTTGATGTTTTAAGTTTATTAAGTCAGATGTCCTCGTTAGTAACCTACAACTAGTTGTCCACAGTTAGATGTACAGAAATAAATCGATAAATATTATCTTGAATCAATCCACGACCCAGTGTATACGTATCTCAGTATTGATCACAACTCAAACTATATATATTTTGGAATCAACCTCAACCCTGTATAGCTAACTCCAACATTCACATATAGAGTGTCTATGGTTGTTCCGAAATATATATAGATGTGTCGACATGATAGGTCGAAACATTGTATACGTGTCTATGGTATCTCAAGATTACATAATATACAATACAAGTTGATTAAGTTATGGTTGGAATAGATTTGTTACCAATTTTCACGTAGCTAAAATGAGAAAAATTATCCAATCTTGTTTTACCCATAACTTCTTCATTTTAAATCCGTTTTGAGTGAATCAAATTGCTATGGTTTCATATTGAACTCTATTTTATGAATCTAAACAGAAAAGTATAGGTTTATAGTCGGAAAAATAAGTTACAAGTCGTTTTTGTAAAGGTAGTCATTTCAGTCGAAAGAACGACGTCT
The DNA here is from genome assembly GCF_046630445.1 of Rutidosis leptorrhynchoides. NCBI lineage: Eukaryota > Viridiplantae > Streptophyta > Magnoliopsida > Asterales > Asteraceae > Rutidosis > Rutidosis leptorrhynchoides. The sequence goes on along the minus strand of NC_092342.1, from coordinate 165,787,302 downwards.
AGATGACCATTTTAGAAAACATACTTCCACTTTGAGTTTAACCATAATTTTTGGATATAGTTTCATGTTCATAATAAGAATCATTTTCTCAGAATAACAACTTTTAAATCAAAGTTTATCATAGTTTTTAATTAACTAACCCAAAACAGCCCGCGGTGTTACTACGACGGCGTAAATCCGGTTTTACGGTGTTTTTCGTGTTTCCAGGTTTTAAATCATTAAGTTAGCATATCATATAGATATAGAACATGTGTTTAGTTGATTTTAAAAGTCAAGTTAGAAGGATTAACTTTTGTTTGCGAACAAGTTTAGAATTAACTAAACTATGTTCTAGTGATTACAAGTTTAAACCTTCGAATAAGATAGCTTTATATGTATGAATCGAATGATGTTATGAACATCATTACTACCTTAAGTTCCTTGGATAAACCTACTGGAAAAGAGAAAAATGGATCTAGCTTCAACGGATCCTTGGATGGCTCGAAGTTCTTGAAGCAGAATCATGACACGAAAACAAGTTCAAGTAAGATCATCACTTGAAATAAGATTGTTATAGTTATAGAAATTGAACCAAAGTTTGAATATGATTATTACCTTGTATTAGAATGATAACTTACTGTAAGAAACAAAGATTTCTTGAGGTTGGATGATCACCTTACAAGATTGGAAGTGAGCTAGCAAACTTGAAAGTATTCTTGATTTTATGAAACTAGAACTTTTGGAATTTATGAAGAACACTTAGAACTTGAAGATAGAACTTGAGAGAGATCAATTAGATGAAGAAAATTGAAGAATGAAAGTATTTTTAGGTGTTTTTGGTCGTTGGTGTATGGATTAGATATAAAGGATATGTAATTTTGTTTTCATGTAAATAAGTCATGAATGATTACTCATATTTTTGAAATTTTATGAGATATTTCTTGCTAGTTGCCAAATGATGGTTCCCACATGTGTTAGGTGACTCACATGGGCTGCTAAGAGCTGATCATTGGAGTGTATATACCAATAGTACATACATCTAAAAGCTGTGTATTGTACGAGTACGAATACTGGTGCATACGAGTAGAATTGTTGATGAAACTGAACGAGGATGTAATTGTAAGCATTTTTGTTAAGTAGAACTATTTTGATAAGTGTATTGAAGTCTTTCAAAAGTGTATAAATACATATTAAAACACTACATGTATATACATTTTAACTGAGTCGTTAAGTCATCGTTAGTCGTTACATGTAAGTGTTGTTTTGAAACCTTTAGGTTAACGATCATGTTAAATGTTGTTAACCCAATGTTTATAATATCAAATGAGATTTTAAATTATTATATTATCATGATATTATCATGTATGAATATCTCTTAATATGATATATATACATTAAATGTCTTTACAACGATAATCGTTACATATATGTCTAGTTTAAAAATCATTAAGTTAGTAGTCTTGTTTTTACATATGTAGTTCATTGTTAATATACTTAATGATATGTTTACTTATCATAGTATCATGTTAACTATATATATATCCATATATGTCATCATATAGTTTTTTACAAGTTTTAACGTTCGTGAATCACCGGTCAACTTGGGTGGTCAATTGTCTATATGAAACATATTTCAATTAATCAAGTCTTAACAAGTTTGATTGCTTAACATGTTGGAAACATTTAATCATGTAAATATCAATCTCAATTAATATATATAAACATGGAAAAGTTCGGGTCACTACAATATCATTATTATTATCATTTTAAATAAAAATTATTATTAAAAAGTTAATATTAAAAAGTTGTAAATATTAAAGTTATCATAATTAGAATTATCATTTTATCATGATATCATTATTAGTAAATATAAATGTTGATATTTGTTATTAAAAGAATAATAATAATTATTATTGCAAAATAATACAACTTTTACTTATTATTATTATCAATGTTATTTTATCAAATAAATATGTAATACAAATAATATAATTACCTTAATAAAACATATCATAATATTTTTATGATATTAAATGAACTTTATAAATTTTATTACTTAAGATTATATAAAAGTATATTTTTATATAAAATTTTATTTATTAATAAATGAATTATATTATTTACTCTAATAAATCTTTTAAAAATCTAAAACGATGATATTTAAACTATATATTAATCATGTATAGATTTTTAGAAATTATTTTGAGTCAAATTGACTTTTATTGACTTTTGCATATTAGTCTCGAGCATTAGGATTGTGATATACTACGACCTAAACTAAATTGTTAGACAAATTTTGACCAATATATATGTATATATATATATATATATATATATATATATATATATATATATATATATATATATATATATATATATATAATTAATATAGGTTCGTGAATCCGAGGCCAACCTTGCACTTGTTCAATGATGTTATATGTATTTTTACTACGAAATACAGTATGGTGAGTTTCATTTGCTCCCTTTTTAAATGCTTTTGCAATATATATATTTTTGGGACTGAGAATACATGCGCTTTTATAAATGTTTGACGAAATAGACACAAGTACTTAAAACTACATTCTATGGCTGGATTATTAAATCGAATATGCCCCTTTTAGCTTGGTAGCCTAAGAATTAGGGAACATCACTAATTTTGAGAATTAGTGCACCCCTAATTGACGCGAATCCTAAAGATAGATCTATCGGGCCCAACAAGCCCTATTCTGAAATTTGGAATGCTTTAGTACTTCGAAATTATCATGTCCGATGGGTGTCCCGGAATGATGGGGATATTCTATATACATCTTGTTAATGTCGGTTACCAGGTGTTCAATCCATATGAATGATTTTTATGCATGATGTTTATGAGAAATGGAAATATGAAATCTTGTGGTCTATTAAAATTATAAAAATGATTGATTATGATAAACTAATGAACTCACCAACTTTTTGGTTGACACTTGAAAGCATGTTTATTCTCACGTATGAAAGAAATCTTCCGCTGTGCATTTGTTCATTTTAGAGATATTATTTGGAGTCATTCATGACATATTTCAAAAGACGTTGCATTCGAGTCATTGAGTTCATCAAGATTATTATTAAGTCAATTATAGTTGGATATATTATGAAATGGTATGCATGCCATTAATTTTCGATGTAATGAAAGTTTGTCTTTTAAAAACGAATGCAATGTTTGTAAAATGTATCATATAGAGGTCAAATACCTCATGATGTAATCAACTATTGTGAATCGTTTATAATCGATATGAACGGGTCCCTTCAGTAATGTAGAAAACATTGGACAAAATAAAATTTGTTAGAAACAAACGAATTAACTAATTGAAATTTTGTTAAGAATCCACGCTAACTGTTCCTAGCTAACTCTTCCTAGCTAACTGATTACATTTTATTTATCGCAATTTATTTATCGCAATTTTAACTCTCGCAATTTTATTTATCGTCATTTAAATACTGTTATTTACGCATTTAAAAATCGGGACACGTATACAAGGTTTTGACATATCATATCGATGCATCTATATATATTATTTGGAATAACCATAGACACTCTATATGCAGTAATGCTGGAGTTAGCTATACAGGGTTGAGGTTGATTCTACAATAATATATATACATTGAGTTGTGATCGAGTCTGAGACATGTACACGGGTCACGACACGTATTAATTAATTCGAATATTATATATTGCTAACTGTGGACTATCAACTGAGGACTACCAACATTGCACAATTAAAATGAATTAAAATATTGATTATAACATATGAAACTAAACAATTCTTCAAGTTTGCCATTTGATTACATCTTAAACCTCATTTGTATCTTGACGATTACAATCTGCGTTCAAACCTTTCATGATTTTTGAAAACACCTTAATCAAGAGGATGATTCAATCACACGTTATCTACAAGAAGAAAAGATTGATGCATATAGTTATGCACCTGAAAAACTCTCGGAAACTGAGTAAACGTATAACACGTATCTGTGCTAGCTCCTTTGACATTGTTATTTCCAAAAATAACAATGCAATTCCTTTCCAAAGTAGCCAATTTTGTCACAGCTCGAGCAAGTCAACTTTGACTTTTCGTTCGAAACAACCTTATTATAATCTTGATATATATGCGTGCTCTTTTATTGTTACCGGGGAACCTTTTATATTCCACCATATTACCATTAGCGTTTAATCATCTAAAAACACAATTCTCTTGAAACCACCACGGATTGATAACCGATGATTCAGATATGGCAGCATTAAATGCATAGGAAACAGCAAAATTGTAGATGGTCTAAATGGCCAAAAGTTTGATAATAAAGAATGGAAGGTTGGGAATGCTCGATAGAAAATTTATTACTACGGATTGAGCTAATCCTGAAGGAGACCGAGGACAAATACAAGGACCAAACTCTATATTCAAAGAATCCAGTTAATTCTGGATCCAATGAAATCTTCAGCAAATACCTTGCTCCGAAATCATTTTAAATCTTGTGGGAAATCTTTCTTCATCAACCTTCGATCTTAGAAATTCCAAAATATCATCATAAATATCTTCGATATTTCTAAAGATATCTTCATAAATACTCTTGTCCGACATTATTTATCTCTTCGCGTTATCTGTGTTACATCATAAAAGAAACTATTTTAGCTTCTAAATTCTGAAACCTTCGAGTTTAAATAATGAATGTTTTTGAAGTAGTATTGGGAACTGATGCATGAGTTAGTATAATATAATGACACTTGATCAACATGATTATATTACAGTAAATCATGCTGAGTTTCTAAATGGAAAGTGATGATTCACAGAACATAACGTCATCATGTGCCACGTTACATAACTCTTTCATTCTGCTTAACTTCTGAACATATCAAGAAAGTATATCCTTGATAGTTCTATTCTCAGTGATTCAGGTAATTTAACAAATCAAATCGTACGATTACGTTCTTTCTTGTTTAGAAAATTAAGTTCATTCAAAACTCCATACTTACGAATTCTGGACCATTACTCGCTTTACTAGAGGTCGAGAAGAGAATAAAAAGGCAAAGAGCTCCAAAATATAAGAGAAAATATAAAGCCCAATAATAACACGGAGGTTACAAACTGTGAATGTTAATACGAATAGCAATATAAAGAAACGGTAGAATTAAGAAAAGTATCACCTCAAGGTAATAGTAGAAGTAAACAGATTTTTCTGGTGAAAGATTAAAAAAAATGACAGAAATGATAATTAGGAAAATATCAAGGATTAGAACGGGATTAAGCATTTTCACAATCTTTTAGATGTATGAACTAAGAAAGAAAGTATAGGAATAGTGAGATTAATGGAACGGAAGAGCTTAATTTATAATGGAAATATCAGACAGAGTAATCGAGGCAGATCACCGTATTTAATTATAGAGATCTTAATTTCCTTACTAACAAAAAATCAAATCTTTTAGATTTCGAGGATTTTCTTTGTGACGACCGGGAAATTTCCAACCAAATTTAAACTTAATCTTTATATGATTTCGACACGATAAGCAGAGTCTATAAAGTTGAATCTCAAAATTTTTGAACTATTTATATAGGTTAAGTTAACCTTTGACTATTCTCGATGACTCACAACATGATTACTTGAAAATAGATATGCATATATTTAATATATATATAATAATATGAAATATTATATACATTGTAATTATTATAATTAATGATGTAAAATAATAAATAATTATTATTATTTAAAATATATCTATATATATAAATAAATTATATTAGATATATACTTAGAGATTTTGAATTTATTTAGAAGACAATAGTAACACACAGTTATCATTCGATTGATAGTAAATGAGTTAAAAAGGAACTTATATAATTTTAAAATAAACGGTGATCCGAAAATGAGTTCTATAAATTTTAGGCTTATTAAAGATATATTTAGTAACCATTTGTTGAATTTTAAAACTTTTTATATTTTACTTGGGATTGGGAGTGAATAATTAATGTAATTTTTATTTAATCGTTAATGCTCGAATTTTATATCATAATGACCAAAATAAATAAATATAGTTAATTTGAAAATATGAGATTTTTTCGAAGACTTTTATGCGCCACTCATTAACAACGGAGCACGATATACTACCCGTATTTAAAAAGCGTCGGTAGATTGAAGCCAAAATATATGGCTGCTTTACTGTTATTCAATGTTTCCTTTCCATGATTTAAGCAAGTAGTACTATGTGTTATTATTATTATATTATTATTAGGTTAGAGTTTACTAACTATGTAGATATATATAGATATACAAGGATATAATGACTTGATCAATCAACATCTTCTCTTTACTTTCTGTTTTCTATTAAATTAAAACCACCACTTAAACCACTTTAGTTTTCTATATATTATTTATGATCCGGACCACCACCACATTGATTATATGTTTATGCATATAGAATTACATATTGAAATATAAAACCCACCTCCCTCTTTCTTATTTCTACTTCTCCAACCCGTCACCCTACACCTCCCACCTTTCTTAAACCCGCCACCATCCTCTATAACCACCACGACAACTGTTGACTACTACTGCTTATGTTAAAACGATGACAACCGCCATTGAAACTTGTAACCGTAAATGTTCTCCAATTTTATCCAAGCTCAGCACACCCAAAATTCCACCCCTCGATCTCTTCTGTTTTGACCTTGTACCTGCTATACCTTTTCCTTTTTTGCTGCTCAAAACAAACCCAAGTCATTTCCTTTACTCGTCTGTTAATACTACCAACATGCTACTCGATTGGCTACCATTCGAAACCAACAAATATAACTACTAGTGGACAATAGCATGTGAACAAGTTGATGCTATTATGTTTTCTTTGGCCGACAAGTTGTAAACAAAGGATACCCCACTTTTCATTACTTTCATTAGTGGGTTACAAGGGGAATCCTAAATTCAATAAAGAATGATGATGCTGCTATAAGGTTCCTGTTTCAATTATGCTAACACTGAAACCCATATTTTGTTACATGAACTATACTATCAGGTAATTAGTTGGCTTAAGTTGTTTGGGCCTTTATTGGATTGTTGCTGCTATGGATTGTTAGAAGAACATACATTTAATCGGTTAAGTAAAATTAATATGGAAAATACATTAGAAAAGGAGACGCAGAGCTGCTGCTATGTATTGAATCACGTACAGCTAGGTAATTATTTAACCAATGGGTTGATTAATGCTCTCTTGGGCCGTAAAATTTGTTTGGGTTTATTAAAATGTCGATGGGCCCTTATTGGGCTTCTTAATCGGATCCATATCATATGTTAGTAATGATGTGTGAACGATGGGTAATATGATGATGACGAGTTATATGAATTTAAAGTAGTAAATATAACACAAGATGTTGAGCAGAGCAGTGGTTATGGGAGTTTGTGTTAAACGAGAGGTCTTGCGTTCAAGCCTGGGTCGTGGCATTTTGTTTTTGAAGCTTTTCCTACTAAGGTAGTATTACTAATATTATTTATATTAGTACTATTATTATTATTATTATTATTATTATTATTATTATTATTATTATTATTATTATTATTATTATTATTATTATTATTATTATTATTATTATTATTATTGTTATTATTATTGTTATTATTATTATTATTATTATTATTATTATTATTATTATTATTATTAGTATCATTTTTATTTAAAACTATCGTTTTTTTCTTATTAAAAGTATTATTTTTATTATTATAACCATTATTAGAAAAATTATCATTTTCATTAAAATTATTATTTTTACTATCATTATTATTATTTTAACATTAATATCACTATTTTTATATTATTATTATTATTATTATTATTATTATTATTATTATTATTATTATTATTATTATTATTATTAATACTAGTATCAATATTATTATCATAATAACTATTATTATTATTATTGTAAAAAGAAACAACCTTTTATTTATTATCAATATTATTTTAGCAAATAATTATTAGATATATATAAAACCATATTTACTTCATATAACATAATTTTATTAATACTTTTATAATAAATATTAATGAATATAACTAATTAGGTTATTAATGAAACACCTAATTAAAATAACAATTAAATCACTAATAATATATAAATTTGTTCGATTACCATCATATGTGTTAATATATATATAAATGATGTAGGTTCGTGAATTCTAGACCAACCCTACGTTGTCCAGTTTTGTCGTATGAACATTTTTACTACAAAATATTTTATGGTGAGTTTCATTTGCTCCCTTTTTAATTGCTTTTGCAATATATATTTTTGGGCTGAGAAAACATGCGCTGCTTTTATAAATGATTGACAAAATAGACATAAGTACTTAAAATATATTCTACGTTGAGTTATACCACCTTGCATATCTTCCCTAATAGCTTGGTAACTAATATTTACATGTTGGAAGAACATGTAAGCGCGAATCCTATTGATAGATCTATCGGGTTTGACAACCCCAACCGGGCTAGTCGCTCTAGTATCGTAAACGGTTGCATAGTACTTCGTTTTTACTACACTTGGTACAGTGTAGGGAGCTTTCATAATAAAGGGAATATGCCACATTAATTGTTAAGCATGGTTACCAAAGCGCTCAACAACTTATAGAATACTTTTATACACTTGTGAGTGTACATATATTTATAAACGGAAATCTTGTGGTCTATTAAAATATTGAAATGATTGTTATGATAAACCTATGAACTCACCAACCTTTTGGTTGACACTTTTAAGCATGTTTATTCTCAGGTATGAAAGAAATCTTCCGTTGTGCATTTGCTCATTTTAAAGATATTATATGGAGTCGTACATGGCATATTTAGGTCAGTACCTTACAATGGGACCAAATGTTGATGACTTCGTCCAGGTGGATTAGGACGGGTTATTAAAGTTGGTATCAGAGCGGTGGTCTTAGTGAACCAGGTCTGCATTAGTGTGTCTAACTGATAGTTGTTAGGATGCATTAGTGGGTCTGGACTTCGATCGTGTCTGGATGTCAAAAGTTTTGCTTATCATTTCGTGTCAAAAATTCCCTGCTTATCATCCTTAGGAAATTACATGCTTATCATCCTTAGTCTAGACACATCTTACTGCATTGATTGCATGAATAGTGTATAGACAAAATTCATATCTTAGCGTATCTGTTACTATAAACTTTTCCTGACATATTCCGTAAATTCCTCTGTAGTCTACGAAATCTTTTGTTCTATATGTATAGATATTCTATGTAATTAGAATACCATTCGATAGCCAGAAATCATTTTATATCAAAAATCCTTTATTCAATCGACGAAATGGAACTCACCACTAGTTCAAGTCCCTCGGATTCCGATATGGAGTTTCACTCGAGCTCCGAAAGCAGTGTGACCGGAATGGATCAACCAGTCAGCCATCATCAATTCTGGATGAATTGGGGGTGGGTTCGTAGTCTACTTAATCAATGGAAATGCGAAGAAGAAGATCCTTTCCACCCATCATATTACCCTATTGGCTAAGAACCTGAAGCACTTACCGGCGAACCAGTCTGAAACACCATTTTCACCATCATTTCCCGAATATCCTGCCATGATTATATACTATCTACAATTCTAAACCTTATTCATTCACTCGTTCCTACCGACAATCATCCCGGAGTAATAAAGTCAACGAGTTTCACGCCCGAGTTGTAGCTTTAAAAAATATGATGCAAAATGTACCAGCTTCAGCAACATCACCGACACCAACAATACCACCAACATCAATACCAGTACCACCAACAACCCAAGTTTCAACATCACATGCCTCAACATCTCATTATGTACCTCGAGCATAATCATCATTCTACAAATCGCTCTACATCATTTATCTTCGTTCTACATGACGATTATATAATTTCTAATGTTTTAGAGATTATGTATTCTAGTTCTAACGATAAATCAAATGAGATTAATATCATATTAACTCATTAAATTCATGACTACATTTAAAGAAAATATATATGTACATATATTTTCATAAAGATGGTAATTGAAAATTCTTTTGTACAAACTGTTAATGGTGAAAATATTTTAACGGGTAGGTAATACTCGATGAATATTTAGATTTCACATTAATAAGTTACACTGTACATTCTTCGAATCTGATTCAACAGTCATTTACTATCCTACTTACATCCACAGATATACGTATCCGTTCACCGCAGAATAACCATTTTAATTCAATTTCATATTTAGATTTTGACTTATCAGAATCCAACAAGTGGCATAATGAAGAAAACATTGGACAAAATAAAATTTGTTAGAAACAAACAAATTAACTATGAGAAATTTTGTTAAGAATGCACGCTAACAAAATCCTAGCTAACTGTTCCTAGCTAACTGGTTACATTTTATTTATCGCAATTTATTTATCGCCATTTATATTCTCGCAATTTTATTTATTGTCATTTAATTTCTGTAATTTATTTTATGCACTTTAAATATCGGAACACGTATACAAGGTTTTGACATATCATATCGACGCATCTATATATATTATTTGGAATAACCATAGACACTTTATATGTAGTAATGACCGAGTTAGCTATACAGGGTTGAGGTTAATTCTATAATAATATATATACTTTGAGTTGTGATCGTGTCTGAGACATGTATATAACGGGTCACGACACGTTTTAATTAATTCGAATATTATATATTAAACTATATATGAATTGTTGAACTACTAATTGTGGACTGCTAACTGTGGACTATCAACATTGGACAATTAAAATGAATTAAAATATTGATTATAACATATGAAACTAAACAATTCTTCAAGTTTGCCACTTGATTTCATCTTAAACCTCATTTGTATCTTGACGATTACAATATGTGTTCAATACTGTCATGATTTTTGAAAACACCTCAATCGAGAGGATGAATTAACCGCACTTTATCTACGAAAGAAAAGATTGATGCATATAGTTATGCACCTGAAAATACTCGGAACCTGAGTAAACGTTTAACACATAACTGTGCTAATTTATTTAGCGATGTTATTACCGAAAATAACTTTGTAATCTCTTTCCAAAAGTAGCCAATTTTATTACAGCTTCAGCAAATCAACTTCTACTTTCATTTGGATTAGCCTGATTATAACCTTGATATATACGTTGCCATTTCATCATCGTTACCAAAGAACGATTTATATTCCACCACATTAGCAATAAACTTATCAACAACCGTAATGATTTAGGTGTAGTGACCCGAACTTTTCCATGTTTATATATATTAATTGAGATTGATATTTACATGATTAAATGTTTCCAACATGTTAAGCAATCAAACTTGTTAAGACTTGATTAATTGAAATATGTTTCATATAAACAATTGACCACCCAAGTTGACCGGTGATTCACGAACGTTAAAACTTGTAAAAACTATATGATGACATATATATGGATATATATATATATATATAGTTAACATGATATTATGATAAGTAAACATATCATTAAGTATATTAACAATGAACTACATATGTTAAAACAAGACTACTAACTTAATGATTTTTAAACGAGACATATATGTAACGATTATCGTTGTAAAGACATTTAATGTATATATATCATATTAAGAGATATTCATACATGATAATATCATGATAATATAATAATTTAAAATCTCATTTGATATTATAAACATTGGCTTAACAACATTTAACAAGATCGTTAACCTAAAGGTTTCAAAACAACACTTACATGTAACGACTAAACGATGACTTAACGACTCAGTTAAAATGTATATACATGTAGTGTTTTAATATGTATTTATACACTTTTGAAAGACTTCAATAAACTTATCAAAATACTTCTACTTAACAAAAATGCTTACAATTACATCCTCGTTCAGTTTCATCAACAATTCTACTCGTATGCACCCGTATTCGTACTCGTACAATACACAGCTTTTAGATGTATGTACTATTGGTATATACACTCCAATGATCAGCTCTTAGCAGCCCATGTGAGTCACCTAACACATGTGGGAACCATCATTTGGCAACTAGCATGAAATATCTCATAAAATTACAAAAATATGAGTAATCATTCATGACTTATTTACATGAAAACAAAATTACATATCCTTTATATCTAATCCATACACCAACAACCAAAAACACCTACAAACACTTTCATTCTTCAATTTTCTTTATCTAATTGATCTCTCTCAAGTTCTATCTTCAAGTTCTAAGTGTTCTTCATAAATTCTACAAGTTCTAGTTACATAAAATCAAGAATACTTTCAAGTTTGCTAGCTCACTTCCAATCTTGTAAGGTGATCATCCAACCTCAAGAAATCTTTTTTTCTTACAGTAGGTTATCATTCTAATACAAGGTAATAATCATATTCAAACTTTGGTTCAATTTCTATAACTATAACAATCTTATTTCAAGTGATGATCTTACTTGAACTTGTTTTCGTGTCATGATTCTGCTTCAAGAACTTCGAGCCATCCAAGGATCCGTTGAAGCTAGATCCATTTTTCTCTTTTCCAGTAGGTTTATCCAAGGAACTTAAGGTAGTAATGATGTTCATAACATCATTCAATTCATATATAAAAAGCTATCTTATTCGAAGGTTTAAACTTGTAATCACTAGAACATAGTTTAGTTAATTCTAAACTTGTTCGCAAACAAAAGTTAATCCTTCTAACTTGACTTTTAAAATCAACTAAACACATGTTCTATATCTATATGATATGCTAACTTAATAATTTAAAACCTGGAAACACGAAAAACACCGTAAAACCGGATTTACGCCGTCGTAGTAACACCGCGGGCTGTTTTGGGTTAGTTAATTAAAAACTATGATAAACTTTGATTTAAAAGTTGTTATTCTGAGAAAATGATTTTTATTATGAACTTGAAACAATATCCAAAAATTATGGTTAAACTCAAAGTGGAAGTATGTTTTCTAAAATGGTCATCTAGACGTCGTTCTTTCGACTGAAATGACTACCTTTACAAAAACGACTTGTAACTTATTTTTCTGACTATAAACCTATACTTTTTCTATTTGGATTCATAAAATAGAGTTCAATATGAAACCATAGCAATTTGATTCACTCAAAACGGATTTAAAATGAAGAAGTTATGGGTAGAACAAGATTGGATAATTTTCTCATTTTAGCTACGTGAAAATTGGTAACAAATCTATTCCAACCATAACTTAATCAACTTGTATTGTATATTATGTAATCTTAAGATACCATAGACACGTATACAATGTTTTGACCTATCATGTCGACACATCTATATATATTTCGGAACAACCATAGACACTCTATATGTGAATGTTGGAGTTAGCTATACAGGGTTGAGGTTGATTCCAAAATATATATAGTTTGAGTTGTGATCAATACTGAGATTTGTATACACTGGGTCGTGGATTGATTCAAGATAATATTTATCGATTTATTTCTGTAGATCTAACTGTGGACAACTAGTTGTAGGTTACTAACGAGGACAGCTGACTTAATAAACTTAAAACATCAAAATATATTAAAAGTGTTATAAATATATTTTGAACATACTTTGATATATATGTATATATTGTTATAGGTTCGTGAATCAACCAGTGGCCAAGTCTTACTTCCCAACGAAGTAAAAATCTGTGAAAGTGAGTTATAGTCCCACTTTTAAAATTTAATATTTTTGGGATGAGAATACATGCAGGTTTTATAAATGATTTACAAAATAGACACAAGTACGTGAAACTACATTCTATGGTTGAATTATCGAAATCGAATATGCCCCTTTTTATTAAGTCTGGTAATCTAAGAATTAGGGAACAGACACCCTAATTGACGCGAACCCTAAAGATAGATCTATTGGGCCTAACAAACCCGATCCAAAGTACCGGATGCTTTAGTACTTCGAAATTTATATCATATCCGAAGGGTGTCCCGGAATGATGGGGATATTCTTATATATGCATCTTGTTAATGTCGGTTACCTGGTGTTCACCATATGAATGATTTTTATCTCTATGTATGGGATGTGTATCGAAATATGAAATCTTGTGGTCTATTATTATGATTTGATATATATAGGTTAAACCTATAACTCACCAACATTTTTGTTGACGTTTTAAGCATGCTTATTTTCAGGTGATTATTAAGAGCTTCCGCTGTCGTATACTTAAATAAGGACGAGATTTGGAGTCCATGCTTGTATGATATTGTGTAAAAACTACATTCAAGAAACTTATTTTGTTGTAACATATTTGTATTGTAAACCATTATGTAATGGTCGTGTGTAAACAGGATATTTTGGATTATCATTATTTGATAATCTACGTAAAGCTTTTTAAACCTTTATTGATGAAATAAAGGTTATGGTTTGTTTTAAAATGAATGCAGTCTTTGAAAAACGTCTCATATAGAGGTCAAAACCTCGCAACGAAATCAATTAATATGGAACATTTTTAATCAATAAGAACGGGACATTTCAGTTGGTATCCGAGCGTTGGTCTTAGAGAACCAGAATTTTGCATTAGTGTGCCTTATCGAGTTTGTTAGGATGCATTAGTGAGTCTGGACTTCGACCGTGTTTACTTGAAAAATGATTGCTTAACAAATTTTGTTGGAAACTATATATTTTTAACATGTGAATATTATGTGATATATTAATCTCTTAACGCGTTTGATATTATGTGATAGATGTCTACCTCTAGAACAAGTCCCATTGACTCACCTAATAATAATGAAGAGTCAAATGTAAATTGGAATGATTCATGGACTGATTCACAAGTTCCCGAAGAGGAACCGGAAGAAGAGTCGGAACCGGAAGAAGAATCGGAACCGGAAGAAGAATCGGAACCGGATGAAGAAATAGAACCGGTGGGGGAAGTAATAAAACGGTTAAGTAAAAGAAAACCCTCAACCAACCGACCAAGGTTAATTATGGTTAATGGTGTTTCCGCCAAGGAAGCAAAATATTGTGAGGATTACCAATTCTCCGATGAATCAGATTCCGACGAGAATTCCGATGATGTTATAGAAATTACCCCAACTGAATTTAAAAAGGCAAAAGTAAATAATAAGGGAAAGGGCATAAAAATATAGAAATCTAATTCCAACCCCGATGAACTTTATATGTATCATCAACCCCCGAAGTCCTTAAGTTGTAACAATGACCCGGGAACCTCTAAACCACCAGGTTTTTCTAAACCAATGTGGAAAACGACGACTCGTATTAGGGGAACATCATATATCCCTAGAAACTTGGCAAAACGAACCAAAACCGATGAAGAAGAAACGAGCGAGTCGGAATAAGATAGTTGTATTCGTGTGGTGTAATATATGTAATATAGTGTGCTTATGCTTTATGATATATGTAAAAATTGCTTGTATTAATAAGTTTTTTTTTTTTACGAATCTAACTCTTGTCTATTTTATAGTATAAAAACACAAAATAGATAGACAACCCAATATTTTAAGAGACCTACCCGGAGACATGATTGATGAAATCTTGTCTAGAGTCGGTCAGAATTCTTCGGCACAACTATTTAAGGCGAGATCAGTTTGTAAGACATTCGAAGAACATTCCAAGAATGCCTTGGTTTATAAAAGGCTTTCGTTCGAAAGATGGGGCATATCACATTGGGAAATCCATAAGTTACGTTGTGTTTACTTTGACGCATATATTGCGGGGAACCCAAATGCTATTTTACGCAATGGGTTAAGAAATTATTTTGACTCAATATATCCGAATATTGGACTTCGTGATTTAGAAAAAGCGGCTAACATGCAACATAAAGAAGCATGTTATACTTACGGATTAGTAATGTTCTCTTCTCACCAAAGTGAGAACAAGAACATCAAGCTACAACTATTAAACAAAACGTTCCCACAAGTGACGGAGTCGGTAATTGGGGTAAGAAATGAGGTTTTTAGATTGTTACGGGACTGTTGGACATTACGTAACCCTCGTCCCTTTGGCGACGTTACAACACGTTGTCTTATCAATGGCCATAACGGTTATGTTCCACAAGACCAAGGATGGGAAGTAGTCCTAGTAAAACCAGAATGCATGACTTGTTTCTGGACGTATGAATTACGTGTCTTTATTGCCTTTGCTGAACGACTTGTGTACTAGCTAGAATTATCTTCACAACCATCTTGTATCAAATTTATTGTGTGCTATATTTCATGCTATATGTAAAATAAGCGGTATTGTAAGTTTGTAAAATATTTTGTAAAAGTTTGAACGCGAAATATTATTATAATCAGTTTTTCATATAGAATTGTAGTAGTTGAATTGTATATTAGCTACTAAGTATGAACTTAACGGGTAGGTACTACCCGAATTTAAACTTATAAAACGCTAATATGAAAAAAAGCTTTTATAAATGAGTTCATATTATGCTACGAAATACTATTAACTACTCTTAATATTCTGTATGATTAACTTGTTCCATTTGACTATTTTGAAGGAAATGGCACCGACTACTCGACACACCGTGAATATGAATGAAGAGGAATTCCGTACTTTTCTAGCTTCAAACATAGCCGCAGTACAGGCTGCGCTACATACCAACAATAACCTTGGATCTAGCAGTACAGGAAATCGTGTAGAATGCACCTACAAAGAATTCACTGCCTGCAAACCTTTGGAATTTGATGGAACCGAAGGACCGATCGGATTGAAACGGTGGACCTAGAAGGTCGAATCGGTGTTTGCCATAAGTAAGTGTACTGAATAGGACAAAGTGAAGTACGCTACGCATACCTTCACAGGTTCTGCGTTAACATGGTGGAATACCTATCTAGAGCAAGTGGGACAAGACGATGCGTACGCACTACCGTGGTCAGCATTCAAGCACTTGATGAACGAGAACTACCGTCCCAGATCCGAGGTCAATAAGCTCAACACAGAACTTAGAGGGTTACGAACCCAAGGATTTGATATTACCACGTACGAAAGACGATTCACAGAATTGTGCCTATTGTGTCCGGGAGCATTCGAAGATGAGGAAGAGAAGATCGACGCGTTTGTGAAAGGATTACCGGAAAGAATCCAAGAAGATATAAGTTCACACGAGCCCGCCTCCATACAACAGGCATGTAGAATGGCTCACAAACTAGTGAACTAGATTGAAGAAAGAATTAAAGAACAGACTGCTGAAGAGGCCAATGTGAAGCAAGTCAAAAGAAAGTGAGAGGAAAACGGTGATAAGAATCACCAATACAACAACAACAGCAATTACAACAATAATCGCAACAATTATCCCAACAATCGCAACATCAATCGCAACTACAACAAACGACCCAACAACAACAACAACAACAACAACAGCAACTACAACAATCATCCCAACAACAATAATAACCGCAACAACAACAACAATCAGAAGCAGCTATGCCAAAGGTGTGAAAAGTATCACTCGGGGTTCTGCACCAAATTTTGCAACAAGTGTAAAAGAAATGGTCATAGCGCGGCGAAGTGTGAGGTCTACGGACCAGGGGTTAATAGAACGAAAGGAACAAATGGTGTCGGAACGAGTAATGGCGGAGCAAGTAGTGTCGGAGCAAGTTATGCCAATGTAGTTTGTTATAAATGTGGAAAACTGGGCCACATTATTAGAAATTGCCCGAACCAGGAGAACACGAATGGACAAGGCCGCGAAAGAGTTTTCAATATTAATGCGGCAGAGGCACAGGAAGACCCTGAGCTTGTTACGGGTACGTTTCTTATTGACAATAAATCTGCTTACGTTTTATTTGATTCGGGTGCGGATAGAAGCTATATGAGTAGAGATTTTTGTGCTAAATTAAGTTGTCCATTGACGCCTTTGGATAGTAAATTTTTACTCGAATTAGCAAATGGTAAATTAATTTCAGCAGATAATATATGTCGGAATCGAGAAATTAAACTGGTTAGCGAAACATTTAAGATTGATTTGATACCAGTAGAGTTAGGGAGTTTTGATGTGATAATCGGTATGGACTAGTTGAAAGAAGTGAAAGCAGAGATCGTTTGTTACAAAAATGCAATTCGCATTATACGAGAAAAAGGAAAACCCTTAATGGTGTACGGAGAAAAGGGCAACACGAAGCTACATCTTATTAGTAATTTGAAGGCACAAAAACTAATTAGAAAAGGTTGCTATGCTGTTCTAGCACATGTCGAGAAAGTACAAACTGAAGAAAAGAGCATCAATGATGTTCCCGTCGCAAAAGAATTTCCCGATGTATTTCCGAAAGAATTACCGGGATTACCCCCACATCGATCCGTTGAATTTCAAATAGATCTTGTACCAGGAGCTGCACCAATAGCTCGTGCTCCTTACAGACTCGCACCCAGCGAGATGAAAGAACTGCCAAGCCAATTACAAGAACTTTTAGAGCGTGGTTTCATTCGACCAAGCACACCACCGTGGGGAGCTCCTGTTTTGTTTGTCAAGAAGAAAGATGGTACATTCAGGTTGTGTATCGACTACCGAGAGTAGAACAAACTTACCATCAAGAACCGCTACCCACTACCGAGAATCGACGACTTATTTGATCAACTACAAGGCTCGTCTGTTTATTCAAAGATTGACTTACGTTTCGGGTATCATCAAATACGGGTGAAAGAAGATGATATTCCAAAGACTGCTTTCAGAACACGTTACGGTCATTACGAGTTTATGGTCATGCCGTTTGGTTTAACTAATGCACCAGCTGTGTTCATGGACCTTATGAACCGAGTGGGTGGACCATACCTTGACAAGTTTGTCATTGTTTTCATTGATGACATACTTATTTACTCAAAGAATGACCAAGAACACGGTGAACATTTGAGAAAGGTGTTAGAAGTATTGAGGAAGGAAGAATTGTACGCTAAGTTTTCAAAGTGTGCATTTTGGTTGGAAGAAGTTCAATTCCTCGGTCACATAGTGAACAAAGAAGGTATTAAGGTGGATCCGGCAAAGATAGAAACAGTTGAAAAGTGGGAAACTCCGAAAACTCCGAAACACATATGCCAGTTTTTAGGACTAACTGGTTACTACAGAAGGTTCATCCAAGACTTTTCCAGAATAGCAAAACCCTTGACTGCATTAACGCATAAAGGGAAGAAATTTGAATGGAAGGATGAACAAGAGAAAGCGTTTCAGTTATTGAAGAAAAAGCTAACTACGGCACCTATATTGTCATTGCCTGAAGGGAATGATGATTTTGTGATTTATTGTGACGCATCAAAGCAAGGTCTCGGTTGTGTATTAATGCAACGAACGAAGGTGATTGCTTATGCGTCTAGACAATTGAGGATTCACGAACAAAATTATACGACACATGATTTGGAATTAGGCGCGGTTGTTTTTGCATTAAAAACTTGGAGGCACTACTTATATGGGGTCATAAGTATTATATATACCGACCACAAAAGTCTTCAACACATATTTAATCAGAAACAACTGAATATGAGGCAGCGTAGGTGGATTGAATTGTTGAATGATTACGACTTTGAGATTCGTTACCACCCAGGGAAGGCAAATGTGGTAGCCGATGCCATGAGCAGGAAGGACAGAGAACCCATTCGAGTAAAATCTATGAATATAATGATTCACAATAACCTTACTACTCAAATAAAGGAGGCGCAACAAGGAGTTTTAAAAGAGGAAAATTTAAAGGATGAAATACCCAAAGGATCGGAGAAGCATCTTAATATTCAGGAAGACGGAACCCGGTATAGGGCTGAAAGGATTTGGGTACCAAAATTTGGAGATATGAGAGAAATGGTACTTAGAGAAGCTCATAAAACCAGATACTCAATACATCCTGGAACGGGGAAGATGTACAAGGATCTCAAGAAACATTTTTGGTGGCCGGGTATGAAAGCCGATGTTGCTAAATACGTAGGAGAATGTTTGAGGTGTTCTAAGGTCAAAGCTGAGCATCAGAAACCATCAGGTCTACTTCAACAACCCGAAATCCTAAAATGGAAATGGGAAAACATTACCATGGATTTCATTACTAAATTGCCAAGGACTGCAAGTGGTTATGATACTATTTGGGTAATAGTTGATCGTCTCACCAAGTCAGCACACTTCCTGCCAATAAGAGAAGATGACAAGATGGAGAAGTTAGCACGACTGTATTTGAAGGAAGTCATCTCCAGACATGGAATACCAATCTCTATTATCTCCGATAGGGATGGCAGATTTATTTCAAGATTCTGGCAGACATTACAGCAAGCATTGGGAACTCGTCTAGACATGAGTACTGCCTATCATCCACAAACTGATGGGCAGAGCGAAAGGACGATACAAATGCTTGAAGACATGCTACGAGCTTGTGTTATTGATTTCGGAAACAGTTGGGATCCACATCTACCGTTAGCAGAATTTTCCTACAAAAACAGCTACCATTCAAGCATTGAGATGGCGCCGTTTGAAGCACTTTATGGTAGAAAGTGCAGGTCTCCAATTTGTTGGAGTGAAGTGGGGGATAGACAGATTACGGGTCCGGAGATAATACAAGAAACTACCGAGAAAATCATCCAAATTCAATAAAGATTGAAAACCGCCCAGAGTCGATAAAAGAGCTACGCGGACAGTAAAAGAAAAGATATAGAGTTTGAAATTGGAGAAATGGTCATGCTTAAGGTTTCACCTTGGAAAGGCGTTGTTCGATTTGGTAAACGGGGGAAACTAAATCCAAGGTATATTGGACCATTCAAGATTAGTCGGACCAGTAGCTTACCGACTTGAGTTACCTCAACAACTCGCGGTTGTACATAACACTTTCCACGTCTCGAATTTGAAGAAATGTTTTGCTAAAGAAGATCTCACTATTCCGTTGGACAAAATCCAAATCAATGAAAAACTTCAATTCATTGAAGAACCCGTCGAAATAATGGATCGTGAGGTTAAGAGACTTAAACAAAACAAGATACCGATTGTTAAGGTTCGATGGAGTGCTCGTAGAGGACCCGAGTTCACCTGGGAGCATGAAGATCAGATGAAGAAGAAATACCCACATTTATTTCCAGAAGATACGTCAACACCTCCAACTGCTTAAAATTTCGGGACGAAATTTATTTAACGGGTAGGTACTGTAGTGACCCGAACTTTTCCATGTTTATATATATTAATTGAGATTGATATTTACATGATTAAATGTTTCCAACATGTTAAGCAATCAAACTTGTTAAGACTTGATTAATTGAAATATGTTTCATATAAACAATTGACCACCCAAGTTGACCGGTGATTCACGAACGTTAAAACTTGTAAAAACTATATGATGACATATATATGGATATATATATATATATATATATATATATATATATATATATATATATATATATATAGTTAACATGATATTATGATAAGTAAACATATCATTAAGTATATTAACAATGAACTACATATGTAAAAATAAGACTACTAACTTAATGATTTTTAAACGAGACATATATGTAACGATTATCGTTGTAAAGACATTTAATGTATATATATCATATTAAGAGATATTCATACATGATAATATCATGATAACATAATAATTTAAAATCTCATTTGATATTATAAACATTGGGTTAACAACATTTAACAAGATCGTTAACCTAAAGGTTTCAAAACAACACTTACATGTAACGACTAAACGATGACTTAACGACTCAGTTAAAATGTATATATATGTAGTGTTTTAATATGTATTTATACACTTTTGAAAGACTTCAATACACTTATCAAAATACTTCTACTTAACAAAAATGCTTACAATTACATCCTCGTTCAGTATCATCAACAATTCTACTCGTATCCACCCGTATTCGTACTCGTACAATACACAGCTTTTAGATGTATGTACTATTGGTATATACACTCCAATGATCAGCTCTTAGCAGCCCATTTGAGTCACCTAACACATGTGGGAACCATCATTTGGAAACTAGCATGAAATATCTCATAAAATTACAAAAATATGAGTAATCATTCATGACTTATTTACATGAAAACAAAATTACATATCCTTTATATCTAATCCATACACCAACGACCAAAAACACCTACAAACACTTTCATTCTTCAATTTTCTTCATCTAATTGATCTCTCTCAAGTTCTATCTTCAAGTTCTAAGTGTTCTTCATAAATTCTACAAGTTCTAGTTACATAAAATCAAGAATACTTTCAAGTTTGCTAGCTCACTTCCAATCTTGTAAGGTGATCATCCAACCTCAAGAAATCTTTGTTTCTTATAGTAGGTTACATTCTAATACAAGGTAATAATAATATTCTAACTTTGGTTCAATTTCTATAACTATAACAATCTTATTTCAAGTGATGATCTTACTTAAATTTTTTTCGTGTCATGATTCTACTTCAAGAACTTCGAGCCATCCAAGGATCCGTTGAAGCTAGATCCATTTTTCTCTTTTCCAGTAGGTTTATCCAAGGAACTTTAGGTAGTAATGATGTTCATAACATCATTCGATTCATACATATAAAGCTATCTTATTCGAAGGTTTAAACTTGTAATCACTAGAACATAGTTTAATTAATTCTAAACTTGTTCGCAAACAAAAGTTAATCCTTCTAACTTGACTTTTAAAATCAAATAAACACATGTTCTATATCTATATGATATGCTAACTTAAAGATTTAAAACCTGGAAACACGAAAAACACCGTAAAACCGGATTTACGCCGTCGTAGTAACACCGTGGGCTGTTTTGGGTTAGTTAATTAAAAACTATGATAAACTTTGATTTAAAAGTTGTTATTCTGAGAAAATAATTTTTATTATGAACATGAAACTATATCCAAAAATTATGGTTAAACTCAAAGTGAAAGTATGTTTTCTAAAATGGTCATCTAGACGTCGTTCTTTCGACTGAAATGACTACCTTTACAAAAACGACTTGTAACTTATTTTTCCGACTATAAACCTATACTTTTTCTGTTTAGATTCATAAAATAGAGTTCAATATGAAACCATAGCAATTTGATTCACTCAAAACGGATTTAAAATGAAGAAGTTATGGGTAAAACAAGATTGGATAATTTTCTCATTTTAGCTACGTGAAAATTGGTAACAAATCTATTCCAACCATAACTTAATCAACTTGTATTGTATATTATGTAATCTTGAGATACCATAGACACGTATACAATGTTTCGACCTATCATGTCGACACATCTATATATATTTCGGAACAACCATAGACACTCTATATGTGAATGTTGGAGTTAGCTATACAGGGTTGAGGTTGATTCCAAAATATATATAGTTTGAGTTGTGATCAATACTGAGATACGTATACACTGGGTCGTGGATTGATTCAAGATAATATTTATCGATTTATTTCTGTACATCTAACTGTGGACAACTAGTTGTAGGTTACTAACGAGGACATCTGACTTAATAAACTTAAAACATCAAAATATATTAAAAGTGTTGTAAATATATTTTGAACATACTTTGATATATATGTATATATTGTTATAGGTTCGTGAATCAACCAGTGGCCAAGTCTTACTTCCTGACGAAGTAAAAATCTGTGAAAGTGAGTTATAGTCCCACTTTTAAAATCTAATATTTTTGGGATGAGAATACATGCAGGTTTTATAAATGATTTACAAAATAGACACAAGTACGTGAAACTACATTCTATGGTTGAATTATCGAAATCGAATATGCCCCTTTTTATTAAGTCTGGTAATCTAAGAATTAGGGAACAGACACCCTAATTGACGTGAATCCTAAAGATATATCTATTGGGCATAACAAACCCCATCCAAAGTACCGGATGCTTAAGTACTTCAAAATTTATATCATATCTGAAGGTTGTCCCGGAATGATGGGGATATTCTTATATTTGCATCTTGTTAATGTCGGTTACCAGGTGTTCGCCATATGAATGATTTTTATCTCTATGTATGGGATGTGTATTGAAATATGAAATCTTGTGGTCTATTATTATGATTTGATATATATAGGTTAAACCTATAACTCACCAACATTTTTGTTGACGTTTTAAGCATGTTTATTCTCAGGTGATTATTAAGAGCTTCTGCTGTCGCATACTTAAATAAGGACGAGATTTGGAGTCCATGCTTGTATGATATTGTGTAAAAACTGCATTCAAGAAACTTATTTTGCTGTAACATATTTGTATTGTAAACCATTATGTAATGGTCGTGTGTAAACAGGATATTTTAGATTATCATTATTTGATAATCTACGTAAAGCTTTTTAAACCTTTATTGATGAAATAAAGGTTATGGTTTGTTTTAAAATGAATGCAGTCTTTGAAAAACGTCTCATATAGAGGTCAAAACCTCGCAACGAAATCAATTAATATGGAACGTTTTTAATCAATAAGAACGGGACATTTCATTAGGACTTTCTGAAAAATCATTATATTTATCAAAACCCCATCATTTACTCATCTGCATCTTGTAACAAGAATTGCCATAAGAATCATCGGGAATTAGCAATCAGTATTTTGAAATCTCACAGCATGTCTACGCCAACAGTTATATGTGTATATATAACATCTATCTCCTGGACTTACTTACTGCGAATGTGAAGTTTCTGAAAAACACCCTAAATTGCGAACTAGTTCTTGAAATTTTGAGAAATGCTGATGAAGCAGCAAAAACTGTAAACGATCTTAACAGTAAAAAGTTTGATGATAAAGAATAGTGTGTTGGAAAAGGTCAGAAAAAGAGAAGATTTGGAACTGGAAAACGGATTGAGCAAAGTATGAAGGAGGCTGTGGACAAATCACAAGGACTAAATCTGCCTTCAAAGAATCCAAATGATTCCTTGTCTGCTAAAGTCATTATCGAATACCTTACTCCTGACTCTAAACTCTTGCGGACAATATTTTTCATCAACCTCTGATATTATAAATTCTAAGATATCATCGTATCTTTCATTATAAATATCCTCCATATTTCTGAAGATATTTCCATAATTATTCTTATCTGAAATCATTTACCTCTTCGCGCTTTCTGTATTACATCATAAAAGAAACTATTTTAGTTTCTAAAGTTCTTTGAAATTCGAGTTTAAATTATGAATGATTTCTGGAGAAGTGTTGGGAATTGAAGCATGAGTTTGTATAATATAATGACGTCAGGCCAACGTCATTATATTACAGTAAGTCATGCTGAATTTCTAATGGAACGTGATGGTTCACAGATCTTACCCTCATCATGTGCCATGTTACATAACTCTTTGATTCTAATTAACCTCTGAGCATATCAAGAAAATATATTCTTGATAGTTCTATCCTCAGTGATACTGGTAATTTAACAAATCAAATCGTGCTATTACCTTTCCTTTATGCCTATAAACTTGGTTATGTTCTTTCGAACTTCATACCTACAAACCGAGACGTCTTGATCGCTTGATTTAAAATCGAGAAGAGAAAATAAAAGTATATCACTCCGAAATATAAGGGAGAATATAAAGCCCGATAACAACACATAAATTACAAACCGTGTATATCAATGTTTATAGCAACATAAAGACACGGGAGAATTAAAAACACTATAACCCCAAGGGCGAAGTAAAAGAAAACAGATTCCTCCGGTGGAAGTTGGAAAAGGAGAATGATTGTTGTGATAGTTAGGATAAGGACAAGGATTAGAGCTGGATTAAGCATTTTCACAATCTTTTAGGTGTATGAATTAAGAAAGAAAGTATTGAGGTGGTGAAAATTAATGGAACGGAAAAAGTAAATTTATAATGGAAATATCCGACAAAGCAATCGAGGCAGACGATCGCATTTAATTAAAGAGATCTTAATTTTCTTAATCACTGACAAATCAAATCTTTTATAGATAACAAAGATTTTCTCTGAAATCCCTCGAATTCCGGAAATCAACCATGACTACGTCAAAAGTTAAGACGAATCTCTATTTCTTTATTTCAATCTTTTACGATAGCTTCACTTACACTCTTCACATACTTGAATTGTATTATTCATATTACTCATTGGTGATAAAACTCTATTTATCAACTCATATTCGTCATAAAAACATTTTTATTGTAAGCCATGACGATCACATTCAAATTTCGGGACGAAATTTCTTTAACGGGTAGGTACTGTGGCGACCCGAAAATTTCTGACCAAATTTAAACTTAATCTTTATATGATTTCGACACGATATGCAGAGTCTGTAAAGTTGAATCTCAAAATTTTTGAACTATTTACATAGGTTCAGTTAACCTTTGACTATTCCCGATGACTCACAATATGATTACTTGAAAATAGATATGCATATATTTAATATATATAATAATATGAAATATTATATACATTGTAATTATTATAATTAACGATGTAAAATAATAAATAATTATTATTATTTAAAATATATCTATATATATAAATAAATTATATTAGATATATACTTAGATATTTTGAATTTATTTAGAAGACATTAGTAACACACAGTTATCATTCGATTGATAGTAAACGAGTTAAAAAGGAACTTATATAATTTTAAAATAAACAGTGATCCGAAAATGAGTTCTATAAATTTTAGGCTTATTAAAGATATATTTAGTAACCATTTGTTGAATTTTAAAACTTTTCATATTTTACTTGGGATTGGGAGTGAATAATTAATGTAATTTATTTTTTAATCGTTAATGCTCGAATTTTATATCATAATGACCAAAATAAATAGATATAGTTAATTTGAAAATATGGGATTTTTCTGAAGACTTTTATGCGCCACTCATTAACAACGGAGCACGATATACTACCCATATTTAAAAAGCATCGGTAGATTGAAGCCAAAATATATGGCTGCTTTACTATTATTCTATGTTTCCTTTCCATGATTTAAGCAAGTAGTACTATGTGTTATTATTATTATATTATTATTAGGTTAGAGTTTACTAACTATGTAGATATATATAGATATACAAGGATATAATGACTTGATCAATCAACATCTTCTCTTTACTTTCTGTTTTCTATCAAATCAAAACCACCACTCAAACCACTTTAGTTTTTCTATATATTGTTTATGATCCGGACCACCACCACATTGATTATATGTATATGCATATAGAATTACATATTGAAATATAAAACCCACCTCCCTCTTTCTTCTTTCTACTTCTCCAACCCGTCACCCTACACCTCCCACCTTTCTTAAACCTGCCACCATCCTCTATAACCACCACTACAACTGTTGACTACTACTGCTTTTGTTAAAATGATGACAACCGCCATTTAAACTTGTAACCATAAATGTTCTCCTGTTTTAACCAAACTCAGCACACCCAAAATTCCACCCCTCGATCTCTTCTGTTTCCACCTTGTACCTGCTATACCTTTTCCTGTTTTACTGCTTAAAACAAACCCAAGTCATTTCCTTTACTCGTCTGTTAATACTATCAACCTGCTACTCGATTGGCTACCATTCAAAACCAACAAATACAACTACTAGTGGACATCAGCATGGGAACAAGTTGATGCTCTTATGTTTTCTTTGGCCGACAAGTTGTAAACAAAGGATACCCCACTTTTCATTACTTTCATTAGTGGGTTACAAGGGGAATCCAAAATTCAATAAAGAATGATGAAGATTAATATAAAATAGTTAATGACGATGCTGCTATAAGGTTCCTGTTTCAATTACGCTAACACTGAAACCTATATTTTGTTACATGGACTATACTATTGGGTAATTAGTTGGGTTAAGTTGTTTAGGCCTTTATTGGATTGTTGCTGCTATGGATTGTTAGAAGAACAGACATTTAATCGGTTAAGTAAAATTAATATGGAAAATACATTAGAAAAGAAGACGCAGAGCTGCTGCTATGTATTGAATCACGTACAACTAGGTAATTATTTAACCAATGGGTTGATTAATACTCTCTTGGGCCGTAAAATTTGTTTGGGTTTATTAAAATATCGATGGGCCCTTATTGGGCTTCTTAATCGGATCCATATCATATGTTAGTAATGATGTGTGAATGATGGGTAATATGATGATGACGAGTTATATGAATTTAAAGTAGTAAATATAACACAAGATGTTGGGCAGAGCAGTGGTTATGGGAGTTTGTGTTAAACGAGAGGTCTTGAGTTCAAGCCTGGGCCGTGGCATTTTATTTTTAAAGCTTTTCCTACTAAGGTAGTATTACTAATATTATTTATATTATTATTATTATTATTATTATTATTATTATTATTATTATTATTATTATTATATTATTATTATTATTATTATTATTATTATTATTATTATTATTATTATTATTATTATTGTTATTATTATTGTTATTATTATTATTATTATTATTATTTAAAACTATCATTTTTTTCTTATTGAAAGTATTATTTTTATTATTATAGCCATTATTAGAAAAATTATCATTTTCATTAAAATTAGTATTTTTACTATCATTATTATTATTTTAACATTAATATCACTATTTTTATATTATTATTATTATTATTAATACTAGTATTAATATTATTATCATAATAACTATTATTATTAGTATTGTAAAAAGAAACAACCTTTTATTTATTATCAATATTATTTTAGCAAATAACTATTAGATATATATAACACCATATTTACTACATATAACATAATTTTATTAATACTTTTATAATAAATATTAATGAATATAACTAATTAGGTTATTAATGAAAAACCTAATTAAAATAACAATTAAATCACTAATAATATATAAATTTGTTCGATTACCATCATATGTGTTAATATATATATAAATGATATAGGTTCGTGAATCCGAGGCCAACCCTACATTGTCCAGTTTTGTCGTATGAATATTTTTACTACAAAATATTGTATGGTGAGTTTCATTTGCTTCGTTTTTAATTGCTTTTGCAATATATATTTTTGGGCTGAGAATACATGCGCTGCTTTTATAAATGATTGACGAAATAGACATAAGTACTTAAAATATATTCTACGTCGAGTTGAACCACCTTACATATCTTCCCTAATAGCTTGGCAACTAATATTTACATGTTAGATGAACATGCAAGCGTGAATCCTATTGATAGATCTATCGGGTTTGACAACCCCAACCGGGCGAGTCGCTCTAGTATCGTAAACAGTTGCATAGTACTTTGTTTTTACTACACTTGGTACAGTGTAGGGAGATTTCATAATAAAGAGAATATGCCACATTAATTGTTAAGCATGGTTACCAAAGCGCTCAACAACTTATAGAATACTTTTATACACTTGCGAGTGTACATATATTTATAAACAGAAATCTTGTGGTCTATTAAAATATTGAAATGATTGTTATGATAAACCTATGAACTCACCAACTTTTTGGTTGACACTTTTAAGCATGTTTATTCTCAGGTATGAAAGAAATCTTCCGCTGTGCATTTGCTCATTTTAAAGATATTATATGGAGTCGTACATGACATATTTAGGTCAGTACCTCGCAATATGACCAAATGTTGATGACTTCGTCCAGGTGGATTAGGACGGGTTATTAAATTCTTTAAATCCCTTGATTTTCGGAATTCAAACAAGACAACATCAAAAGTTAAGATGAAACTTTATTTCTTCAATTTACTCTTTTATGATAGCTTCACTAGTACTCTTCACAAAATCAAATTGTTTTATCTATATTGCTCACTGATGTTAAAACTCAAATTTTTAACTCGTATGCGTCATGAAAACATACTTATTGTCAGCCATGATGATCCCACTCAAATTTTGGGACGAAATTTCTTTAACGGGTAGGTACTGTGACGACCCGGGAATTTCCGACTAAATTTAAACTTAATCTTTATATGATTTCGACACGATAAGAAAAGTCTATTTAATTGAATCTCAAAATCTTTGAACATTTTCATGTAATCATTTACCTTCGGACTGTGCCCGACGATTCACGAACAATGGTGTGTAAATAAATATGCATATATATATATATATATATATATATATATATATATATATATATATAATTATTAAATAAACATTAGTATTGTATATGAAAAATAGGATACAAAATCATTAAGTGTGAATTTAAAATGAATCTTTATAAATAAACATATATGATTTTTATGAATAATTATTATTATATGTATATTGTAATATGTATAAAACTCATAAATATTCAATAAATTATCATGTTACTTATATAGATGATGTAATAATATTATTACTTTCGTTATCATTATAATATTAAGATTAATATTAATATCAGTATTATATATATATATATATATATATATATATATATATATATATATATATATATATATATATATATATATATATATATATGCAAATTGATACATTGAATTGTTACATTATTACTAATATGTTATTATTATTAGTAATATTATTAATATCAATATAATTAGTATTAATAACTATTAAAATCATTATTTTAAGTATTGTTATTTATATTAAGATACAACTTATTATCATTATTATTTATGTTATTATTATTATTAAAAAAAAGAATATTTTTATTCATATTATTATTAATATTATTTATAGGTAATATTATTATTATTATATAATAATTATTAATATTTATTATATATATATATATATATATATATATATATATATATATATATATATATATATATATATATATATATATATATATATATATATATATATATATATATATATATATATATATATATATATAAGGAAATGGTACGATTCTGTATCCATCAACTGTAGTCAACTTTTATTTCTGTCTCTAAATTTGTTTAACATCGATCTCAATCTACAGAACTCATCCAAAATCAGTTAACCATCGATTTCTTATTCTTTTTTTATTATTTATATTTTTGTCCTTAAAAAACACTTTCTGTCGATCAGTGGCCTTATACTTGATACATTCCAGTGTTGAGTGTTATAAATAAACCCACACTATCAATTATCAACTTCAATTACCTCTAACAGCTTTTATCCAATTGGAATTAAAAAGAAATTTTTATTTTCTTGAACGCACCCTCTGTTCTTCTAACTTTTCAACCAAAAATCGATTTTGAATAAATTTTAAAAATGTGTAAATGCAGTTGTGTTGGAAACCATTCATTCAAACTAACTGCAAAGTTTCAAATTCCAATTTTTCGTATCGAATTCCAATTTTGAATTCAAACCTTAATTAAAAAAAGTCAACACTTTTGTTCTTCGTGAAATTCAAGCTTTTTCTAATGATTTTGTTTCAATTGACTATTTCGGAAGTTTTTATGAGTGATTTGAAACATACTTTGTGTTATAACCTTTGTCTAAAACGATCTTAATCTCTTAATCAAATTTTTTTTTCTTTTTCCAAACAGCGACGAACACAGCCTTGCCGTTTAATATTTTTTTTTATATATTTTTTCTCTTTACTAATACAAATCAATCATTTTGGTTGTTTACAATTCGATTTCATATCATAACTCAAGATTTAAATTAGCTAATTCAATTATAATTTATCTGTGGTCGACTAGTAAATTGATGAAGAAGAAGGTGATAACAGAAGAGGGAGTTAAGTAGATTAATATATGTTCTAAATCAAAAAACTGAGATAGATCGATGGTTATAAATGTTGGTGTTAACCGAGGGGTCTCGGGTTCGAGTCCGGGTCGGGACATTTTTTTTACAAGCCTTAAGAGGTAGTTCTCAACACCAAATTTTTATTATTATTATCATTATTATTATTATTATTATTAGTATTATTAGTATTATTATTATTATTATTATTATTATTATTATTATTATTATTATTATTATTATTATTATTATTATTATTATTATTATTATTATTATTATTATTATTATTATTATTATTATTATTGTTATTGTTATAGTTATTATTGTTATTGTTATGTTAATATTAGTGTAAAAATTATTATTACTACTACTACATGTATAAATATTATAATTATCATCATTATTATTATTATAAATATTAATCATATTATTTTTAGTAGTAATCATATCATTATAGTATTATTACTATTATTATGATTATGATTATTATTATTATTATTAACATAACTATTATTATTATTATTATTATTATTATTATTTCCATTATCATTTTTGTTATTAAAAGTGTTAACATTGCTAGTATTAGTAATTATCCTAACTATCATTAATGTTATTATTAGAATAAGGGTTATTATTATAATTATTATTATTATTTTTATGATTAGGGTTACAAATGTGATTATTGTCATTATTAAATATTAAAGTATTATTTTTATCTTTGTTATTATCATTATTATTATAAGTATCATTATCATTAATAACATTATTATTTTCGTAAATATTAGTATTAGTTTCTTTTTATAAATAATAAAAAAATTTAATATTAACACATATATTATTATTTGTATTATCACGAATATTATTATTATGAAATTATTAAGACTAATATCATAACTATTATTAAGAGAAAAATTAATATTTTTACAAGTATTATTATTAATATCACTATTATTATCATAAATAAAGTTATTATTAACATTATTACCTTTAATAGTAATATTAAATATTAACAATATTAGCATTTTTACATGAAAAATATTATTTAAGTATCATTATAATTACTAATTTCAACAGACAAATGTTATATATACAAAATATATTTAATATATATATATATATATATAACTTAATATATATATATATATATATATATATATATATATATATATATATATATATATATATATATATATATATATATATAACTTAACTATATCAATATTTCTATATATAAAATGAAAATATATATAATGAAACCTATTAATTTATTATATATAAAATTTCATCACTAATAATAACAATATATATATTTGTTCGATGACAATTACGTGTATTAATATATATACAAATGATATAGGTTCGTGAATCCGAGGCCAACCCTGCATTGTTCAATATCGTCATATGTATTTTTACTACAAAATACAGTATCGTGTGTTTCATTAGTCCCTTTTTAAATGCTTTTGCAATATATATTTTTGGGATTGAGAATACATGCGCTGTTTTATAAATGCTTTACAAAATAGACACAAGTAATCGAAACTACATTCTATGGTTGAATGATCGAAGCCGAATATGCCCCTTTTTGCTTAGTAACCTAAGAATTAGTAAACCAGTCTACTAATTGACGCGAATCCTAAAGATAGATCTATTGGGCCCAATAAACTCCATCCGTTGTAGCGGATGCTTTAGTACTTCGATATTGTTTTATCATGTCCGATGGATGTCCCGAAATGATAGGGGATATTCTTATATGCATCTTATTAATGTCGGTTACCAGGTGTTCAATCCATATGAATGATTTTTGTCTCTATGTATGGGACGTATATTTATGAGAAATGGAAATAGAAATCTTGTGGTCTATTAAAATAATGGAAATGATTGTTATGATAAACTAATGAACTCACCAACCTTTTGGTTGACACTTAAAAGCATGTTTATTCTCAGGTACGAAAGAAATCTTCCGTTGTGCTTTTGCTCATCTTAGAGATATTATTTGGAGTCATTCATGACATATTTCAAAAGACGTTACATTCGAGTCATTGAGATCATCAAGAATATTATCAAGTCATTTATAGTTTAGATATATTATGAAATGGTATGCATGTCTGTCAACTTACAATGAAATGAAAGTTTGTCTTTTAAAACGAATGCAATGTTTGTAAAATGTTTCATATAGAGGTCAAGTACCTCGCGATGTAATCAACTATTGTGAATCGTTTATAATCGATATGAACGGGTCCTTTCACCGCCTTTACAGCATCATATTTCGCGCCCCATGACTCCTGTGACACAATCCAGTCACTAAAGCTTTCGTTTAAAAAGATGACATGGTTCTTTGACTCTTTAAGCTTTTCAGACAGCGATGTAATCTCCGACTCCATAAACCTTTTCTCAGCAACATGTCGATCCTCCTCTTGTTGCCTTTTAAACATCATAAAATTGATTCGCTCTTCTGCCTGCTTGTGCGCGGTTACCGTAACCGCAAGCTGAGCAGTTAGTTTTGCATTTTCCTGCTGCAAGGAAGTCTCTGTGGATGACCGCGGTGATGGATGAGCGAGCGCAGCAGATTTGAGTTGCAAACGATTGAGGTCCTTGGCAAAGTTGATGTAGTGACCCGAACTTTTCCATGTTTATATATATTAATTAAGATTGATATTTACATGACTAAATGTTTCCAACGTGTTAAGCAATCAAACTTGTTAAGACTTGATTAAATGAAATAAGTTTCATATAGACAATTGATCACCCAAGTTGACCGGCGATTCACGAACGTTACAAATTTGTAAAAACTACATGTTGTGGTATATATAGACATATATATATGGTTGACATGAGATTATGATGAGTAAGTATCTCACTAAGTTTATTAACAATGTGTGATATACATAAGAAATGAGAATACTAAGTTAAGAAACTCGAAATGATATATATAACGATTATCGTTATGATAACATCTACTAAATACATATGTAATCATATTAAGATATTGATACACTATATTTAACATGATAAAATGATATTTAAATATATCATTAAGTATGTTAACAATGAACTACATATGTAAAAATAAGACTACTAACTTAATGTTTTCGAAACGAGACATATATGTAACGATTATCGTTGTAACGACATTTAACTGTATATATATCATACTAAGATATATTATATATCATAATATTATGATAATATAACAATTTAACATCTCATTTAATATAATAAACAATGGGTTAACAACATTTAACAAGATCGTTAACCTAAAGGTTTCAAAACAACATTTACATGTAACGACTAACGATGACTTAACGACTCACTTAAAATGTATATACATGTTGTGTTTTGATATGTATTCTTACACTTTTGAAAGACTTCAAGACACATATCAAAGTACTTCTACTTAACAAAAATGCTTACAATTACATCCTCGTTCAGTTTCATCAATAATTCTACTCGTATGCACCCATATTCGTACTCGTACAATACACAGCTTTTAGATGTATGTACTATTGGTATATACACTCCAATGATCAGCTCTTAGCAGCCCATGTGAGTCACCTAACACATGTGGGAACCATCATTTGGCAACTAGCATGAAATATCTCATAAAATTACAAAAATATTAGTAATCATTCATGACTTATTTACATGAAGACAAGATTACATATCCTTTATATCTAATCCATTTACCAACAACCAAAAATACCTACAAACACTTTCATTCTTCAATTTTCTTCATCTAATTGATCTCTCTCAAGTTCCATCTTCAAGTTCTAAGTGTTCTTCATAAATTCAAAAAGTATAGTTTCATAAAAATCAAGAATGCTACCAAGTTTGCAAGTTTACTTCCAAGCTTTCTAATCCATTCTAAGTAATCATCTAAGATCAAGGAACCTTTGTTATTTACAGTAGGTTATATTTCTAATTCAAGGTAATATTCATATTCAAACTTTGATTCAATTTCTACAATTATAACAATCTTATTTCGAGTGAAAATCTTACTTGATCTATTTTCGTGTCATGATTATGCTTCAAGAACTTTCAAGCCATCTAAGGATCCTTTTGAAGGTACTTTGTATGCCCGAGAGACATATTAAATTGATGTGGCTAATATGTTATGATCCAAGTCAGGTCATACCCAATAACAAACTTACCGACACCTCATACATATTTGATCTTAACGATTGGATCATTAATCAAATACGCGACACTTGGATTTTAGAAAATCGGGTTTCTAAAATATTATCACTTGAGATAAATTATTTGGATAATTTATATATAATTGTTTATGGGTTTAAATGATTATATTGTGTTATATTTTATAAAAGGTTTTATAAAATATATAAGTAACAAAATAATACATAAGTTTATAATAAGTTTATAAACTTTTAGAAACTTAAATGTATTATTATTAAACAAATATGTGGCTGAATTTTGGACTCCAAGGAAGGGCTCACATGCTTGTTTTGTTACTTTTAATACTACACAATTCCTCATAAGCATGCTCTACACTTCTACCAAGCATTGCACTTATTCTCTCATGTGAAATACATCAAAATACTTGAAAAAAAAACTGCATAATCCTCTTTTGGTCAGCTACTGGTGCCGTGGGGTTTTTGTAGCCAAAAGAGGTTCATAATTTGATTTTGCAAGTTTATTTTAAGTGTCAAATAAATCCTAACTAAAAGCTAGGGTGTTGGTGCAAAGTTTGGGGTATAATCTCTTGAGGTTTCATCACTTTGAGGCTTGCATTCATCATCATCTTCATCA
The DNA here is from genome assembly GCF_046630445.1 of Rutidosis leptorrhynchoides. Taxonomy (NCBI): domain Eukaryota; kingdom Viridiplantae; phylum Streptophyta; class Magnoliopsida; order Asterales; family Asteraceae; genus Rutidosis; species Rutidosis leptorrhynchoides. The sequence goes on along the minus strand of NC_092342.1, from coordinate 165,751,034 downwards.
TCATCTTGCAACTTTGAAAACAACCCTCAACTAGCTTGAGGAGGTATAATCTCTAAACCCACTCTTAGTTTGTAAGTATGTTTCACAACTTGATCCTATTTGGGATTTAACTTTAAATGGTTAAAGATTTACAAGTTTTAAAATGGTAATTTATACGCTTCCGCAAATCTTATTTCTTGAATGATAATAAGTATTATGAAACTTGTTAAATCCCAACAATGGTATCTAGAGCCGAAGTTGTTGAAATATGCTTCGAGATGGTTATTAAACGCACTATAATTTTGCATTCTATGAACATGCATGAAGTAGAATGTAAAATTTTTGGTTTTGGGTGGCTTGTCTTTTTGGCCAAAATCACTTGTGATTCTGCATTCTGTATTGCCAATCACTTGTGATTCTGTACTGCCAATCACTTGTGATTCTGTACTGCCAATCACTTGTGATTCTGTACTGCCTATCTCTTATGTAGTTAAAGTTCACAATCTAAGCCTTGACCTTGTGTTTGTTTGCATGCATGGTTGATTGATATTTATTCAATTGGTTTGTAATAATATTTATTCATTTGGCATGTAATAATTCATTTGGTTATGTAATTTATTTTATATTTGGTATGTAAAATAGATTAGGTTGTAATTTTATTTTTTAGACAAAATGTATTAGGATATATTTTGTAAAATGATGAAGAATGATGAAGACTTGAAGAACACATGAAGAAGCATTTGGATGCAAGGTTAAGTGGGAGATTTGAAATCTCCTACTTTGTGTGATTACCCCTTATCCGGTGGCATTTGTTTTCGGCTAAACAAATGTCTACCAAAATGGCTTGATTGTGAACATATTTGTTTTGCATGCATGGTTGTTTATTGTATGATTGTGGATTGTATGTTTGTATGCTACAAGTTAATCACACAAGTTAACAACAAGCAAAATGGCAATTTAATTGGTTAAATTATACATTAATTAACGACATGCAAAACGACAATTTAATTGGTTAAATTAAAAATGGCTAAAAGGACATTAATAAACTGTTATTAAGAATATGATTAGGATCATATATATAAAATGGTTTATAGACATGAAAATGGATTTTCATAAGAACCATACACTAAATGCATGTTGGTGTATGGCATAAAAGTTTTCTCAAACTAGAAATAATGAAAACTTAAAATCCCTTTAACACACTAGGTTAACAAGTTTAAACGCCATCCTATTGTATGACACTTAGACGTATTAAGGAACTTATAATGGGATAAAGGTCACCTAACCGTTATGAGCAAACTAATATGATTAAGGTAAATTTCGCACACTTGTGGGATAAAGGTCACCTAACCACTTGTATGTTAAGTTTACATGTCTAAACAAGTAGGACGACTTGATTTGGAAATCATGAACTTAGGGTCACCGAAGCATGATGAACAAATAGGCGTTGATGGGATAATATGTCATGCAAAAGGATTGCATGATCCCATAACTTAGAAGTTGCAAAAGGATTGCAATTGTCATATAATGACTACCTAGCTAAATCAAATGACGGGATAAAGGTCACCTAATCGAAATTTGGTTTACCGTTGGATTCTAAAATTTAATATATATCAGTTGGATTTAAAGGGTATTGATTGTTAAATTTAAAATCGATACTTAAATGAACTTTGTTAAATTTTGTAGATGGCCGCCAATAACAACAACATGAAAAACGCACCTATTAACTTGAACAACCTATCGTTAAGGTCTCTCCTCGAGAAAGACAAACTCAACCATACGAACTTTATGGATTGGTTCCGCAATCTTAGGATTGTCCTCAAACTTGAGGATAAGGCGTATGTGTTGGAAGACCCCATTCTCGATTAACCCGACGAGGATGATACGAAAGGCATGGCTTATTGGGATAAGTATTGCGCCGATTCGGTGCAAGTCGCTTGCCTAATGCTTGGGACTATGATACCCGAACTCCAAAAGGATTTCGAGCATCATACTGCATACGACATGATCACGCAATTGAAGGAGATGTTCCTTCAACAAGCTCGTGTCGAGCGCTTTGAAATGGTCCGAGCGCTTCATGCATGTCGTATGGACGACTCCCAATCCGTTTCATCTTATGTCCTTAAGATGAAAAGCCTCATTGATCGCGCAAACCGTCTTAATCTCAACATATCTAATGAGCTAGCCACAGATCTTATCCTAAACTCCTTGTCAAAGAGGTTTGACCAATTTGTAATTAATTACAATATGAATGGGATGGATAAGACCATTGGCGAACTTCATGGCATGCTTAGGACGGCAGAAACTAGCATGGGTAAGAGGACTTCACCCGTGCTATTGATCAATGATGGTGGGTCCAAAGGTAATAACACCTCTAAGCCAAAGGCGGCTAAGAGGAAAGGACCCATCCATCAAGGCAAGGGAAAGGGAAGGATGGTTACCCCAACCAAAAACAAGAACAAGAAGCAAAAGGTTGGCGGACAAGCAAACCCCAAGGAAGACCCGTGCTTCGGTTGCGGTGAAATGGATCACTGGAAACGAAACTGCCCGGTCTACCTTAAGGAGTTGAAGGAAAAGAGGGATGCGGGGCAAACCTCAGGTAATATATATATGGTATATATAGAGCTTAGTATTACTTCTTCTAATACATGGGTATTAGACACTGGATGTGGAACTCACATTTGCAATTCTTTGCAGGGGTTCAAAAGAAGTAGCAAGCAAACGGGAACATCAAGTCTCTTTATGGGTAATGGAGCCAAAGTGCAAGTGAAGGCTCAAGGAGACTTTGTATTAAAGCTTCCAAGTGGTTTGGAACTTATTTTGAACAATGTTTTGTATGCACCGGATTTATGTCGAAACATTATTTCAGTTTCCCGTTTAAAACAATGTGGTTTTATCTTAATTTTGTTAATGATGATATCCACGTTTATTTAGATAATGTATTCTATTTTAAGGCTTCGCCTTTAAATGGAATTTATGAATTGGTTCATGATGACACATCATCTAGTAGTTCAATATACCATACTAGCACCAAGAAACTCAAAAGGGATTTGAGTGATTCCTACTTATGGCATTGTCGCCTTGGTCACATAAACAAGAATCGAATGCATACACTTCAAAAGAATGGCCTTTTGAAATCAAATGAACTAGACTCGTTTGATGTATGTGAATCTTGTTTACAAGGCAAAACGACTAAAACACCTTTCAAAGGGACCTATGAAAGGGCTAAGGACTTATTGGGATTAATACATTCGGATGTATGTGGACCCTTTAAGCCCATAACTAGGAATGGTGAAAGATACTTTGTTACTTTCATTGATGACTTCAGTCGTTTCGGATATGTCTACTTGTTAAGACATAAGGACGAAACTTTTGAAGCATTCAAAGAGTATCAAAGCGAAGTACAAAATCAACTCAATAAGACAATCAAGGTACTTCGTACCGATAGAGGAGGTGAATACCTAAGTGATGCTTTCCAAGATCATCTTAGAAGTTGTGGGATTATCTCGCAACTCACTCCTCCTGGAACACCCCAACTGAATGGAGTTTCCGAAAGGAGGAACCGAACCCTAATGGATATGGTTAGATCTATGATGACTAGAAGCTCGTTACCTCTATCATTTTGGGGTTATTGTCTATGCTCCGTGGCTCATATTTTAAATATGGCCCCAACCAAGATAGTGGAACGAACACCTCATGAGATGTGGTTTGGAAAACCTCCATCTCTATCATACTTAAAGGTATGGGGATGTGAAGCTTACCCTAAGCGTTACGTCCCTAACAAGTTAAATGCTCGATCCACAAAGTGTATCTTCATAGGATATCCCAAGGATAATATGGGATATTATTTCTATGATCCCTCCGAACAGAATGTATTTGTTGCTCGGAAGGCTGAATTCCTTGAAACTAAGTTCCTAATGGAAGGAAATAGTGAAAGGAAGATAGATCTTGAAGAGGTTCAAGATCAAGTAGATGATACACAATTGGTTGACACTAGCACTCAACATGAAAATGTTGAGAGTGATCAAATGGATGATCAAAATACACAAGACGTTCCCAGATCTGGTAGGATTAGTAATCCTCCTGAGAGATATGGGTTTCTTATGGATGGTTGTTATGTGGTTGATTTGGATGAACCAATAAACTACCAAGATGCTTTATCAAGGATTGATAAAGATAAATGTCAGGAAGCCATGGACGCTGAGATGCAATCCATGTATGACAACCAAGTTTGGGAACTTGTTACACAACCTGCTGGCTCAAGGCTAGTTGATTGTAAATGGCTTTTAAAAATGAAAACCGACATACATGGAAACTTTGATACATATAAAGCTAGACTTGTAGCAAAAGGTTTCACTCAAACTCAAGGGGTTGACTATGATGAAACTTTTTCGCCTTTGGCAATGCTAAAGTCTATTAGGATATTACTTGCCATTGCTGCTCATTATGATTATGAAATATGGCAAATGGATGTCAAGACCGCTTTCCTAAATGGATATCTTGTGGAAGATGTATATATGGTTCAGCCTGAAGGTTTTGTTGATCCAAAATATCCTAAAAAGGTATGCAAGTTAAAGAAGTCAATCTACAGATTGAAACAAGCATCTAGAATGTGGAATCATCGATTTAATGAGGAGGCCAAGAAATTTGGCTTCATTAAAAATGGTGATGAAGCTTGTGTATACAAGAAAGCTAGTGGGAGCACTATCATGTTCCTTGTACTATATGTGGATGATATATTGCTATTTGGAAACGATATTCCGGCAATGCAAGGTGTTAAAACTTGGCTAAGTAAATGCTTCTCCATTAAGGATCTTGGAGAAGCACAATACGTTTTGGGGATTGGGATCTACAGGGATAGATCCAAGAAACTGATAGGTTTGAATCAAAGTGCATACATTGAAAAGATCTTGAAAAGGTTCAAGATGAAGAACTCTAAGAAAGGTTTGGTACCTATTCAAAGAGGAACACTCCTTAGTTCATCTCAGTGCCCCACCGCGAAAGATGAACAAGAGAGAATGAAGAAAGTCCCATATGCGTCTGCCATTGGGTCAATCATGTATGCAATGATATGCACTAGGCCGGATGTGTCATGCGCTCTTAGCCTGACAAGCAGATACCAGAATAACCCTGGAAACAGTCATTGGATTGCTGTTAAAAGTATATTGAAATACCTTAGGAGGACTAAGCATATGTTTATAATATATGGGTCTGGTGAGGAGGAGCTCGCTGTGAAAGGTTACGTGGATGCGAGTTTCCAAACTGATCGTGATGATTCTCGATCACAATCCGGTTATGTCTTCACATTAAATGGAGGTGCGGTCTCTTGGAAGAGTTCAAAACAGGATGTTGTTGCATTATCCACTACAGAGTCGGAGTACATCACCGCATCATTGGCATCTCAGGAAGCTGCATGGATGAAGAAATTCATCGACGACTTAGGAGTAGTCCGTTCCATTCAGGACCCTCTTGAGATCTTTTGTGACAACGAGGGTGCGATTGCTCAAATCAAGGAACCTCGTGCTCACCAAAAGACCCGTCACATTGAGCGGAGATTCAACTACATAAGGGATGAAGTTGAAAAAGGAAAGATATGTATTCGCAAAGTTCACACAGATCTAAATATAGCGGATCCACTCACGAAGCTCTTACATGGTGCAAAACATCAAGGGCATGTTAGTGCATTAGGGCTTCGATATTCTAGTGATTGGTCATGATCTGTTTTAAGTATTGTAACGGAACGAAATTGTTCAAACTTATTAATATAATTATGGTATTAATTTATTTTGAGTTATGTTTCTATTTTGCATATTTTATCCATGAATAAGTAATAATTATAAATTTCGTAGTCGATCACATTTGTGGGAGCAAATGTGAGGTTTAGACTATTATGAACTCGGATTGGTATACATTCACGGGATGAATGTGGTGCAAGGTTGCAACCAAGGTTCATAGATATTTGTGGGATACAAATATTGGAAGACCCGCCCTCAAGACTTACTAAATGGAGCCTTTGTGGTTGATCACATGTAATCTTGAGTAAAGGCGAATATCATCGTATCCTCTGACCTGAGATACATATTGGGTTCGGACATTCACTAAGTATTGTGCCTTGATTATATCCTTCACTATTCTGAAATATGATAGTTCATAAGGAAGAGCTCAGGTATAATGCATAGTGTATGTCTAGGACATATGTAGTCAAGATGGAATTTGTCCCTCTTATTCGTTGAGAGTCAGATGTCTAAGGCCTGATAAAGTTAAATCTAGAAGAGAGTGATCACTCTATGTCTCTTGGATTTAACATGACATCTAGGACAAAAGGATGTGATGAAAGATTCACCTATTCATATTCGAGATGGGAACTCGAAAGGGATGATGTTATTGAATGGCACAAAGTCATAACATATTGGGGGTGATGGACGGTCATTAGGTGGTATCCGTCACTTGCATTAATTTCCTATGTTTCTCGTGCAAGTGGGAGATTGAAGGTACTTTGTATGCCCGAGAGACATATTAAATTGATGTGACTAATATGTTATGATCCAAGTCGGGTCATACCCAATAACAAACTTACCGACACCTCATACATATTTGATCTTAACGATTGGATCATTAATCAAATACGCGACACTTGGATTTTAGAAAATCGGGTTTCTAAAATATTATCACTTGAGATAAATTATTTGGATAATTTATATATAATTGTTTATGGGTTTAAATGATTATATTGTGTTATATTTTATAAAAGGTTTTATAAAATATATAAGTAACAAAATAATACATAAGTTTATAATAAGTTTATAAACTTTTATAAACTTAAATGTATTATTATTAAACAAATATGTGGCAGAATTTTGGACTCCAAGGAAGGGCTCACATGCTTGTTTTGCTACTTTTAATACTACACAATTCCTCATAAGCATGCTCTACACTTCTACCAGGCATTGCACTTATTCTCTCATGTGAAATACATCAAAATACTTGAAAAAAAAACTGCATAATCCTCTTTTGGTCAGCTGCTGGTGCCGTGGGGTTTTTGTAGCCAAAAGAGGTTCATAATTTGATTTTGCAAGTTTATTTTAAGTGTCAAATAAATCCTAACTAAAAGCTAGGGTGTTGGTGCAAAGTTTGGGGTATAATCTCTTGAGGTTTCATCACTTTGAGGCTTGCATTCATCATCATCTTCATCATCATCTTGCAACTTTGAAAACAACCCTCAACTAGCTTGAGGAGGTATAATCTCTAAACCCACTCTTAGTTTGTAAGTATGTTTCACAACTTGATCCTATTTGGGATTTAACTTTAAATGGTTAAAGATTTACAAGTTTTAAAATGGTAATTTATACGCTTCCGCAAATCTTATTTCTTGAATGATTATAAGTATTATGAAACTTGTTAAATCCCAACACCTTTGAAGCTAGATCCATTTTTCTCATTTCCAGTAGTTTTATCCAGAAAACTTGAGGTAGTAATGATGTTCAAACATCATTCGATTCATACATATAAAGCTATCTTATTCGAAGGTTTAAACTTGTAATCACTAGAACATAGTTTAGTTAATTCTAAACTTGTTCGCAAACAAAAGTTAATCCTTCTAACTTGAATTTTAAAATCCACTAAACACATGTTCTACATCTATATGATATGCTAACTTAATGATTTAAAACCTGGAAACACGATGAACACCATAAAATTGGTTATACGCCGTCATAGTGAAACCGGGGGCTGTTTTGGTTTGGATAATTAAAAACTATGATAAACTTTGATTTAAAAGTTGTTTTTCTGGGAAATGATTTTTCATATGAACATGAAACTATATCCAAAAATCTTGGTTAAACTCAAAGTGAAAGTATGTTTTTCAAAATAGTCATCAAGATGTCGTTCTTTCGACGAAAATGACTACCTCTTTAGTAATTGACATGTAACTTAAATTTCCGACTATAAGCCTATACTTTTTCTGTTTGGATTCTTAAATTAGAGTTCAATATGAAACCATAGTAATTTGATTCACTCAAAACGGATTTAAAATGAAGAAGTTATGGGTAAAACAAGATTGGATATTTTTGATCTTTTTAGCTACGGGAAATGTTTAACAAATCTATACAAATCATATCCTAGCTAACTTATATTGTATTATACATGTATTCTAATATATTATGTAATCTTGGGATACCATAGACACGTAAGCAAATGTTTTGACATATCATATCGACCCATGTATATATATTATTTGGAACAACCATAGACACTATATATGCAGTAATGTTGGAGTTAGCTATACAGGGTTGAGGTTGATTCCAAAAATATATATACTTTGAGTTGTGATATAACCTGAGACGTGTATACACTGGGTCATGGATTGATTCAAGATAATATATATCGATTTATTTCTGTACATCTAACTGTGGACAAGTAGTTGTAGGTTACTATCTAGGACAGCTGACTTAATACACTCAAATCTTTAAAACATAATAAAAATGGTTGTAATTATATTTTGATCATACTTTGATATATACGTACATATTTGTATAGGTTCGTGAATCGATCCGTGTCCAAGTCTTATTTTCGAGGAAGGAAATATCTGTGAAAGTGAGTTATAGTCCCACTTTTAAAATCTAATATTTTTGGGATGAGAATACATGCAGGTTTTATAAATGATTTACAAAATAGACACAAGTACGTGAAACTACATTCTATGGTTGAATTATCGAAATTGAATATGCCCCTTTTTATTTAGTCTGGTAATCTAAGAATTAGGGAACAGACACCCTAATTGACGCAAATCCTAAAGATAGATCTATTGGGCCTAACAAACCCCATCCAAAGTACCGGATGCTTTATTACTTTGAAATTTATATCATATCCGAAGGGTGTCCCGGAATGATAGGGTTATTCTTATATATGCATCTTGTTAATGTCGGTTACCAGGTGTTCACCATATGAATGATTTTTATCTCTATGTATGGGATATGTATTGAAATATGAAATCTTGTGGTCTATTGTTACGATTTGATATATATAGGTTAAACCTATAACTCACCAACATTTTTGTTGACGTTTAAAGCATGTTTATTCTCAGGTGAATACTAAGAGCTTCCGCTGTTGCATACTAATATAAGGACAAGATTTGGAGTCCATGTTTGTATGATATTGTGTAAAAACTGCATTCAAGAAACATATGTCGATGTAATATATTTCTATTTTAAATCATTATGTAATGGTCGTGTGTAAATAGTATATTTTAGATTATCATTACTTGATAATCTACGTAATATTTTTTAAAACCTTTATTGATAAAATAAAGGTTATGGTTCTTTTAAAAATGAATGCAGTCTTTGAAAAACGTCTCATATAGAGGTCAAAACCTCGCAACGAAATCAATTAATATGGAACGTTTTTAATCAATAAGAACGGGACATTTCAGTTGAACAATGTTGATTGCGTATCCATGTACAGTTCATCGGTAGGTGAAAGTGCGGAAAACTTTTGAATCAATTGCTGAGAGGCGCAGGATTGTAGAAAAGAAAATTGTTGGGCGAATACCGAAAGAGGAATCTTCATGAATTCATTGGCATTTGGAATAAGTAGAAACAAATCTTCTGGATTTGGACATGCACGTTTGGAATGATGAAGTACACCACTTGGACCTGCAAAAACAATAAACATGGTGTATAAAAATCTTAACATCGAAATTCAGCTAAAAGGCCATTGGATGAAATTAATACCTTCGTCATGTAACCTTTTGTGGTTACCTAGCCCTCTAGTACCGGGAGTTTGGTATAATGAAGGTAGTGTATCTGAATGACTAGCCGGCGAACTCGAATGGTTACCGGAAACAGTGCTCGGATTGGGTGCGTACGATTCCAACTTCATCTGCAATGATAAAAATCAGAACAACAAATGAGTGATACATAAAACTTGTAACTAGGGTTACATCGTGTAAAGGAAATGTATAAGAGTATGAGATATACCTTTTTTAGGTTTTTGGCAGAGAAGATGAAAAGGGTAGACTGATTTAAAAAGAAAAAGATTGTGAGATACGAAATGTCATAACCCGACCTTAACCATAAGGATGATTACAATAACATATGATTTCATCGCGAGGTATTGACCTCTATATGCGACATTTTTCAAAAACTGCATTCGTTTTTACAATACAAACCATAGCTTTTATTACAAATACAAGGTTTAAACAACTTAATAATGATTATCGTTTAGCGATAATCTTAGACTTACAAACTTTACATGTGATAATAATAATACGACTTCCAACATATTTTACATTACAAATCCTCCGATATGCAGTTTTATTTTTGACACAAATATGCATACTCAAGATCTTGCTTAAATTCAACATGTTACAGCGGAAGCTTTTAGTTATCACCTGAGAATAAACATGCTTAAAACGTCAACATAAAGTTGGTGAGATATAGGTTTAATGCCGGCAGCGTTATAAATATAGACCACAAGATTTCATATATAAACGTTTTAATAAAAATATTCTAAGTTGTTGAGCACTTGATAACCATACTTAACATTTAATCAACGTCGCATATTCCCTTTATTATGAAATCTTACTACACCGTACCAAGTGTAGTCACCGAAACGAAGTACTGTGCAACTGTTGAATACTGGTCGTCCAGTCCGGTTGGGGTTGTCAGGCCCGATAGATCTATCAACAGGATTCGCGTTTACAATACCTCATGTAAATAATAGTTACCAAGTTACAGGGAAGTATGCCAGTGGTACAACTCAACGTAGAATATATATTTTTAATCTCTTGTGTCCATAACGTAAATCATAAAATGCATGTATTCTCATCCCGAAATATTTAGAGTTTAAAAGTGGGACTATATACTCACTTTTGCCTTGAAGGTATTTATCACGACTTGGTCTCTGATAGATATCACGAACCTAACCATATATATAATATATCAACATATTTTCTTTTTAAGTAATCGTTACATATATATATATATATATATATATATATATATATATATATATATATATATATATATATATATATATATATATATATATATATATATATATATACTTTTAATACTTTTAATATTTTCTTAGTCCGTAGTTAGCAGTCCGATGTTAGTGGTCCACAATCAGTTGCTTAAATAAAATAAATAAAGACCCCATCGTATTCGTATTGATCAGAATTAATCTCGACTCATGGTACCATGTTGTCAAATGACGTGTTGCGTACATAAAGTACCGTGTTGTCAAATGACGTGTTGCGTACAATCATGAGGTCTTATGATTAATCTTCTCGTGTTGTTTACAGGTGTTCCTGAAATATATAAAATCAAATCATAAGTAAATATATATGAAATATCATATTAATTAGAAATATATGATTAATTTAATTTTTCTCCAAATATTTTCGTAGCTAAACTAGCTTCGCATACCCGATCTTGTTTTAGTCGTAGTTTCTTCATTACAACTCCGTTTTTGTTGGTTTAACTTGCCACTTCCTTGGATCGAGTCAACTTTTAAGAATATGAACTGATAATACCTTAGTTTGTATTCGAAATCACAGGTTATAGGTCAAACTTTGGTGAAACTTATGAAAGTGATCGTTTTCCATCATAAAAACAACATTTAATGATCATTTTTCTAAAAATACTTACACTTTGAGTTAAACCATGAAATTTTTATGTGGTAACATATTCATAAGAAATATCATTTATCCAGAACATAAACTTCCAATTCAAAGTTCAAGATAGTTTTTAATTATCCAACCCAAAACAGCCCCCGGTTGCACTCCAATGATGTAGATTCAGTTTTAAGGTGTTCTTGGTAAAATCAAGTTGTATCTTGTTAAGTTAGCATATCATTATGATATATTACAGGTCTCGAAGTGTTTTAAAAGTCAAGTTAGAAGGATCTATTTAGTTTGCAAACAAGTTTGAAATCATTCAAACTATGTTCTTGTTGTTAAAATTTTACAACACAAAATAAGATAGCTATATAAATATGAATCGAATAAGGTTATGAACAAGGTTACTACCTCAAGTTACTTGGACAAAGTTACTGTAAAATATGAGAAAAATCTTAGAACCAAAAGAGTGGTGGAGTTGGATCAAAAGGTTAGAAGTAAACTTGTATTTTTGGAAGGATTATTGAAGTTTTCTTGTAAGGAATTTATTATGATGATTAAGGCTTGTTTTTGAAGCTAGATCTTCATGGTTATTTGCTGAGATTGTGAAGAACACTTAAGGTTCCTAAGAGTGTGTTTTTGGTTAGAGAAAATGTGTAGTAAAAATGAAATTGGAATGGAGTATAAATGGTGGTGAAAAGATGTATAAATTTGTAATATTGTGCAAAAGTCTTGTAATATGCCAAATTGATTAATCATGCATGCTAAGATCCAAAATTGGCTGACTCATGGCTGCTAATAAAGTGATTGTGATGTGTATATACCAATAGTAAATACGTATAGAAGCTGGGTATGATACGGGTACATATACCCTAGATATACGTATAAAAATCTTGAGAAAACGGAACGAGGATTCAAATATAGCTATCTTTTGTAAATATACTTATATTGTTTTATGTATATAAATCCTTTTAAAGTGATAAAATACATATCTATACGATACATGTATAAGCATTATAAGTTTTAAGTATTTAAGTCGAAGAACGTCACATATAGTTATCGTTTTGAAAACTTAAGTTAGTAGTCTCAAAATATACTTATAACTCATTGTTATTAGTACACAATGAGATGTTAAAACATTCTTAGATCATGTTAAATATATAAAAATACATATATATACACAAACGTATAATTATCGTATGTTATATAGTTCGTGATATCATCGGTCAAATTGGACGGTCAAACGTTGTGTAAAACTCTTTTCAAAAACATAAGTCTCAACAATTTAGATTGCTTATCATGTTGGTAAGGTTTAATTTATGTAAATATTAATCTTATAAGTGTAAAACGATCGGAAAAATCCGGGTCGTTACAGTACCTACCCGTTATATAAATTTCGTCCCGAAATTTTAAAGTTGTACCTATTTTGCGTTCTCGGGAAACAAATGTGGGTACTTTTGTTTCATCTGATCCTCTCATTCCCAAGTAAACTCGGGACCTCTTTGAGCATTCCAACGAACCTTAACGATTGGTATGTTGCTCTGCTTGAGCCGTTTAACTTCACGGTCCATGATTTCGACTGGTTCTTCTATGAATTGTACTTTCTCATCGACTTGGATTTCTTCAAGAGGAATGGTGAGATCTTCCTTTGCAAGACATTTCTTGAGGTTTGAGACGTAAAATGAATTATGTACTCCGGCGAGTTGTTGTGGCAACTCGATTCGATAGGCTACCGGTCCGATGCGTTCGATGATCTTGAACGGGCCTACATACCTTGGGTTCAGTTTACCCCTTTTTCCAAAACATATTACACCTTTCCAAGGTGACACCTTTAGCATAACCATGTCTCCGATCTGAAACTCTAATGGTTTCCTTCGGACATCCGCGTAGCTCTTTTGGCGACTACGGGCTGTTTTCAATCTCTCCTTGATTTGTACTATCTTTTCAGTCGTTTCGTGTATGATCTCGGGACCAGTTAATTGTCGATCTCCTACATCATTCCAATAGATAGGGGATCTACACTTCCTTCCATACAGTGCTTCAAATGGTGCAGCTTTAATGCTCGCATGATAACTGTTATTATACGAGAATTCTGCTAATGGTAGATACTTATCCCATCCGTTTCCAAAATCAATCACACATGCCCTGAGCATGTCTTCAAGAGTCTGAATTGTTCTTTCACTCTGCCCGTCAGTTTGTGGATGATATGCGGTGCTCATATCCAAACGAGTTCCCAGGGCCTCCTGTAGTGATTGCCAAAACTTTGATGTAAATCTACTATCACGATCGGATATAATGGAAATAGGTATTCCATGCCTTGAAACAATTTCCTTTATGTATAATCGTAATAGTTTCTCCATTCTATCTGTTTCCTTTATAGGCAAGAAATGTGCAGATTTGGTGAGACGATCAACTATTACCCAAATGGTGTCATAACCTCAGGCAGTCTTAGGTAACTTTGTGATGAAATCCATGATAATACCATCCCATTTCCATTCTGGGATTTCTGGTTGTTGTAGTAACCCTGACGGCTTCTGGTGTTCTGCTTTAACTTTGGAACAAGTTAAACATTCCCCAACATATGTTGCAACATCTGTCTTTAAATTAGGCCACCAATAATGCGTCTTAAGATCTTGATACGTCTTTCCAACTCCAGGATGTATCGAGTATCTTGTCTTATGTGCCTCGTTCAATATCAACTTCCTTAATCCACCCAACTTTGGTACCCAAATACGGTTTGCAAAATATCGAATTCCATCTTCCTGTATAACGAGTTGTTTCCCATACTTCTTCATTATTTCATTTCCTAGGTTTTCTTTAGTAAGAGCTTCTTGTTGAGCCTCTTTGATTTGTGAGTTGAGATTCATGCGAATTTTTATGTTCATCACTCTTACTCGAATTGGTTCCCGTTCCTTTCTGCTTAGAGCGTCGGCCACTACATTCGCTTTCCCGGGATGATAGCGAATATCACAATCATAGTCGTTTATCAGCTCCACCCACCTACGTTGCCTCATGTTCAGCTGTTTCTGATCAAAAATATGTTGAAGGCTTTTATGATCAGTAAACACAGTGCATTTAACCCCATATAAATAGTGTCTCCATATCTTCAATGCAAACACTACTGCTCCCAATTCTACATCATGCGTCGTATAATTCCGCTCGTGAATCTTCAATTTTCGAGATGCGTATGCTATAACTTTCTTCCGTTGCATAAGGACGCAACCAAAACCTTGTAGCGAAGCGTCACAATATATCTCAAAATCATCGTTCCCTTCAGGTAACGATAAAATAGGTGCTGTAGTCAACTTCTTCTTCAGTAATTGAAATGCACTTTCCTGCTCAGAAGTCCATTCGTACTTCTTCCCTTTTTGCGTTAACGCTGTTAATGGTTTAGCTATTCGGGAAAAATCTTGAATAAACCTTCTATAATAACCAGCTAAACCCAAAAATTGGCGTATCTGCGTTGGTGTCTTAGGAGTCTCCCATTTTTCAATGGCCTCAATTTTAGCTGGATCAACCTGAATTCCTTTGCTACTAACAACATGGCCAAGAAATTGCACTTCTTTCAATCAAAATGCACACTTAGAAAATTTGGTGTATAACTGTTCTTTTCTTAACAATTCTAATACCAATCTTAAATGCTGCTCATGCTCTTGCTCACTCTTGGAATAGATAAGAATATCGTCAATGAAAACGGTAACAAACTTATCTAAATACGGACTACAAACTCGATTCATGAGGTCCATGAATACAGCTGGCGCATTAGTCAACCCAAACGGCATAACCAAAAATTCGTAATGACCATAACGTGTCCGAAAAGCAGTTTTTGGAATATCTTCTTCTTTGACACGTAATTGATGATAGCCCGATCTTAAGTCGATTTTCGAGTACACACATGATCCTTGCAGTTGATCAAATAAGTCGTCAATTCTCGATAGTGGATACCGATTCTTGATAGTTAACTTATTTAATTCACGATAATCTATACACATCCTAAAAGATCCATCTTTCTTCCTGACGAATAAAATCGGAGCTCCCCACGGTGAAGTACTTGGTTGTATGAATCCACGGTCCAGTAATTCTTTTAACTGACTCTAAAGTTCTTTTAACTCAGATGGTGCAAGTCTATATGGAGCACGAGCCACTGGTGCAGCTCCTGGTACTAGATCTATTTGAAATTCTACAGATCTAAATGGAGGTAATCCCGGCAACTCTTCCGGAAAGACTTCAAGAAAATCTCTTGCCACAGGCATGCCATTGATGCTCTTCACTTTTTCCTTCGTTTCGACTTTATTAACATGTGCTAAGATAGCATAACACCCTTTCTTCAAGCACTTTTGAGCTTTCAAACAACTAATGAGTTTTAGCTTTGAGTTACCATTCTCTCCATAAATCATTACTGGCGTTTTATCCTTACGAGGAATGCGAATTGCCTTCTTGGCACACACAACTTCAGCTCCTATTTTGGACATCCAGTCCATGCCGACTATTACATCAAAACTTTCTATTTCTCCGGCTAAATTTATTTTACAATCACGGCAAATTTTATCGGCTTTCATTAGTTTACCATTAGCTAACTCAATCATGTACTTAGCATCTAGAGGTAATGATGAACAATTCAATTAAAAGTCTCTACTCACGTAACTTCTATCGGCACCAGTATCAAATATAATATATGCGGATAAGTTATTAATGGTAAACGTACCCGTAACAAGCTCCGGGTCTTCGCACGCCTCTCTAGCATTAATAAAAAATGCTCTTCTACGTGCAGATCCATTATTCTTCTCTGGATTCGGGCATTGACTCTTATAATGACCCTGTTTCCCACACCCATAACAAGTAACAGTGGCCAAGGCAGTTCTATTTACATTGGTGGCAGGAGTCTTGGTACCGTTTGTATTTGTAGCGGGAACCCTACAATCTTCAGCAAGATGACCTTTTCGATTACAATTGTTACACACCACATTACAATAACCAGAGTGATGTTTGTGGCATCTGTTACATAAAGGATATCGTCCCTTGTAACCTGAGTTCGAACCGCTACCCGCACCTTGCGTGGTTTCTTGTTTCTTGTTGGATTGTTGATGATTACCTTCCCACTTTCTTTTGTTTCCCGATGTCTTGACATCGGTGTTCTTATCTAGAATAATCTGGTCCATCAACTCATTCGCCATGGTGATAGCTTCATGAATAGTCTTGGGTTTGGATGTTGTAAAATTTGCCTTGACCTTTTTAGGCAAACCGTCTTTGTACAGTTCAATCTTCCATTCTTCGGTTGGTACCAATTCGGGACATAGCAAAGCTAATTCCATAAATCGCTTATTGTAGTTGGTGAGTTCAGTACCAACAACTTTCAGGCTTCGTAATTCAGCTTCCAACTTCCTAACCTCGTTCCTTGGACAATACTCGTTGATTAGCATTGTTTTGAATTCTTCCCAGGGAGTATCATAAGCTACATCTCCTCCTACGGCCTTCACATAGTTTTTCCACCACGTGAGTGCACTATCTTGTAAGGTGCACGATGCATACTTGGTCATGTCCTTCTCAATACAACCACTGATTTTAAACACAGACTCAATCTTTTCGATCCACCGGGTTAAACCGATCGGTCCTTCTGTTCCACTGAATGATGAGGGCTTGCAACCTTGAAAAGTTTTGTAAGTGCATCCCACACGAGGATTTGGGATAACTGCAGCACCTCTTGCAGCCTCGACCCATAACATTCTGTCATTCACTCGCTGATTGATGAGTTCCTGGATTTCTTGTTCCGTCATTCGGTTCAATCGCGCCATAATCCGTTAAAGTTCATACTTAATAGCTTAGTACGAAAATCAATTACTATCACCCAAATAATACTCAACCATGGAAAATTATTGCATTTCACACTTCACTATTTTACATATGCTTATCTTACATCAAACATTAAGCAAACTACACTAGTAATATTATATAAAACATTATATGATCCCATGGTTTAAAACAACAGCGCATCATTTAACCCAAAACGTTTGTGTTCAAAGGAATCGCTTAAAGGTTATCATGGTTGTCTCCCTGCGTTTTGGCTGAGGGGCTGAAGAACTGGATGTCGGGATAGAACTAATAGGAATAGCGGGAATAGGTGTGGAAGTATCTGGTGGAGTTGGTGCCACAACATCCTCTCTAAACTCGGGATTTGGATTTTCCAATTCAGTAGCCTTTCGTTTCTTTCCTCGTTCGAACTTGTCTTTCGTAATTTCTTGTATTTCGTCCTCCTCAGGATCACCTTCCGGTTCCTCTTCAATTGATTCATCCGGAACTTGTGAGTCTTCCCCAAAGGTGTCGTTTTCATCATCGGATAGGTTAATGACTGGAACACCATCTGAAGATTCTGGTTCAGAGTCGCTGAATGTGATAACAAGTTCTAAGCAAGACATCTATCACATAACAACTAGCATGTTAGTATCACATAATATTTACATATTAATTTTTTTAACCAACAGGGATAAGCAATAGTTTTCGAAATCAAACACGGTCAAAGTTCAGACTCACTAATGCATCCTAACAAACTCGATAAGACACACTAATGCAAATTTTCTGGTTCTCTAAGACCAACGCTCTGATACCACATGTCATAACCCGACCTTACCAATAAGGACGATTACAATAACATATGATTTCATAGCGAGGTATTGACCTCTATATGCGACATTTTTCAAAAACTGCATTCGTTTTTACAATACAAACCATAGCTTTTATTATAAATACAAGGTTTAAACAACTTAATAATGATTATCATTTAGCGATAATCTTAGACTTACAAACTTTACATGTGATAATAACAATACGACTTCCAACATATTTTACATTACAAATCCTCCGATATGCAGTTTTATTTTTGACACAAATATGCATACTCAAGATCTTGCTTAAATTCAATATGTTGCAGCGGAAGCTTTTAGTTATCACCTGAGAATAAACATGCTTAAAACGTCAACATAAAGTTGGTGAGATATAGGTTTAATGCCGGCAGCGTTATAAATATAGACCACAAGATTTCATATATAAACGTTTTAATAAAAATATTCTAAGTTGTTGAGCACTTGATAACCATACTTAACATTTAATCAACGTCGCATATTCCCTTTATTATGAAATCTTACTACACCGTACCAAGTGTAGTCACCGAAACGAAGTACTGTGCAACCGTTGAATACTGGTCGTCCAGTCCGGTTGGGGTTGTCAGGCCCGATAGATCTATCAACAGGATTCGCGTTTACAATACCTCATGTAAATAATAGTTACCAAGTTACAGGGAAGTATGCAAGTGGTACAACTCAACGTAGAATATATATTTTTAATCTCTTGTGTCCATAACGTAAATCATAAAATGCATGTATTCTCATCCCGAAATATTTAGAGTTTAAAAGTGGGACTATATACTCACTTTTGCCTTGAAGGTATTTATCACGACTTGGTCTCCGATAGATATCACGAACCTAACCATATATATAATATATCAAC
Source organism: Rutidosis leptorrhynchoides (assembly GCF_046630445.1). Taxonomy (NCBI): domain Eukaryota; kingdom Viridiplantae; phylum Streptophyta; class Magnoliopsida; order Asterales; family Asteraceae; genus Rutidosis; species Rutidosis leptorrhynchoides. The sequence goes on along the minus strand of NC_092342.1, from coordinate 165,731,938 downwards.
ATATTTTATTTTTAAGTAATCGTTACATATATATATATATATATATATATATATATATATATATATATATATATATATATATATATATATATATATATATACTTTTAATACTTTTAATATTTTCTTAGTCCGTAGTTAGCAGTCCGATGTTAGTGGTCCACAATTAGTTGCTTAAATAAAATAAATAAAGATCCCATCGTATTCGTATTGATCATAATTAATCTCGACCCATGGTACTGTAACGACCCGGAAATTTCCGACCAAATTTAAACCCTAATCTCTATATGTTTTCGACACGATAAGCAAAAACCCTAATGTTGAGTCTAGAAAGTTTGAAATCTATATTCGGATAATGTGTTACCCTTGACCAAGCCTGGCGATTCACGAACCTTTAAACGTATATATATAAATGAGTATATATGTAAATAGTTATATATAATAAATTAAATATGTTACTGAACTATTATAAGATAACTTTAAAATAACCAGAACTTGTTATTTGAATATGAAAAGTTTATTGACTATAAATGATTTCGAATATGATTGTAATATATAATTGATAATTATTGTAATATATTAAAATATATAAATAGTAAATATTAAATAGATATTATTATATATATTATAATTATTAAATATTACATTTTAATTTATCAAAAGTATTTAAAAATTTAAAATATAGTCGTTATAATAGACTGTTATTACTTTTAACATTAAATATCAATACTAGTGTTATAAATAATTTTATTCTAAATATATTATCTATGGATATGAATTTGTTATATATAAATTGTTGTAGTATTAGTATTATTATTATAAATACTAAATTTCGAATATCATTATTATTATATTATTACTTTTATAAATATAATTACCATTATTTCTACTAATGTAATTGTTAATAATAACATGTAAATAATAAAATTTGTCATTTATATTATTAATAAGGATTAATATTATTATCATATTTGTTAATGTTATTACTTACTACTAATTATTAATATGATGTATAAAATGTTTATTTATAATATTAACCTATTTAATTATTTATTTATCAAAGATAAAAGACACCGTATATAATAGTTAGAAAATCAGAAAATTTAACAGATCATTATCTACCTGTTTCTAAATGCTTTAATCCGTGTGAGCCGATTCAAACAAAAGGAAGATTCCAAAATTAGTTAGGAAAGTTTATCAGCTTTAGATTTTTTTTAATATTTTTTTGTATTTTTGCGTTTAACTTGATTCTCCTGGTCGATTATATCTGCTATATCTAGATCAGTTGCTGTGTAATAAGGAGGGTCGAATTATAATATCAAATAACAACCACAAAATCTTCTTCAGCCTTTAATTGATTTGAATTAAATCAAAATAAAAATCAAGAATAACTTCTGCTCTCTGTTCGCGTATTTCGTTGTCAAAAAGTTTGATTTCGTTTTAATATCCAAAGTGTGTTAATGAAAAGTTGTTAGAGATTATTTATTGAATCTTTCTACAAAATCTGAAATTCCAATTCCATATATTGAGTTTGAATTTAAAGAATCAAACTTTAAATTTTAAAAGCCAACCGGAAGTTCATCAATTAAATTCGAGGAAACTGTTTTGATTCAAGTTCAATCATTAATTTCTTAAGTTTCTACAAACAAATTGATACCTGATTCATGTTATAATTATAACTCAAAAGTGCGTAGATTTTTAAAACGGGGTTTGAGTTCAATGTTCTTCATTTACGTGAGCAGTATACAGCAAATCTATATTTGTTTTCGTGGTCTGATTAAACAAATGAATCCAACATAGTCGTTTTTATTTCAAAGTAAAAGTCCAAAAATCGATTATGTGTTTTATCGATCAAGATAATTACCTTTGGTCAAATTTCTGTGTGAGAAGAAGAAGATGACGTTTAGATATAGTTATAATTATTTATTTGGGGTATAGACCAGAAGAACTGAAACGGAGGAGTGGTAGAGTGGGTGTTTGGGTACACGAGAGGTCTAGGGTTCGAGCCCCGGCAGGGGCATCCTTTTTGCTGTTTTCTTTAAAAGGTAGCAATTTAATTATTATTACTATTATTATTATTATTATTGTTATTATCATAAAAATTAAAATTCACATTTTAATTAAAATTATAACTATCCTTATTATTATCATTATTATTATTAACATGATTTTTTTTATGATTTTATTTACTTAATTTTTATTATCACTATTATTATCATTAGTATTATTATTATTTTTACAGTATTATTATTATCACTACAAATAAAACAAGATTTTTATATGAATAATACATATAGCAAATTACTAATTTTCGATATAATATCAACTACAAATATATATATATATATATATATATATATATATATATATATATATATATATATATATATATATATATATATATATATATATATATATATATATATATATATATATATATATATATATATATATATATTGTAATATAACTATATATTAATTATTTACAAAATAACTGTATATAAAATATAACTGAAAATATAAATAAAGTATATATTTATATAACTACAACACTTAATATATAAATAATATGTAGGAGGAATTATGTGAATATATGTGTTAATATATATACTTGATATAGGTTCGTGAATCCAAGGCCAACCCTACACTTGTTCAATGATGTTATATGTATTTTTACTACAAAATACTGTATGGTGAGTATATAGATCCCTTTTAAACTTTAAATATTTTTGGGCTGAGAATACATGCGCTGTTTTTATAAATGATTTACGTTATGGACACAAGTGACTAAAATTACGTTCTACATGGGTTTGAATCAAAAATCCCCTAGCTTGGTAACTTTAACTATTGGTTTATGAACTGGTAGGCGCGAATCCTAAAGATAGATCTATCGGGTTTTACACCCCCACCCAGATGTTGTTCTAGTAAACTAGAAGAACGGGTGTTTAGTACTTCGAGGTTAACGGAACGCACTTGATTCGGTGCACATATTATTATAACTCAGGGGTACACACTCTTGTTAAGGCTAGTTACCGGGTGCCCACTGCTTGGAATGCTTTTCATACACTTGCGAGTGTATTATATTTTTTTTATATATGAAATCTTGTGGTCCATAGTTATAACGCTGCTAGCATCAAACCTATATATCTCACCAACTTTATGTTGACCTTTTAAAGCATGTTATTCTCAGGTACGAATTGAGTCTTCCGCTGTGCAATAGCTCATATTAAGGACCTTACTTGGTGTCGATCATCGCAATGGGACCAACTGTTGAAGACTTCGTCCGGGAGGATTACTTCGGGTTTCTACAGTTGGTATCAGAGCGTTGGTCTTAGCGAACCAGGTCTTGCATTAGTGCGTCTAACTGTTAGTTGTTTAGATGCATTAGTGAGTCCGGACTTTGACCGTGTTTGCATGTCAAAAGTTTTGCTTATCATTTCTAGCCGGAAATCATCTGCTTATCATCCTTAGGGAATTGTATGCTTATCATTCACAGGTCTAGACACGTCTTACTGCATTTAGTGCATCGATAGTGTATAGACAAAATTAATATCTTAGCGCATCTGTAGATTTTCCTAACAAATGCCGTAGGATCCTTGATAGTCTATGAAATCTCTAGTATTATACATAGATATTCTATATAGTTAGAATATCGTCCGACATCCGAAAATCATTTCACATCTAAGATCCTTTCCATTCACCAAATTGTCCCCTTGGCGATGAACTAGAATCACCTACCGGCGAACTTGTTCGAAAAACCATTTTCTCTTCTCTTTTCTGAGTATTTCATCACGATTACATACTATCCTATATTTTTAAATCTTATTCATTCGCCCGCTTCAACCGTCAATCATCCTGTAGTACTAGAAGGAGTTAACAAACTACGCACTCGTGTGACGACTTTGGAGAAACTGGTGCGAAGATTACGAACACCAGCAGCAGCACCAGCAGCATAATCAGTACCAACATCATCGACATCGACAGTAACCTTATCATCCCTAAACCATAACCGCACCGTAACTCTCAACATCACAATCTGTACCTCGAATATCAACATCACACGTCTCAATATTTCCATCTGTATTTAGAGTATGATCTTCGTTCTACATATCGTTCTACATCAATTAATTTCGTTCTACGTATTGTTCTACCTCATTTACCTTCGTTCGATATGGCAATTATGTAATCTCTAATGTTTTAGAGATCATGTAATCAAGTGCCAACAATAAACAAATGAGTATAATATTCTATTGACTCATTAAATTCATAATTACATCCGAAGAAAATACATATGCAAGTATATTTTCATAAAGATTGTAATTAAAACTTTTTCGTACAAACTGTTAATGATGAGAATATTTCAACGGGTGGGTAGTACCCGAGGAATATTTAGAATTCACATTAATAAGTTACACTGTACATTCTTCGAATCTGATTCAACGGTCATTTACCATCATACTTACAATCACCGATATACGTATCCGTTCATCACAGAATAACCATTTCCATTCAAATTTCATATTTGAATTTTCACCTATTCGAATCCAACAAGTGGCATAACGAAGAAAACATTGGACAAAAATAAAAAGTGTTAGAAACAAACGAATTAATTAATTGGAATTGTGATAGGATTTCACGCTAACTGTTCCGGCTAACTGTTCCCAGCTAACTGATTAACATTTAATTTATCGCAATTTACATTCTCGCAATTTTATTTATCGTCATTTAATTTCTGTTATTTACTTTTATGCACTTTAAATAACGGGACACGTATGCAAGGTTTCGACTTATCATATCGACCCATCTATATATATATTTCGGAACAACCGTAGACACTCTATATGTGAAGGTGGGAGTTGGCTATACAGGGTCGGAGTTGATTCCAAAATATATATATACTTTGAGTTGTGATCGACACCGAGACCGTTACACGGGTCACGATATGTATTATTTAATTCGAATATTATATATTAAATTATATATGAATCATTGAACCATCGGACTATTGGACTGCTAACTTTGGACAATTAAAATGAATTAAATTAAAATATTGATTACAACATATGAAACTAAACAATTCTTCAAGTTTGCCACTTGATTCTATTTTAAACCTCATTCCTATCTTGACGATTACAATTCGCATTCACAACTTTTCATGATTCTTGAAAACACCTCGATCGAGAAATTGAACCAGCCACACCTCGTTTATGGAAAAGAGATTCATGCATACAGTTATGCACCTGAAAAACTTTCAAAAACCGAAGTTATAGTTAAAACGTATCCGCGTCAAAATTCCTTATCATCCATTAGCAAAAACAACCCTACAATTCCCTTTCAAGAAGCTAATTTTGTCACAGCTCCAATTCGACTTCTCAGTAAGACTACTCTTATTATAATCTCGATATATACGTTATCCTTTCGCCGTCATTACCGGAGAACCTTTTATATTCCGTAACGTCATCAGCAGACGTACCAGCAGCTCGTCATCCCTTAGGCAGAATCAACAATCAGTATTTTGAAAATCTCGCAGAACATCTCCAATTATACCTATAACGTCTATCCCTAAAAATTTCATACTTCGAATGTGAAGTTTCTGAAAAACACCCTGAACTACGGATTAGTTCTTGAAATGCTGATGAAGCAGCAAAAAAAAAAAAAAAAAAAACTATAAACGACTTTAACAGTCAAAAGTTTACGATGAAGTAAAGAATGTTGGAAAAGCTCAGAAGAAGAGAAGGGTTGAAATTGAAAAACGGATTGAGCAAAGTATGAAGGAAACCGTGAACAGATCATGAAAACAAAACTCGACTTCAAAGGATTCAAATGATTCAGTGCCTGCTGAAATCGTTAGTAAGAACCCTACTTCTTATTCTAAACCTTTTCGGATGATATTCTTCATCAACATTTTATCTTAGAGATTATAAGATATTTCAGATTATAAGATATTTCATATCTTCCGTTATGCATATTCTTCAGATTTTTGGAGATATTATTCTCATCTGAAATCATTTATCACTTCGTAACATCCGCGTTACAATTTAAAAGAAACTGCATTAGTTTCTAAATTCTGATACCTTCGAGTTTAAAATAGGAATGTTCTGAAGTAGTGTTGGGAACTGATGCATGAATTAGTATAATATAATGAAACTTGATCAACTTCATTATATTACAGTAAGTCATGTTAAGTTTCTAATGGAATGTGATGATTTACAGTACCGTCATCATGTGCCATGTTACACGACTCTTACATTCTGTCCAAATTCCCAAAACATATTAGGAACATATCATCTTGATAGATATATCTTTCCAGAATATTCTGGTAGTTTGACAAATTCGAAACCGTTCCATTATCATTTCTTTCTAAGAACACTAACAATGTTCATTCCAAATTTCATACCTACAAATTCCGGATCATTGCTCGTTTGACTCGAGGACGGGAAGAAGAAACGAAGGGATAAAGCCCCGCAATAGAAAATTGGGGTAAAAGTCACAGCAAATAGGAAAAGATATTAACTGTGGATGACAATGATTATAGGAGACAGAAGCAGGAACATCGAAGTATAAGGGAAGATATCAAACACAACAACCACTCAGAAATTACAAACCGTGTATATTAATACGTATTGCAACGTAAGGACATGGGAGAATTAGAAACATTATAATTCCAAGGAAATCATAAAAGTGAATAGATTCTTTTGACGACAGATGAAAAAGAAGAATGAAAGATATGAAAGTTAGAAGTATAATAAGAATCAGGATTTGATGAAGCATATTAAGGAAGGAGTAGAGGAAAAAAAAAAAAAATATAGAAAGTGTGGAGAATAAGAAAACGGAGGAGGAAGATTTATAGTGAAATATCCGACAGAGAAATTAAAACAGATTGCCACATTAAATCAAAGAAGATTCTTATCCATAAAGAGCCAAATCTTGTCACATAAGATTTTCTTTAAATCCCTTAAATTCTGGAAATTAATCCAAATTACGTCATCAACTAAAACAATTCCATATTCACTCATTTCATTCTTTTTTGATAGCTTCACTCGTACGATTGAATCGTTTTGTCCATATCTTCCAATAATGATAAAACTCTATTTTTACCTCATATTCGTCATGAAAACATTCCTATTGTTATCTATGACAACCTCTACCAAATTTCGGGGATGAAATTTCTTTAACGAGTGGGTACTGTAACGACCCGGAAATTTCCGACCAAATTTAAACCCTAATCTCTATATGTTTTCGACACGATAAGCAAAAACCCTAATGTTGAGTCTAGAAAGTTTGAAATCTATATTCGGATAATGTGTTACCCTTGACCAAGCCTGGCGATTCACGAACCTTTAAACGTATATATATAAATGAGTATATATGTAAATAGTTATATATAATAAATTAAATATGTTACTGAACTATTATAAGATAACTTTAAAATAACCAGAACTTGTTATTTGAATATGAAAAGTTTATTGACTATAAATGATTTCGAATATGATTGTAATATATAATTGATAATTATTGTAATATATTAAAATATATAAATAGTAAATATTAAATAGATATTATTATATATATTATAATTATTAAATATTACATTTTAATTTATCAAAAGTATTTAAAAATTTAAAATATAGTCGTTATAATAGACTGTTATTACTTTTAACATTAAATATCAATACTAGTGTTATAAATAATTTTATTCTAAATATATTATCTATGGATATGAATTTGTTATATATAAATTGTTGTAGTATTAGTATTATTATTATAAATACTAAATTTCGAATATCATTATTATTATATTATTACTTTTATAAATATAATTACCATTATTTCTACTAATGTAATTGTTAATAATAACATGTAAATAATAAAATTTGTCATTTATATTATTAATAAGGATTAATATTATTATCATATTTGTTAATGTTATTACTTACTACTAATTATTAATATGATGTATAAAATGTTTATTTATAATATTAACCTATTTAATTATTTATTTATCAATGATAAAAGACACCGTATATAATAGTTAGAAAATCAGAAAATTTAACAGATCATTATCTACCTGTTTCTAAATGCTTTAATCCGTGTGAGCCGATTCAAACAAAAGGAAGATTCCAAAATTAGTTAGGAAAGTTTATCAGCTTTAGATTTTTTTTAATATTTTTTTGTATTTTTGCGTTTAACTTGATTCTCCTGGTCGATTATATCTGCTATATCTAGATCAGTTGCTGTGTAATAAGGAGGGTCGAATTATAATATCAAATAACAACCACAAAATCTTCTTCAGCCTTTAATTGATTTGAATTAAATCAAAATAAAAATCAAGAATAACTTCTGCTCTCTGTTCGCGTATTTCGTTGTCAAAAAGTTTGATTTCGTTTTAATATCCAAAGTGTGTTAATGAAAAGTTGTTAGAGATTATTTATTGAATCTTTCTACAAAATCTGAAATTCCAATTCCATATATTGAGTTTGAATTTAAAGAATCAAACTTTAAATTTTAAAAGCCAACCGGAAGTTCATCAATTAAATTCGAGGAAACTGTTTTGATTCAAGTTCAATCATTAATTTCTTAAGTTTCTACAAACAAATTGATACCTGATTCATGTTATAATTATAACTCAAAAGTGCGTAGATTTTTAAAACGGGGTTTGAGTTCAATGTTCTTCATTTACGTGAGCAGTATACAGCAAATCTATATTTGTTTTCGTGGTCTGATTAAACAAATGAATCCAACATAGTCGTTTTTATTTCAAAGTAAAAGTCCAAAAATCGATTATGTGTTTTATCGATCAAGATAATTACCTTTGGTCAAATTTCTGTGTGAGAAGAAGAAGATGACGTTTAGATATAGTTATAATTATTTATTTGGGGTATAGACCAGAAGAACTGAAACGGAGGAGTGGTAGAGTGGGTGTTTGGGTACACGAGAGGTCTAGGGTTCGAGCCCCGGCAGGGGCATCCTTTTTGCTGTTTTCTTTAAAAGGTAGCAATTTAATTATTATTACTATTATTATTATTATTATTGTTATTATCATAAAAATTAAAATTCACATTTTAATTAAAATTATAACTATCCTTATTATTATCATTATTATTATTAACATGATTTTTTTTATGATTTTATTTACTTAATTTTTATTATCACTATTATTATCATTAGTATTATTATTATTTTTACAGTATTATTATTATCACTACAAATAAAACAAGATTTTTATATGAATAATACATATAGCAAATTACTAATTTTCGATATAATATCAACTACAAATATATATATATATATATATATATATATATATATATATATATATATATATATATATATATATATATATATATATATTGTAATATAACTATATATTAATTATTTACAAAATAACTGTATATAAAATATAACTGAAAATATAAATAAAGTATATATTTATATAACTACAACACTTAATATATAAATAATATGTAGGAGGAATTATGTGAATATATGTGTTAATATATATACTTGATATAGGTTCGTGAATCCAAGGCCAACCCTACACTTGTTCAATGATGTTATATGTATTTTTACTACAAAATACTGTATGGTGAGTATATAGATCCCTTTTAAACTTTAAATATTTTTGGGCGGAGAATACATGCGCTGTTTTTATAAATGATTTACGTTATGGACACAAGTGACTAAAATTACGTTCTACATGGGTTTGAATCAAAAATCCCCTAGCTTGGTAACTTTAACTATTGGTTTATGAACTGGTAGGCGCGAATCCTAAAGATAGATCTATCGGGTTTTACACCCCCACCCAGATGTTGTTCTAGTAAACTAGAAGAACGGGTGTTTAGTACTTCGAGGTTAACGGAACGCACTTGATTCGGTGCACATATTATTATAACTCAGGGGTACACACTCTTGTTAAGGCTAGTTACCGGGTGCCCACTGCTTGGAATGCTTTTCATACACTTGCGAGTGTATTATATTTTTTTTATATATGAAATCTTGTGGTCCATAGTTATAACGCTGCTAGCATCAAACCTATATATCTCACCAACTTTATGTTGACCTTTTAAAGCATGTTATTCTCAGGTACGAATTGAGTCTTCCGCTGTGCAATAGCTCATATTAAGGACCTTACTTGGTGTCGATCATCGCAATGGGACCAACTGTTGAAGACTTCGTCCGGGAGGATTACTTCGGGTTTCTACAGGTACCATGTTGTCAAATGTTGTGTTGCGTACATAAAGTACCGTGTTGTCAAATGACGTGTTGCGTACAATCATGAGGTCTTATGATTAATCTTCTCGTGTTGTTTACGGGTGGTCCTGAAATATATAAAATCAAATCATAAGTAAATATATATGAAATATCATATTAATTAGAAATATATGATTAATTTAATTTTTCTCCAAATATTTTCGTAGCTAAACTAGCTTCGCATACCCGATCTTGTTTTAGTCGTAGTTTCTTCATTACAACTCCGTTTTTGTTGGTTCAACTTGCCACTTCCTTGGATCGAGTCAAATTTTAAGAATATGAACTGATAATACCTTAGTTTGTATTCGAAATCACAGGTTATAGGTCAATCTTTGGTGAAACTTATGAAAGTGATCGTTTTCCATCATAAAAACAACATTTAATGATCATTTTTTTAAAAATACTTACACTTTGAGTTAAACCATGAAATTTTTATGTGGTAACATATTCATAAGAAATATCATTTTTCCAGAACATAAACTTCCAATTCAAAGTTCAAGATAGTTTTTAATTATCCAACCCAAAACAGCCCCCGGTTGCACTCCAACGATGTAGATTCAGTTTTAAGGTGTTCTTTGTAAAATCAAGTTGTATCTTGTTAAGTTAGCATATCATTATGATATATTACAGGTCTTGAAGTGTTTTAAAAGTCAAGTTAGAAGGATCTATTTAGTTTGCAAACAAGTTTGAAATCATTCAAACTATGTTCTTGTTGTTAAAATTTTACAACACAAAATAAGATAACTATATAAATATGAATCGAATAAGGTTATGAACAAGGTTACTACCTCAAGTTACTTGGACAAAGTTACTGTAAAAGATGAGAAAAATCTTAGAACCAAAAGAGTGGTGGAGTTGGATCAAAAGGTTAGAAGTAAACTTGTATTTTTGGAAGGATTATTGAAGTTTTCTTGTAAGGAATTTATTATGATGATTAAGGCTTGTTTTTGAAGCTAGATCTTCGTGGTTATTTGCTGAGATTGTGAAGAACACTTAAGGTTCCTAAGAGTGTGTTTTTGGTTAGAGAAAATGTGTAGTAAAAATGAAATTGGAATGGAGTATAAATGGTGGTGAAAAGATGTATAAATTTGTAATATTGTGCAAAAGTCTTGTAATATGCCAAATTGATTAATCATGCATGCTAAGATCCAAAATTGGCTGACTCATGGCTGCTAATAAAGTGATTGTGATGTGTATATATCAATAGTAAATACGTATAGAAGCTGGGTATGATACGGGTACATATACCCTAGATATACGTATAAAAATCTTGAGAAAACGGAACGAGGATTCAAATATAGCTATCTTTTGTAAATATACTTATATTGTTTTATGTATATAAATCCTTTTAAAGTGATAAAATACATATCTATACGATACATGTATAAGCATTATAAGTTTTAAGTATTTAAGTCGAAGAACGTCACATATAGTTATCGTTTTGAAAACATAAGTTAGTAGTCTCAAAATATACTTATAACTCATTGTTAATAGTACACAATGAGATGTTAAAACATTCTTAGATCATGTTAAATATATAAAAATACATATATATACATAAATGTATAATTATCGTATGTTATATAGTTCGTGATATCATCGGTCAAATTGGACGGTCAAACGTTGTGTAAAACTCTTTTCAAAAACATAAGTCTCAACAATTTAGATTGCTTATCATGTTGGTAAGGTTTAATTTATGTAAATATTAATCTTATAAGTGTAAAACGATCGGAAAAATCCGGGTCGTTACACGAAAAAGCCAAAAGGCTATTTATAGAGAAAATACGGGAGTCAAAAAGTAACAAGTGTATAATACTAGCCGTACACGTGTATCAATATTAAGCTAAAATGCTTTGCTAAGATGTCTGATGCACGTTCGCATCAACAGGCGGTTGCAGAATTACAATCATTACCTTTTCAGAAAACAGTGACAGTTGTCACCTCGGGTGCAGGAAATGCAGCCGAAAAGACAGTTTGGTGACTGCACGCATACATCGCATTTAATGCTAACACAGTATCCGGTTACGCATAAATATTTAAATAACCTTACACAATGTCCGGTTATATTTGGAATCCAACTAGGATTTTTTAGCAAAGTCAAGCATGCTAATTTGTATTAAAGGTGTTGTTATGGTTCATTCAGTGTACATTTTTCTTACTAGTTCGACGTCATATACTAATTTTCATTGTATATAACATCGAACTGGGGGGATTTAATGATACGCATATCCGCAGGACAATGCGGATGCGCATACAAAGCCCTAAACCGCACACAAAACTGTCATGTCCGAGATATGGCACGGGTATAGGTGCACTCTATGTACCTATACCATCTGATGCGAGTTTCGTATACTTGCATAAGGGTCCAGCACATTCTAGAAGAATGTACAGTATAATCAATTCGGATTCTTTTCCTTAAATAACGAAAGTTAGTTGGGATAAGATGGCATTTAATTAGGGAAGAGATTCTATTGAAACCCTAAATCGTGAGCCTATAAATACATAGATCATAAACCCTAAAACATATACACCTTCATTCATTTACTCATACGTAAACCACAGCATACAAATCTTCGTCATATGAACAAAGTTTCATACGATCTCTAAGACTTTCAGGTATGTCTCAAACTATAAAATCTTCATGTCTTCGGGCCACTCAACCTCGTATGCTAGGTTGTTGGTTAACTCTCGAACCAGCCACCCTGTCGGAATCGAAACGATACTGATGTGGGTTATCCATGACTAAGTGTCGGAGGTCCGAATGTTGTTAGTCCTTAAACCCTATTATGCACTCAAGCGAAAGTTCACTTTGACCTCGTGAAAATATGCTTGATCAGGTTTATGTGTGTTTGTATGGGTTTAGATAGTTTGAGTTAACAATAACACTTGAGAGGGAATGATATCAAGATAGTAGTGTAAAATGGATAACTAGATTCAAAAGTAACCACCAAGGCCAAACTTCAATCGAAATCAAAACATTCTTTACAATCCAAATGGGCCCAACAATAACCCGTACAACCAACAAGGTCCGAATAACCAACCAACTCAAAACAACACTTTCAATCAACAAAGAACTGGCTTGTATAAACCACCACAACAAACCGAAGAGAAAAAATAAAATCTGGAAGAAATGGTACAAAAGCTAGTTAAATCTCAAACACAATTTATTGCAACTCAAACCCAAACGAATGAGAGGTTTGATCAGTCATTTAGAACTCAACAAGCTTCCATTTTGAATCTTGAAAAACACGTAGGTACTCTTGCTAGCATGATGAGTGAGAGGGAACAAGGAAAGCTACCGAGTAATACTGAAGTAAATCCTCGAAATGAGAATGTTAATATGGTTTCAATGAATTCTGAGAAACCAGCATCAGAGGATGGGAAGGTTTTAGATGTGAGTAATGATGAAGAAGTTACACCACCACCGCCACCCGAGTATGTAAAGCCTGTGGTTGCACCATACAGACCACCCATCCTGTTTCCAAGAAAAGGAGTTGAGTATGAGCAAGTGATAGGTAATAAAGTTTGTGATACCTTTGGAAGGAAGAAGAAGAATATGCAAGTACAAGAAACTAAAACTATAAAAATTAACCCAGTGAAGACAGTTCCACCAAAACTTCCACCTAAGTTAGGTGATCCGAGTGAGTTTATTGTTCCTTGTGTACTTAGTGATTATGTCATGTATGATGCACTAGCAGATTTAGGTGCGAGTGTGAGTGGTAAGCCTCTTTCATTATATAAGAGATTGGGAGTAGGTGAGTTAAGTCCAACAGAAATGAGTGTTCGACTCTTTGATCAAACCATTACGCACCCAGTTGGAATTGCTGACAACCTACCCGTTCAAGTGGGTAATTTAACCTTTCTAGTCGAATTTATTGTCATTGACATAGAAGAGGACTCAAACATTCATCTAATTTTAGGTCGACCATTCTTAGCTTCCACCGGGGCGTTAATTGATATAAAAGAGGGTAGAATGACACTTAGTGATGGTGAAAAATCGATCACCTTTGTGATTCGAAAGTCTAAATCTCCACCAACCAAAACCGTTGAAGTATGGGGAAAATGAAGTAACACCTAATGATGATCTGATAACAAAGAACCCCGTTGTTGATACGAAATTAAATGACCCCGTTATTAATAGTTCAATGAAGAAACTTATTAAACGGATTTGCGATGCTAGAACTAAGGGAAACTTTAAGTTGTGTAACCGGTTAGTATCCAATCTATCGCCTAAAGAAAAGGCGAAACTAGTTGAATTTGTGGATATTACACAGGAATCCGACCAATGGCTTAAAGCAAAAGTCAAAGATATGCAAGTTGATTATGGTCCAAAAGAAATTTACAATGAAGTTAATCACAAATTCGACACCACATCTACCTAAGTGTGGGGAGATTTAAATGTTCTAAGAAAAAAATGCTGTCTAGAGTTAGTTGTTCTGTTCTCGTGTATTTTTTGAGAATGGAATCCGATTGGTCTTTTCCACTAGCAGACACTAAAGAACTAGTTTTCTCCCCCCATTCTGAATTTTTTTGTTTTGTAGGTTTTGTATAAAATTAATATGCTTTTTAAGTTTAAGTTTTGTGTGAATTTAAAAGCAAAATTTACTTTATTTCATTAAGTTTAAAAAATGATTTCTAAAATTCATCGTGAGTTAAACACTAGGTCGTAGAACCGAAATTGCTTTATCCAAGGACGGGACAAAAAATTTTGTTATCATTATTTTAATATTATTGATCTAAAGTATGCTAAAAAATTATATGAATGTGGGGTAATATACCCAACTTAAAAAATATGTATATATGTTTGTAGTTTATGTTATCTACAAAACATGGTAAAATAGTGCACTTTCAAAAACTGGCATTAAGTTCAGCAAAAACACCTAATTTTAACAACAAGACGTAAACTATCAAATGTGATATAAAACAATATGTTTGCAAACTCGGTATTTTTAATCATTTTTCTACGCTAATCACCCTCATGAATTTAAATTTTTACTGATTTCTTGCAAATGAGGGCATTGCAAGATCTCAAGTGTGGGAAAAGGTTATAAGTTCTCTCGGGTTTACACTTGGTTTAATTGCCAAATTTTGTGAAAATTTAAAAAATTTTCAACTAAATGAACTCAAAATCATGTTTATACATATTTATGAACGATAAAACTAGGTGATAATACCGAAATTATTGTTACCTCAGAAGGGCATAAATTAAGAAATAACCCAAACGCTATAATTCATTTAAAATGGAATAGACGAGAATAAAAAGGCAAAGAGAATAATAAATAAAAGCTAAGTGTGGGAAGAATTTACCAAGTTATTTAAAACATATATCACATATTTTTGTACAGATTATTGCAGGTACTTTTGCTTTGGACTAAACTAATCAGTTTTACCCGATTTACTATAATATATTTGAAAGAAAGATGGATCTACACGATAAATCAATTCCATCATTAAAAGGAAGTAAAGTCTTTCGAAAAAGACAGGCGCTTCTTGATTTAGGTCAAGAAGTTGTCGTCCAGACCAGCTGTAGGTTGACGAAAAATCTAGAAAAGTCGTCTCTAAAATCAGCAGAAAATCCACGGACCTCAGCATCAAACAGGGTCACCAAGTGGTCAGACTTATTCTAACCATAAGAGGATATGTCTCGTAAAATAGGGAGGGCGCCGTGAAAATTAGCTTGATAAAACTAATGAATCAGACCCCCAGAAAGGATAATCTCCTTAAAGATTAAAAATCAGCATTTAAGCCTGATATTACTCAATCCTTGAGATTGACTTTAAAGATTGAGAATTACAAACTCATGGAATTCGATGATATCTAAACTCGAGCTTGAAAGAGAAAATATTTTGATCAAATTAAAACCGATTTGTTTTCTGAAAACCTATTTTCATTGCGTTCATTACCATTGAACGTAAAATTCTAAGAATGCACCGGAATTCATTAGGTCACCTGAACCAAACCGGGTGTCAACCATAAGAACGGTGGTTGCATAACAAGGTCGAAGACAGGACCTTGTGCCAGACCGAAAAATTATAGGGTGATCTTTGCTATTTCTCCTACAAAGGATAGTAATTGCATCCGACACATTTTTGGACCATGAACAAATCCATGTCATTAGACATTGCCTTAACAGTTTCTTGTTCATCGCTTTCCTTTACAACCGGATGGTAGTTTACTGAAAGGTAATATACGGGACAAGTAAACTGGACGTGTTTCTTTCCCAATACAAGGTTAGCAAGTGGGTGACACAAAACCACAAGTTTTGAGCTAAAATTTTAAAATATGAAAACCATAAAACTCACAAAAACAATTTTGCAAACACCGATGAAGGGTTATTCCGGAAAACTTATATAGGGTAAAAGCTAGAATGAATTTTCAAAAAGAGATCAAATGTTTTCATAAAGATCCAATTTTCTAAAGGATCTAGATTTTTGTAGTCATGTGAGACTGTAAACCACAACGTTACAATCATTGTTCATACCGCCGTATCAAAATCACTGATGTATAAAGTGTGAGAATAAAAAAGTGATTCGAGTGAAGTGTGATTTTATTTCATGTTCTGTATTGCTTGAGGACAAGCAACATTCAAGTGTGGGGATACTTGATATTGCTCTAAATGAACATATATTTAGTCGCAATATCATCCCAATATGTAAAGTTTTTAGTTGTAATTGTTCTATTTTTAAGTTGTAATCGTTTAAATAAATAAATGTGAAGTCGAAGCACGAAGATTAAAGAATTGAAGAAAAAGTGCCACTAAAGCTGAAAAAGTACCACTAAAGCCATAGTGCACTGAATAGTGCCACTAAAAGTGAGTTTTTGACTTGCGCGGATTTTGAGAGTTAAGGAAAATTATTTTTTGCGAATTACAAGTTGCGAAACGCAAAGTACAAGATATCTAAGCATACAAAAAGACGTTCGAAAATTCGGATTCAAGACATAAATTGAGAAAAAACTTACGACTCAACGGAGCTAAAATTACAAGTCAACTATGCACAAGAATATAATATATATATATATATATATATATATATATATATATATATATATATATAATTATATATAATTATATATATTATATTATATATTAATTTAATCGAGCAGCCCACGTTTTGAAAAGCAAAAATATCTGTCCCAGCTGGCCATGCGATCGCATGGACAGGAAGAACAAAAGTCATGCGATCGCATGAGGTGAAAATTTTGGCCAAGTCCATAAATAGCAACGTTTTCTGCTCGAATGAAAGACACCTTCACACTCTTTTCTTTCTTTCCTTCTGTAATCATAATATATATTTATAATTATAATTTTAATTTTAATTTAAGTTTAATAATAATTGGGTTATTGTAAGAAATGTTTTACGGGTTTTAAAGTCGAAACTCTATCCGTGTAATGCTACGCTATTAATAACCACTGTAAGCTATGTTCTTCCTTTTTAAATCAATGTCTCGTAACTAATTTATTATTATGCTTATTTGAGCCGAAGTAATCGTGATGTTAGACAAAATATTAAGACGGGGTTATTGAATTTTGTACCATAATTAAGGTTTGGACAAAGACCGACACATGTGGATATTGGACTATGGACTATTAATAGATGGGGGTATTGTCTAATCGAGTGACAACTCATTGGAGTCTGTCGAACCTATTTTCAAATTAATTAACCTAATAATTAATAATGATTATGATTGTCCTATTTAGTGACGTTCATACGGAATCTATTATAATCATTAAATTAATTATGTGTATTGGGTAATTGATTATTCAAACTAATCAAGTGGATAAATTAATATTCATATCTAATTAAAACAGGGGTGGATTACATACAGTGACAACTGGTGTAATTGTTGACAGAAGTGAAAACCGCGTCACAGTTTAAATCCTTAATTAATTGGAATATTTGACTTCGGGTATAAGGGTAATTTGACGAGGGCACTTGCATTTTATATTTATGACCGATGGACTATTATGGACAAAAACTAGATAGACGTATCAAATAAACCAGGACAAAGGACAATTAACCCAGTGTAATAAATTAAAATCAAAACATCAAACATCATGATTACGAAAGTTTAAATAAGCATAATACTTTTATTTCATATTTCATCGTACTTTTATTTACTGTCATTTTAATTATTGCAATTTATTTTATTGTCATTTATCTTTATGCAAAAATATAAAAATTGACAAACTGATCGTTAAACGATAAAACCCCCCTTTATAATAATAATAACTACTTATATATATTTTGTAAAAATATAAGTGTTTAAGAATATGGTGTACGCAATAAGTCGTCTCCCAGTGGAACGAACCAGACTTACTAAAAACTATACTACTCTACGATTAGGTACACTGCCTATAAGTGTTGTAGCAAGGTTTAAGTATATCCCATCTATAAATAATAAAAACTTGTGTAAATTGTATCGTATTTCGTAATAAACAATAATAGTATTTTGTACGCCTCCTCTTGCACATCAATGTGACGCAACCAATCAGTTAAGACTAATTCATCAATCATGAAAGTTGATTTTCTTAACCTAACATGATTTAGTAATATAAATGAACAATTATTTGATGCATATACAAGTAACCAAGCATTAGGTTCAAGCGATACTCAACCCACAACTTTGGGTGACTCTTTCTTCGGACTGGTAGACGTATCAATCAAGTGAAAACATGAATTGGATGAGGTTGTTGGCTACGTGGAGTTTGGTAACACTCCTTAGACTCTTTTTAATGGTGATGGGGGTGATGGGGGAGTGATGGGGTTTTTGTGGGGTATAGTGCTGATGTGGCAAAGGTGATGGGGGTGATGGGGTGATGGATTTTTTAATGGTAGGCGTAATGGGGGTGTGATGGGGGTTGTTGGTCCCACATTTTTAATTTATTTTTCATTTTTGTTTTTGTTTTTATAATAATAATAATAATTATAATTATTATTAGTATTATTATTAATATTAATATTATTTATTATTAATAATTCGTATTATTAATTATAATAATTATCACAGAGAATATTCATTTTTTTAATAGAACTTTTATTAAACACAAACAAACACGGTTGCAAGTGTTTTTAAAAACTAAACATCCAATACAATTACAACGATAATTAAGTTAAACATTTAGAAATTGTCTGAATCACCAGACGAGTAGAACTTGCCATCCATGTCATACTGTGGCCCACTTGGTACATAGTCCTCTTCATCAGAGGGATCAATGTACCCCATCTCAACCGGATACTCGATGTACAGCTTGATTGACTCGTTGCGAGTCACAGCTCGACCCACAAGCATACACCAGTCATCTTCTTCTTTAAGAGGAGTGGATGGAACATTGGGTTCCTTGAAGAACCAGACTTATGAGAATACAAGAGGTATCTCATCCTTGAGGAAATCAATCAGATTGGACAGTGGATGATTTCGGACGTTCAAGCGGTACTCCCTTTGTTCAGCATTGACGGTGGTGGATGTTGTGACCCTAACTTTTCCATGATTATATATTAAATGAAAACTATATTTGCATGATTAAATGTTTCCAACATGTTAAACAATCAAACTTGTTAAGACTTGATTAATTGAAATGAGTTTCATGTAGACAATTGACCACCCAAGTTGACCGGCGATTCACGAACGTTAGAACTTATAAAAAACAACATGATATATATATATATATATATATATATATATATATATATATATATATATATATATATATATATATATATATATAACATGATATTATGATGAGTAAGTATCTCACCAAGTACATTAACAATGAGTTATATACATAAAATGAAAGTAGTGAATTAAGAAACGCGAAATGATATATTTAACGGCTATCTTTACAACAACGTCTTACTAAATACATATGTATCATGTTAATATATTAATACATTATGTTTAACATCATGAAATGATAATTACATATATCATTAAGCTTATTAACAATGAACTACACGAGTAAGATGAGACTACTAACTTAAGAATTTCGAAACAATACATATATGTAACGATTATCGTTGTAATAGTATTTTACACACACATATATATATATATATATATATATATATATATATATATATATATATATATATATATATATATATATATATATATGATATTAAGATATATTATGTCACGACCCTACTTTTTCCATTATCTTTTCCGTTAATTATTTAACGACCGTTAACTGTTATTTATACTACGTCATTTCTATGGCCTATATTATTATATTAACAATAATATATTAATTATTAAGTGTTATGTGAATAATTGTATTCATATTTTAATTTATACGTTTCTGCGTGTCGCGGATTTCTATCCGGCGAATCTTTTCGGTTTTCAAACCAACGGTCGCGTTTTTGGGATATTTAAATCCTAATTATTTTAAATATGATATTTTAAGATCATATTATTATATATAGTATTTATATTTATTTTTCGTCGCGCGTTTGTTATCTTTCCGAATTTTTAATCGTGTAAGTGCGTTTTCGCGTTTCGGGATTCGTTCGGGCTTTTGGGCCACAAGCTTTTAAACATTTAAGTGAGATGGGCCAAGTGGGACCAACCCCACCCTAGGATCAGCCAAATGGGAGGGGAGGGAGTACTCCCTTTTGTTTTTCACTTTACCTCATTTTTATTTTTATCATTAAACACTCCTAAACCTAATTCTTCTAATTTGCTCTCTTCTCCTCTTCCCTTGCTCCTTGGTCGTCGCCCATCACCCAACAAACATCATCATCTTCATCAATTTTTCAAGCTTGGATCTAGAGATCGTTCATACAATCGCGTTCCTCGTTCCGTTCTCTACGCGATTATACTAATTGATTCTTGATTAGGGTATAAACCCTAACCCTAGAACTTTTAATTTTTATTTATTTTTCTGTATTTTATGTTTATATTATTAGTATGATGATTATTAGTTGTTGTAATGTTGATTGTATGCGTAGAATTACTCGTAAACATATGTTTTTGGTTTGATATATTTGGGACAGCAGCTTTTTCGTGTGTTTCTGATACTTTAACTAATGTAGATCATAAAATAAAGTATATAAATGAGTTCCTCTCATCAAGACATTAATTTTAGACTCCGGATTCATGTCGTTTCGATTCCCGGAACCCTAATTGTGATCAAAGTGGTATTTTGTTAAGATTGAAATGTGATTTTGGTATGAACCAGGTTTGGTCCGAATTTGTGACCATATTTGGTGACTTTAGGGTGTGTTGGTGTGTTAGGACTGATGGTGGGGAGAACTTTCATGTTCGGGTCATCTCAATCCGAGCCACGAATCACCCGTTACGTCTAAAACACGTTTTTGGTTGAATTGAAGTTCCAAGTAGTGTATTGGCTGCATATCACAACTTGTGGGCTGTTCATGGTGTGTTCTTGAGTGTACCAAAGTGTCGGGTAGTTTGCTTAGGCGGAGATATATGTAAGGCTCGCCGAAAACCGACACCCGGGCCTAAGGATACGACCCGATGAACTTTTGATTTAAAACTTGTGATTAATTATTAAACTTATGATATAAATAATGGATTTCAATATCATTTAATTAGTTATGATAAAAAAAGTAATTATTATCATTTACAACTTATGATATATATTTATTATATCATTTAATTAATACTTATGATTTAATTAACATTTTAATTAAGCTTATGATTAATAATACTTTTATTATTAATGGAAAATACTTATGATAAGTATTAAACTTATATTATGAGATTACTATAATAAGACTTATAATAAGGATTAATTAATTATTTAATTATTATAAGGCTTAGTTATTATTTAATTATAATTTAATTATTAAATACTATGATTTAATAATTATAATTAGAAACTTATGATATGATTAATAATTCATTATTAATTAATAATACTTATGATATGATTTAAAATTTATTATTAATTAATAATACTTACATTATGACTAATATTTAATTAATTAATTAAATACTTATGTTATATTAATTATATCATTTAAACTTATATTAACTTTAATAATTCATTTTAATTTAATTAAACTTATGTTAAGACATAATTAGACATATTTAACTTAAATAACCGTTATAACTTATATTATTACTATAAATTACACTTTTAAAATTTACGTTGACCATGTTGACCAAGGTTGACTTTTGAGTTGACTTTCGGTTGAGTTTGACTTTCAGTTGACTTTTGTTGACTTTCTAATTAAGGAAACTTTCCAAACTTATAAACTTTCCAAAAATAGAAACTTTCCAAAAATAGAAACTTTCCAAAAATATAAACTTTCCAAAAATAGAAACTTTCCAAAAATGGAAACCTGCTAAAAATAGAAACTTTCTAAAAATAGAAAGTGTGTGTCCGTAAGCTGTTCCAATCAAACCGATGCATATTGAGTATTGTTCTATGACTACTTGCAACATGTACAATAGCTATCATACTAAGACTTGACCTAAGTTAGTTATTTATATCGACCTGCTTTATTTATAGGTCGGCGTTGTGATCATTCCTGATCACTGTACTACATTTGCTGTTCGATTAATTGTGTTCGTTACTTCATTACTTTTAAGGTGAGTTATAGTCCCGTTTTTACATACTTTTCAAAGTATATTTTTGGGATGTGATTACATGCATTTTATTTCACGTTTAGACACAAGTGACAATTAAATTTAAATTATTCATTGTGAGTTAGACAAAAATATTCCCTAGTCTGGTAACTGTAATCATTGGTTTCTACCGGTGAACGCGAATCCTACGGATAGATCTATCGGGTTTGACAACCCCATTTCGAGCTAGTCGCGCTAGCAATTTATAATCGGAATGTTTAGTACTTCGTATTTTGTTGTAGATACACTGTCCAGTGTATATTTTATTGTGTTTGGCAAGGGTAAATAAAGGGTTAAGTGGTTACCAGGTGGCTCATTGATAATGGAATAATGTTTAATGTTTTCTAACATGTTTTTAAATCTTGTGGTCTAAAGTTTATTCAATTATTTAAACCTATAATTCACTCAACCTTTGTGTTGACAGTTTACTCGCATGTTTTCACAGGTACTTGAGTTTATGTGATGCTTCCGCTGTTTTTAGAAGAGTCTGCATGAATTTGGGCAGATTTTTATGAAACAATTTATGAAAATTTGGCTTGCATTCAGTTTTTGAATAATTAATACTTGTGGGTTGTTGACAATGTTTTTGTGTCAACTTTAGATTATTAATATGTTGGGTTACTTTTAAACTACATATTTTGGTATGCTTTCCTTTTTGGGAAACTTTTGATATAAAAGAATGCAATGTCATTTATTAAATTCATTTAAGTTCGATCAAGCTGTGGGACCAAGTGATGGAGCCGTTAAGTGTTTTGACGGGGCCATCACAGTTGGTATCAGAGCTCCGGTTGTAGGGAACTAGTGTAGCGACCCCGACAAATCGTCAAGTGACGGCGTCGTCTGCGTGGGTCCCATTACCTGGTCATAAGTCTTTATGACAACGTTTGACCAAAATATGTCGCCTTCATTTCAAAATAAAGATTGTTTCCAAAGTTTACAAGAATTGTTCAACCCAAAAGTTAAGTTACAAGGTTATAAGTACAAATGAAATCTAGGAGACACGGTTTAAAGTAAAGTCAAAAGACGCTCCATGAAATGCATGTATACTCGACATCCAATGCAAGTATCAAATAATGAGCGGAAGCATGTTTCACATATCGTGCAAGACCTGAGAAGAACATAGAAATCTGTCAACGAAAACGTTGGTGAAATCATAGGTTTAAGTAAGTAAGTATGTGAGTAAAAGTAAAGTAAGCCGAACCACAAGATTTGTAAAGTTGAAATAATAGTAATACATTCTAAAGTTAATATTCACGAGCACCCAATTATCAAAGCTTAACATTCCGTCCGTTGAATACCCCATAAATTAGTGCTAGAACAACACTATTCCCGAAAATATATTTCATCCGTAGACGGTAGCGAACCGTCAAAGATGAGGGTTGTCAAACCCATATGGCCATATAACATAAGTTCTCACTTACACCATCTGATGTAACTAATGATAATTGAATTGAGGATTTTTGTTCTAAACTCGTATGTAGAATGTTTGTTTTCCCGTTCTTGTGTTCACTTAGTTCAAAAGAAATGTTTATGTTTTCTCATCCCAAAAGTAAGTTCAAAAGAGTAAAAAAGTGGGACTATGATCTCACCTCGAGTGCAAGAGTTAATAAAGTACTTCAACAAGTAAATGCGTGCAAAGCCAAGCTAGTCTTGACCTAAACATATAGGTTATATCAATAACGGTAAACACAAACGGTCAAAGATGTTCAATTAGTCCTATGGCTCGTTACGACTAGATTATATTAGCATGTGAAGAAAATTGTCAAGTTTCATGCAAGATACAAGTATGGAATCATGTTAGAAAGATTGCATAATTAATTGGTTAAGTTTGACAAAAAGTCAAACTTGGTCGGGTCAAAGTCAATGGAAAAGTCAACATGGTCGGGTCGGGTCTCGAACATATTTTCTATGCTAGTTATTCATATATAAGCATGTTAAAACAAGTTGCACGTGAATTTGAGGTCTAGAACATGCCAAACATTTTTCGTCAAAAGACTAAGCGAACAGCCAGTTTTAGGCCATTAGGACGGCGTCCCAGATGACTGGACGGCGTCCTATATTGAAGAGTGGGACGGAGTCCTGAGTACCTAGACGGCGTCCAGGTATTAGAAGTGGGACGGCGTCCTGAGTTTCTGGACGGCGTCGTGGTTGGTTTCCAGGCACTGTTTGCTGCAACTCTAAGTGCACGAACCAACAATCAAACCAACCCAAATTACAAACCGCAAACAATTAGAACATGTATTTTATATCACCGGAAAGGTAATTTGACTAGGAAAACACCTAGACACATTTCATCAAGCAATTCAACACTTACACACCCCAAAACAGCATTTAAACGTCCATAATCAAAGTTCAAGTTCCAAATATGCATTTCATGATTCGGGCAACCGTTTTACATGTATGATATGCCGTTTCGAAGGTGATCAAACACACATTGCAACAAAACACTTAACAACAATATCTCATAGCATTTGACGCATCAAAAGTTCATGTAAAGCTTATCAAACCCTAATCCAAGTTCACAAAATCACTAATCATGTTCTTGGAGTTTCCTTAATCAACCTATACATCAAAACGAAGCTAATGATACTAGTAACACTTTTAAAACATGCACTTTAACAATCTAACAACATTTGATCATCCAAAATCAAGGATTTAGCAAGTAATTTTCATATTGAACTAGTTACACCAAAAACAACGAATCGAGCATACAAATTACATACACGACATCACAATGAGCCATAGACGCTAATTAACAACTTTATAAGTCAAGAACACGAATTTAAAGAAATCTAGTGTTTTAGAAATGTTACCCAAATGAGATGAAGTTGGTACCAAAACGAAGAGGAAGTTGTAAGGAGCTCAAATATGTAATTTGTTTTGCAAAATACCCGCTAGATCATAAATGGATGATGAATCTTTGTGTTTAGAGTTAGAGAGAAAATGGAGGAAGTAATAAAATGGAGGAGTTGATAATGAAAGGGTGGAAAGGGTTTGACCCTTTGACCTAGTCAAAGGTTTGAACCCTTGGCAAGTTTGGTCCCTCAACTATGAATCGGGTGCGGGAAATAGCCGAACGAATTATTTTAAATTTCACGGGAGTACGGGAGATATTAAAATCCGATAACGAGAATATTTAAAATGTTACTTAACAAAGGATACGAATCTAGACACGAAGGGTATTATTTAAAAAGAAAAAGACGGGCGTTAAAATAATTTAACGGAAAAATGCGGCATGTTACATTATCCACACCTCAAAAGAAATTTTGTCCCGAAATTTAGTTGGAAGTAGTAGTCGATATCTCTTACTCGAGACTTTACGTTGTTCATGATATGAATAAGTGTAGGTACGTCCTTGTGTGTTCTCATGAATTTGGATAGTCAGGGTTTTACGTTGTATTAAGGTTTGGTTTTACGATCCCCGGTTTCAACTGGTTTTCCTATGAAGAGAAGTTTGTCATCGATAGTTGGTGTATCTAGCAGGATTGCACATTCCTGTTCCGCAGGACACGTTTCTAAGTTTGTTACACGAAATGTAGGGTAAACGGAAACTTAATTTAGTCGGAAGTTCTAAACGGTAGGAAGCGGTTCCAATACGCCCCAAGGTTTCAAAAGGGTTAACATGTCGCGGGTTTAACTTTCCCTGATTCCCGAAACGGATTACACCCTTCCAAGGTGCAGGTTCTCAATATTACGTGGTTACACACT
Source organism: Rutidosis leptorrhynchoides (assembly GCF_046630445.1). NCBI lineage: Eukaryota > Viridiplantae > Streptophyta > Magnoliopsida > Asterales > Asteraceae > Rutidosis > Rutidosis leptorrhynchoides. The sequence continues at coordinate 165,705,388 of NC_092342.1, read as the reverse complement.
GGGATTTGTGAGGTTTTCATCTAAGTTTGGTATAACTCTTCTGGCGACTACGGGTCATCTCGAGCCCTTCTCGGACTTGAACGATCTCAATTGTTGTTTCTTGATGGGGTTCGGATTCGGTGATTTGCTTGCCACATGCTTTGGTTAAATGAACAGGGGTATGACATTTGCGGTCATATAGGGTTTCGGAGGTGCGGCGTTAATATACGAGTGATAGCTGTCGTTGTAAGAGGAACTACTAAAGGTGACAATACCAGTCTGTAACATGTCTTTCCAAGATTGAATCGTACGTTTGCTCGGTTAGTCGGTTGTGGGAGATACGCGGTACATGTGTCTAAGCGAGTTCCCAAGGTTTCTTGTAACACTAGAAGTGAAACGAGTATTTCGATACAGGATAAATGACGAAGATACATCGTACTGGAATAGAATCTCTTAAGATATGTTTGAACAAGTCAGTTAGGGTTCGAAATATGTTCGTTAGGACTATTCACCCTCGTGGCGAATGTTAAGGTAATATGAGGAGTTTCTCTATCCATGGAGAAATGTCACAAGGAGTTTCCTTAAACGGAAGTGCGAGCGATAAAGATAGGAGTGAAATGAGGTCTTAGAATAGGATGAGTTTACATCTCAAGGTCGCCGTATTGTGCATCTAGTTGTCAAAAGTTGAAGTTTGAAAGAAAATCGAGATAGTACACGTAGTTGTATAGTTCGGGGTTGAATAGTAGTTGGCCGATTATCAGAAACACAAGGACGTTATGTCAAACAAGAGTGATGTATCCTTGGATTGCGGGTTATCTTAAGTTCCAGTAATATCAGACGGTAACGGTGGAATAACAGAGGTACGTAGTGTGGTACGTGATGACGAGAAAAGTTGATCGGATCAACAATTATGTATTCGAATTCTTCGTGCAAAAATAACGAATTTCAGTTCCGTTGATTTCGAGTCGAGAGAGTATGCCTTTCGGGCGTTTAAGTAGAATTATTTCCATATTGAGTTTCGTTATGTGCTATACGAATTTAGCTAGAAAGGTTTGCATGCAAAATTACGTTCAAGGTTCGAACACGGAGAGGTTTAAAGTTTTCCTTAGTGAGTTAACGAGGTTAAAGTCGTGTAACACGAGAAAAGTCAGAAATGAATTTTCGGTGATAACAGGCGAGATCTAAGATTTTACGAATACAAGTCTGAGTTGGGAGAGTTTCCTGATTACATGTGGCTTGATTTCGAGATTGATTGTAATGCCTTGACCATTAACGTCATGGTCTAGAAAAATTGGACTTCGTTCAACAAAAATTCCCACTCGGAGAATTTGGTATAGAGTTGCTCTTTTCTCAAAAGTTCGAGCGTAAGATGGTGATGTTGTTCGTTTTCCTTCTTTACTTGAATAAGTTAAGATGTCATCTATAAATACGATAACAGATTTGTCTAGATAAGTTTGCATACGTGGTTTAAGAGGTTTATGGATATGGACGAGCCTTGGATAAATCGAATGGTACTAAGAGAGATTTACAACTAACGTTGCGAGTTCGGAAAAGACTCAGGAGACATCGTCTCCCTTAACCCCCAATTGATGATAACCGGAACGGGGGTCGATTTGGAACATACGGGATTCATGCAAATAATCATGAGGTCATGGATGTGAGGGAGAGGGTATCGGTTTTCAACCGAAAATTTCTTAGTTCACAATAATCTATACATAAATGTAGGGCAACAATTTCTCCTTAATGACTGGATTTTGAGTTCCTTAGTTCTATAGGTGTCGAGTCCAATTTCTTAACGCATATCCTCCGATAGAATTTATAGGCACACAATATTTTTCCGTTGGTCACTTAAATCGTCTAAGTAGTATCTAGGGGAAAAAGTGGAATGTAAAGAGTACAAGTGAAAGTCTCGGTTGTAAAACGTCTAGCGGTAATTGAATCGAATATGTATGAAACATACGGTTTGTTGTGAAGAAACGTACCCGTGACTAGTCCATCGTCGTCTCGGGCATCCTAGGCGTTGATGTTGAAAGTTCAACGGCGTGCGTTGGGGTTGATTTTCTTATTTGGGCATTCATTCCTAAAATGACCCGTTTGGCCACATGCGTAGCAAGTGACCGAATTTCGTGGGTTGGGTCCCTTTTGAGTGACGGGGGTGGCACTTCCACAATGTTTGGCGATGTGACCACTTCCTTGGCGCCGGTGGCAGAACCTGCCACATCCTTCAAAGTGATGCTTGTGGCATTCGTTACAAAAAGGTAGTTTTCCGGCATTGCCTTTCTTGTCGTTGGAGGCGAAAGGCTTCTTGGCGGGGTTGTTGTTATTGTTGTGGTTGCTTGATTGAGAGGCTTCCCATGTTCTTTTGTTGTTACTCGGGTGGTTCTCGACCATTGGTGCCGGTGCTTCCATTTCCTTCGCCGTTTCTAAAGTTTGGCGGGCCGTTGTTAAAGCCTCTTGTAGGTTAGTGGGTCGAGATGTCATTACCCTGTGTTGCATGCTCTTAGGGAGGCCATCCATGTAAAGTTCGACTCTTAGGGATTCGGGAGTCATGAGATTTGGACACATTGTGACTAGTTCGGTAAACCGTTGATTATAAGCTTCGAGGTCATTCCCGGCCGTTTTTAAATTCCTTAGACCCTGCTCGAGCCTTCGAGTCTCGTCGCGCAGAAAATATTCGGTGATCATTCTTTCTCTTAATTCGGTCCAAGAGAGTGAGTGGGCTTCATCGATACCCACCGATTGTACATACATGTTCCACCATGAGAGTGCAACACCGGTGAAAGTGAGGGTGGAAAACTTGACCTTATCTTGGTCTCGACAACTGCTTGTGTTAAAAACGGTCTCCATTTGTTCAAACCATCGGGTGAGAACAACCGGTCCTCCGGTTCCATCGAAAGTGGGAGGGTTGTACTTCATGAAGTTCTTGTAGGAGCAACCTTCGCTTGAATTACCGGCTCCACGATTGGTGTTGTTGGAAAAGTGATCGGCCACGGCCGTACCCACGGCGGTGGTTATCATTCGTTGAAGAGCTTGTTCTAGAGTTTCGAGAGGAGTATTGTGTTGACCTTGGTGAGCCATTGTTCCTTCATGACACAAGAATATCGTTGGTTAGTATTTTCAACAATACTAACCGTGGTATGGAATAAGGATAGAGAGAAAATTTTCCTTGACTCGCCTTAAATTCTTTATGTCATAATGTCGGAACATCCATATGAATCACCGTAATATAATCCCGGAAATTATATTACCCTGATTCACATGTGCATTTAACATTACTTCATAAAGTCAAGGTGGCGCATCAACAAAATTTATCAACGTAAGATCAAGATCGAATACGAGTTAGATATGATAGAAGAGTTCGAGAATAAATGCACAAATAGTCAAGTAATTCCTACTTCAGTCTATATGCCGGTTGTAGTCTAGATTCACCTATGTACCCTATGACTCGGGGTGGACACAAATGAACTCTAAATCCCTACAACCAAGGCTCGGATACCACTTGTAGCGACCCCGACAAATCGTCAAGTGACGGCGTCGTCTACGTGGGTCCCATTACCTGGTCATAAGTCTTTATGACAACGTTTGACCAAAATATGTCGCCTTCATTTCAAAATAAAGATTGTTTCCAAAGTTTACAAGAATTGTTCAACCCAAAAGTTAAGTTACAAGGTTATAAGTACAAATGAAATCTAGGCGACACGGTTTAAAGTAAAGTCAAAAGACGCTCCATGAAATGCATGTATACTCGACATCCAATGCAAGTATCAAATAATGAGCGGAAGCATGTTTCACATATCGTGCAAGACCTGAGAAGAACATAGAAATCTATCAACGAAAACGTTGGTGAAATCATAGGTTTAAGTAAGTAAGTATGTGAGTAAAAGTAAAGTAAGCCGAACCACAAGATTTGTAAAGTTGAAATAATAGTAATACATTCTAAAGTTAATATTCACGAGCACCCAATTATCAAAGCTTAACATTCCGTCCGTTGAATACCCCATAAATTAGTGCTAGAACAACACTGTTCCCGAAAATATATTTCATCCGTAGACGGTAGCGAACCGTCAAAGATGAGGGTTGTCAAACCCATATGGCCATATAACATAAGTTCTCGCTTACACCATCTGATGTAACTAATGATAATTGAATTGAGGATTTTTGTTCTAAACTCGTATGTAGAATGTTTGTTTTCCCGTTCTTGTGTTCACTTAGTTCAAAAGAAATGTTTATGTTTTCTCATCCCAAAAGTAAGTTCAAAAGAGTAAAAAAGTGGGACTATGATCTCACCTCGAGTGCAAGAGTTAATAAAGTACTTCAACAAGTAAACGCGTGCAAAGCCAAGCTAGTCTTGACCTAAACATATAGGTTATATCAATAACGGTAAACACAAACGGTCAAAGATGTTCAATTAGTCCTATGGCTCGTTACGACTCGATTATATTAGCATGTGAAGAAAATTGTCAAGTTTCATGCAAGATACAAGTATGGAATCATGTTAGAAAGATTGCATAATTAATTGGTTAAGTTTGACAAAAAGTCAAACTTGGTCGGGTCAAAGTTAACGGAAAAGTCAACATGGTCGGGTCGGGTCTCGGACAAATTTTCTATGCTAGTTATTCATATATAAGCATGTTAAAACAAGTTGCACGTGAATTTGAGGTCTAGAACATGCCAAACATTTTTCGTCAAAAGACTAAGCGAACAGCCAGTTTTAGGCCATTAGGACGGCGTCCCAGATGACTGGACGGCGTCCTATATTGAAGAGTGGGAGGGCGTCCTGAGTACCTAGACGGCGTCCAGGTATTAGAAGTGGGACGGCATCCTGAGTTTCTGGACGGCGTCCTGGTTGGTTTCCAGGCCCTGTTTGCTGCAACTCTAAGTGCACGAACCAACAATCAAACCAACCCAAATTACAAACCGCAAACAATTAGAACATGTATTTTATATCACCGGAAAGGTAATTTGACGAGGAAAACACCTAGACACATTTCATCAAGCAATTCAACACTTACACACCCCAAAACTGCATTTAAACGTCCATAATCAAAGTTCAAGTTCCAAATATGCATTTCATGATTCGGGCAACCGTTTTACATGTATGATATGCCGTTTCGAAGGTGATCAAACACACATTGCAACAAAACACTTAACAACAATATCTCATAGCATTTGACGCATCAAAAGTTCATGTAAAGCTTATCAAACCCTAATCCAAGTTCACAAAATCACTAATCATGTTCTTGGAGTTTCCTTAATCAACCTATACATCAAAATGAAGCTAATGATACTAGTAACACTTTTAAAACATGCACTTTAACAATCTAACAACATTTGATCATCCAAAATCAAGGATTTAGCAAGTAATTTTCATATTGAACTAGTTACACCAAAAACAACGAATCGAGCATACAAATTACATACACGACATCACAATGAGCCATAGACGCTAATTAACAACTTTATAAGTCAAGAACACGAATATAAAGAAATCTAGTGTTTTAGAAATGTTATCCAAATGAGATGAAGTTGGTACCAAAACGAAGAGGAAGTTGTAAGGAGCTCAAATATGTAATTTGTTTTGCAAAATACCCGCTAGATCATAAATGGATGATGAATCTTTGTGTTTGGAGTTAGAGAGAAAATGGAGGAAGTAATAAAATGGAGGAGGTGATAATGAAAGGGTGGAAAGGGTTTGATCCTTTGACCTAGTCAAAGGTTTGAACCCTTGGCAAGTTTGGTCCCTCAACTATGAATCGGGTGCGGGAAATAACCGAACAAATTATTTTAAATTTCACGGGAGTACGGGAGATATTAAAATCCGATAACGAGAATATTTAAAATGTTACTTAACAAAGGATACGAATCTAGACACGAAGGGTATTATTTAAAAAGAAAAAGACGGGCGTTAAAATAATTTAACGGAAAAATGCGGCATGTTACAACTAGGCGGTCTTAATGTGGTCAACCCGTGGTTCTTAGGGTGCATTAGAGTCTTGTCTACAGCCCGACCCTTTTGCTATAGCATTATTATGCATTTCATTTCGTATGGGTTATATCATTAGCATTTATATCTTTTGGTATGTGGTTTGCAGTTTTACTGTTTGCAGATGTCGACTTCGAGTGATAACTCCGTTGCTGCTGCTGCTCCTCCGGCTGCTGCCAGACGCCGTGCTGATCAACCAGAGATCGATGATCCTATTCACTACTACTTTTCCACTCTTACTCATATGAACAGGGCTTACAATGAAGTGATGCGTATTAATGCTCTTAGTGATTGTATGCGTACTTTGCCACACAACGAGATGATGGACCAGATTCGAGCTAGTATGGATTCGTTTGTTAGCTTTAAGAAAAATGTTGGGTTCGAGACTCGTAAGCGTAACCATGAAGTTGACGCTAGGTTCGAGGCTCTCGAGAGCACAGTTCGTGATTTGAAGGCAGAGTTGGAAGAAGTGAAAGGAAAGTTGCGAAAGTATGAGCCACCTGCTGAGACTCATGCTGGCCCAGCTTATCACACCCGCTCTAAGGAGATATGATATGATGATTCATGATTGATAATTTATTTCATAAAACTTAATGTCCTTTCATACATAGATTTTTGGGTTATGTACGGCGTTTTGCCGAGGATTTTATTAAGGTTTTGTTATGGGATGTTTTTCATTATGTATGGATGGTTATTTTTATGACATCTATTATCATTATCACATTTTATTTCTGATGTTGTAACTCTTGGAATGTTATATTATGCATAATGTAGATCATGTATGCTAGGTGCTATGTATGTTGTATGATGTTATCATAAAATATGTATGCATGTGGTGGTAATTTCTATAACAATCATAACTGTCATGTTATTACTCATAGTGGTTACTGACTATTATTTTAATGGTTAATCTTTTTGTGTTTGATCTATTCCTTTATAACACTGGTATTATTCTTAGTACTAACGGTTGTGTTATTCTGTTTTGAAGATCATGCCTCCTAGAGAGTCCAACGAAGCCCGTATCCAATGTCTTGTTACCGAAGGGATAGCTGCTGCGATGGCAGCGAATGCTAATGCTAATACGAACAACAATCATGTGGGATGCTCCCAAAAAAGGTTCATGGCAAGTCGCCCACAGGAATTCAGTGGTACAGAAGGACCCATAGGACTTACCCGCAGGTTCGAGAAAATCGATTCTATTTTCAGGGTTAGTCGAGTCCGAGAGGAAGACAAGGTTAGTTTTGCTAGCTGCACTTTGAAGGATAGTGCATTGACCTGGTGGAACAACTTGGTTAACAGTTTGGGAAATGATGTGGCTTATGGTTTAACTTGGAATAATTTCAAGGAAAGAATGATCACCCGTTACCGTCCTAGGGGTGAGCTTAAGAAGTTAGAGGTTGAACTTAAAAACTTGAAAATGAAGGGCACCGAATTAGATGCCTACGAGCAGAGATTCTTTGAGTTGACTTTGTTGTGCCCTAATGTTTATGCCGATGAGAATCTTACATTGATGGGTTGTCCGAGAAAATTGAACATTGAGTTGAATCTAGTGAGCCCCAGACTATTGAGGCCACAATGTCGATGGCTCATAAGTTGAATGATAAGATCTTGAGAAGAAGCAAGGCTGCTGTAACCGAACCCAGTGAAGAAGCTATTAAGAAAGCTGATAATGGGAAGAGAAAGTGGGATAATAACCGCAATCAAAACCAGAATCAGCAGAAAAACCATGATACTTCTGGTTCGAATAACCGCAGTCAGTGTGTGTGTCCATGTTGTTACAAGGCTCATGATGGTTTCTGTACCGTGACTTGCAAGAGGTGTTCTAAACAGGGACACATTGCTAATGATTGTATAGTGCTTCTGTAGGGTTCTAATGCTCCTGCCGCAGGTGGTAATAATGGTAATAATGCTGGTAATAGAGGTGGTAATGGTAATGGAAAGTCGAATAATGGTGGTAATCCGAGGGTTTGTTACGAGTGTGGGAAGCCGGGGCATTTTCGTGATGCATGTCCCAACAAGAAGACTGCAGAGACTGCGCGTGGTAGAGCGTTCAACATTAACGCTAGGGATGCTGAGGAAGATCCTAAACTTGTTACGGGTACGTTCTCGGTCAACGATTTATCAGTTTATGTACTATTTGATTCAGGGGCTGATTTGAGTTTTGTGTCGAGTAAATTAAGTCCAAAAATCAAAACACCGTTAACTCCTTTAGACAATACTTATGTTGTTGAAATAGCTAATGGTAAGGTACTCATTGCTAAGACTGTGCATCGTAAGTGTAACATTAGTTTAGCTGGTAGAGATTTTGAGATAGATTTGGTACCGATTGAACTTTGTAGTTTTGATGTTGTTATTGGGATGGATTGGTTATCTGCGAATCGTGCTAAGATTGTGTGTTATGATAAAGCTATTCGTATTACTAATGTGGTTGGAGAGCCGCTGATGGTTCTTGGAGATAAGAAATGCCGACAGGTAAATCTTATTAGCTGTTTGAAAGTTCTTAAACATCTTCGCAAGGGCTGTCATGCTATTCTAACCCATGTTGTTGATTCCGATAAAGAAACGAAGAGTGTTGGAGATGTTCATATTGTTAGAGATTTTCCCGAGGTATTTTCCGAAGATTTACCTGGCCTTCTGCCACAACGCGCGGTAGAATTTCAAATTGATCTTGTTCCCGGTGCTGCTCCTGTAGCACGTGCTCCTTATCGTCTTGCGCCTTCCGAACTTCAAGAATTGTCAAGTCAACTTCACGAGTTGTTAGACAAGGGTTTTATTCATCCTAGTTCGTCCCCTTGGGGAGCTCCTGTTCTGTTTGCTAAGAAGAAGGATGGTTCTTTTCGTTTGTGCATTGATTATCGTGAGTTGAACAAGCTTACTATTAAAAACCGTTATCCCCTTCCGAGAATTGATGATCTGTTCGATCAGCTTCAGGGTTCATCTGTTTATTCAAAAATCGATCTTCGTTCTGGCTATCATCAGTTGCGTGTTAAAGAATCTGATATTTCGAAAACTGCTTTTCGCACCCGTTACGGTCACTTTGAGTTTCTTGTTATGCCGTTCGAATTGACGAATGCACCTGCTGTGTTCATGGACCTCATGAACCGTGTGTGTATACCCTATCTGGATAGGTTCATTATTGTGTTTATCAACGACATCCTTATTTATTCGAAGAGTGATGAAGAGCACGAGGAACATTTGAAGTTAGTGCTTGATCTGTTGAGAAAAGAAGAGTTGTACGCTAATTTCTCTAAGTGTGCATTTTGGTTACGAGAATTTCAATTCCTTGGACATATTGTTAGTAAGCAAGGGATTCAAGTTGATCCTACTAAGATTGAGGCGATTGAAAAGTGGGAAACTCCGAAAACTCCTACCCAGATTCGTCAGTTCCTAGGATTAGCAGGTTACTATCGAAGGTTCATTCAAGATTTCTCTCGTATCGCAAAACCTTTAACTGATTTAATGCATAAGGGGAAGAAGTATGAGTGGAAGGATGAACAAGAGGCTACTTTTTAGATTTTAAAGAAGAAGTTGACTACCGCTCCGATATTGTCACTACCTGAGGGTAATGATGATTTTGTTATTTATTGTGATGCTTCACGTCAGGGCTTCGGCTGTGTTTTAATGCAGTGAAAGAAAGTTATTGCGTACGCATCACGTCAGTTGAAGATTCACGAGCAGAACTATACAACTCATGATTTAGAGTTGGGGGCTGTTGTTTTTGCACTTAAGATTTGGAGACATTATTTGTATGGGGTCAAGAGTACTGTGTACATAGATCACAAAAGTCTTCAACATATCCTCGATCAGAAACAGTTGAACATGAGACAACGAAGATGGATTGAAACGTTGAACGATTACGATTGTGAACTTTTGTATCATCCGGGTAAGGCCAATGTTGTGGCTGATACGTTGAGTCATAAAGAAAGGGCTGAACCTCGCAGATTTAGGGCCTTGAATATGACAATTAGAACAAACCTCGCAAGGCAGATTCTTGAGGCACAACAAGAAGCCTTAAAGGAAGAGAATTTTGTGAAAGAGAACGTAATAGGTATGTCTAAGAAGTTTGAGGTACGAGCAGATGGTACTAGATACTTTGCAGGACGTCTTTGGGTTTCGAAGTTTGGTGAACTGCAACAACTTGTTTTAGATGAGTCTCATAAGTCTAGGTACTCTATTCATCCTAATTCAGGAAAGATGTATCATGATCTTAAGGAGCTGTATTGGTGGCCAAATTTGAAAGGTGATGTGGCTACGTATGTGGCTAAGTGTTTGACCTGTGCTAAGGTTAAAGCTGAACATCAAAAACCGTCTGGACTGTTGGTGCAACCTGAGATTCCCTAGTGGAAGTGGGAAGAAATTATGATGGATTTTATTACTAAGTTACCGAGAGTTGCGGGTGGCTATGACACTATTTGGGTGATTGTAGATCGACTCACTAAGTCGGCTCACTTTTTGCCGATTAGAGAAACAGATTCAATGGAGAAGCTTACTCGTTTGTACTTGAAGGAGATTGTTTCTAGGCATGGTGTTCCTGTATCCATTATTTCGGACCGAGACAGTAGATTTGTATCGAGGTTTTGGCAATTTTTACAGGAAGCCTTAGGAACTAGGTTAGATATGAGCACCGCTTATCATCCTCAAACGGATGGTCAGAGTGAAAGGACCATTCAGACGTTGGAGGATATGTTACGAGCGTGTGTTATTGATTTTGGAAATGGGTGGGATAAATATTTGCCGCTAGCTGAGTTTTCTTATAACAACAGTTATCACACAAGTATTCAAGCCACACCGTTTGAAGCTCTATACGGTAGGAAGTGTAGGTCTCCTATCTGTTGGAATGAGGTTGGGGATGCTCAACTCACAGGTCCAGAAATTATTCACGAGACTACCGAGAAGATTGTACGGATTAAGGAAAGATTGAGAACTGCTAGAAGTCGGCAAAAGAGTTATGCCGATAGGGGAAGGAAAGATGTGGAATTTCAAGTTGGTGATCGTGTTATGTTAAAGGTTTCACCTTGGAAGGGTGTGATCTGTTTTGGTAAAATAGGAAAGCTAAGTCCTCGCTTTGTTGGACCGTTTGAGATTGTTAAGAGAGTTGGACCGGCGGCTTATCGTTTGAAGTTGCCACAAGAAATCAGTGCTGTTCACGATGTTTTTCATGTATCAAACTTAAAGAAGTGTTTGGCCGAAGCGGATAAGATTATTCCTTTGGAAGAACTTCATGTTGATAAGCAACTACACTTTATTAAGGAACCTATTGAAATTATGGATCGAGAAGTTAAGACTCTTAAGCAGAGCCGAATTCCTATTGTACGGGTTAGATGGAACGCTAGACGCGGTCCCGAGTTCACTTGGGAGCGTGAAGATTAGATGAAGCAGAAGTACCCACATTTGTTCCCAGATGCTGAGTCAACCCCTGCACCTGCTTAAATTTCGGGACGAAAATTCCGTAACGGGAAGGTACTGTCACGACCCTACTTTTTCCGTTATCTTTTCCGTTAATTATTTAACGACCGTTAACTGTTATTTGTGCTACGTCATTTCTATGGCCTATATTATTATATTAATAATAATATATTAATTATTAACTGTTATGTGAATAATTGTATTCATATTTTAATTTATACGTTTCTGCGTGTCGCGGATTTCTATCCGGCGAATCTTTTCGGTTTTCAAACCAACGGTCGCGTTTTTGGGATATTTAAATCCTAATTATTTTAAATATAATATTTTAAGACCATATTATTATATATAGTATTTATATTTATTTTTCGTCGAGCGTTTGATATCTTTTCGAATTTTTAATCGCGTAAGTGCGTTTTCGCGTTTCGGGATTCGTTCGGGCTTTCGGGCCACAAGCTTTTAAACATTTAAGTGAGATGGGCCAAGTGGGACCCACCCCACCCTAGGATCGGCCGAATGGGAGGGGAGGGAGTACTCCCTTTTGTTTTTCACTTTACCTCATTTTTATTTTTATCATTAAACACTCCTAAACCTAATTCTTCTAATTTGCTCTCTTCTCCTCTTCCCTTGCTCCTTGGCCATCGCCCATCACTGCACAAACATTATCATCTTCATCAATTTTTCAAGCTTGGATCTAGAGATCGTTCATACAATCGCGTTCCTCGTTCCGTTCTCTACGCGATTATACTAATTGATTCTTGATTAGGGTATAAACCCTAACCCTAGAACTTTTAATTTTTATTTATTTTTCTGTATTTTATGTTTATATTATTAGTATGATGATTATTAGTTGTTGTAATGTTGATTGTATGCGTAGAATAACTCGTAAACATATGTTTTCGGTTTGATATATTTGGGACAGCAGCTTTTTCGTGTGTTTATGATATTGTAACTGATTTTGATCATAAAATAAAGTATATAAATAAGTTTCTCTCATCAAGACATTAATTTTAGACTCCGGATTCATGTCGTTTCGATTCCCGGAACCCTAATTGTGATCAAAGTGGTATTTTGTTAAGATTGAAATGTGATTTTGGTATGAACCAGGTTTGGTCCGACTTTGTGACCATATTTGGTGACTTTAGGGTGTGTTAGTGTGTTAGGACTGATGGTGGGGCGAACTTTCATGTTCGGGTCATCTCAATCCGAGCCACGAATCACCCGTTACGTCTAAAACACGTTTTTGGTTGAATTGAAGTTCCAAGTAGTGTATTGGATGCATATCACGACTTGTGGGCTGTTCATGGTGTGTTCTTGAGTGTACCAAAGTGTCGGGTGGTTTGCTTAGGCAGAGATATATGTAAGGCTCGCCGAAAACCGACACCCGGGTCTCAGGATACGACCCGATGAACTTTTGATTTAAAACTTGTGATTAATTATTAAACTTATGATATAAATAATGTATTTCAATATCATTTAATTAGTTATGATAAAAAAAGTAATTATTATCATTTACAACTTATGATATATATTTATTATATCATTTAATTAATACTTATGATTTAATTAACATTTTAATTAAGCTTATGATTAATAATACTTTTATTATTATTGGAAAATACTTATGATAAGTATTAAACTTATATTATGAGATTACTATAATAAGACTTATAATAAGTATTAATTAATTATTTAATTATTATAAGGCTTAGTTATTATTTAATTATAATTTAATTATTAAATACTATGATTTAATAATTATAATTAGAAACTTATGATATGATTAATAATTCATTATTAATTAATAATACTTATGATATGATTTATTATTTATTATTAATTAATAACACTTACATTATGACTAATATTTAATTAATTAATTAAATACTTATGTTATATTAATTATATCATTTAAACTTATATTAACTTTAATAATTCATTTTAATTTAATTAAACTTATGTTATGACATAATTAGACATATTTAACTTTAATAAACGTTATAACTTATATTATTACTATAAATTACACTTTTAAAATTTACGTTGACCATGTTGACCAAGGTTGACTTTTGAGTTGACTTTCAGTTGACTTTGACTTTTGTTGACTTTCTAATTAAGGAAACTTTCCTAACTTATAAACTTTCCAAAAATAGAAACTTTCCAAAAATAGAAACTTTTCAAAAATGGAAACCTGCTAAAAATAGAAACTTTCTAAAAATAGAAAGTGTGTGTCCGTAAACTGTTCCAATCAAACCGATGCATATTGAGTATTGTTCTATGACTACTTGCAACATGTACAATAGCTATCATACTAAGACTTGACCTAAGTTAGTTATTTATATCGACCTGCTTTATTTATAGGTCGGCGTTGTGATCATTCCTGATCACTGTACTACATTTGCTGTTCGCTTAATTGTGTTGGTTACTTCATTACTTTTAAGGTGAGTTATAGTCCCGTTTTTACATACTTTTCAAAGTATATTTTTGGGATGTGATTACATGCATTTTATTTCATGTTTAGACACAAGTGACAATTAAATTTAAATTATTCATTGTGAGTTGGACAAAGATATTCCCTAGTCTGGTAACTGTAATCATTGGTTTCTACCGGTGAACGCGAATCCTGCGGATAGATCTATCGGGTTTGACAACCCCATTTCGAGCTAGTCGCGCTAGCAATTTATAATCGGAATGTTTAGTACTTCGTATTTTGTTGTCGATACACTGTCCAGTGTATATTTTTATTGTGTTTGGAAAGGGTAAATAAAGGGTTAAGTGGTTACCAGGTGGCTGATTGATAATGGAATAATGTTTAATGTTTTCTAACATTTTTTAAATCTTGTGGTCTAAAGTTTATTCAATTATTTAAACCTATAATTCACTCTACCTTTGTGTTGACAGTTTACTCGCATGTTTTCACAGGTACTTGAGTTTATGTGATGCTTCCGCTGTGTTTAGAAGAGTCTGCATGCATTTGGGCAGATTTTTATGAAACAATTTATGAAACTTTGGCTTGCATTCTGTTTTTGAATAATTAATACTTGTGGGTTGTTGACAATGTTTTTGTGTCAACTTTGGATTATTAATATGTTGGGTTACTTTTAAACTACATATTTTGGTATGCTTTCCTTTTTGGAAAACTTTTGATATAAAAGAATGCAATGTCATTTATTAAATTCATTTAAGTTCGATCAAGCTGTCGGACCAAGTGACGGAGCCGTTAAGTGTTTTGACGGGGCCATCACATATTAATACACCATGTTAACATAACAATTTAACATCTCATTTAAGTGTATTAACAATGGATCAATTACATTTAATAAGATCGTAAACTTAAAGGTTCCGAAACGATGTATTTGAATGTATTTGAACAGTTAAATACATTCAAAGTACTTCTATAACGACTAACGATGACGATTATTTAATAAGATCAATTACATATAACGACTAACGATGACTTGATGACTCAGTTAAATATATATACATGTAGTGTATTTAAATGTATTTGAACACTTTTGGAAGACTTTAAGACACATATCAAAGTACTTCTATTTAACAAAAATGCTTACAATTACATTCTCGTTCAATTTCATCAACAATTCTACTCGTATACAACGGTATTCATACTCATACAATACACAGCTTCTAGATATATTTACTATTGGTATATACCAATAGAAAAACATCAAAATCAGACTCCTAATCAGCTACTTTTGTTCTCTAGCATGGATGATTGATCAAGTTGGCGATTAGAGGAAATAATTACACTAAAAATCAAACTACAATTTGCATATAAACACATGCATATTCAAGTTTTTATCACCATCACACACACTTGCATTTTTCAATTTTCTTTTATCCATTTGATCTCTCTCTTGTTCTATGATGATGTTCTAAGTGTTCTCCAGCATATTCAATAAAATCTACATCAATCTAGCTCCTAAAATCAACCTTTGATCAACCTACAAAACAACTACTCAAGAACACTTCAATAACACTTTCAAGTTTAATAGCTTACTTCCAATCTTGCAAATCCGTTTCAAGTGATCATTCAACCTCAAGAAATCTTTCTTATTTACAGTAATATATCTTTCTAATTCAAGGTAATACTCATATTCAAACTTTGATTCAATTTCTATAACTATAATAATCTTATTTCGAGTGGAAATCTTACTTGAACTTGTTTTCGTGTCATGATTTTACATCAAGAACTTTCAAGTCATCCAAGGATCCTTTGAAGCTAGATCAACTTTTTTCACTTTCAGTAGGTTTATCCACAAAACTTAAGGTAGTAATGATGTTCATAACATCATTCGATTCATATATATAAAACTATCTTATTCGAAGATTTGAACATGTAATCACTAGAAGATTGTTTAGTTAATTCTAAACTTGTTCGCAAACAAAGTTAATCCTTCTAAATTGACATTTAAAATCAACTAAACACATGTTCTATATCTATATGATATGCTAACTTAATGATTTAAAACCTGGAAACATGAAGAACACCGTAAAACCGGACATACGCCGTCGTAGTAAAACCGGGGGCTGCTTTGGGTTAGAAAAATAAAAACTATCTTAATTTTTGAATTGGAAGTTTGTTTTTTGGAAAAATTATATTACATATGAACATGATACTATATCCAAAAATCATGGTTAAACACAAAGTGAAAGTATGTTTTTCAAAATGGTCATCAAGATGTCGTTCTTTCAACGGAAATGACTACCTCTTTAGTAAATGACTTGTAACCTGTATTTCTGAATATAAACTTATACTTTTTCTGTTTAGTTTTATAAATTACAGTTCATTATGAAACTATAGTAACTTGAATCACTCAAAACGGATTTAAAACGAATAAGTTATGGGTAAAACAAAATTAGAAAATTTTACTTGCTGTAGCTACGAAAATTTTATAACAAATCTACACTAATCATATCATAGCTAACTTATATTGTATTATACATGTATTCTAATATATATTACGTAATTTTGGGATACCATAGACACGTATATAATATTTTGACATATCATATCGACCCATATATATATATATTATTTGGAACAACCATAGACACTCTATATGCTGTAATGTTCGAGTTCGCTATACCGGGTTGAGGTTGATTCTAAAAATATATATACTTTGAGTTGTGATCTAGCCTGAGATGTGTATACACTGGGTCATGGATTGATTCACGATAATATATATTGATTTATTTATGTACATCTAACTGTGGACAACTAGTTGTAGGTTACTAATGAGGACTGCTAATTTAACAAACTTAATAAAAAATGTTGTGAATATATTTCAATCACACTTTGATATATATGTACACATTTTTTATAGGTTCGTGAATCGTTTAGTGGCCAAGTCTTATTTCTAACGAAGGAAAAATCTGTGAAAGTGAGTTATAGTCCCAATTTTTTAAATCTAATATTTTTGGGATGAGAATACAATGCAGTTTTATAAATGTTTTACAAAATAGACACAAGTACGTGAAACTACATTCTATGGTTGAATTATTAAACCGAATAAGCCCCTTTTAGTCTGGTAATCTAAAAATTAGGGAACAGACACCCTAATTGACGTGAATCCTAAAGATAGATCTATTGGGCCCAACAAGCCCCATCCAAAGTACCGGATGCTTTAGTACTTCGAATTTATCATGTCCGAAGGGAGTCCCGGAATGATAGGGGATATTCTATATGCATCTTGTTAAGGTCGGTTACCAGGTGTTCACCATATGAATGATTTTTATATCTATGCAGTTTGCGAAATGCCTGATACGAGATGTGTATTTATGAGAAATGAAATCTTGTGGTCTATTATTACAATTTGATAAATATATAGGTTAAACCTATAACTCACAAATATTTTTTGTTGACGTTTTAAGCATGTTTATTCTCAGGTGATTGTTAAGAGATTCCGCTATTGCATACTAAATAAAGGACAAGATTTGGAGTCCATGCTTGTATAATATATTGATGTGTAATATTATCGTAAACCATTATGTAATGTTCGTGTGAAAACGCTATATTTTAGATTATCATTATTTGATAATCGTTGTAATATTTTAAAAGTTATGGTTTGTTTTAAAATCGAATGCAGCCTTTGAAAAACGTCTCATATAGAGGTCAAAACCTCGCAACTAAATCAATTAATATGGAACGTTTATAATCAATATGAACGGGACATTTCAGTTGGTATCCAAGCGTTGGTCTTAGAGAATCCGAAATTTGCATTAGTGTGTCTAACTGAATTTGTTAGGATGCATTAGTGAGTCTGGACATCGGTCGTGTTTTCTTTAAAAACGATTGCTTAACATTTTTTTTTGTTGGAAACTATATATTATTAACATGTAAATATTATGTGATATATTAATCTCTTAACGTGTTTGATATTGTGTGATAGATATCTACCCCTAATACAAATCCCATCGACTCACCTAATAATAATGAAAAGTCGAATATATATTGGGAAGATTCACAAATTCCCGAAGTGGAACCGGAAGAAGAGGAACTGGAAGAAGAGGAACCAGAAGAAGTGAAACCCGAAGAAGAAGAGGTTCCGGGGGAGGAAATATTAGAAACCACTGAAAAACAGATAAATAAAAGAAAATCCTCAACCAATGGACCAAAATTAATAATGGTCAATGGTGTTTCCGCCGAGGAAGCAAAATATTGGGAAGATTACCAATTTTCTGATGAATCGGATCCCGATGAGGATTCCGATGATGTTATAGAAATTACCCTGACACAATTTGAAAAGGCAAAAGAAAATAATAAGGGAAAAGGTATAAAAATAGAAAAACCCGAGTCCAACCCCGATGACCTTTATGAAATGTCCCAATGGAAAATTCCGTCAACACCAGTATTTCTTAAGTTATAGCTATAACCCGGGAACGTCTAAGCCACCGGATCCTTCTAGACCATTTGTGAAAAGAATGGCTCGTATTAGGGGAGCACCATATATCCCTAGGAAATTAGTGAAACAAACCAAGTCCGAAGAAGAAGAAACAAGTGAGTCAGAATAAAGAGTTGTAATCATGCGGTGTAATATATGTAATATAAATGTGCTTGTACTTTCATGTTGTATGTAAAAAAAATTGCTTGTATTATTTGATAATTATCTTTTACGAATCTCATTCTCGTTTATTTTACAGTATAAAAACACAATGGACGTTAAGGATAGACAACCAAAAATTTTAGAAGACCTACCTGGGGACATGATTGATGAAATCGTGTTTAAAGTCGGTCAGAATTCGTCGGCACAATTATTTACGGCAAAATTAGTTTGTAGAACATTTGAAGAATGTTCCAGGAATGCCTTAGTTTATAAAAGGCTTTCATTTGAAATATGGGGTATATCACATTGGGGACACCGTAAGTTACGCCGTGTTTTCTTTAAACCGTTAAATGCGGGGAACCCAAATACAATTTTACGCTATGGGTTACGAACCTATTTTGACTCAACATATCCCAACATAGGACTTCGTGAGTTAGAAAAAGCTTCTAACATGCAACATAAAGAAGCATGTTATGCTTACAGGTTAGTGATGTTCGCTTCTCACCAAAATGAGAAAAGAACATCGGATTACAACTTTTAAATAAAACCTTCCCACAAGTGACGGATTCAGTAGTTGGGGTGAGAAACAAGGTTTTTAGATTATTACGGGGCTGTTGGACATTACGAAACCCTCGTCCCTTTGACGATGTTACAACATGCTGTCTTGTCAACGGCCACAACGGTTATGTTCCACAAACCACGGATGGGGAAGTAGTTTTAGTAAAACCAGAATGCATGACTTGTTTCTGTACTTATGAATTACGTGTTTTTATTGCCTTTGCTGAACGACTTGCGCATTAACTAGGATTGTTGTCACAACTGTTTTGTATCAAAGTTATTGTGTGCTATATTTCATGCTATATGTATAATAGCGGTATTGTAAGTTTATAAAATATTGTATAAAAGTTTGAACACGAAATATTATTATAATCAGTTTTTCATATAGAATTGTAGTAGTTGAATTGTATATTAGCTACTAAGTATGAGCTTAACGGGTAGGTACTACCCGAATTAAAACTATAAAACGCTAATATGAATAAAAAGCTTTTATAAATGAGTTCATACTATGCTACGGAATACTATTGACTACTCTTAATATTCTATATGATTAACTTGATTCTTTTGCGCTATTTTTGAAGGAAATGGCACCGACGACTCGTCAGAATTTGAACATGAGCGAGGAAGACTTTCGTGTTTTCCTTGCAGCAAACATAGCCGCAGTACAGGCTGTAATGCAAAACAACAACAATAACTCTGAATCTAGCAATGCAAATAACGCCACAAGAAATTGTGTAGGATGCTCCTACAAAGAATTCATTGCCTGTAAACCTTTGAAATTGGATGAAACCGAGGGTCCAATCGGATTGAAACGTTGGACCGAAAAGGTTGAATCGGTGTTTGCCATAAGTAAGTGTACCGAAGAAGACAAAGTAAAGTACGCAACACATACCTTCACATGTACTGTGTTTACATGGTGGAATACCTACCTAGAGCAAGTGGGACAAGATGCTGCGTACGCAATACCGTGGTCAGCATTCAAACATCTGATGACTGAGCAGTATCGTCCCATAAACGAGGTCAATAAGCTCAAAGTAGAGCTTAAAGGATTACGAACACAAGTATTTGATATTACCACATACGAACGACGACTCATGGGGTTGTGCTTATTGTGCCCAAGAGCGTTCGAAGATGAAGAGGAGAAAATCGATGCATTTGTAAAAGGGTTACCAGAAAGGATCCAAGAAGATATAGGTTCACACGAGCCCACCTCCATACAAAAGGCGAGTCGAATGGCTCATAAACTCATAAATCAGATTGAGGAAAGAATTAAAGAGCAGGCGGCCGAAGAAGCCAAAACGAAACAAGTCAAGAGAAAGTGGGAAGAAACCAGTGACAAGGGTCACAATTTTAACAATCAACACAGCAATCACAACTTCAATCGCACCAAATTTTGCAATAACAACTGCAACAACAACCATCTCAAAAACAATAACCATTACAACCACCGTCCCAACAATAATAACAATCGCAACAATAACCATTTCAATAACAACAAACAACAGAAACAACCATGCTTCAGGTGTGCAGAGTACCATCCGAATGTGTTCTGCACAACATTTTTGCACCAAGTGTAAGAGAAGTGGTCATGGTGCGGCAAAATGTGAGGTTTACGGACCAAAGAACAACAAAAATAAAGAAACAAATAATGTCGGAACAAATAATGCCGACGTAGTTTGTTATAAATGTGGAAAATCGGGCCACATTATTAGAAATTGCCCAACCTAAGGGAATACTAATGGATAAGGCCGCGGAAGATTTTTCAATATTAATGCGGCAGAAGCGCAGGAAGACCCGGAGCTTGTTACGGGTACGTTTCTTATTGACAATACATCTGCTTATGTTTTATTTTATTCGGGTGCGGATAGAAGCTATATGAGTAGAGATTTTTGTGCTAAATTAAGTTGTCCACTGACGCCTTTGGATAATAAATTTTTACTCGAATTAGCAAACAGTAAATTAATTACAGCAGATAATATATGTTGGAATTGAGAAATTAATCTGGTTAGCGAAACATTTAAGATTGATTTGATACCAGTAGAGTTAGGAAAAGAATTTCCCGATGTATTTCCGAAAGAATTACCGGGACTACCTCCACACCGATCCGTTGAATTTCAAATAGATCTTGTACCAGGAGCTGCACCAATAGCTCGTGCTCCATACAGACTCGCACCCAGCGAAATGAAGGAACTCCAAAGCTAATTACAAGAACTTTTAGAGCGTGGTTTCATTCGACCAAGCACATCACCATGGGGATCTCCTGTTTTGTTTGTTAAAAAGAAGGATGGTATATTCAGGTTGTGTATCGACTACCGAGAGTTGAACAAACTTACCATCAAGAACCGTTATCCACTACCGAGAATTGACGACTTATTTCATCAACTACAAGGCTCGTCGGTTTATTCGAAGATCGATTTACGTTCGGGATATCATTAAATGCGGGTGAAGGAGGATGATATTTCGAAAACAGATTTTAGAACGCGTTGCGATCATTACGAGTTTATGGTTACGCCATTTGGTTTGACTAACCCACCAGCTGTGTTCATGGACCTTATGAACCGAGTGTGTGGACAATATCTTGACAAGTTTGTTATTGTTTTCATCGATGACATACTTATTTACTCAAAGAATGATCAAGAGCATGAAGAACATTTGAGAAAAGTGCTAGAGTTGTTGAGGAAAGAAAAACTGTACGCTAAGTTTTCAAAGTGTGCATTTTGGTTGGAAGAAGTTCAATTCCTCAGTCACATAGTGAACAAAGAAGGTATTCAGGTGGATCCGGCAAAAATTGAAACCGTTAAAAAATGGGAAACCACGAAAACTCCGAAACACATACGCCAATTTTTAGGATTAGCTAGTTACTCCAGAAGATTCACCCAATATTTTTCCAAAATAGCAAAGCCCTTGACTGCATTAACGCATAAAGGGAAGAAATTTGAATGGAAGGATGAACAAGAAAAAGCGTTTCAATTGTTGAAGAAAAAGTTAACTACGGCACCTATATTGTCATTACATGAAGGGAATGATGATTTTGTGATATATTGTGACGCCTCAAAGCAAGGTCTCAGTTGTGTATCAACGAACGAAGGTAATTGCTTATGCGTCTAGACAATTAAACATTCACGAGCAGAATTATACGACGCATGATTTGGAATTAGGCACGGTTGTTTTTGCATTAAAGACTTGGAGGCACTACTTATATGGGGTCAAAAGTATTATATATACCGATCACAAAAGTCTACAACACATATTTAATCAGAAACAACTGAACATGAGGCAGCGTAGGTGGATTAAGTTATTGAATGATTACGATTTCGAGATTCGTTACCATCCGGGGAAGGCGAATGTGGTAGCCGACGCTTTGAGTAGAAAGGACAGAGAACCTATACGGGTAAAAGCTATGAATATAATTATTCGCACTAATCTTACTACTCAAATAAAGGAGGTGCAATAGGGTGTTGTAAAAGAAGGGAATTTGAAGAATGAAATACCTAAAGGATCGGAGAAACACCTTAATATTTGAGAAGACGGAACCCGGTATAGAGCCGAAAGAATTTGGGTACCAAAGTTTGGAGATGTGAGAGAAATGGTACTTGGGGAAGCACATAAAACCAAATACTCAATACATCCCGGACCGGGAAAAATGTACAAGGACCTCAAGAAACATTTTTGGTGGCCGGGTATGAAAACCGATATTGCGAGATATGTAGGAGAATGTTTGACGTGTTCTAAGGTCAAAGCTGAACATCAGAAACCATCAGGTCTAATTCAACAACCTGAAATCCCGGAATGAAAATGGGAAAACATTACCATGGATTTCATTACTAAATTTCCAAGGACTGCAAGTGGTTATGATACTATTTGGGTAATAGTCGATCGTCTCACCAAATCAGTACATTTTCTGCCAATGAGCGAAGATGACAAAATGGAGAAGTTGGCGCGATTATACTTGAAAGAATTTGTCTCCAGACATGGAATACCAATCTATATTATCTCTGATAGGGATGACAGATTTGTTTCAAGGTTTTGGCAGACATTACAGCAAGCATTAGGAACTAGTCTAGACATGAGTGCTGCTTATCATCCACAGACTGACGGGAAGAGTAAAAGGATGATACAAACGCTTGAAGACATGCTACGAGCATGTGTTATTGATTTTGGAAACAGTTGGGATCGACACCTACCGTTAGCACAGTTTTCCTACAACAACAGTTACCACTCGAGTATTGAGATGGAACCGTTTGAGGCACTTTATGGTAGAAAGTGCAGGTCTCTGATTTGTTGGAGTGAAGTTGGGGATAGACAAATTACGGATCCAGATATAATTCAAGAAACTACCGAAAAGATCATTCAAATTCAACAATGGTTAAAAACCTCCCAAAGTCGACAAAAGAGCTACGCGGACATTAAAAGAAAAGATATAGAATTTGAAATTGGAGAGATGGTCATGCCTAAGGTTTCACCTTGGAAAGGTGTTGTTTGATTTGGTAAACAGGGGAAACTAAATCCAAGATACATCGAGCCATTCAAGATTATAGATCGTGTCGGACCAGTAGCTTACCGACTTGAGTTATCTCAACAACTCGCAGCTGTACATAACACTTTCCACGTCTCGAATTTGAAGAAACGTTTTGCTAAAGAAGATCTCAATATTCCGCTAAACAAAATCCAAATCAATGAAAAACTTCAATTCATCGAAGAACCCGTCGAAATAATGGATCATGAGGTTAAAAGGCTTAAGCAAAACAAGATACCAATTGTTAAGGTTCGATGGAATGCTCGTAGAGGACCCGAGTTCACCTGGGAATGTGAAGACTAGATAAAGAAGGAATAGCCGCACTTATTTCCAGAAGATGCGTCAACACCTTCAACCGCTTAAAATTTCGGGACGAAATTTATTTAACGGGTAGGTACTGTAGTGACCCGAAGTTTTCCATGATTATATATTAAATGAAAACTATATTTGCATGATTAAATATTTCTAACATGTTAAGAAATCAAACTTTTTAAGACTTGATTAATTGAAATGAGTTTCATGTAGACAATTGACCACCCAAGTTGACCGGCGATTCACGAACGTTAGAACTTGTAAAAAACAACATGATATATATATATATATATAATATATATATATATATATATATATATATATATATATATATATATATATATATATATATATATATATATATATATATATATATATATATATATATATATATATATATATATATATATATATATATATATAACAATGGATCAAATACATTTAACAAGATCGTTAACTTAAAGGTTCTTAAAACAACACTTACATATAACGACTAACGATGACTTAACGACTCAGTTAAATGTATATACATGTAGTGTATTTAAATGTATTTGAACACTTTTGGAAGACTTCAAGAAACATGTCAAAGTACTTCTATTTAACAAAAATGCTTACAATTACATTCTCGTTCAATTTCATCAACAATTCTACTCGTATGCAACCATATTCATACTCATACGATACACAGCTTCTAGATGTATTCACTATTGGTATATACCAATAGAAAAATATCAAAATCAGACTCCTAATCAGCTACTTTTGTTCTCTAGCATGGATGATTGATCAAGTTGGACAATAGAGGAAATAATTACACAAAAAATCAAACTACAATTTGCATATAAACACATGCATATTCACGTCTTCATCACCATCACACACACTTGCATTTTTCAATTTTCTTTCATCCATTTGATATCTCTATTGTTCTATGATGATGTTCTAAGTGTTCTCTAGCATATTCAACAAAATCTACATCAATCTAGCTCCTAAAACCAACCTTTGATCAACCTACAAAATAACTACTCAAGAACACTTCAATAACACTTTCAAGTTTACTAGCTTACTTCCAATCTTGCAAATCCATTTTAAGTGATCATCCAACCTCAAGAAATATTTCTTATTTACAGTAAGATATATTTCTAATTCAAGGTAATACTCATATTCAAACTTTGATTCAATTTCTATAACTATAACAATCTTATTTTGAGTGAAAATCTTACTTGAACTTGTTTTCGTGTCATGATTCTACTTCAAGAACTTTCAAGCCATCCAAGGATCCTTTGAAGCTAGATCAATTTTTGTCACTTTCAGTAGGTTTAACCACAAAACTTGAGGTAGTAATGATGTTCATAACATCATTCGATTCATATATATAAAACTATCTTATTCAAAGATTTGATCATGTAATCACTAGAACATAGTTTAGTTAATTCTAAACTTGTTTGAAAACAAAGTTAATCCTTCTAACTTGACTTTTAAAATCAACTAAACACATGTTCTATATTTATATGATATGCTAACTTAATGATTTAAAACCTGGAAACACGAAGAACACTGTAAAACCGAACAAACGCCGTCGTAGTGAAACAGGGGGCTGTTTTGGGTTAGAAAAATAAAAACTATCTTAATCTTTGAATTGGAAGTTTGTTTTCTGGAAAAATTATATTACATATGAACATGATACTATATCCAAAAATCATGGTTAAACACAAAGTGAAAGTATGTTTTTCAAAATGGTCATCAAGATGTCGTTCTTTCGAAGGAAATGACTACCTCTTTAGTAAATGACTTGTAACCTGTATTTCCGACTATAAACTTATACTTTTTCTATTTAGTTTTATAAATTACAGTTCATTATGAAACCATAGCAACTTGAATCACTACGAAGAAGTTATGGGTAAAACAAAATTGGAAAATTTTACTTGTTGTAGCTACGAAAATTTTAAAACAAATCTACACTAATCGTATCCTAGCTAACTTATATTGTATTATACATGTATTCTAATATATATTATGTAATCTTGGGATACCATAGACACGTATACAATGTTTTGACATATCATATCGACCCATCTATATATATTATTTGGAACAACCATAGACACTCTATATGCTGTAATGTTCGAGTTCGCTATACAGGATTGAGGTTGATACCAAAAATATATATACTTTGAATTGTGATCTAGCCTGAGACGTGTATACACTGGGTCGTGGATTGATTCAAGATAATATATATTGATTTATTTCTGTACATCTAACTGTGGACAACTAGTTGTAGGTTACTAACGATGACTGCTAACTTAACAAACTTAATAAAAAATGTTGTGAATATATTTCATTCATACTTTGATATATATGTACACATTTGTTATAGGTTCGTGAATCGACCAGTGGCCAAGTCTTATTTCCAATGAAGGAAAAATCTGTGAAAGTGAGTTATAGTCCCACTTTTTAAATCTAATATTTTTGGGATGAGAATACATGCAGTTTTATAAATGTTTTACAAAATAGACACAAGTACGTGAAACTACATTCTATGGTTGAATTATTAAACCGAATATGCCCCTTTTAGTCTGGTAATCTGAGAATTAGGGGATAGACACCCTAATTGACGCGAATCCTAAAGATAGATCTATTGGGTCCAACAAGCCCCATCCAAAGTACGGGATGCTTTCGTACATCGAATTTATCATGTCCGAAGGGAGTTCTGGAATGATAGGGGATATTCTATATGCATCTTGTTAAGGCCGGTTACCATGTGTTTACCATATGAATGATTTTTATCTCTATGCAGTTTGTGAAATGCCTGATACGAGATGTGTATTTATGAGAAATGAAATCTTGTGGTCATTTACTACAATTTGATAAATATATAGGTTAAACATATAACTCACTAACATTTTTTGTTGACGTTTTAAGCATGTTTATTCTCAGGTGATTGTTAAGAGCTTCTGCTGTTGCATACTAAATAAAGGACAAAATTTGGAGTCCATGCTTGTATAATATTGTTTAAAAACTGCATTCGAAGGCATATATTGATGTGTAATATTATTGTAAACCATTATGTAATGATCGTGTGAAAACGCTATATTTTAGATTATCATTATTTGATAATCGTTGTAAAACTAAACACTCATGCTTTTGAAAACGCTATATTCAAATTAAAGATAACGATTAGAAACTATTCAAATTACTAAAACTAAGCACAAATCAAACTGAAATTAAATTAAGCATTTAAAGTTCTAAAGTTTGGTGGAAGGTCCCAAATGTGTTGAGTGAGATCTTCTCGGAGTTGGTCATGAATGTTTCTATCTCGTATTTCTTGATTTATTACATCACGACTTGTAGATCGATTCCTTACAAAGTTAGGATTAGCATCTATAGTGCTAAGTAATTCTTCCTCGATCCATGAAATGTTGAAGCCATTATCCTCAACTATCATGTTGTGCAATAACACACAACAATATAATATTCGACTCAACTTGTTGACACTTTGTGGTCGTCCAGCCGTTTGTAGAATACGGAATCTACCCTGAAGAACACCGAATGTTCTCTCAACATCTTTACGTGCACTTTCATGGAAGCATTTAAATTTTATACGGGGCTCTTCGGTTGGGGTCGAATACGCCTTGATTAATGTTGCCCAATCTGGGTAAATACCATCAGCTAAATAATAACCATTTGTGTAAGTATTACCATTTACAGTAAATGGTGCAAATGGTGCAGTTCCATTTTTGATGTCATCAAACAACGAAGATTGATTTAAAACATTAACATCGTTGTTAGCACCCGCAGCACCAAAGAATGCATGCCAAATCCACGTATCATATGAAGCAACGGCTTCAAGAACAATGGTTGGGTGTTTTTGATGACCACTCGTATATGAAATGTCCCGTTCATATTGATTATAAACGTTCCATATTAATTGATTTCGTCGCGAGGTTTTGACCTCTATATGAGACGTTTTTCAAAGATTGCATTCATTTTTAAAACAACCATAACCTTTATTTTATCTATAAAGGTTTAAAAAGCATTACGTAGATTATCAAATAATGATAATCTAAAATATACCGTTTACATACGACCATTACATAATGGTTTACAATAATAATATATTACATCAAAAATTAGTTTCTTGAATGCAGTTTTTACATAATATCGTACAATCATGGACTCCAAATCTTGTTCTTATTTTAGTATGCAACAGCGGAAGCTCTTAATAATCACCTGAGAATAAACATGCTTAAAACGTCAACAAAAATGTTGGTGAGTTATAGGTTTAGAGGAATATTCATTTGAGTCCATAAATTAAGTTGAGATTCAAGGGACCAATGAGACGTGTCGCGAAAATCACATGTGATTGGAAAAAAAATTCAAAAATTTTTTTTCGAAAAAAAATTTTTAAATTTTTTTTTCGAATTTTTTTTTTAAATTTTTTAAAATTTTTTTTTTTACAATCACATGTGATTTACCGCACAATCACATGTGATTGAATTGTACAATCACATGTGATTGGATTTGCCATGCATAATCACATGTGATTGGGTTTACAATCAAATGTGAGTGACATGCATAATCACACATGATTTTAAAAAAAATATTTCAAAAAAAAAAAATTCGAAAAAAAAGTTTCGAAAAAAATTTAAAAAGAAGTTATTTTTCGAAATTTTTTTTTCCAATCACATGTGATTTTCGCGCCACATGTCGCGTTCTCATTGGTCCCTTTGTTTTCAAGAAAATTTATGGATGCAAGTGATTACAACTCTATAGGTTTAACCTATATATTATCAAATCATAATAATAGACCACAAGATTTCATATTTCAATATACATCCCATACATAGAGATAAAAATCATTCATATGGTGAACACCTGGTAACCGACATTAACAAGATGCATATAAGAATATTCACTATCATCCTGAGAAATCCTTCAGACATGATAAAAACGAATTCGAAGTACTAAAGCATCCGGTACTTTGGATGGGGTTCGTTAGGCCCAATAGATCTATCTTTAGGATTCGCGTTAATTAGTAGATCGGTTTACTAATTCTTAGGCTACCAAGCAAAAGGGCATATTCGGCTTCGATCATTCACCCATATAATGTAGTTTCATTTACTTGTATCTATTTCGTAAACCATTTATAAAACTGCATGTATTCTCATCCCAAAATATTAGATTTTAAAAGTGGGACTATAACTCATTTTCACCGATTTTTACTTCGTCGGGAGTAAGACTTGGCCACTAGTCTATTCACGAACCTATAACAAATATATACATATATATATCACAGTAAGTTCAAAATATATTTACAACATTTTTAACACATTTTGATGTTTTAAGTTTATTAAATCAGTTGTCCTCGTTAGTAACCCACAACTAGTTGTCCATAGTTATATGTACAGAAATAAATTGATATATATTATCTTGAATCAATCCACGACCCAGTGATACACGTCTCAGGCTAGATCACAACTCAAAGTATATATATTTTTGGAATCAACCTCAACCCTGTATAGCTAACTCAAACATTACTGCATATATATATATATGGGTCGATATGATATGTCAAAACATTTGCATACGTGTCTATGGTATCCCAAGATTACATAATATATTAGAATACATGTATAATACAATATAAGTTAGCTAGGATATGATTTGTATAGAATTGTTACAATATTTCCCGTACCTACAACAATCAAAAAATATCCAATCTTGTTTTACCCATAACTTCTTCGTTTTAAATCCGTTTTGAGTGAATCAAATTTCTATGGTTTCATATTGAACTCTATTTTATGAATCTAAACAGAAAAATTATAGGTTTATAGTTGGAAATATAAGTTACAAGTCATTTTTGTAAGAGGTAGTAATTTCAGGCGAAAGAACGACGTCTTGATGACCATTTTGAAAAATATACTTCCACTTTGAGTTTAACCATGATTTTTGGATATAGTTTCATGTTCATAAGAAAAATCATTTTCCCAGAAGAACAACTTTTAAATCAAAGTTTATCATAGTTTTTAATTATCAAACCCAAAACAGCCCGCGGTGTTACTACGACGGCGTATGTCCGGTTTTACGGGGTTTTTCGTGTTTCCAGGTTTTAAATCATTAAGTTAGTATATCATTAGATATAGAACATGTGTTTAGTTGATTTTAAAAGTCAAGTTAGAAGGATTAACTTTTGTTTGCGAACAAGTTTAGAATTAACTGAACTATGTTCTAGTGATTTCAAGTTTAAACCTTCGAATAAGGTAGTTTTATATATATATAAATCGAATGATGTTATTAACAATATTACTACCTCAGGTTTTGTGGATAAACCTACTGGAAATGAGAAAAAATAGATCTAGCTTCAAAGTATCCTTGGATGGCTTGAAAGTTCTTGAAGCAGAATCATGACACGAAAACAAATTCGAGTAAGATTTCCACTCGAAATAAGAATGTTATAGTTATAGAAATTTAATCAAAGTTTGAATATGAGTACTACCTTGTATTAGAAAGATATTTTACTGTATATAAGAAAGATTTCTCAAGGTTGGATGATCACTTTACAAGATTGAAGGTAAGCTAGCAAACTTGGAAGTATTCTTGATTTTATGAAACTAGAACTTATAGAATTTATGAAGAACACTTAGAACTTGAAGATAGAACTTGAGAGAGATCAATTAGATGAAGAAAATTGAAGAATGAAAGTTTTTTTAGGTGTTTTTGGTCATTGGTATATGGATTAGATATAAAGGATGTGTAATTTTGTTTACATGTAAATAAGTCATGAATGATTACTAATATTTTTGTAATTTTATGAGATATTTCATGCTAGTTGTCAAATGATGGTTCCTACATGTGTTAGGTGACTCACATGGGCTGTTAAGAGCTGATCATTGGAGTGTATATACCAAGAGTACATACATCTAAAAGCTGTATATTGTACGAGTACGAATATGGGTGCATACGAGTAGAATTGTTGATGAAACTGAACGAGGATATAATTGTAAGAATTTTTGTTAAGTAGAAGTATTTTGATAAGTGTTTTGAAGTCCTTCAAAATTGTATGAATACATATTAAAACACTACATGTATATACATTTTAACTGAGTCGTTAAGTCATCGTTAGTCGTTACATGTAAATGTTGTTTTGAAACCTTTAGGTTAACGATCATGTTAAATGTTGTTAACCCATTGTTTATTATATCTAAAGAGATGTTAAATTATTACATTTTCATGATATTATGATATAATAATATATCTTAGTATGATATATATACAGTTAAATGTTGTTACAACGATAATCGTTACATATATGTCTCGTTTCGAAATCATTAAGTTAGTAGTCTTGTTTTTACATATGTAGTTCATTGTTAATACACTTAATGACATGTTTACTTATCATTTATCATGATTAAACATAGTGTAACAATATCTTAATATGATTCATATGTATTTAGTAAGACGTTGTTATAACGATAATCGTTATATATATCGTTACGAGTTTCTTAATTCAATAAACTCAATTTTATGTATATAACTCATTGTTAAAATACCTAATGAGATACTTACTTATCATAATATCATGTTAACTATATATATAATCATATATATGTCATCATATACTTTTTACAAGTTTTAACGTTCGTGAATCACCGGTCAACTTGGGTGGTCAATTGTCTATATGAAACCTATTTCAATTAATCAAGTCTTAACAAGTTTAATTGCTTAACATGTTAGAAACAATTAATCATGTAAATAACAATTTCATTTAATATATATAAACATGTAAAAGTTTGGGTCACTACAGTACCTACCCGTTAAATAAATTTCGTCCCAAAATTTTAAGCAATTGGAGGTGTTGACGTATCTTCTGGAAATAAGTGCGGGTATTTCTTCTTCATCTGATCTTCTCGTTCTCAGGTGAATTCGGGTCCTCTACGAGCATTCCATCGAAGTTTAACAATTGGTATCTTGTTTTGCTTAAGTCTTTTAACCTCACGATCCATTATTTCGACGGGTTCTTCGACGAATTGAAGTTTTTCGTTGATTTGGATTTCGTCTAACGGAATAGTGAGATATTCTTTAGCAAAACATTTCTTCAAATTTGAGACGTGGAAAGTGTTATGTACAGCCGCGAGTTGTTGTGCTAATTCAAGTCGATAAGCTACTGGTCCGACACGATCAATAATCTTGAATAGTCCTATATACCTTGGATTTAATTTCCCTCTTTTACCAAATCGAACAACGCCTTTCAAAGGTGAAACTTTAAGCATGACCATCTCTAGATTTTCAAATTCTATATCTTTTCTTTTAATGTCGGCGTAGCTCTTTTGTTGACTTTGGGCGGTTTTCAACCGTTGTTGAATTTGGATGATCTTCTCGGTAGTTTCTTGTATTATCTCCGGAACCGTAATCCGTCTTGTTGGGATTTAACAAGTTACAAAAGGCTTAAAACATTTTAAGAATCATAATAAACGGAAGCGTGTAATTACCAATTAAACTTGTTAATCTTTAAACCAATTTTAAAGTTAAATCCCAATAGGATCAAGTTGTGAAATCATGCTTACAAATTAACAAGAAAGGAAGTGATTTATACCTCCTTAAAACCAAGTTTGAGGGCTGCTCAAAAGTGCAGAAAGTTGATGAAGATGAAGGCAAAATAGCCTCCAACTTGAAGCTTCAAGTGTGTTAAACTCCAAGCCTTTGATGCTCCAACACCACCCTTGATTGTGACTAGACTCTAGAACCTTAATCACCTTGTTAAAGTAGTTTGAAACCCACTTCTATCTGCTGGAAATTTCGGCCAGCAGCAACAATGAAAGATGATGATGAATGCTAGCTTCTAATGGTGAAACCTCAAGGGATTATACCCCAAGCTTGACACCAACACCTAGTACTTTCGTTAAGATTTAATTAGACACTTGATTTGAGCTTACCCAACAAGTTTGGAACCCACCTTTGAGTCTACAAAGGCCTACGGCCAAAACAGCAGCAGCAAAAAAAAACTGGTGCAGTTTTCTTGAAGTTATTCATGTATATGCATGTGTATACCTTTGAGTCAAGGAATAACTTGGTAAAACCACAAGCATGCTCCTTGGAAATGTGTCTTTGAAAGTAACAATAAAATAAGTCATGGGTGAGTCTTGGGCTCTCCAAACCGTCACCCTCATGGGTGTTTAAAAAAATGTTTTTCTTATCATATAACATTATTTGTTATAAACAATCCCATGTACTTGTTACTTGCATAATTTTATAAATCCTTTTATAAAATATAACACATTTTAATTATTTAAACTCATAAATAATTATATATATAAATTATCCAAATAATTTATCTCAAGTAATAATATTTCAGAAAACCGATTTTCTGAAATCCAAGTGTTGCGTATTTATTTAACGAACCAATCGATAAGATAAACACATATAAGGTGTCAGTAAGCTTGTTATAGGGTATGACCCGACTTGGATCATAACATGTTTGCCACATTAATTTAATATGTCTCTCGGGCATACGAAATACCTTCAATCTCCCACTTGCACGAGAAACATAAGAAATTAATGCAAGTGATGGATACCACCTAACGACCGTCCATCACCCCCAACATGTTATGACTTTGTGCCATTCAATAACATCATCCCTTTCGAGTTCCCATCTCGAATATGAATAGGTGAATCTTTCATTATTTCCTTTCATCCTAGATGTCATGTTAAATCCAAGAGACACAGAGTGATTACTCTCTTCTAGATTTAACTTTATCAGGCCTTAGACATCTGACTCTCAATGAATAAGAGGGACAAATTCCATCTTGACTACATACGTCCTAAATATGTACCTTGCATTGTACCTGAGCTCTTCCTTATGAACTACCATATTTCAGAATAGCGAAGGAAAGAATCAAGGCACAGTACTCGGTGAATATCCGAACCTAATATGTATCTCAGGTCAGAGGATACAATGATATTCGCATTTACTCAAGATTACATGTGATCAATAACAAAGGCTCCATTCAGTAAGTCTTGAGAGCGGGTCTTCCGATATTTATATCCCACAAATATCTATGAACCTTGGTAGCAACCTTGCCCCACATTCAACCTGAATGTATACCAATCCAAGTTCATAATAGTCTAAACCTCACACTCGTTCCCACAAATGTAATCGACTACGGAATTTAGAATAATTACTTATTCATGAATAAAATATGCAAAATAGGAACATGACTCAAGATTAATAAATTAATACCGTAATTATATTAATGAGTTCGAACAATTTCATTCCGTTACAATACTTAAAACAGATCATGACCAATCACTAGAATATCGAAGCCCTAATGCACAAACATGTCCTGCATGTTTTGCTCCATGTAAGAGCTTCGTGAGAGGATCCGCTATATTAAGATCTGTGTGAACTTTGCGAATACATATCTTTCCCTTTTCAACTTCATCCCTTATATAGTTGAATCTCCGCTCAATGTGATGGGTCTTTTGGTGAGCACGAGGTTCCTTGATTTGAGCAATTGCACCCTCGTTGTCACAAAAGATCTCAAGAGGGTCCTGAATGGAAGGGACTACTCCTAAGTCGTCGATGAATTTCTTCATCCATGCAGCTTCTTAAGCTGCCAATGAGGCGGCAATGTATTCCGACTCTGTAGTGGATAATGCAACAACATCCTGTTTTGAACTCTTCCAAGAGACCGCACCTCCATTTAACGTGAAGACATAATCGGATTGTGATCGAGAATCATCTCGATCAGTTTGGAAACTCGCGTCCACGTAACCCTTTACTGCAAGTTCCTCCTCACCAGAACCGTATATAAGAAACATAACCTTAGTCATCCTAAGGTATTTCAATATAATTTTAACAGCAATCTAATGATTGTTTCCTGGGTTATTCTGGTATCTACTTGTTAGGCTAAGAGCGCATGACACATCCGGTCTAGTGCATATCATTGCATACATGATTGACCTAATGGCAGACGCATATGGGACTTTCTTCATTCTCTCATGTTCATCTTTCGTGGTGGGACACTGAGATGAACTAAGGAGCGTTCCTCTTTGAATAGGTACCAAACCTTTCTTAGAGTTCTCCATCTCGAACCTTTTCAAGATCTTTTCAATGTATGCACTTTGATTCAAACCTATCAATTTCTTGGATCTATCCCTGTAGATCCGAATCCCCAAAATGTATTGTGCTTCTTCAACATCCTTAATGGAGAAGCAGCCTTTTAGCGAAGTTTTAACTCCTTGCATTGTCGGGATATCATTCCCAAATAATAATATATCATCCACATATAATACAAGGAACATGATAGTGCTCCCACTAGCTTTCTTGTATACACAAGCTTCATCACCATTTTTAATGAAGCCAAATTTCTTGGCTTCCTCATTAAAACGATGATTCCACATTCTAGATGGTTGTTTCAATCCGTAGATTGACTTCTTTAACTTACATACTTTGTTAGGATGTTTTGGATCGACAAAACCTTCAGGTTGAACCATATAGACATCTTCCTCAAGATATCCATTTAGGAAAGCGGTCTTGACATCCATTTGCCATATTTCATAATCATAATGAGCAGCAATGGCAAATAATATCCTAATAGACTTTAGCATTGCCACAGGAGAAAAAGTTTCATCATAGTCAACCTCTTGAGTTTGAGTGAAACCTTTTGCTACAAGTCTAGCTTTATATGTATTTAAGTTTCCATGCATATCGGTTTTCATCTTGAAAATCCATTTACAATCAACTAACTCGGAGTTAGCAGGTTGTACAACTAGTTTCCAAACTTGGTTGTCATACATGGATTGCATCTCAGCGTTCATGGCTTCCTGCCATTTATCTTTATCAATCCTTGATAAAGCATCTTGGTAGTTTGTTAGTTCATCCAAATCAACCACATAGCAACCATCCATGAGAAACCCATATCTCTCAGGAAGATTACTAATCCTACCAGATCTGCGAACGTCTTGTGTATTTTGATCATCCATTTGATCATTCTCAACATTTTCATGTTGAGTGCTAGTGTTAACCAATTGTGTATCATCTACTTGTTCTTGAACCTCTTCAAGATCTATCTTCCTTTCACTATTTCCTTCCCTTAGGAACTTAGTTTCAAGGAATTCAGCCTTTCGAGCAACAAATACATTTTGCTCGGTTGGATCGTAGAAATAGTATCCCATATCATCCTTGGGATATCCTATGAAGATACACTTCGTGGATCGAGCATTCAACTTATTGGGGACGTAACGCTTAGGGTAAGCTTCACACCCTCATAACTTTAAGTATGATAGAGATGGAGGTTTTCCAAACCACATCTCATGAGGTGTTCATTCCACTTTCTTGGTTGGGGCCATATTTAAAATACGAGCCGCGGGGCATAGACAATAACCCCAAAATGATAGAGGTAACGAGCTTCTAGCCATCATAGATCGAACCATATCCATAAGGGTTCGGTTCCTCCTTTCGGAAACTCCATTAAGTTGAGGTGTTCCAGGAGGAGTAAGTTGCGAGATAATCCCACAACTCCTAAGATGATCTTTGAAAGCATCGCTTAGGTATTCACCTCCTGTATCGGTACGAAGTACCTTGATTGTCTTATTGAGTTGATTTTGTACTTCGTTTTGATATTCTTTGAATGCTTCGAAAGTTTCATCCTTATGTCTTAACAAGTAGACATATCCGAAACGACTAAAGTCATCAATGAAAGTAACGAAGTATCTTTCACCATTCCGAGTTATGGGCTTAAAGGGTCCACATACATCCGAATGTATTAATCTCAATAAGTCCTTAGCCCTTTCGTAGGTCCCTTTGAAAGGTGCTTTAGTCATTTTGCCTTGTAAACAAGATTCACATACATTAAACGAGTCTAGTTCATTTGATTTCAAAAGGCCATTCTTTTGAAGTGTATGCATTCGATTCTTGTTTATGTGACCAAGGCGACAATGCCATAAGTAGGAATCACTCAAATCTCTTTTGAGTTTCTTGGTCCTAGTATGGTATATTGAGCTACTAGATGATGTGTCATCATGAACCAATTCATAAATTCCATTTGAAGGCGAAGCCTTAAAATAGAATACATTATCTAAATAAACGTGGATATCATCATTAACAAAATTAAGATAAAAACCACATTGTTTTAAACGGGAAACTGAAATAATGTTTTGACATAAATCCGGTGCATACAAAACATTGTTCAAAATAAGTTCCAAACCACTTTGAAGCTTTAATACAAAGTCTCCTTGAGCCTTCACTTGCACTTTGGCTCCATTACCCATAAAGAGACTTGATGTTCCCATTTGCTTGCTACTTCTTTTGAACCCCTGCAAAGAATTGCAAATGTGAGTTCCACATCCAGTGTCTAATACCCATGTATTAGAAGAATTAATACTAAGCTCTATATATACCATATATATATTACCTGACGATTGCCCCGCATCCCTCTTTTCCTTCAACTCCTTAAAGTAGACCGGGCAGTTGCGTTTCCAGTGACCCATTTCACCGCAACCGAAGCACGGGTCTTCCTTGGGGTTTGCTTGTCCGGCAACCTTTTGCTTCTTATTCTTGTTTTTGGTTGGGGTAACCATCTTCCCCTTTCCCTTGCCTTGATGAGCGGGTCCTTTCCTCTTAGCCGCCTTAGGCTTAGAGGTGTTATTACCTTTGGACCCACCATTATTGATCATTAGCACGGGTGAAGCCCTCTTACCCATGCTAGTTTCCGCCATCCTAAGCATGCCATGAAGCTCTCCAATGGTCTTATCCATCCCATTCATATTGTAATTAATTACAAATTGGTCAAACCTCTTTGACAAGGAGTTTAGGATAAGATCCGTGGCTAGCTCATTAGATATGTTGATATTAAGACGATTTGCGCGATCAATGAGGCTTTTCATCTTGAGGACATAAGATGAAACGGATTGGGTGTCATCCATACGACGTGCATGCAGCGCTCGAATCATTTCGAAGCGCTCGACACGAGCTTGTTGAAGGAATATCTCCTTCAATTGAGTGATCATGTCATATGCACTATGATGCTCGAAATCCTTTTGGAGTTCGGGTATCGTAGTCCCAAGCATTAGGCAAGCGACTTGCACCGAATCGGCGCAATACTTATCCCAATAATCCATGCCCTCTACATCTTCCTCGTTCGGTTGGTCGGGAATAGGGTCCTCCAACACATACGCTTTATCCTCAAGTTTGAGGACA
Organism: Rutidosis leptorrhynchoides; assembly: GCF_046630445.1. Taxonomy (NCBI): domain Eukaryota; kingdom Viridiplantae; phylum Streptophyta; class Magnoliopsida; order Asterales; family Asteraceae; genus Rutidosis; species Rutidosis leptorrhynchoides. Next base: position 165,667,379 of record NC_092342.1, on the reverse strand, counting down.
ATTCTAAGATTACGGAACCAATCCATAAAGTTCGTATGGTTGAGTTTGTGTTTCTCGAGGAGAGACCTTAACGATAGGTTGTTTAGGTTAAGTGGTGCATTTTGCATGTTGTTGTTGTTGGCGGCCATTTACAAAATTTAACAAAGTTCCTTTAAGTATCGATTTTAAATTTAATAAACAATACCCTTTTATATTTTAATTGTTTTATTAAATCTTAGAATCCAACGGTAAATCAAATTTCGGTTAGGTTACCTTTATCCCGTCATTTTATTTAGCTAGGTAGTCATTTATATGACAATTGCAATCCTTTTACAACTTCTAAGTTATGGGATCATGCAATCCTTTTGCATGGCATATTTATTCCATCAACGCCTATTTGTTCCTCATGCTTCGGTGATCCTAAGTTCATGACTCCCAAATCAAGTCGTCCTACTTGTGTAAACTTGTAAATTTAACATGCAAGTGGTTAGGTGACCTTTATCCCACAAGCATGCAAATTTTACCTTAAGCATATTAGTTTGTTCATAACGATTAGGTGACCTTTATCCCATTATGATTTCCCTACTATGCTCAAGTGTCCCACAAAAGGATGGCGTTAAACTTGTTTTCCTTGTTCATTAAGGGATTTTAAGTTTTCATAAATTCTAGTTTAAGAAAACATATATGCCATACACCAACATGCATTTAGTGTATGGTTTATTTGAAATCCATTTTCAAGTCTAGTAATTTTAGCCAATTACTTGATATAAACCATTTTATATTTATGATCCTTATCATGTTCTTAATAACCATTTATTAATGTCCTTTTAGCCGTTTTTAATTTAACCATTTAAATTGACGTTTTGCATGTCGTTAATAATTTAACCAATTAAATTGTAGTTATGCTTGTTGTTAACTTGTGTGATAACTTGTTGTAGTACCATACACAATCTACAATCATACAAGAAATAAAACAACCACGCATTCAAACAAATGTGTTCACAATCAAGCCGATTTGGTAGACATTTGTTTAGTCGAAAACAAATGTCACCGGTTAAGGGTTATAGCACTAAGTAGGAGATTTCAAAATCTCCCACTTAATCTTGCATCCAAATGCATCTTCCAAGTCTTCATTTTGTATCTTCATTTTTACAAAAAATATATCCTAATACATTTTTCTAGAAAATGAAAATACAACCTAATCTATTTTACATACCAAATATAAAATAAATTACATAACCAAATGAATAAATATTACAAACTAATTGAATGAATTAATATTACATACCAAATGAATATTACAAATCAATCAAACATTCAACTTTAACATGCATTCAACACAAGGTCAAGGCTATGATTGTGAACATGAACATGCAACCAAATAAGACCAAATGAAAAGGCCCAAAGCCCACTTTTGGAACCCAAACAATTCGGACAAACACATAGACGCACCCAAACCCGTTGATTTTTGCAATCTACATTCATGCATGTTCATAGATTGCAAATATAGTGGGTTTAAAACAACATTTCGAAGCATATTTCAACAACTTCGGCTCTTGATACCATTGTTGGGATTTAACAAGTTACAAAAGGCTTAAAACATTTTAAGAATCATAATAAACGGAAGCGTGTAATTACCAATTAAACTTGTTAATCTTTAAACCAATTTTAAAGTTAAATCCCAATAGGATCAAGTTGTGAAATCATGCTTACAAATTAACAAGAAAGGAAGTGATTTATACCTCCTCAAAACCAAGTTTGAGGGCTGCTCAAAAGTACAGAAAGTTGATGAAGATGAAGGCAAAATAGCCTCCAACTTGAAGCTTCAAGTGTGTTAAACTCCAAGCCTTTGATGCTCCAACACCACCCTTGATTGTGACTAGACTCTAGAACCTTAATCACCTTGTTAAAGTAGTTTGAAACCCACTTCTATCTGCTGGAAATTTCGGCCAGCAGCAACAATGAAAGATGATGATGAATGCTAGCTTCTAATGGTGAAACCTCAAGGGATTATACCCCAAGCTTGACACCAACACCTAGTACTTTCGTTAGGATTTAATTAGACACTTGATTTGAGCTTACACAACAAGTTTGGAACCCACCTTTGAGTCCACAAAGGCCTACGGCCAAAACAGCAGCAGCAAAAAAAAAAAAAAAACTGGTGCAGTTTTCTTGAAGTTATTCATGTATATGCATGTGTATACCTTTTATTTGAGTCAAGGAATAACTTGGTAAAACCACAAGCATGCTCCTTAGAAATGTGTCTTTGAAAGTAACAATAAAATAAGTCATGGGTGAGTCTTGGGCTCTCCAAACCGTCACCCTCATGGGTGTTTCAAAAAAAATGTTTTTCTTATCATATAACATTATTTGTTATAAACAATCCCATGTACTTGTTACTTGCATAATTTTATAAATCCTTTTATAAAATATAACACATTTTAATTATTTAAACCCATAAATAATTATATATATAAATTATCCAAATAATTTATCTCAAGTAATAATATTTCAGAAAACCGATTTTCTGAAATCCAAGTGTCGCGTATTTATTTAACTAACCAATCGATAAGATAAACACATATAAGGTGTCGGTAAGCTTGTTATAGGGTATGACCCGACTTGGATCATAACATGTTAGCCACATTAATTTAATATGTCTCTCGGGCATACGAAATACCTTCATGTCTATCCCCCACTTCACTCCATTAAATCGGAGACCTGCACTTTCTACCATAAAGTGCTTCAAACGGCGCCATCTCAATGCTTGAATGGTAGCTGTTGTTGTAGGAAAATTCTGCTAACGGTAGATGTCGATCCCAACTGTTTCCGAAATCAATAACACATGCTCGTAGCATGTCTTCAAGCATTTGTATCGTCCTTTCGCTCTGCCCATCAGTTTGTGGATGATAGGCAGTACTCATGTCTAGACGAGTTCCTAATGCTTGCTGTAATGTCTGCCAGAATCTTGAAATAAATCTGCCATCCCTATCAGAGATAATAGAGATTGGTATTCCATGTCTGGAGACGACTTCCTTCAAATACAGTCGTGCTAACTTCTCTATCTTGTCATCTTCACTTATTGGCAGGAAGTGTGCTGATTTGATGAGACGATCAACTATTACCCAAATAGTATCAAAACCACTTGCAGTCCTTGGCAATTTAGTGATGAAATCCATGGTAATGTTTTCCCATTTCCATTCCGGGATTTCGGGTTGTTGAAGTAGACCTGATGGTTTCTGATGCTCAGCTTTGACCTTAGAACACGTCAAATATTCTCCTACGTATTTAGCAACATCGGCTTTCATACCCGGCCACCAAAAATGTTTCTTGAGATCCTTGTACATCTTCCCCGTTCCATGATGTATTGAGTATCTGGTTTTATGAGCTTCTCTAAGTACCATTTCTCTCATATCTCCAAATTTTGGTACCCAAATACTTTCAGCCCTATACCGGGTTCTGTCTTCCCGAATATTAAGATGCTTCTCCGATCCTTTGGATATTTCATCCTTTAAATTTTTCTCTTTTAAAACTCCTTGTTGCGCCTCCTTTATTTGAGTAGTAAGGTTAGTGTGAATCATTATATTCATAGCTTTTACTCGAATGGGTTATCTGTCCTTTCTGCTCAAGGCGTCGGCTACCACATTTGCCTTCCCCGGGTGATAACGAATCTCAAAGTCGTAATCATTCAACAATTCAATCCATCTGCGCTGCCTCATGTTCAGTTGTTTCTGATTAAATATGTGTTGAAGACTTTTGTGGCCGGTATATATAATACTTTTGACCCCATATAAGTAGTGCCTCTAAGTCTTTAATGCAAAAACAACCGCGCCTAATTCCAAATCATGCGTCGTATAATTCTGCTCGTGAATCTTCAATTGTCTAGACGCATAAGCAATTACTTTCGTTCGTTGCATTAATACACAACCGAGACCTTGCTTTGAGGTATCACAATATATCACAAAATCATCATTCCCTTCAGGTAATGACAATATAGGTGCCGTAGTTAACTTTTTCTTCAACAATTGAAATGCTTTTTCTTGTTCATCCTTCCATTCAAATTTCCTCCCTTTATGCGTTAATGCAGTCAAGGGTTTTGCTATTTTGGAAAAATCTTGGATGAATCTCCTGTAATAACCAGCTAGCCCTAAAAATTGGCGTATGTGTTTTGGAGTTTTCGGGGTTTCCCACTTTTCAACGGTTTCAATCTTTGCTGGATCCACCTGAATACCTTCTTTTTTCACTATATGACCGAGTAATTGAACTTCTTCCCACCAAAATGCACTCTTTGAAAACTTAGCGTACAGTTTTTCTTTTCTCAGCAACTCTAGCACTTTTCTCAAATGTTCTTCGTGCTCTTGATCATACTTCGAGTAAATAAGTTTGTCATCGATGAAAAAAATGAAAAACTTGTCAAGATATGGCCTACACATGTAGTGACCCGAACTTTTCCATGTTTATATATATTAATTGAGATTGATATTTACATGATTAATTGTTTCCAACATGTTAAGCAATCCAACTTGTTAAGACTTGATTAATTGAAATATGTTTCATATAGACAATTGACCACCCAAGTTGACCGGTGATTCACGAACGTTAAAACTTGTAAAAACTATACGATGACATATATATGGTTATATATATAGTTAACATGATTTTATTATAAGTATGTATCTCATTAGGTATTTTAACAATGACTTATATACATAAAAATGAGACTATTAATTTAAGAAACTCGAAAACGATATATATAACGATTATCGTTATAACAACGTCTTACTAGGTACATATGAATCATATTAAGATATTGATACACTTGGTTAATTATGTTAAATGATAAGTAAATATATTATTAAGTGTATTAACAATGAAATACATATGTAAAAATAACACTACTAACTTAATGATTTCGAAACGAGACATATATGTAACGATTATCGTTGTAACGACATTTAACTGTATATATATCATACTAAGATATATTATATATCATAATATCATGATAATATAAAAATTTAACATCTCATTTGTTATAATAAATAATAGGTTAACAACATTCAACAAGATCGTTAACCTAAAGGTTTCAAAACAACATTACATGTAACGACTAACGATGACTTAACGACTCAGTTAAAATGTATATACATGTAGTGTTTTAATATGTATTCATACACTTTTGAAAGACTTCAAGACACTTATCAAAATACTTCTACTTAACAAAAATTCTTACAATTACATCCTCGTTCAGTTTCATCAACAATTCTACTCGTATGCACCCGTATTCGTACTCGTACAATACACAGCTTTTAGATGTATGTACTATTGGTATATACAGTCCAATGATCAGCTCTTAGCAGCCCATGTGAGTCACCTAACACATGTGGGAACCATCATTTGGCAACTAGCATGAAATATCTCATAAAATTACAAAAATATGAGTAATCATTCATGACTTATTTACATGAAAACAAAATTACATATCCTTTATATCTAATCCATACACCAACGACCAAAAACACCTAAAAACACTTTCATTCTTCAATTTTATTCATCTAATTGATCTCTCTCAAGTTCTATCTTCAAGTTCTAAGTGTTCTTCATATATTCTACAAGTTCTAGTTACATAAAATCAAGAATACTTTCAAGTTTGCTAGTTCACTTCCAATCTTGTAAGGTGATCATCCAACCTCAAGAAATCTTTGTTTCTTACAGTAGGTTATCATTCTAATACAAGGTAATAATCATATTCAAACTTTGGTTCAATTTCTATAACTATAACAATCTTATTTCAAGTGATGATCTTACTTGAACTTGTTTTCGTGTCATGATTCTGCTTCAAGAACTTCGAGCCATCCAAGGATCCGTTGAAGCTAGATCCATTTTTCTCTTTTCCAGTAGGTTTATCCAAGGAACTTAAGGTAGTAATGATGTTCATAACATCATTCGATTCATACATATAAAGCTATCTTATTCGAAGGTTTAAACTTGTAATCACTAGAACATAGTTTAGTTAATTCTAAACTTGTTCGCAAACAAAAGTTAATCCTTCTAACTTGACTTTTAAAATCAACTAAAAACATTTTCTATATCTATATGATATGCTAACTTAATGATTTAAAACCTGGAAACACGAAAAACACCGTAAAACCGGATTTACGCCGTCGTAGTAACACCGCGGGCTGTTTTGGGTTAGTTAATTAAAAACTATGGTAAACTTTGATTTAAAAGTTGTTATTCTGAGAAAATGATTTTTATTATGAACATGAAACTATATCCAAAAATTATGGTTAAACTCAAAGTGGAAGTATGTTTTCTAAAATGGTCATCTAGACGTCGTTCTTTCGACTGAAATGACTACCTTTACAAAAATGACTTGTAACTTATTTTTCCGACTATAAACCTATAATTTTTCTGTTTAGATTCATAAAATAGAGTTCAATATGAAACCATAGCAATTTGATTCACTCAAAACGGATTTAAAATGAAGAAGTTATGGGTAAAACAAGATTGGGTAATTTTTCTCATTTTAGCTACGTGAAAATTGGTAACAAATCTATTCCAACCATAACTTAATCAACTTGTATTGTATATTATGTAATCTTGAGAAACCATAGACACGTATACAATGTTTCGACCTATCATGTCGACACATCTATATATATTTCGGAACAACCATAGACACTCTATATGTGAATGTTGGAGTTAGCTATACAGGGTTGAGGTTGATTCCAAAATATATATAGTTTGAGTTGTGATCAATACTGAGATACGTATACACTGGGTCGTGGATTGATTCAAGATAATATTTATCGATTTATTTCTGTACATCTAACTGTGGAAAACTAGTTGTAGGTTACTAACGAGGACAGCTGACTTAATAAACTTAAAACATCAAAATATATTAAAAGTGTTGTAAATATATTTTGAACATACTTTGATATATATGTATATATTGTTATAGGTTCGTGAATCAACCAGTGGCCAATTCTTACTTCCCGACGAAGTAAAAATCTGTGAAAGTGAGTTATAGTCCCACTTTTAAAATCTAATATTTTTGGGATGAGAATACATGCATGTTTTATAAATGATTTACAAAATAGACACGAGTACGTGAAACTACATTCTATGGTTGAATTATCGAAATCGAATATGCCCCTTTTTATTAAGTCTGGTAATCTAAGAATTAGGGAACAGACACCCTAATTGACGCGAATCCTAAAGATAGATCTATTGGGCCTAACAAACCCCATCCAAAGTACCGGATGCTTTAGTACTTCGAAATTTATATCATATCCGAAGGGTGTCCCGGAATGATGGGGATATTCTTATATATGCATCTTGTTAATGTCGGTTACCAAGTGTTCACCATATGAATGTTTTTTATCTCTATGTATGGGATGTGTATTGAAATATGAAATCTTGTAGTTTATTATTATGATTTGATATATATAGGTTAAACCTATAACTCACCAACATTTTTGTTGACGTTTAAAGCATGTTTATTCTCAGGTGAATACTAAGAGCTTCCGCTGTTGCATACTAAAATAAGGACAAGATTTGGAGTCCATGTTCGTATGATATTGTGTAAAAACTGCAATCAAGAAACTGATTTCGATGTAACATATTTGTATTGTAAACCATTATGTAATGGTCGTGTGTAAACATGATATTTTAGATTATCATTATTTGATAATCTACGTAAAGCTTTTTAAACCTTTATTTATGAAATAAAGGTTATGGTTTGTTTTAAAAATGAATGCAGTCTTTGAAAAACGTCTCATATAGAGGTCAAAACCTCGCAACGAAATCAATTAATATGGAACGTTTTTAATCAATAAGAACGGGACATTTCAACACACTTGGTATCCGAGCGTTGGTCTTAGAGAACCAGAATTTTGCATTAGTGTGTCTTATCGAGTTTGTTAGGATGCATTAGTGAGTCTGGACTTCGACCGTGTTTACTTGAAAAATGATTGCTTAACAAATTTTGTTGGAAACTATATATTTTTAACATGTGAATATTATGTGATATATTAATCTCTTAACGCGTTTGATATTATGTGATAGATGTCTACCTCTAGAACAAGTCCCATTGACTCACCTAATAATAATGAAGAGTCAAATGTAAATTGGAATGATTCGTGGACTGATTCACAAGTTCCCGAAGAGGAACCGGAAGAAGAATCGGAACCGGAAGAAGAATCGGAACCGGAAGAAGAATCGGAACCAGATGAAGAAATAGAACCGGTGGGGGAAATAATAAAACGGTTAAGTAAAAGAAAATCCTCAACCAACCGACCAAGGTTAATTATGGTCAATGGTGTTTCCGCCAAGGAAGCAAAATATTAGGAGGATTACCAATTCTCCGATGAATCGGATTCCGACGAGAATTCCGATGATGTTATAGAAATTACCCCAACTGAATTTAAAAAGGCAAAAGAAACTAATAAGGGAAAGGGCATAAAAATAGAGAAATCTAATTCCAACCCCGATGAACTTTATATGTATCGTCAACCCCCGAAGTCCTTAAGTTGTAACAATGACCCAGGAACCTCTAAACCACCAGGTTTTTCTAAACCAATGTGGAAAACGACGGCTCGTATTAGGGGAACATCATATATCCCTAGAAACTTGGCAAAACGAACCAAAACCGAAGAAGAAGAAACAAGCGAGTCGGAATAAGATAGTTGTATTCGTGTGGTGTAATATATGTAATATAGTGTGCTTATGCTTTATGATATATGTAAAAATTGCTTGTATTAATAAGTATTTTTTTTATGAATCTAACTCTTGTCTATTTTACAGTATAAAAACACAAAATGGATAGACAACCCAATATTTTAAGAGACCTATCCGGAGACATGATTGATGAAATCTTGTCTAGAGTCGGTCAGAATTCTTCGGCACAACTATTTAAGGCGAGATCAGTTTGTAAGACATTCGAAGAACGTTCCAAGAATGCCTTGGTTTATAAAAGGCTTTCGTTCGAAAGATGGGGGATATCACATTGGGAAATCCATAAGTTACGATGTGTTTACTTTGACGCATATATTGCGGGGAACCCAAATGCTATTTTACGCAATGGGTTAAGAAATTATTTTGACTCAATATATCCGAATATTGGACTTCGTGATTTAGAAAAAGCGGCTAACATTCAACATAAAGAAGCATGTTATGCTTACGGATTAGTAATGTTCGCTTCTCACCAAAGTGAGAACAAGAACATCGGGCTACAACTATTAAACAAAACGTTCCCACAAGTGACGGAGTCGGTAATTGGGGTCAGAAATGAGGTTTTTAGATTGTTACGGGACTGTTGGACATTACGTAACCCTCGTCCCTTTGACGACGTTACAACACGCTGTCTTATCAACGGCCATAATGGTTATGTTCCACAAGACCAAGGATGGGAAGTAATCCTAGTAAAACCAGAATGCATGACTTGTTTCTGGACGTATGAATTACGTGTCTTTATTGCCTTTGCTGAACGACTTGTGTACTAGCTAGAATTATCTTCACAACCATCTTGTATCAAATTTATTGTGTGCTATATTTCATGCTATATGTAAAATAAGCGGTATTGTAAGTTTGTAAAATATTGTGTAAAAGTTTGAACGCGAAATATTATTATAATCAGTTTTTCATATAGAATTGTAGTAGTTGAATTGTATATTAGCTACTAAGTATGAACTTAACGGGTAGGTACTACCCGAATGTAAACTTATAAAACGCTAATATGAAGAAAAAGCTTTTATAAATGAGTTCATATTATGCTACGAAATACTATTAACTACTCTTAATATTCTGTATGATTAACTTGTTCCATTTGACTATTTTGAAGGAAATGGCACCGACTACTCGACACACCGTGAATACGAATGAAGAGGAATTCCGTACTTTTCTAGCTTCAAACATAGCCGCAGTACAGGCTGCGCTACATACCAACAATAACCTTGGATCTAGTAGTACAGGAAATCGTGTAGGATGCACCTACAAAGAATTCACTGCCTGCAAACCTTTGGAATTTGATGGAACCGAAGGACCGATCGGATTGAAACGGTGGACCGAGAAGGTCGAATCGGTGTTTGCCATAAGTAAGTGTACTGAAGAGGACAAAGTGAAGTACGCTACGCATACCTTCACAGGTTCTGCGTTAACATGGTGGAATACCTATCTAGAGTAAGTGGGACAAGACGATGCATACGAACTACCGTGGTCAGCATTCAAGCACTTGATGAACGAGAAGTACCGTCCCAGAACCGAAGTCAATAATCTCAAGATAGAACTTAGAGGGTTACGAACCCAAGGATTTGATATTACCACGTACGAAAGACGATTCACAGAATTGTGCCTATTGTGTTCGGGAGCATTCGAAGATGAGGAAGAGAAGATCGACGCGTTTGTGAAAGGATTACCGGAAAGAATCCAAGAAGATATAAGTTCACACGAGCCCGCCTCCATACAACAGGCATGTAGAATGGCTCACAAACTAGTGAACCAGATTGAAGAAAGAATTAAAGAACAGACTGCTGAAGAGGCTAATGTGAAGCAAGTCAAAAGAAAGTGGGAGGAAAACAGTGATAAGAATCACCAATACAACAACAACAGCAATTACAACAATAATCGCAACAATTATCCCAACAATCTCAACATCAATCGCAATTACAACAAACGGCCCAACAACAACAACAACAACAACAACAACAACAACAACAACAGCAACTACAACAATTATCCCAACAACAATAATAACCGCAACAACAACAACAATCTGAAGCAGCTATGCCAAAGGTGTGAAAAGTATCACTCGGGGTTCTGCACCAAATTTTGAAACAAGTGTAAAAGAAATGGTCATAGCGCGGCGAAGTGTGAGGTCTACGGACCAGGGGTTAATAGAACGAAAGGAACAAATGGTGTCGGAACGAGTAATGGCGGAGCAAGTAGTGTCGGAGCAAGTTATGCCAATGTAGTTTGTTATAAATGTGGAAAACCGGGCCACATTATTAGAAATTGCCCGAACCAGGAGAACACGAATGGACAAGGCCGCGAAAGAGTTTTCAATATTAATGCGGCAGAGGCACAGGAAGACCCGGAGCTTGTTACGGGTATGTTTCTTATTGATAATAAATATGCTTACGTTTTATTTGATTCGGGTGCGGATAGAAGCTATATGAGTAGAGATTTTTGTGCTAAATTAAGTTGTCCATTGACGCCTTTGGATAGTAAATTTTTACTCGAATTAGCAAATGGTAAATTAATTTCAGCAGATAATATATGTCAAAATCGAGAAATTAAACTGGTTAGCGAAACATTTAAGATTGATTTGATACCAGTAGCGTTAGGGAGTTTTGATGTGATAATCGGTATGGACTGGTTGAAAGAAGTGAAAGCAGAGATCGTTTGTTACAAAAATGCAATTCGCATTATACGAGAAAAAGGAAAACCCTTAATGGTGTACGGAGAAAAGGGCAACACGAAGCTACATCTTATTAGTAATTTGAAGGCACAAAAACTAATAAGAAAAGGTTGCTATGCTGTTCTAGCACACGTCGAGAAAGTACAAACTGAAGAAAAGAGCATCAATGATGTTCCCATTGCAAAATAATTTCCCGATGTATTTCCGAAAGAATTACCGGGATTACCCCCACATCGATCCGTTGAATTTCAAATAGATCTTGTACCAGGAGCTGCACCAATAGCTCGTGCTCCTTACAGACTCGCACCCAGCGAGATGAAAGAACTGCAAAGCCAATTACAAGAACTTTTAGAGCGTGGTTTCATTCGACCAAGCACATCACCGTGGGGAGCTCCTATTTTGTTTGTCAAGAAGAAAGATGGTACATTCAGGTTGTGTATCGACTACCGAGAGTTGAACAAACTTACCATCAAGAACCGCTACCCACTACCGAGAATCGACGACTTATTTGATCAACTACAAGGCTCGTCTGTTTATTCAAAGATTGACTTACGTTCCGGGTATCATCAAATGCGGGTGAAAGAAGATGATATTCCAAAGACTGCTTTCAGAACACGTTACGGTCATTACGAGTTTATGGTCATGCTGTTTGGTTTAACTAATGCACCAGCTGTGTTCATGGACCTTATGAACTGAGTGTGTGGACCATACCTTGACAAGTTTATCATTGTTTTCATTGATGACATACTTATTTACTCAAAGAATGACCAAGAACACGGTGAACATTTGAGAAAGGTGTTAGAAGTATTAAGGAAGGAAGAATTGTACGCTAAGTTTTCAAAGTGTGCATTTTAGTTGGAAGAAGTTCAATTCCTCGGTTACATAGTGAACAAAGAAGGTATTAAGGTGGATCCGGCAAAGATAGAAACTGTTGAAAAGTGGGAAACCCCGAAAACTCCGAAACACATACGCCAGTTTTTAGGACTAGCTGGTTACTACAGAAGGTTCATCCAAGACTTTTCCAGAATAGCAAAACCCTTGACTGCATTAACGCATAAAGGGAAGAAATTTGAATGGAATGATGAACAAGAGAAAGCGTTTCAGTTATTGAAGAAAAAGCTAACTACGGCACCTATATTGTCATTTCCTGAAGGGAATGATGATTTTGTGATTTATTGTGACGCATCAAAGCAAGGTCTCGGATGTGTATTAATGCAACGAACGAAGGTGATTGCTTATGCGTCTAGACAATTGAAGATTCACGAACAAAATTATACGACGCATGATTTGGAATTAGGCGCGGTTGTTTTTGCATTAAAGACTTGGAGGCACTACTTATATGGGGTCAAAAGTATTATATATACCGACTACAAAAGTCTTCAACACATATTTAATCAGAAACAACTGAATATGAGGCAGCGTAGGTGGATTGAATTATTGAATGATTACGACTTTGAGATTTGTTACCACCCGGGGAAGACAAATGTGGTAGCCGATGCCTTGAGCAGGAAGGACAGAGAACCCATTCGAGTAAAATCTATGAATATAATGATTCATAATAACCTTACTACTCAAATAAAGGAGGCGCAACAAGGAGTTTTAAAAGAGGGAAATTTAAAGGATGAAATACCCAAAGGATCGGAGAAGCATCTTAATATTCGGGAAGATGGAACCCGGTATAGGGCTGAAAGGATTTGGGTACCAAAATTTGGAGATATGAGAGAAATGGTACTTAGAGAAGCTCATAAAACCAGATACTCAATACATCCTGGAACGGGGAAGATGTACAAGGATCTCAAGAAACATTTTTGGTGGCCGGGTATGAAAGCCGATGTTTCTAAATACATAGGAGAATGTTTGACGTGTTCTAAGGTCAAAGCTGAGCATCAGAAACCATCAGGTCTACTTCAACAACCCGAAATCCCGAAATGGAAATGGGAAAAAATTACCATGGATTTCATCACTAAATTGCCAAGGACTGCAAGTGGTTTTGATACTATTTGGGTAATAGTTGATCGTCTCACCAAATCAGCACACTTCCTGCCAATAAGAGAAGATGACAAGATGGAGAAGTTAGCACGACTGTATTTGAAAGAAGTCGTCTCCAGACATGGAATACCAATCTCTATTATCTGGTCATCCCTATCAGAGATAATAGAGATTGGTATTCCCACTTTTCAACGGTTTCAATCTTTGCTGGATCCACCTGAATACCTTCTTTGTTCACTATATGACCGAGTAATTGAACTTCTTCCCACCAAAATGCACTCTTTGAAAACTTAGCGTACAGTTTATCTTTTCTCAGCAACTCTAGCACTTTTCTCAAATGTTCTTCGTGCTCTTGATCATTCTTCGAGTAAATAAGTATGTCATCGATGAAAAAAATGAAAAACTTGTCAAGATATGGCCTACACATGTAGTGACCCGAACTTTTCCATGTTTATATATATTAATTGAGAATGATATTTACATGATTAATTGTTTCCAACATGTTAAGCAATCAAACTTGTTAAGACTTGATTAATTGAAATATGTTTCATATAGACAATTGACCACCCAAGTTGACCGGTGATTCACGAACGTTAAAAGTTGTAAAAACTATACGATGACATATATATGGTTATATATATAGTTAACATGATTTTATTATAAGTATGTATCTCATTAGGTATTTTAACAATGAGTTATATACATAAAAATGAGACTATTAATTTAAGAAACTCGAAAACGATATATATAACGATTATCGTTATAACAACGTCTTACTAGGTACATATGAATCATATTAAGATATTGATACACTTGGTTAATTATGTTAAATGATAAGTAAATATATTATTAAGTGTATTAACAATGAAATACATATGTAAAAATAAGACTACTAACTTAATGATTTCGAAACGAGACATATATGTAACGATTATCGTTGTAACGACATTTAACTGTATATATATCATACTAAGATATATTATATATCATAATATCATGATAATATAACAATTTAAAATCTAATTTGTTATAATAAATAATAGGTTAACAACATTCAACAAGATCGTTAACCTAAAGGTTTCAAAACAACATTTACATGTAACGACTAACGATGACTTAACGACTCAGTTAAAATGTATATACATGTAGTGTTTTAATATGTATTCATACACTTTTGAAAGACTTCAAGACACTTATCAAAATACTTCTACTTAACAAAAATGCTTACAATTACATCCTCGTTCAGTTTCATCAACAATTCTACTCGTATGCACCCGTATTCGTACTCGTACAATACACAGCTTTTAGATGTATGTACTATTGGTATATACACTCCAATAATCAGCTCTTAGCAGCCCATGTGAGTCACCTAACACATGTGGGAACCATCATTTGGCAACTAGCATGAAATATCTCATAAAATTACAAAAATATGAGTAATCATTCATGACTTATTTACATGAAAACAAAATTACATATCCTTTATATCTAATCCATACACCAACGACCAAAAACACCTACAAACACTTTCATTCTTCAATTTTCTTCATCTAATTTATCTCTCTCAAGTTCTATCTTCAAGTTCTAAGTGTTCTTCATATATTCGACAAGTTCTAGTTACATAAAATCAAGAATACTTTCAAGTTTGCTAGCTCACTTCCAATCTTGTAAGGTGATCATCCAACTTCAAGAAATCTTTGTTTCTTACAGTAGGTTATCATTCTAATACAAGGTAATAATCATATTCAAACTTTGGTTCAATTTCTATAACTATAACAATCTTATTTCAAGTGATGATCTTACTTGAACTTGTTTTCGTGTCATGATTCTGCTTCAAGAACTTCGAGCCATCCAAGGATCCGTTGAAGCTAGATCCATTTTTCTCTTTTCCAGTAGGTTTATCCAAGGAACTTAAGGTAGTAATGATGTTCATAACATCATTCGATTCATACATATAAAGCTATCTTATTCGAAGGTTTAAACTTGTAATCACTAGAACATAGTTTAGTTAATTCTAAACTTGTTCGTAAACAAAAGTTAATCCTTCTAACTTGACTTTTAAAATCAACTAAACACATGTTCTATATCTATATGATATGCTAACTTAATGATTTAAAACCTGGAAACACGAAAAACACCGTAAAACCGGATTTACGCCGTCGTAGTAACACCGAGGCTGTTTTGGGTTAGTTAATTAAAAACTATGGTAAACTTTGATTTAAAAGTTGTTATTCTGAGAAAATTATTTTTATTATGAACATGAAACTATATCCAAAAATTATGGTTAAACTCAAAGTGGAAGTATGTTTTCTAAAATGGTCATCTAGACGTCGTTCTTTCGACTGAAATGACTACCTTTACAAAAACGACTTGTAACTTATTTTTCTGACTATAAACCTATAATTTTTCTGTTTAGATTCATAAAATAGAGTTCAATATGAAACCATAGCAATTTGATTCAGTCAAAACGGATTTAAAATGAAGAAGTTATGGGTAAAACAAGATTGGGTAATTTTTCTCATTTTAGCTACGTGAAAATTGGTAACAAATCTATTCCAACCATAACTTAATCAACTTGTATTGTATATTATGTAATCTTGAGATACCATAGACACGTATACAATGTTTCGACCTATAATGTCGACACATCTATATATATTTCGGAACAACCATAGACACTCTATATGTGAATGTTGGAGTTAGCTATACAGGGTTGAGGTTGATTCCAAAATATATATAGTTTGAGTTGTGATCAATACTGAGATACGTATACACTGGGTCGTGGATTGATTCAAGATAATATTTATCAATTTATTTCTGTACATCTAACTGTGGAAAACTAGTTGTATGTTACTAACGAGGACAGCTGACTTAATAAACTTAAAACATCAAAATATATTAAAAGTGTTGTAAATATATTTTGAACATACTTTGATATATATGTATATATTGTTATAGGTTCGTGAATCAACCAGTGGCCAAGTCTTACTTCCCGACGAAGTAAAAATCTGTGAAAGTGAGTTATAGTCCCACTTTTAAAATCTAATATTTTTGGGATGAGAATACATGCAGGTTTTATAAATGATTTACAAAATAGACACAAGTACGTGAAACTACATTCTATGGTTGAATTATCGAAATCGAATATGCCCCTTTTTATTAAGTCTGGTAATCTAAGAATTAGGGAACAGACACCCTAATTGACGCGAATCCTAACGATAGATCTATTGGGCCTAATAAAACCCCATCCAAAGTACCGGATGCTTTAGTACTTCGAAATTTATATCATATCCGAAGGGTGTCCCGGAATGATGGGGATATTCTTATATATGCATCTTGTTAATGTCGGTTACCAGGTGTTCACCATATGAATGATTTTTATCTCTATGTATGGGATGTGTATTGAAATATGAAATCTTGTAGTCTATTATTATGATTTGATATATATAGGTTAAACCTATAACTCACCAACATTTTTGTTGACGTTTAAAGCATGTTTATTCTCAGGTGAATACTAAGAGCTTCCGCTGTTGCATACTAAAATAAGGACAAGATTTGGAGTCCATGTTCGTATGATATTGTGTAAAAACTGCATTCAAGAAACTGATTTCGATGTAACATATTTGTATTGTAAACCATTATGTAATGGTCGTGTGTAAACAGGATATTTTAGATTATCATTATTTGATAATCTACGTAAAGCTTTTTAAACCTTTATTTATGAAATAAAGGTTATGGTTTGTTTTAAAAATGAATGCAGTCTTTGAAAAACGTCTCATATAGAGGTCAAAACCTCGCAACGAAATCAATTAATATGGAACGTTTTTAATCAATAAGAACGGGACATTTCAACACACTTGGTTCGTGAGGTCCATAAACACAGCTGGTGCGTTAGTCAATTCAAACGGCATAACCATAAACTCGTAATGACCGTAACGCGTCCTAAAAGCAGTCTTCGGAATGTCATCCTCTTTCACCCACATTTGGTGATATCCAGAACGTAAATCAATCTTCGAATATACCGACGAGCCTTGTAGTTGATCAAATAAGTCGTCGATTCTCGGTAATGGGTAACAGTTCTTGATGGTAAGTTTGTTCAACTCTCGGTAGTCGATACACAACCTGAATGTACCATCTTTCTTCTTGACAAATAGAATAGGAGCTCCCCTTGGTGATGAAATGTCCCGTTCATATTGATTATAAACGTTCCATATTAATTGATTTCGTTGCGAGGTTTTGACCTCTATATGAGACGTTTTTCAAAGACTGCATTCATTTTTAAAACAACCATAACCTTTATTTTATCAATAAAGGTTTTAAAAAAAACATTACGTAGATTATCAAATAATGATAATCTAAAATATACTGTTTACACACGACCATTACATAATGGTTTACAATAGAAATATATTACATCGACATATGTTTCTTGAATGCAATTTTTAAACAATATCATACAAACATGGACTCCAATTCTTGTCCTTATTTTAGTATGCAACAGCGGAAGCTCTTAGTATTCACCTGAGAATAAACATGCTTTAAACGTCAACAAAAATGTTGGTGAGTTATAGGTTTACCCTATATATATCAAATCGTAACAATAGACCACAAGATTTCATATTTCAATACACATTCCATACATAGAGATAAAAAGCATTCATATGGTGAACACCTGGTAACTGACATTAACAAGATGCATATATAAGAATATCCCTATCATTCCGGGACACCCTTCGGATATGATATAAATTTCGAAGTACTAAAGCATCCAGTACTTTGGATGGGGTTTGTTAGGCCTAATAGATCTATCTTTAGGATTCGCGTCAATTAGGGTGTCTGTTCCCTAATTCTTAGATTACTGGACTTAATAAAAAGGGGCATATTCGATTTCGATAATTCAACCAAAGAATGTAGTTTCACGTACTTGTGTCTATTTTGTAAATCATTTATAAAACCTGCATGTATTCTCATCCCAAAAATATTAGATTTTAAAAGTGGGACTATAACTCACTTTCACAGATATTTCCTTCCTCGAAAATAAGACTTGGCCACAGATCGATTCACGAACCTATACAAATATGTACATATATATCAAAGTATGATCAAAATATAATTACAACCATTTTTATTATGTTTTAAAGATTTGAGTGTATTAAGTCAGCTGTCCTCGTTAGTAACCTACAACTAGTTGTCCACAGTTAGTTGTACAGAAATAAATCGATATATATTATCTTGAATCAATCCACGACCCAGTGTATACACGTCTCAGGCTAGATCACAACTCAAAGTATGTATATTTTTGGAATCAACCTCAACCCTGTATAGCTAACTCCAACATTACTGCATATAGAGTGTCTATGGTTGTTCCAAATAATATATATACATGGGTCGATATGATATGTCAAAACATTTTTGCATACGTGTGTATGGTATCCCAAGATTACATAATATATTAGAATACATGTATAATAAAATATAAGTTAGCTAGGATATGATTTGTATAGATTTGTTAAACATTTCCCGTAGCTAAAATAATCAAAAAATATCCAATCTTGTTTTATGTAGTGACCCGAACTTTTCCATGTTTATATATATATTAAATGAAATTGTTATTTACATGATTAAGTGTTTCCAACATGTTAAGCAATCAAACTTGTTAAGACTTGATTAATTGAAATAGGTTTCATATAGACAATTGACCACCCAAGTTGACCGGTGATTCATGAACGTTAAAACTTGTAAAAACTAAATGATGACATATATATGGTTATATATATAGTTAACATGATATTATGATAAGTAAACATATCATTAAGTATATTAACAATGAACTTCATTTGTAAAAACAAGATTACTAACTTAATGATTTTGAAACGAGACATATATCTAACGATTATCGTTGTAATGACATTTAATGTATATATATCATATTAAGAGATATTCGTGAATCATAATATCATGATAATATAATAATTTAAAATCTCATTTGATATTATAAACATTAAGTTAACAATATTTAACAAGATCGTTAACCTAAAGGTTTCAAAACAACACTTACATGTAATGACTAACGATGACTTAACGACTCAGTTAAAATGTATATACATGTAGTGTTTTAATATGTATTCATACACTTTTGAAAGACTTTAAGACACTTATCAAAATACTTCTACTTAACAAAAATGCTTACAATTATATCCTCGTTCAGTTTCATCAACAATTCTACTCGTATGCACCCGTATTCGTACTCGTACAATACATTGCTTTTAGATGTATGTACTATTAGTATATATACTCTAATGATCAGCTTTTAGCAGACCATGTGAGTCACCTAACACATGTGGGAACCATCATTTGGCAACTAGCATGAAATATCTCATAAAATTACAAAAATTTGAGTAATCATTCATGACTTATTTACATGAAAACAAAATTACATATCCTTTATATCTAATCCATACACCAACGACTAAAAACACCTACAAACACTTTCATTCTTCAATTTTCTTCACCTAATTGATCTCTCTCAAGTTCTATCTTCAAGTTCTAAGTGTTCTTCATAAATTCTACAAGTTCTAGTTTCATAAAATCAAGAATACTTCCAAGTTTGCTAGCTTACTTCCAATCTTGTAGAATGATCATCCAACCTCAAGAAATCTTTCTTATTTACAGTAAAATATCTTTCTAATATAAGGTAATACTCATATTCAAACTTTGATTCAATTTCTATAACTATAACAATCTTCTTTCGAGTGGAAATCTTACTTGAACTTGTTTTCATGTCATGATTCTACTTCAAGAACTTTCAATTCATCCAAGATCCTTTGAAGCTAGATCCATTTGTCACTTTTCCAGTAGGTTTATCCACAAAACTTGAGGTAGTAATGATGTTCATAACATCATTCGATTCATACATATAAAGCTATCTTATTCGAAGGTTTAAACTTGAAATCACTAGAACATAGTTTAGTTAATTCTAAACTTGTTCGCAAACAAAAGTTAATCCTTCTAACTTGACTTTCAAAATCAACTAAACACATGTTATATATCTATATGATATGCTAACTTAATGATTTAAAACCTGGAAACACGAAAAACACCGTAAAACTGGACATACGCCGTCGTAGTAACACCGCGGGCTGTTTTGGGTTTGATAATTAAAAACTATGATAAACTTTGATTTAAAAGTTGTTCTTCTGGGAAAATGATTTTTCTTATGAACATGAAACTATATCCAAAAATCATGGTTAAACTCAAAGTGGAAGTATGTTTTTCAAAATGGTCATCAAGACGTCGTTCTTTCGACTGAAATGACTACCTCTTACAAAAATGACTTGTAACTTATATTTACGACTATAAACCTATACATTTTCTGTTTAGATTCATAAAATATAGTTCAATATGAAACCATAGCAATTTGATTCACTCAAAACGAATTTAAAATGAAGAAGTTATGGGTAAAACAAGATTGGATATTTTTTATTTTTGTAGCTACGGGAAATATTAACAATTCTATACAAATCATATCCTAGCTAAATTATATTGTATTATACATGTATTCTAATATATTATGTAATCTTGGGATACCATATACACGTATGCAAATGATTTGACATATCTTATCGACCCATGTATATATATTATTTGGAACAACCATAGACACTCTATATGCAGTAATGTTGGAGTTAGCGATACAGGGTTGAGGTTGATTCCAAAAATATATATACTTTGAGTTGTGATCTAGCCTGAGACGTGTATACACTGGGTCATGGATTGATTCAAGATAATATATATCGATTTATTTCTGTACATCTAACTGTGGACAACTAGTTGTAGGTTACTAACGAGGACAGCTGACTTAATAAACTTAAAACATCAAAATGTATTAAAAGTGTTATAAATATATTTTTGAACATACTTTGATATATATGTACATATTTTTTATAGGTTCGTGAATCGACCAGTGGCCAAGTCTTACTTCCCGACGAAGTAAAAATCTGTGAAAGTGAGTTATAGTCCCACTTTTAAAATCTAATATTTTTGGGATGAGAATACATGCAGGTTTTATAAATGATTTACAAAATAGACACAAGTACGTGAAACTACATTCTATGGTTGAATTATTGAAATTGAATATGCCCCTTTTTATTAAGTCTGGTAATCTAAGAATTAGGGAACAGACACCCTAATTGACGCGAATCCTAAAGATAGATCTATTGGGCCTAACAAACCCCATCCAAAGTACCGGATGCTTTAGTACTTCGAAATTTATATCATATCCGAAGGGTGTACCGGAATGATGGGGATATTCTTATATATGCATCTTGTTAATGTCGGTTACCAGGTGTTCACCATATGAATGATTTTTATCTCTATGTATGGGATGTATATTGAAATATGAAATCTTGTGGTCTATTATTACGATTTGATATATATAGGTTAAACCTATAACTCACCAACATTTTTGTTGACGTTTTAAGCATGTTTATTCTCAGATGATTATTAAGAGCTTCCGCTATCGCATACTTAAATAAGGATAAGATTTGGAGTCCATGCTTGTATGATATTGTGTAAAAACTGCATTCAAGAAACTTATTTCACTGTAACATATTTGTATTGTAAACCATTATGTAATAGTCGTGTGTAAACAGGATATTTTAGATTATGGTTATTTGATAATCTACGTAAAGCTTTTTAAACCTTTATTGATGAAATAAAGGTTATGGTTTGTTTTAAAATGAATGCAGTCTTTGAAAAATGTCTCATATAGAGGTCAAAACCTCGCAACGAAATCAATTAATATGGAACGTTTTTAATCAATAAGAACGGGACATTTCATTTTACCCATAACTTCTTCATTTTAAATCCGTTTTGATTGAATCCAATTGCTATGGTTTCATATTGAACTTAAGTTTATGAATCTAAAAAGAAAAAGTATAAGTTTATAGTCGGAAATACAGGTTACAAGTCATTTTTGTAAAGGTAGTCATTTCAGTCGAAAGAACGACGTCTAGATGACCATTTTGGAAAACATACTTCCACTATGAGTTTAACCATGATTTTTGGATATAGTTTCATGTTCATAAGAAAAATCATTTTCCCAGAATAACAAATTTTAAATCAAAGTTTATCATAGATTTTAATTAACTAACCCAAAACAGCCCGCTGTGTTACTATAACGGCGTATATCCGGTTTTACGGTGTTTTTCGTGTTTTCCGGTTTTAAATTATTAAGTTAGCATATAATATAGATATAGAACATGTGTTTAGTTGATTTTAAAAGTCAAGTTAGAAGGATTAACTTTTGTTTGCGAACAAGTTTAGAATTAACTAAACTATGTTCTAGTGATTACAAGTTTAAACCTTCGAATAAGATAGCTTTATATGTATGAATCGAATGATGTTATGAACATCATTACTACCTCAAGTTTTCTGGATAAAGCTACTGGAAATTAGAAAAATGGATCTATCTTCAAAGGATCCTTGGATGGCTTGAAAGTTCTTGAAGCAGAATCATGACACGAAAACAAGTTCAAGTAAGATTTTCACTCGAAATAAGATTGTTATAGTTGTAGAAATTGAATCAAAGTTTGAATATGAATATTACCTTGAATTAGAAAGAAGACCTACTGTAAATAACAAAGGTTCCTTGATCTTAGATGATTACTTGGAATGGATTAGAAAGCTTGGAAGTAGACTTGCAAACTTGGAAGTATTCTTGATTTTTATAAAACTATACTTATGGAATTTATGAAGAACACTTAGAACTTGAAGATGGAACTTGAGGGAGATCAATTAGATGAATGAAAGTGTTTGTAGGTGTTTTTGGTTGTTGGTATATGGATTAGATATAAAGGATATGTAATTTTATTTTCATGTAAATAAGTCATGAATGATTACTAATATTTTTGTGATTTTATGAGATATTTCATACTAGTTGCCAACTGATGGATCCCACATGTGTTAGGTGACTCACATGGGCTGCTAAGAGCTGATCATTGGAGTGTATATACCAATAGAACATACATCTAAAAGCTGTGTATTGTACGAGTATGAATACAGGTGCATACGAGTAGAATTGTTGATGAAACTGAACGAGGATGTAATTGTAAGCATTTTTGTTAAGTAGAAGTACTTTGATATGTGTCTAGAAGTCTTTCAAAAGTTTATGAATATATATTAAAACACTACATGTATATACATTTTAACTGAGTCGTTAAGTCATCGTTAGACGTTACATGTAAATGTTGATTTGAAACCTTTAAGTTAACGATCTTGTTAAATGTTGTTAACCCAATGTTTATTATATCTAATGATATGTTAAATTATTATATTATCATGATATTATGATATATTAATATATCTTAATATGATATATATACATTTAAATATCGTTACAACGATAATCGTTACATATAAGTCTCGTTTCGTAATTCTTGAGTTAGTAGTCTTGTTTTTACATATGTAGTTCATTGTTAACACACTTAATGATATATTTAAATATCAATTTATCATGTTAAATATAGTGTATGAATATCTTAATATGATACATATGTATTTAGTAGACGTTATCATAACGATAATCGTTATATATATCATTTCGAGTTTCTTAACTTAGTAATCTCATTTCTTATGTATATCACACATTGTTAATATACTTAGTGAGATACTTACTCATCATAATATCGTGTCAAACATATATATATATATATATATATATATATATATATATATATATATATATATATATATATATATATATATATATATACCACAACATGTAGTTTTTACAAATTTGTAATGTTCGTGAATCGCCGGTCAACTTGGGTGATCAATTGTCTATATGAAACTTATTTCATTTAATCAAGTCTTAACAAGTTTGATTGCTTAACACGTTGGAAACATTTATTCATGTAAATATCAATCTCAATTAATATATATAAACATGGAAAGGTTCGGGTCACTACAGTACCTACCCGTTAAATAAATTTCGTCCCGAAATTTTAAGCAGTTGGAGGTGTTGACAAATCTTCTGGAAATAGATGCGGGTATTTCTTCTTCATCTGATTTTCTCTTTCCCAAGTGAACTCGGGTCCTCTACGAGCATTCCATCGAACGTTAACAATTGGTATCTTGTTTTGCTTAAGTCTTTTAACCTCACGATCCATTATTTCGACGGGTTCTTCGATGAATTGAAGTTTTTAGTTGATTTGGATTTCATCTAACGGAATAGTGAGATCTTCTTTAGCAAAACATTTCTTTAAATTCGAGACGTGGAAAGTGTTATGTACAGCCGGGAGTTGTTGAGGTAACTCAAGTCGGTAAGCTACTGGTCCGACACGATCAATAATCTTGAATGGTCCAATATACCTTGGATTTAATTTCCCTCATTTGCCAAATCGAACAACGCCTTTCTAAGGTGCAACTTTAAGCATGACCATCTCTCCAATTTCAAATTCTATATCTTTTCTTTTAATGTCGGCGTAGCTCTTTTGTCGACTTTGGGCAGTTTTCAACCATTGTTGAATTTGGAAGATCTTCTCGGTAGTTTCTTGTATTATCTCCGGACCCGTAATCTGTCTATCCCCCACTTCACTCCAACAAATCGGAGACCTGCACTTTCTACCATAAAGTGCTTCAAACGGCGCCATCTCAATGCTTGAATGGTAGCTGTTGTTGTAGGAAAATTCTGCTAACGGTAGTTGTCGATCCCAACTGTTTCTGAAATCAATAACACATGCTCGTAGCATGTCTTTCAAGCGTTTGTATCATCCTTTCGCTCTGCCCATCAGTTTGTGGATGATAGGCAGTACTCATGTCTAGACGAGTTCCTAATGCTTGCTGTAATGTCTGCCAGAATCTTGAAATAAATCTGCCATCCCTATCAGAGATAATAGAGATTAGTATTCCATGTCTGGAGAGGACTTCCTTCAAATACAGTCGTGCTAACTTCTCCATCTTGTCATCTTCTCTTATTTACAGGAAGTGTGCTGATTTGGTGAGACGATCAACTATTACCCAAATAGTATCAAAACCACTTGCAGTCCTTGGCAATTTAGTGATGAAATCCATGGTAATGTTTTCCCATTTCCATTCCAGGATTTTGGGTTGTTGAAGTAGACCTGATGGTTTCTGATGCTCCGCTTTGACCTTAGAACACGTCAAACATTCCCCTACGTATTTAGCAACATCAGCTTTCATACCTGGCCACCAAAAATGTTTCTTGAGATCCTTATACATCTTCCCCGTTCCAGGATGTATTGAGTATCTGGTTTTATGAGCTTAAGTACCATTTCTCTCATATCTCCAAATTTTGGTACCCAAATTCTTTCAGCCCTATACCGGGTTCCGTCTTCCCGAATATTAAGATGCTTCTCCGATCCTTTGGGTATTTCATCCTTTAAATTTCCTTCTTTTAAAACTCCTTATTGTGCCTCCTTTATTTGAGTAGTAAGGTTATTGTGAATCATTATATTCATAGATTTTACTAGAATGGGTTCTCTGTCCTTTCTGCTCAAGGCGTCGGCTACCACATTTGCCTTCCCCGGGTGGTAACGAATCTCAAAGTCGTAATCATTCAACAATTCAATCCACCTACGCTGCCTCATATTCAGTTGTTTATGATTAAATATGTGTTGAAACCTTTTATGGTCGGTATATATAATACTTTTGACCCCATATAAGTAGTGCCTCCAAGTTTTTAATACAAAAACAACCGCGCCTAATTCCAAATCATGCGTCGTATAATTCTGTTCGTGAATCTTCAATTGTCTAGACGCATAAGCAATTACTTTCGTTCGTTGCATTAATACACAACTGAGACCTTGCTTTGAGGCATCACAATATATCACAAATTCATCATTCCCTTCAGGTAATGACAATATAGGTGCCGTAGTTAACTTTGTCTTTAACAATTGAAACGCTTTCTCTTGTTCATCTTTCCATTCAAATTTCTTCCCTTTATGTGTTAATGCAGTCAAGGGTTTTGCTATTCTGGAAAAGTCTTGGATGAACCTTCTGTAGTAACCAGCTAGTCCTAAAAACTGGCGTATGTGTTTCGGAGTTTTTGGGGTTTCCCACTTTTCAATGGTTTCGATCTTTGCCGGGTGCACCTGGATACCTTCTTTGTTCACTATGTGACCGAGGAATAGAACTTCTTCCAACCAAGATGCACACTTTGAAAACTTAGCGTACAGTTTTTCTTTCCTCAATACTTCTAGCACTTTTCTCAAATATTCTTCGTGCTCTTGATCATTCTTTGAGTAAATAAGTATGTCATCGATGAAAACAATGACAAACTTGTCAAGATATGGCCCACACACTCGGTTCATAAGGTCCATGAACACAGCTGGTGCGTTAGTCAATCCAAACGGCATAACCATAAACTCGTAATGACCATAACGCGTCCTAAAAGCAGTTTTTGGAATATCATCCTCCTTTACTTGCATTTGATGATATCCAGAACGCAAATCGATTTTCGAATAAACTGACGAGCCTTGTAGTTGATCAAATAAGTCGTCAATTCTTGGCAGTGGATAACGGTTTTTGATGGTAAGTTTGTTCAACTCTCTGTAGTCAATACACAACCTAAATGTACCATCCTTCTTCTTCACAAACAAAATAGGAGCTCCCCATGGTGATGTGCTTGGTCGAATGAAACCACGTTCTAATAGTTCTTGCAGTTGGCTTTGCAGTTCTATTTGAAATTCAACAGATCGATGTGGAGGTAGTCCCCGTAATTCTTTCGGAAATACATCGGGAAATTCTTTTGCGACGGGAACATCATTGATGCTCTTTTCTTCAGTTTGTACTTTCTCAACGTGTGCTAGAACAGCATAGCAACCTTTTCTTATTAATTTTTGTGCCTTCAAATTACTAATAAGATGTAGCTTCGTGTTGCCCTTTTCTCCGTACACCATTAAGGGTTTTCCTTTTTCTTGTATAATGCGAATTGCATTTTTGTAACAAACGATCTCTGCTTTCACTTCTTTCAACCAGTCCATACCGATTATCACATCAAAACTCCCTAACTCTACTGGTATCAAGTCAATCTTAAATGTTTCGCTAACCAGTTTAATTTCTCGATTCCGACATATATTATCTGCTGAAATTAATTTACCGTTTGCTAATTCGAGTAAAAATTTACTATCCAACGACGTCAATGGACAACTTAATTTAGCACAAAAATCTCTACTCATATAGCTTCTATCCGCACCCGAATCAAATAAAACAGAAGCAGATTTATTTTCAATAAGAAACGTACTCGTAACAAGCTCCGGGTCTTCCTGTGCCTCTGCCGCATTAATATTGAAAACTCTTCCGCGGCCTTGTCCATTCGTGTTCTCCTGGTTCGGGCAATTTCTAATAATGTGGCCCGGTTTTCCACATTTATAACAAACTACATTGGCATAACTTGCTCCGACACTACTTGCTCCGCCATTACTCGTTCCGACACCATTTGTTCCTTTCGTTCTGTTAACCCCTGGTCCGTAGACCTCACACTTCGCCGCACTATGACCATTTCTTTTACAATTATTGCAAAATTTGGTGCAGAACCCTGAGTGATACTTTTCACACCTTTGGCATAGGTACTTCTGATTGTTGTTGTTGTTGCGGTTGTTATTGTTGTTGGGATGACTATTGTAGTAGTTGTTGTTGTTGTTGTTGTGCCGTTTGTTGTAGTTGCGATTGATGTTGCGATTGTTGGGATAGTTGTTGTTGTTTTGGTGACTCTTATCACCGTTTTCCTCCCACTTTCTTTTGACTAACTTCACGTTGGCCTCTTCGGCCGCCTGTTCTTTAATTCTTCACTCAATCTGGTTCACTTGTTTGTGAGACATTCTACATGCCTTTTATATGGAGACAGGCTCGTGTGAACTTATATCTTCTTGGATTCTCTCCGGTAACCCTTTCACAAACGCGTCGATCTTCTCTTCCTCATCTTCGAACGCTCTCTAACACAATAGGCACAATTCTGTGAATCGTCTTTCATACGAAGTTATATCGAATCCCTGTGTTCGTAACCCTCTAAGTTCTGACTTGAGCTTATTGACCTCGGTTCTGGGATGGTACTTCTCGTTCATCAAGTGCTTGAATGCTGAACACGGTAGCGCGTAAGCAGCATCTTGTCCCACTTGCTCTAGATAGGTATTCCATAATGTTAACGCAATACCTATGAAGGTATGCGTAGCGTACTTAACTTTGTCCTCTTCAGTATACTTACTTATGGCAAACACCGATTTTACTTTCTCGGTCCACCGTTTCAATCCAATTGGTCCTTCGGTTCCATCAAATTCCAAAGGTTTGCAGGAAGTGAATTCTTTGTAGGAGCATCCTACACGATTTCTTGTGCTATTAGCTGTATTGCTAGATTCGAAGTTATTGTTGGTATGTAGTGCGGCCTGTACTACGGCTATGTTTGAAGCAAGAAAGGCACGAAATTCCTCTTCGCTCATATTCAAGGTGTGTCGAGTAGTCGGTGCCATTTCCTTCAAAATAGTCAAATGAAACAATTTAATCATACAGAATATTAAGAGTAGTCAGTAGTATCTCGTAGCATAATATGAACTCATTTATAAAAGCTTTTTCTTCATATTAGCGTTTTATAAGTTTAAATTCTGGTACTACCTACCCGTTAAGTTCATACTTAATAGCTAATATACAATTCAACTACTACAATTCCATATGAAAAACTAATTATAATAATATATCACATACAAATATTCTTCAAACTTACAACTTCGCTATATTACATATAACATGAAATATAGTACACTATGATACAGGACAGTTTTGAAGATAAATCTAGTTAATACGAAAGTTGTTCAGCAAAGGAAATAAAGACACGTAATTCATAAGTCCAGAAACAAGTCATGCATTATGGTTTTACTTAGACGACTTCCCATCCTTGATCTTGTGGAGAGAAACCGTTATGACCATTGGCTAGGCAGCATGTTGTCATGTCGTCAAAAGGACGAGGGTTTCGTAATGTCAAACAGCCCCGTAATAATCTAAAAACCTTGTTTCTCACCCCAACTACAGAATCCGTCACTTGTGGGAAGGTTTTATTTAAAAGTTGTAACCCGATGTTCTTTTTCTCACTTTGGTAAGAAGCGAACATCACTAACCCGTAAGTATAAGATGCTTCTTTATGTTGCATGTTAGAAGCTCTTTCTAACTCACGAAATCCTATGTTGGAATATGTTGAGTCAAAATAGGTTCTTAACCCGTAGCGTAAAATTGCATTTGGGTTCCCCGCATTTAACGCTTTAAAGAAAACACGGCGTAACTTAAAGTCTCCCCAATGTGATATACCCCACCTATCAAAGGAAAGACTTTTATAAACTAAGGCATTTCTAAAAAGTCTTTCAAATGTTTGACAAGTTAATTTCGCCATAACTAAATGTGCTGATGAATTCTGACAAACTCTAGACAAGATTTCCTCAATTATATCCTCTGGTAGGTCTTCTAAAATATTCGGTTGTCTACCCTTAACGTCCATTTTGTTTTTATACTGTAAAATATACAAGGATTAGATTCGTAATAACAAACAATACAAGCAATTTTTACATAGAACATAAAAGTACAAGCACACTACAATACATTTATTACACAACATGCTCACACCCCTCTAATCTGAATCACTGGTTTCTTCTTCTTCGGACTTGGTTCTTTTTCCTAATCTTTTAGGGATATATGATGTTCCTCTAATACGAGTCGTCATTTTCCACATTGGTTTAGAAAAACCTGGTGGTTTAGAGGTTCCCGGGTTATTGTCACGATATTGAAAATACGGGTGTTGACGGTACATATAAAGTTCATCGGGGTCGGAATCAGATTTCTCTATTTTGATGCCTTTTCCCTTATTATTTTCTTTTGCCTCATTAAATTAGGTCGGGGTAATTTCTATAACATCATCGGAATCCTCATCAGGATCCAATTCATAGGAAAATTGGTAATTTTCCCAATATTTTGCTTCCTTAGCGGAAACACCATTGACCATTATTAACTTTGGTCCATTGGTTGAGGATTTTCTTTTATTTGACCGGTTTTCTATGGTTCCTACTATTCCCCCCTACGGAACCTCTTCTTCTTCTGGTTCCTCTTCTTCTGGTTCCGTTTCTTCTTCCGGTTCTTCGGGAACTTGTGAATCTTGCCAATATATATTCAACTCTTCGTTATTATTAGGTGAGTCAATGGGATTTGTGCTAGAGGTAGACATCTATCACATAATATCAAATATGTTAAGAGATTAATATATCACATAATATTTACATGTTAATAATATATAGTTTCCAACAAAAATGTTAAGCAATCATTTTTAAAGAAAACACGGTCGAAGTCCAGACTCACTAATGCATCCTAACAAACTCGATAAGAGACACTAATGCAAATTTCCTGGTTCTCTAAGACCAACGCTCGAATACCAACTGAAATTTCCCGTTCATATTAATTATAAACGTTCCATATTAATTGATTTCGTTGCGAGGTTTTGACCTCTATATGAGACGTTTTTCAAAGACTGCATTCATTTTTAAAACAACCATAACCTTTATTTTATTAATAAAGGTTTTAAACAAATATTACGTAGATTATCAAATAATGATAATCTAAAATATATTGTTTACACACGACCATTACATAATGGTTTACAATAGAAATATATTACATCGACATATGTTTCTTGAATGCAGTTTTTAAACAATATCATACAAACATGGACTCCAATTCTTGTCCTTATTTTAGTATGCAACAGCAGAAGCTCTTAGTATTCACCTGAGAATAAACATGCTTTTAACGTCAACAAAAATGTTGGTGAGTTATAGGTTTAACCTATATATATCAAGTCGTAACAATAGACCACAAGATTTCATATTTCAATACACATCCCATACATAGAGATAAAAAGCATTCATATGGTGAACACCTGGTAACCGACATTAACAAGATGCATATATAAGAATATCTCCATCATTTCGGGACACCCTTCGGATATGATATAAATTTAGAAGTACTAAAGCATCCGGTACTTTGGATGGGGTTTGTTAGGCCCAATAGATCTATCTTTAGGATTCGCGTCAATTAGGGTGTCTGTTCCCTAATTCTTAGATTACCAGACTTAATAAAAAGGGGCATATTCGATTTCGATAATTCAACCATAGAATGTAGTTTCACGTACTTGTGTCTATTTTGTAAATCATTTATAAAACATGCATGTATTCTCATCCCAAAAATATTAGATTTTAAAAGTGGGACTATAACTCACTTTCATAGATATTTCCTTCCTCGAAAATAAGACTTGGCCACGGATCGATTCACGAACCTATACATATATATACATATATATCAAAGTATGATCAAAATATAATTACAACCGTTTTTATTATGTTTTAAAGATTTGAGTGTATTAAGTCAGCTGTCCTCGTTAGTAACCTACAACTAGTTGTCCACAGTTAGATGTACAGAAATAAATCGATATATATTATCTTGAATCAATCCATGATCCAGTGTATACACGTCTCAGGCTAGATCACAACTCAAAGTATATATATTTTTGGAATCAACCTCAACCCTGTATAGCTAACTCCAACATTACTGCATATAGAGTGTCTATGGTTGTTCCAAATAATATATATACATGGGTCGATATGATATGTCAAAACATTTGCATACGTGTCTATGGTATCCCAAGATTACATAATATATTAGAATACATGTATAATACAATATAAGTTAGCTAGGATATGATTTGTATAGATTTGTTAAACATTTCCCGTAGCTAAAATAATCAAAAAATAACCAATCTTGTTTTACTTATAACTTCTTCATTTTAAATCCTTTTTGAGTGAATCCAATTGCTATGGTTTCATATTGAACTTAAGTTTATGAAACTCTACATAAAAAGTATAAGTTTATCGTCAGAATTATAGGTTACAAGTCGTTTTTGTAAAGGTAGTCATTTCAGTCGAAAGAACGACGTCTAGATGACCATTTTGGAAAACATACTTCCACTTTGAGTTTAACCATGATTTTTGGATATAGTTTCATGTTCATAAGAAAAATCATTTTCCCAGAAGAACAACTTTTAAATCAAAGTTTATCATAGTTTTTAATTAACTAACCCAAAACAGCCCGCGGTGTTACTACAACGGCGTATATCCGGTTTTACGGTGTTTTTTGTGTTTTCCGGTTTTAAATCATTAAGTTAGCATATCATATACATATAGAACATGTGTTTAGTTGATTTTAAAAGTCAAGTTAGAAGGATTAACTTTTGTTTGCGAACAAGTTTAGATTTAACTAAACTATGTTCTAGTGATTACAAGTTTAAACCTTCGAATAAGATAGCTTTATATGTATGAATCGAATGATGTTATGAACATCATTACTACCTCAAGTTTTCTGGATAAAGCTACTGGAAATGAGAAAAATGGATCTCGCTTCAAAGGATCCTTGGATGGCTTGAAAGTTCTTGAAGCAGAATCATGACACGAAAACAAGTTCAAGTAAGATTTTCACTCGAAATAAGATTGTTATAGTTGTAGAAATTGAATCAAAGTTTGAATATGAATATTACATTGAATTAGAAAGATAACCTACTGTAAATAACAAAGGTTCCTTGATCTTAGATGATTACTTGGAATGGATTAGAAAGCTTGGAAGTAGACTTGCAAACTTGGAAGGATTCTTGATTTTTATGAAACTATACTTATTGAATTTATGAAGAACACTTAGAACTTGAAGATGAAACTTGAGAGAGATCAATTAGATGAAGAAAATTGAAGAATGAAAGTGTTTGTAGGTGTTTTTGATCGTTGATATATGGATTAGATATAAAGGATATGTAATTTTGTTTTCATGTAAATAAGTCATGAATGATTACTAATATTTTTGTAATTTTATGAGATATTTCATACTAGTTGCCAAATTATGGTTCCCACATGTGTTAGGTGACTCACATGGGCTACTAAGAGCTGATAATTGGAGTGTATATACCAATAGTACATACATCTAAAAGCTGTGTATTGTACGAGTACGAATACAGGTGCATACGAGTAGAATTGTTGATGAAACTGAACGAGGATGTAATTGTAAGCATTTTTGATAAGTAGAAGTACTTTGATATGTGTCTTGAAGTCTTTCAAAAGTGTATGAATACATATTAAAACACTACATGTATATACATTTTAACTGAGTCGTTAAGTCATCGTTAGTCGTTACATGTAAATGTTGATTTGAAACCTTTAAGTTAACGATCTTGTTAAATGTTGTTAACCCAATGTTTATTATATCTAATGAGATGTTAAATTATTATATTATCATGATATTATGATATATTAATATATCTTAATATGATATATATATACATTTAAATGTCGTTACAACGATAATCGTTACATATAAGTCTCGTTTCGTAATTCTTGAGTTAGTAGTCTTGTTTTTACATATGTAGTTCATTGTTAACACACTTAATGATATATTTAAATATCATTTTATCATGTTAAATATAGTGTATCAATATCTTAATATGATACATATGTATTTAGTAGACGTTATCATAACGATAATCGTTGTATATATCATTTCAAGTTTCTTCACTTAGTAATCTCATTTCTTATGTATATCACACATTGTTAATATACTTAGTGAGATACTTAATCATCATAATCTCATGTCAACCATATATATATGTCTATATATACCACAACATATAGTTTTTACAAATTTGTAACGTTCGTGAATCGCCGGTCAACTTGGGTGATCAATTGTCTATATGAAACTTATTTCATTTAATCAAGTCTTAAAAAGTTTGATTGCTTAACACAATGGAAACACTTAGTCATGTAGATATCAATCTCAATTAATATATATAAACATGGAAAAGTTCGGGTCACTACAGGTGATGTACTTGGTCGAATGAAACCACACTCTAAAAGTTCCTGTAACTGACTTTGTAATTCTTTCATTTCGCTGGGTGCGAGTCTGTATGGAGCACGAGCTATTGGTGCAGCTACTGGTACAACATCTATTTGAAATTCAACGTATCGATGTGGGGGTAATCCCGGTAATTCTTTCGAAAATACATCGAAAAATTCTTTTGCGACAGAAACATCACTGATGTTCTTTTCTTCAGGTTTAACTTCCTCAATGTGTGCTAGAATGACGTAACAACCTTTTCTTATTAGTTTTTGCGCCTTCAAACTACTAATAAAATTTAACTTCGCGTTGTTCTTTTCTCCGTACACCATTAAAGGTTTTCCTTTTTCACGCATAATGTGAATCGCATTTTTGTAATAAACGACCTCTGCTCTTACCTTCTTCAATCAGTCCATGCCAATTATTACATCAAAATCCCTAACTCGACTGGTATTAAATCAATCTTAAACGTTTCATCACCCAGTTTAATTTCTCTATCCCGACATATATTATCTGCTGAAATTAATTTACCATTTGCTAATTCGAGTAAAAATTTATTATCCAAAGGCGTCAATGGGCAAATTAATTTAGCACAAAATTCTCTACTCATATAGCTTCTATCCTCACCCGAATCAAATAAAACATAAGCAGATTTATCATCAATAAGAAACGTACCCATAACAAGCTCCGGGTATTCCTGTGCTTCTGCTGCATTAATATTGAAAACTCTTCCACGGCCCTGCCCATTAGTTGAAATGTCCCGTTCTTATTGATTAAAAACGTTCCATATTAATTGATTTCGTTGCGAGGTTTTGACCTCTATATGAGACGTTTTTCAAAGACTGCATTCATTTTAAAACAAACCATAACCTTTATTTCATCAATAAAGGTTTAAAAAGCTTTACGTAGATTATCAAATAATGATAATCTAAAATATCCTGTTTACACACGACCATTACATAATGGTTTACAATACAAATATGTTACCACAAAATAAGTTTCTTGAATGCAGTTTTTACACAATATCATACAAGCATGGACTCCAAATCTCGTCCTTATTTAAGTATGCGACAGCGGAAGCTCTTAATAATCACCTGAGAATAAACATGCTTAAAACGTCAACAAAAATGTTGGTGAGTTATAGGTTTAACCTATATATATCAAATCATAATAATAGACCACAAGATTTCATATTTCAATACACATCCCATACATAGAGATAAAAATCATTCATATGGTGAACACCTGGTAACCGACATTAACAAGATGCATATATAAGAATATCCCCATAATTCCGGGACACCCTTCGGATATGATATAAATTTCGAAGTACTAAAGCATCCGGTACTTTGGATGGGGTTTGTTAAGCCCAATAGATCTATCTTTAGGATTCGCGTCAATTAGGGTGTCTGTTCCCTAATTCTTAGATTACCAGACTTAATAAAAAGGGGCATATTCGATTTCGATAATTCAACCATAGAATGTAGTTTCACTTACTTGTGTCTATTTTGTAAATCATTTATAAAACCTGCATGTATTCTCATCCCAAAAATATTAGATTTTAAAAGTGGGACTATAACTCACTTTCACAGATTTTTACTTCGTCGGGAAGTAAGACTTGGCCACTGGTTGATTCACGAACCTTAAGTTCCTTGGATAAACCTACTGGAAAAGAGAAAAATGGATCTAGCTTCAATGGATCCTTGGATGGCTCGAAGTTCTTGAAGCAGAATCATGACACGAAAACAAGTTCAAGTAAGATCATCACTTGAAATAAGATTGTTATAGTTATAGAAATTGAACCAAAGTTTGAATATGATTATTACCTTGTATTAGAATGATAACCTACTGTAAGAAACAAAGATTTCTTGAGGTTGGATGATCACCTTACAAGATTGGAAGTGAGCTAGCAAACTTGAAAGTATTCTTGATTTTATGAAACTAGAACTTTTGGAATTTATGAAGAACACTTAGAACTTGAAGATAGAACTTGAGAGAGATCAATTAGATGAAGAAAATTGAAGAATGAAAGTGTTTGTAGGTGTTTTTGGTCGTTGGTGTATGGATTAGATATAAAGGATATGTAATTTTGTTTTCATGTAAATAAGTCATGAATGATTACTCATATTTTTGTAATTTTATGAGATATTTCATGCTAGTTGCCAAATGATGGTTCCCATATGTGTTAGGTGACTCACATGGGCTGCTAAGAGCTGATCATTGGAGTGTATATACCAATAGTACATACATCTAAAAGCTGTGTATTATACGAGTACGAATACGGGTGCATACGAGTAGAATTGTTGATGAAACTGAACGAGGATGTAATTGTAAGCATTTTTGTTAAGTAGAAGTATTTTGATAAGTATATTGAAGTCTTTCAAAAGTGTATAAATACATATTAAAACACTACATGTATATACATTTTAACTGAGTCGTTAAGTCATCGTTAGTCGTTACATGTAAATGTTGTTTTGAAACCTTTAGGTTAACGATCTTGTTAAATGTTGTTAACCCAATGTTTATAATATCAAAAGAGATTTTAAATTATTATATTATCATGATATTATGATGTACGAATATCTCTTAATATGATATATATACATTAAATGTCGTTACAACGATAATCGTTACATATATGTCTCGTTTCAAAATCATTAAGTTAGTAGTCTTGTTTTTACATATGTAGTTCATTGTTAATATACTTAATGATATGTTTAATTATCATAATATAATGTTAACTATATATATAACCATATATATGTCATCATATAGTTTTTACAAGTTTTAACGTTCGTGAATCACCGGTCAACTTGGGTGGTCAATTGTCTATATGAAACCTATTTCAATTAATCAAGTCTTAACAAGTTTGATTGCTTAACATGTTGGAAACATTTAATCATGTAAATATCAATCTCAATTAATATATATAAACATGGAAAAGTTCGGGTCACTACAGTACCTACCCGTTAAATAAATTTCGTTCCGAAATTTTAAGCTGTTGAAGGTGTTGACGAATCTTCTGGAAATAGATGCGGGTATTTCTTCTTCATCTGATCTTCACGCTCCCAGGTGAACTAGGGTCCTCTACGAGCATTCCATCGAACCTTAACAATTGGTATCTTGTTTTGCTTAAGTCTTTTAACCTCACGATCCATTATTTCGACGGGTTCTTCGATGAATTAGAGTTTTTCATTGATTTGGATTTCATCTAACGGAATAGTGAGATCTTCTTTAGCAAAACATTTCTTCAAATTCGAGACGTGGAAAGTGTTATGTACAGCCGCGAGTTGTTGAGGTAACTCAAGTCGGTAAGCTACTGGTCTGACACGATCAATAATCTTGAATGGTCCAATATACCTTGGATTTAATTTCCCTCGTTTACCAAATCGAACAACGCCTTTCCAAGGTGCAACTTTAAGCATGACCATCTCTCCAATTTCAAATTCTATATCTTTTCTTTTAATGTCAGCGTAGCTCTTTTGTCGACTTTGGGCGGTTTTCAACCGTTGTTGAATTTGGATGATCTTCTCGGTAGTTTCTTGTATAATCTCCGGACCCGTAATCTGTCTATCCCCCACTTCACTCCAACAAATCGGAGACCTGCACTTTCTACCATAAAGTGCTTCAAACGGCGCCATCTCAATGCTTGAATGGTAGCTGTTGTTGTAGGAAAATTCTGCTAACGGTAGATGTCGATCCCAACTGTTTCCGAAATCAATAACACATGCTCGTAGCATGTCTTCAAGCGTTTGTATTGTCCTTTCGCTCTGCCCATCAGTTTGTGGATGATAGGCAGTACTCATGTCTAGACGAGTTCCTAATGCTTGCTGTAATGTCTGCCAGAATCTTGAAATAAATCTGCCATCCCTATCAGAGATAATAGAGATTGGTATTCCATGTCTGGAGACGACTTCCTTCAAATACAGTCGTGCTAACTTCTCCATCTTGTCATCTTCTCTTACTGGCAGGAAGTGTGCTGATTTGGTGAGACGATCAACTATTACCCAAATAGTATCAAAACCACTTGCAGTCCTTGGCAATTTAGTGATGAAATCCATGGTAATGTTTTCCCATTTCCATTCTGGGATTTCGGGTTGTTGAAGTAGACCTGATGGTTTCTGGTGCTCAGCTTTGACCTTAGAACATGTCAAACATTCTCCTACGTATTTAGCAACATCGGCTTTCATACCCGGCCACCAAAAATGTTTCTTGAGATCCTTGTACATCTTTCCCGTTCCAGGATGTATTGAGTATCTGGTTTTATGAGCTTCTCTAAGTACCATTTCTCTCATATCTCCAAATTTTGGTACCCAAATCCTTTCAGCCCTATACCGGGTTCCGTCTTCCCGAATATTAAGATGCTTCTCCGATCCTTTGGGTATTTCATCCTTTAAATTTCCCTCTTTTAAAACTCCTTGTTGCGCCTCCTTTATTTGAGTAGTAAGGTTATTATGAATCATTATATTCATAGATTTTACTCGAATGGGTTCTCTGTCCTTCCTGCTCAAGGCATCGGCTACCACATTTGCCTTCCCCGGGTGGTAACGAATCTCAAAGTCGTAATCATTCAACAATTCAATCCACCTACGCTGCCTCATATTCAGTTGTTTCTGATTAAATATGTGTTGAAATCTTTTGTGGTCGGTATATATAATACTTTTGACCCCATATAAGTAGTGCCTCCAAGTCTTTAATGCAAAAACAACCGCGCCTAATTCCAAATCATGCGTCGTATAATTTTGCTCGTGAATCTTCAATTGTCTAGACGCATAAGCAATCACCTTCGTTCGTTGCATTAATACACAACCGAGACCTTGCTTTGATGCGTCACAATAAATCACAAAATCATCATTCCCTTCAGGCAATGACAATATAGGTGCCGTAGTTAGCTTTTTCTTCAATAACTGAAACGCTTTCTCTTGTTCATCCTTCCATTTAAATTTCTTCCCTTTATGCGTTAATGCAGTCAAGGGTTTTGCTATTCTGGAAAAGTCTTGGATGAACCTTCTGTAGTAACCAGCTAGTCCTAAAAACTGGCGTATGTGTTTCGGAGTTTTCGGGGTTTCCCACTTTTCAACAGTTTCTATCTTTGCCGGATCCACCTTAATACCTTCTTTGTTCACTATGTGACCGAGGAATTGAACTTCTTCCAACCAAAATGCACACTTTGAAAACTTAGCGTACAATTCTTCCTTCCTCAATACTTCTAACACCTTTCTCAAATGTTCACCGTGTTCTTGGTCATTCTTTGAGTAAATAAGTATGTCATCAATGAAAATAATGACAAACTTGTCAAGGTATGGTCCACACACTCGGTTTATAAGGTCCATGAACACAGCTGGTGCATTAGTTAAACCAAATGGCATGACCATAAACTCGTAATGACCGTAACGTGTTCTGAAAGCAGTCTTTGGAATATCATCTTCTTTCACCCGCATTTGATGATACCCGAAACGTAAGTCAATCTTTGAATAAACAGACGAGCCTTGTAGTTGATCAAATAAGTCGTCGATTCTCGGTAGTGGGTAGCGGTTCTTGATGGTAAGTTTGTTCAACTCTCGGTAGTCGATACACAACCTGAATGTACCATCTTTCTTCTTGACAAACAAAACAGGAGCTCCCCACGGTGATGTGCTTGGTCGAATGAAACCACGCTCTAAAAGTTCTTGTAATTGGCTTTGTAGTTCTTTCATCTCGCTGGGTGCGAGTCTGTAAGGAGCACGAGCTATTGGTGCAGCTCCTGGTACAAGATCTATTTGAAATTCAACGGATCGATGTGGGGGTAATCCCGGTAATTCTTTCGGAAATACATCAGGAAATTCTTTTGCGACGGGAACATCATTGATACTCTTTTCTTCAGTTTGTACTTTCTCGACGTGTGCTAGAACAGCATAGCAACCTTTTCTTATTAGTTTTTGTGCCTTCAAATTACTAATAAGATGTAGCTTCGTGTTGCCCTTTTCTCCGTACACCATTAAGGGTTTTCCTTTTTCTCGTATAATGCGAATTGCATTTTTGTAACAAACGATCTCCGCTTTCACTTCTTTCAACCAGTCCATACCGATTATCACATCAAAACTCCCTAACTCTACTTCTATCAAATCAATCTTAAATGTTTCGCTAACCAGTTTAATTTCTCGATTCCGACATATATTATCTGCTGAAATTAATTTACCATTTGCTAATTCGAGTAAAAATTTACTATCCAAAGGCGTCAATGGACAACTTAATTTAGCACAAAAATCTCTACTCATATAGCTTCTATCCGCACCCGAATCAAATAAAACGTAAGCAGATTTATTGTCAATAAGAAACGTACCCGTAACAAGCTCCGGGTCTTCCTGTGCCTCTGCCGCATTAATATTGAAAACTCTTCCACGGCCTTGTCCATTCGTGTTCTCCTGGTTCGGGCAATTTCTAATAATGTGGCCCGGTTTTCCACATTTATAACAAACTACATTGGCATAACTTGCTCCGACACTACTTGCTCCGCCATTACTCGTTCCGACACCATTTGTTCCTTTCGTTCTATTAACCCCTGGTCCGTAGACCTCACACTTCGCCGCGCTATGACCATTTCTTTTACACTTGTTGCAAAATTTGTTGCAGAACCCCGAGTGATTCTTTTCACACCTTTGGCATAGCTGCTTCTGATTGTTGTTGTTGTTGCGGTTATTATTGTTGTTGGGATGATTGTTGTAGTTGCTGTTGTTGTTGTTGTTGTTGTTGGGCCGTTTGTTGTAGTTGCGATTGATGTTGCGATTGTTGGGATAATTGTTGCGATTATTGTTGTAATTGCTGTTGTTGTTG
Source organism: Rutidosis leptorrhynchoides (assembly GCF_046630445.1). Lineage (NCBI taxonomy): Eukaryota > Viridiplantae > Streptophyta > Magnoliopsida > Asterales > Asteraceae > Rutidosis > Rutidosis leptorrhynchoides. Next base: position 165,626,263 of record NC_092342.1, on the reverse strand, counting down.
TATTGGTGATTCTTATCACCATTTTCCTCCCACTTTCTTTTGACTTGCTTCACATTGGCCTCTTCAGCGGTCTGTTCTTTAATTCTTTCTTCAATTTGGTTCACGAGTTTGTGAGCCATTCTACATGCCTGTTGTATGGAGGCGGGCTCGTGTGAACTTATATCTTCTTGGATTCTTTCCGGTAATCCTTTCACAAACGCGTCGATCTTCTCTTCCTCATCTTCGAATGCTCCCGGACACAATAGGCACAATTCTGTGAATCGTCTTTCGTACGTGGTAATATCAAATCCTTGGGTTCGTAACCCTCTAAGTTCTGTCTTGAGCTTATTGACCTCGGTTCTGGGACGGTACTTCTCGTTCATCAAGTGCTTGAATGCTGACCACGGTAGTGCGTACGCATCGTCTTGTCCCACTTGCTCTAGATAGGTATTCCACCATGTTAACACAGAACCTGTGAAGGTATGCGTAGCGTACTTTACTTTGTCCTCTTCAGTACACTTACTTATGGCAAACACCGATTCGACCTTCTCGGTCCACCGTTTCAATCCGATCGGTCCTTCGGTTCCATCAAATTCCAAAGGTTTGCAGGCAGTGAATTCTTTGTAGGTGCATCCTACACGATTTCCTGTACTGCTAGATCCAAGGTTATTGTTGGTATGTAGCGCAGCCTGTACTGCGGCTATGTTTGAAGCTAGAAATGTACGGAATTCCTCTTCATTCATATTCACGGTGTGTCGAGTTGTCGGTGCCATTTCCTTCAAAATAGTTAAATGGAACAAGTTAATCATACAGAATATTAAGAGTAGTTAATAGTATTTCGTAGCATAATATGAACTCATTTATAAAAGCTTTTTCTTCATATTAGCGTTTTATAAGTTTAAATTCGGGTAGTACCTACCCGTTAAGTTCATACTTAGTAGCTAATATACAATTCAACTACTACAATTCTATATGAAAAACTGATTATAATAATATTTCGCGTTCAAACTTTTATACAATATTTTACAAACTTACAATACCGCTTATTTTACATAAAGCATGAAATATAGCACACAATAACTTTGATACAAGATAGTTGTGAAGATAATTCTAGCTAGTACACAAGTTGTTCAGCAAAGGCAATAAAGACACGTAATTCATACGTCCAGAAATAAGTCATGCATTCTGGTTTTACTAGGACTACTTCCCATCCTTGGTCTTGTGCAACATAACCGTTATGGCCGTTGATAAGACAGCGTGTTGTAACGTCGTCAAAGGGACGAGGGTTACGTAATGTCCAACAGTCCCGTAATAATCTAAAAACCTCATTTCTTACCCCAATTACCGACTCCGTCACTTGTGGAAACGTTTTGTTTAATAGTTGTAGCCCGATGTTCTTGTTCTCACTTTGGTGAGAAGCGAACATTACTAATCCGTAAGCATAACATGCTTCTTTATGTTGCATGTTAGCCGCTTTTTCTAAATCACGAAGTCCAATATTCGGATATATTGAGTCAAAATAATTTCTTAACCCGTTGCGTAAAATAGCATTTGGGTTCCCCGCAATATATGCGTCAAAGTAAACACATCGTAACTTATGGGTTTCCCAATGTGATATCCCCCATCTTTCAAACGAAAGTCTCTTATAAACCAAGACATTCTTGGAACGTTCTTCGAATGTCTTACAAACTGATCTCGCCTTAAATAGTTGTGCCGAGGAATTCTGGCCGACTCTAGACAAGATTTCATCAATCATGTCTCCGGGTAGGTCTCTTAAAATATTGGGTTGTCTATCCATTTTGTGTTTTTAAACTGTAAAATAGACAAGAGTTAGATTCATAAAAAATACTTATTAATACAAGCAATTTTTACATATATCATAAAGCATACGAACACTATATTACATATATTACACCACACGAATACAACTATCTTATTCCGACTCGCTCGTTTCTTCTTCTTCGGTTTTGGTTCGTTTTGCCAAGTTTCTAGGGATATATGATGTTCCCCTAATACGAGCCGTCGTTGTCCACATTGGTTTAGAAAAACCTGGTGGTTTAGAGGTTCCCGGGTCATTGTTACAACTTAAGGACTTCGGGCGTTGATGATACATATAAAGTTCATCGGGGTTGGAATTAGATTTCTCTATTTTTATGCCCTTTCCCTTATTATTTTCTTTTGCCTTTTTAAATTCAGTTGGGGTAATTTCTATAACATCATCGGAATTCTCGTCGGAATCCGATTCATCGGAGAATTGGTAATCCTCCCAATATTTTGCTTCCTTGGCGGAAACACCATTGACCATAATTAACCTTGGTCGGTTGGTTGAGGATTTTCTTTTACTTAATCGTTTTATTATTTCCCCCACCGGTTCTATTTCTTCATCCAGTTCCGATTCTTCTTCCGGTTCCGATTCTTCTTCCGGTTCCGACTCTTCTTCCGGTTCCTCTTCGGGAACTTGTGAATCAGTCCACGAATCATTCCAATTTACATTTGACTCTTCATTATTATTAGGTGAGTCAATGGGACTTGTTCTAGAGGTAGACATCTATCACATAATATCAAACGCGTTAAGAGATTAATATATCACATAATATTCACATGTTAAAAATATATAGTTTCCAACAAAATTTGTTAAGCAATCATTTTTCAAGTAAACACGGTCGAAGTCCAGACTCACTAATGCATCCTAACAAACTCGATAAGACACACTAATGAAAAATTCTGGTTCTCTAAGACCAACGCTCTGATACCAACTGAAATGTCCCGTTCTTATTGATTAAAAACGTTCCATATTAATTGATTTCGTTGCGAGATTTTGACCTCTATATGAGACGTTTTTCAAAGACTGCATTCATTTTAAAACAAACCATAACCTTTATTTCATCAATAAAGGTTTAAAAAGCTTTACGTAGATTATCAAATAATGATAATCTAAAATATCCTGTTTACACACGACCATTACATAATGGTTTACAATACAAATATGTTACCACAAAATAAGTTTCTTGAATGCAGTTTTTACACAATATCATACAAGCATGGACTCCAAATCTCGTCCTTATTTAAGTATGCGACAGCGGAAGCTCTTAATAATCACCTGAGAATAAACATGCTTAAAACGTCAACAAAAATATTGGTGAGTTATAGGTTTAACCTATATATATCAAATCATAATAATAGACCACAAGATTTCATATTTCAATACACATCCCATACATAGAGATAAAAATCATTCATATGGTGAACACCTGGTAACCGACATTAACAAGATGCATATATAAGAATATCCCCATCATTCCGGGACACCCTTCGGATATGATATAAATTTCGAAGTACTAAAGCATCCAGTACTTTGGATGGGGTTTGTTAAGCCCAATAGATCTATCTTTAGGATTCGCGTCAACTAGGGTGTCTGTTCCCTAATTCTTAGATTACCAGACTTAATAAAAAGGGGCATATTCGATTTCGATAATTCAACCATAGAATGTAGTTTCACTTACTTGTGTCTATTTTGTAAATCATTTATAAAACCTGCATGTATTCTCATCCCAAAAATATTAGATTTTAAAAGTGGGACTATAACTCACTTTCACAGATTTTTACTTCGTCGGGAAGTAAGACTTGGCCACTGGTTGATTCACGAACCTTAAGTTCCTTGGATAAACCTACTGGAAAAGAGAAAAATGGATCTAGCTTCAATGGATCCTTGGATGGCTCGAAGTTCTTGAAGCATAATCATGACACGAAAACAAGTTCAAGTAAGATCATCACTTGAAATAAGATTGTTATAGTTATAGAAATTGAACCAAAGTTTGAATATGATTATTACCTTGTATTAGAATGATAACCTACTGTAAGAAACAAAGATTTCTTGAGGTTGGATGATCACCTTACAAGATTGGAAGTGAGCTAGCAAACTTGAAAGTATTCTTGATTTTATGAAACTAGAACTTTTGGAATTTATGAAGAACACTTAGAACTTGAAGATAGAACTTGAGAGAGATCAATTAGATGAAGAAAATTGAAGAATGAAAGTGTTTGTAGGTGTTTTTGGTCGTTGGTGTATGGATTAGATATAAAGGATATGTAATTTTGTTTTCATGTAAATAAGTCATGAATGATTACTCATATTTTTGTAATTTTATGAGATATTTCATGCTAGTTGCCAAATGATGGTTCCCATATGTGTTAGGTGACTCACATGGGCTGCTAAGAGCTGATCATTGGAGTGTATATACCAATAGTACATACATCTAAAAGCTGTGTATTGTACGAGTACGAATACGGGTGCATACGAGTAGAATTGTTGATGAAACTGAACGAGGATGTAATTGTAAGCATTTTTGTTAAGTAGAAGTATTTTGATAAGTGTATTGAAGTCTTTCAAAAGTGTATAAATACATATTAAAATACTACATGTATATACATTTTAACTGAGTCGTTAAGTCATCGTTAGTCGTTACATGTAAATGTTGTTTTGAAACCTTTAGGTTAACGATCTTGTTAAATGTTGTTAACCCAATGTTTATAATATCAAAAGAGATTTTAAATTATTATATTATCATGATATTATGATGTACGAATATCTCTTAATATGATATATATACATTAAATGTTGTTACAACGATAATCGTTACATATATGTCTCGTTTCAAAATCATTAAGTTAGTAGTCTTGTTTTTACATATGTAGTTCATTGTTAATATACTTAATGATATGCTTAATTATCATAATATAATGTTAACTATATATATAACCATATATATGTCATCATATAGTTTTTACAAGTTTTAACGTTCGTGAATCACCGGTCAACTTGGGTGGTCAATTGTCTATATGAAACCTATTTCAATTAATCAAGTCTTAACAAGTTTGATTGCTTAACATGTTGGAAACATTTAATCATGTAAATATCAATCTCAATTAATATATATAAACATGGAAAAGTTCGGGTCACTACATTAGTATTCCCCTGATTCGGGCAATTTCTAATAATGTGGTCTGGTTTTCCACATTTATAACAAACAGCGTTGGTATTACTTGCTCCGACACTATTCGTTCTGGCATTACTTGTTCCGACACTATTTGTTCCTTTAGTTCTGTTAAACTTTGGTCCATAGACCTCACACTTTGTCGCGCTATGACCATTTCTTTTACAGCTGTTGCAAAATGTCGTGCAAAACCCCTGATGATTTTCTTCACACCTATGACATGGTTGTTTTTGGTTTTTGTTGCCGTTGTTGTTATTGAGGTTGTTGTTGGGATTGTTATTGTTATTGAAACGGTTGTTGTAGTTGTTGTTGTTGTTGTTGTTGTTGTTGGGATGTTTGTTGTAGTTATTATTAGGATTGTGGTTATTGTTGCGATTGTTGTTGCGGTTGTTGGGATAGTTGTTGCGATTGTGGTTGTAATTGTTATTGTTGTTGTACTGGTGACTCTTGTCACCGTTTTCCTACCACTTCCTCTTGAGTTGTTTCGTGTTGGCTTCTTCGGCCTCCTGCTCTTTAATTCTTCCCTCAATCTGATTTATAAGTTTATGAGCCATTCGACTTGCCTTTTGTATGGAAGCGGGCTCGTGTGAACTCACATCTTCTTGAATCCTTAATGGTAACCCTTTTACAAACGCGTCAATCTTCTCTTCTTCATCTTCGAACGCTCCCGGACACAATAGGCACAACTCTGTGAATCGTCATTCATACGTGGTAATGTCGAACCCTTGTGTTCATAACTCTCTAAGCTCTAGCTTGAGCTTATTGACTTCGTTTCTAGGACGGTACTGCTCGTTCATCAATTGCTTGAATGCCTACCACGGTAATGCGTAAGCAGCATTTTGTCCTACCTTTTCAAGATAGGTGTTCCGCCATGTTAACGCAGTACCTGTGAAGGTATGCGTAGCGTACTTAACTTTGTCCTCTTCAGTACACTTACTTATGGCAAACACCGATTCGACTTTCTCAGTCCACCGTTTCAATCCAATTGGTCCTTCGATTCCATTAAATTCTAAAGGTTTGCAGGCAGTGAATTCTTTGTAGGAGCATCCTACACGATTTCTTGCACCGTTAGCTGCATTGCTAGATTCAGAGTTATTGTTGGTATGTAGCGCAGCCTGTACTGCGGCTATGTTTGCAGTAAGAAAGGTACGAAATTCCTCTTCGCTCATATTCATGGTGTGTCGAGTAGTCGGTGCCATTTCCTTCAAAATAGCCAACTGAATCGAGTTAATCATATAGAATATTAAGAGTAGTCAATAGTATTTTGTAGCATAATATGAACTCATTTATAAAAGCTTTTTCTTCATATTAGCGTTTTATAAGTTTAAATTCGGGTACTACCTACCCGTTAAGTTCATACTTAGTAGCTAATATACAATTCAACTACTGCAATTCCATATGAAAAACTGATTATAATAATATATCACATATAAATATTCTTCAAATTTACAACATTGCTATATTACATATAACATGAAATATAGTACACTTTGATACATGACAGTTTTGAAGATAAATCTAGTTAATACGCAAATTGTTCAGCAAAGGAAATAAAGACACGTAATTCATAAGTCCAGAAACAAGTCATGCATTCTGGTTTTACTAAGATGACTTCCCATCCTTGGTCTTGTGGAAAATAACCGTTATGACCATTGGCTAGGCAGCATGTTGTAATGTCATCAAAAGGACGAGGGTTTCATAATGTCCAACAGCCCTGTAATAATCTAAAAACCTTGTTTTGTAATGACCCGAACTTTTCCATGTTTATATATATTAATTGAGATTGATATTTACATGACTAAATGTTTCCAACGTGTTAAGCAATCAAACTTGTTAAGACTTGATTAAATGAAATAAGTTTCATATAGACAATTGATCACCCAAGTTGACCGGCGATTCACGAACGTTACAAAATTGTAAAAACTACATGTTGTGGTATATATAGACATATATATATGGTTGACATGAGATTTTGATGAGTAAGTATCTCACTAAGTATATTAACAATGTGTGATATACATAATAAATGAGATTACTAAGTTAAGAAAGTCGAAATGATATATATAACGATTATCATTATGATAACGTCTACTAAATATATATGTATCATATTAAGATATTGATACACTATATTTAACATGATAAAATGATATTTAAATATATCATTAAGTGTGTTAACAATGAACTACATATGTAAAAACAAGACTACTAACTCAAGAATTACGAAACGAGACTTATATGTAACGATTATCGTTGTAACGATATTTTAATGTATATATCATATTAAGAGATATTCATACATCATAATATCATGATAATATAATAATTTAACATCTCATTTGATATAATAAACATTGGGTTAACAACATTAATTGAGATCGTTAACTTAAAGGTTTCAAAACAACACTTACATGTAACGACTAACGAAGACTTAACGACTCCATTAGAATGTATATACATGTTGTATTTTGATATGTATTCTTACACTTTTGAAAGACTTCAAGACACATATCAAAGTACTTCTACTTAACAAAAATGCTTACAATTACATCCTCGTTTAGTTTCATCAACAATTCTACTCGTATGCACCCGTATTCGTACTCGTACAATACACAGCTTTTAGATGTATGTACTATTGGTATATACACTCCAATGATCAGCTTTTAGCAGCCCATTTGAATCACATAATACATGTGGGAACCATCATTTGGCAACTAGCATGAAATATCTCATAAAATTATAAAAAATTAGTAATCATTCATGACTTATTTACATGAAAACAAAATTACATATCCTTTATATTTAATCCATATACCAATGACCAAAAACACCTACAAACACTTTAATTCTTCAATTTTCTTTATCTAATTGATCTCTCTCAAGTTCCATCTTCAAGTTCTAAGTGTTCTTCATAAATTCCATAAGTATAGTTTCATAAAAATCAAGAATACTTCCAAGTTTGCAAGTCTACTTCCAAGCTTTCTAATCCATTCCAGGTAATCATCTAAGATCAAGGAACCTTTGTTATTTACAGTAGGTTATCTTTCTAATTCAAGGTAATATTCATATTCAAACTTTGATTCAATTTCTACAACTATAACAATCTTATTTCGAGTGAAAATCTTACTTGAACTATTTTCGTGTCATGATTCTGCTTTAAGAACTTTCAAGCCATCCAAGGGTCCTTTGAAGCTAGATCCATTTTTCTCATTTCCAGTAGTTTTATCCAGAAAACTTGAGGTAGTAATGATGTTCATAACGTCATTCGATTCATACATATAAAGCTATCTTATTCGAAGGTTTAAACTTGTAATCACTAGAACATAGTTTAGTTAATTCTAAACTTGTTCGCAAACAAAAGTTAATCCTTCTAACTTGTTGTAATGACCCGGAATTTTCCGACCAAATTATACTTATGAGATTAATATTTACGTAAATTAAACCATACCAACATGATAAGCAATCCAAATTGTTGAGACTTGTGTTTTTGAAATGAGTTTTACACAACGTTTGACCGTCCAATATGACCGATGATATCACGAACTATATAACATACGATAATTATACGTTTGTGTATATATATGTATTTATATATATTTAACATGATCTAAGGATGGTTTAACATCTCATTGTGTACTAATGACAATGAGTTATATGTATATTTTGAAACTACTAACTTAAGTTTTCAAAACGATAACTATACGTAACATTCTTTGATATATATACTTATAATCTATAATGCTTATACATGTATCGTATATATAATGTATTTAATCACTTTTTAAGGACTTAAATACATAAAACAATGTAAGTATATTCACAAAAGATAGCTATATTTGAATTCTCGTTCCGTTTCCTCAAGATTTCTATACGTATATCTAGGGTATATGTACCCGTATCATACCCAGCTTCTATACGTATTTACTATTGGTATATACACATCAAATCAACATCCTAATCAACATTATTACTGCCCTAGATATGAGGTAACTAGGATTTGTCAAGTAGTATGAATTATTAGTAAGAAAACAAAATTAGGAATCCTTTTCTTTCTTTATAAACTAAAAACGTTTTTATAAATGAACACCATTTCTTCACTCCATTTTCTCATACCTAAACCCTCATTTCTCTCTCAAAATACTCCTAACTTCATACTTGATCATCTCCAAGAATTTTCCCCATCATTTAGCTTCAATTACAAGCCTTAAACACCATAAGAAAACTCTTTCAAGAACATATCAAAATAACCACCCATTTGAAGAAGTTTACTTCTAACCTTTTGATCTAACTCCACCACTCTTTGATTCCAAGATTATTTCTTATCTTTTGCAGTAACTTTGTCCAAGTAACTTGAGGTAGTAACCTTGTTCATAATATTATTCAATTCATATTCATATAGCTATCTTATTTTGTGGTATAAAATTTTAACAACAAGAATATAGTTTGAATGATTTCAAACTTGTTCGCAAACTAAATAGATCCTTCTAACTTGACTTTTAAAACACTTCAAGACCTGTAATATATCATAATGATATGCTAACCTAACAAGATATAACTTGGTTTTACAAAGAACATCTTAAAAACTGAATCTACGTCGTCGGAGTGCAACCGGGGGCTGTTTTGGGTTGGATAATTAAAAACCATCTTGAACTTTGAATTGGAAGTTCATGTTCTGGAAAAATGATATTTCTTATGAATATGTTAACACATAAAAATTTCATGGTTTAACTCAAAGTGTAAGTATTTTGGAAAAATGATCATTAAATGTTGTTTTTATGATGGAAAATGATCACTTTCATAAGTTTCACCAAAGTTTGACCTATAACCTATGATTTTGAATATAAACTAAGGTATTTTCAGTTCATATTCTTAAAATTTGACTCGATCCAAGGAAGTGGCAAGTTGAACCAACAAAAACGGAGTTGTAATGAAGAAACTACGACTAAAACAAGATTGGGTATCCGAAGCTAGTTTAGCTACGAAAATATTTGAAGAAAAAGTAAATTAATCATATCTTTTCTAATTAATATGATATTTTATATATAATTACTTATGATTTGATTTTATATATTTCAGGACCACCCGTAAACAACACGAGAAGATTAATCATAACACCTCATGATTGTACGCAACACGTCATTTGACAACAAGGTACTTTATGTACGCAACACATCATTTGACAACATGGTACCATGGGTCGAGATTAATTCTGATCAATACGAATAAAATGGGGTCTTTATTTATTTTATTTAAGCAACTAACTGTGGACCACTAACATCGGACTGCTAACTACGTACTAAGAAAATATTAAAAGTATTAAAAGTATATATATATTTAACGATTACTTAAAAAGAAAATATGTTGATATATTATATATATGGTTAGGTTCGTGATATCTATCGGAGACCAAGTCGAATTAAATACCATCAAGGCAAAAGTGAGTTTCATTTGCTCCCTTTTTAATTGCTTTTGCAATATATATTTTTGGGCTGAGAATATATGCGCTGCTTTTATAAATGTTTACAAAATAGACACAAGTACTTAAAAATATATTTTACGTTGAGTTGTACCACTGGCATATTTCCCTGTAGCTTGGTAACTACTATTTACATGAGTATTATAAACGCGAATCCTGTTGATAGATCTATCGGGCCTGACAACCCCAACCGGACTGGACGACCAGTATTCAACGGTTGCACAGTACTTCGTTTTGGTGACTACACTTGGTACGGTGTAGTGAGATTTCATAATAAAGGGAATATGCGACGTTGATTAAATGTTAAGTATGGTTACCAAGTGCTCAACCACTTAGAATGCTTTACATACACTTGCGAGTGTATTATGTTTATGATTATGAAATCTTGTGGTCTATTAACATATTGAAATGATTGTTATGATAAACCTATGAACTCACCAACCTTTTGGTTGACACTTTAAAGCATGTTTATTCTCAGGTACGAATTAAGTCTTCCGCTGTGCATTTGCTCAATATAAGGACATTACTTGGAGTCGATCATTGCAATGGGACCAAATGTTGATGACTTCGTCCAGGTGGATTAGGACGGGTCCTTTCACTTGTGATGACCTGGAAATTTCAGACCAAATTTAAACTATAATCTTTATATGATTCTGACACGATAAGCAAAAATGGTGATGTTGAGTCTCTATTATAATAAATGTTATCACATAATATAATAATGTATATTATATTAAATATAACTACAAGTATAGTTGTTACATCATTACATTCAATATTAATAAAATTATTAAGATTTATACATTTGAGTTATAATAATATTATTGTATCATTGTTAACAACATTATTATTATTATTATTATTATTTTTATCAATAATATTATTATTATTATTAACAATATTATATTTGTATTAGTAAATTATTAAAAATTTAGAAGCAGATATTTATATACAGAGATATAAACAGGTATGTTGATACATATACGAAATACAATTATATATATATATATAAAACCGATATGTAAATAAATATGGATATATATATATATTACAGTTAAAAATATATATATATTCATATATAGATATATATATATATATATATATATATATATATATATATATATATATATATATATATATATATATATATACACAATTATGATAATTATACAGATATATATATGTATATACAGATTACATATATACGGATATATAAATATAAAAAATACTGTATATACGTGTATAAATACGGATAAAATGCGTATGCAGTTGCAAATCACCATCATACTGTGTAATTTGTCTTTATAATTGTTACACAGGTCGATATCATGGATTACAGTATTCCAAATTAGGATAACTTTCTGTTTCAGTTTTAACTTCTTCTTCTTGATTTTTTTTATCTAATCGAATATTTAACTGCAGATCTATTGAATTATAAAACTAGTCAAATACTCACTAAATTCCTTCATTATCATTACCAATTAACAGTTTAACAAATTCAAACTAGAGAATTATATATATATATATACATCGCAGATACAGAAGTTTTCTTCTCTGTTCTTGAACCAAAATTACAATAGCTTGATTCCGCATTTAATTCAAAATGTAATAATGCAGTTTAGTTAGGATTTTTATACTCAATCTTCCTGCAGAAGTTGAAGTTCCAATTCTTTAAATTGAATCTTAATTTTGGAGTCAAAGTGTTTGAGCAAAAAGTCAAACCTTGTGTTCATCACAGAATTTGAACTTGTTTTGATGTTTCTAGTTAAATTAACGATTGGGAAAGTTTCTATGAGTAATTTGAAATACAATTCGTGTTATAAATTTTGTCTAAAACGAATTTAAAGTCGAAAATTGAAGTTGGGTATTTTTTTTTTCGCGACTGCTGTAGCAGTTTTTTTTTCTTTTTTTTTCATTTACATTCAATCAAGAACATTTCTCTATGATTCTATGTTGGTTACAAGTCATAAATATTTTCACATATTAGTTATCTTGATTTGTTTGATCCTGGGTTGATTAAGTTGTGGTGATGACGAAGATGAACTCGGTTTCATAGTTAAAACATTTTAGAGACTGCATAATATCAGAAAATGGTCACGGTTGGATGGTTTAAGGTGTTGTCGGGGGAACTGGAGGTCGCGGGTTCGAGTCTGACTATGGTCGTTATTTTTAAATCTCACTTTTAAAGGTAGTAAATCCAATTCTATTATTATTATTATTATTATTATTATTATTATTATTATTATTATTATTATTATTATTATTTTTATTATTATTATTATTATTATTATTATTATTATTATTATTATTATTATTATTATTATTATTATTATTATTATTATTATTAACTATGTATTTATTATGTTAATAATTGTTATCACTAGAATTAATATTATGAATATTATTATCAATATTATTATAAGTAATATTAACTAAAACTTATTAGTATTATCATTACTAATATTATTATTATCAGTATTATTATTATTATTAGTTATTGTTATTAATGTTAAGATAATCATTACTATTACTATCATAATACAAGTTATTATTATTACTATAAGTATTAGAATTTTTATTATTAGTAATATTAAAATAGATGTTAGTTATTATTATAAATATAATTACAAATATGAATAATATTAATATTATTATCATTTTATTACCAAGTAACACCATTAAACATTATTAGTGTTATTATTATTAAGCATTAGTGATATGAAATAGGTATCATTATTATTATCATTATTAAAACTATTAATATTATTATAGTCATTATTAATATTATTAATATCATTACAATTAAAATTAAAATTATCAAAACTAGCATTTTTATTAAAAATTATCATTTTTATTATTATAACAATTAGTATTGTAGGATGAAATAACTTTTTATTTATTATTATAAATATTAATTTTTTTTTCAAATAAACTGTTAGTTATATAAAACTATATTTAACTACATCTAACATAACTATATTAATATTTTATATTAATAAATATAAATAATTAGGTTGTTTATGAAACACATAATTAAAATAATAATTAAATAACTAATAATAAGAATATATATATTTAATTGATTACAATTACGTGTGTTAATAAATATATGAATAATATAGGTTCATAAATCCGAGATCAACCCTATACTTGTTCAATGCCGTCATATGTATTTTTACTACAAAATACAGTATGTGAGTTTCATTTGCTCCCTTTTAAATTGCTTTTGCAATATATATTTTTGAGCTGAGAATACATGCGTTGTTTTTATAAATGTTTACGAAATAGACACAAGTACTTAAAATATATTATACGTTGAGTTGTACCACTGGCATATTTTCCTGTAGCTTGGTAACTACTATTTACATGGGTATTGTAAACGCGAATCCTGTTGATAGATCTATCGGGCCTTACAACCCCAACCGGACTGGATGACCAGTATTCAACGGTTGCACAGTACTTCATTTCGTGACTACACTTGGTACGGTGTAGTGAGATTTCATAATAAAGGGAATATACGACGTTGATTAAATATTAAGTATGGTTACCAAGTGCTCAACCACTTAGAATATTTTTATTAAATCATTTGTGTATATGAAATATTGTGGTCTATTAAGATATAGAAATGATTGTTATGATAAAACTATGAACTCACCAAACTTTTGGTTGACAGTTTTAACCATGTTTATTCTCAGGTATGAATTAAGTCTTCCGCTGTGCATTTGCTCATTTTAAGGACATTGCTTGGAGTCGATCATCGCAATGGGACCAAATGTTGATGACATCGTCCAGGTGGTTATGGACGGGTCCTTTCAGTTGGTATCAGAGCGGTGGTCGTAGTGAACCAGGTCTTGCATTAGTGTGTCTAACTAGGAGTTGTTAGGATGCATTAATGAGTCTGGACTTCGACCTAGTAGTTGTTAGGTTATATTAATGAGTCTAGACTTGAACCTGGTCTGCATGTTAAAAGTTTTTGCTTACCACCATTTGTCAAAAGATATATACTTATCATTTCCAGTCTCGACACGTCTTATTGCAATTATCGCATAGACAGTGTACAGACGAATTCATATCACATCAGATTAAACTTTGTCTGACACGTTTCCAAAATTCCTCCGTAATCTACGGGATCTTCTGTACTAAATGTAGATATTCTATGTAAATAGAATATCATCTGATATCCGGAAATCATTTCATATTGAAAAATCCTTTATTCAATCGTACGCAATGGAACTCACCATTAGATCAAGTCCCTCGGATTCCGATATGGAGTTTCACCTAAGCTCCAAAAGCAGCGTCACCAGAATGAATCACCCAGTCATCCATCCCCAATTCATCTGATGGGTTCGTAGTTGACTTAACCAATGGAGACAAGAAGAAGACGTTCCTTTCCACCCACCAACCTGCACCCTCGGCGAAGAACCTGAAGCACTTACCGATGAACCTATTCGAAACACCATTTTTAGCCTCATCTCCAGGGTAGCTCGTGACGATTATCTTCTATCTAAAATTCTAAATCTTATTCATCCGCTTGTTCCAACCGACACTCACCCCGGTGTAATAGAAGAAGTCAACGAGGTTCGCGCTCGAGTAGTGGCTTTGGAACGTATGGTGCAAAGATTATAAGCACCATTAGCAACACCAGTACCACCAGTAACGTCCACATCGCAAGCCTCAATACCATAAGCTGAAGGTATTTCGTATGAACGAGAGACATATTAAATTAATGTGGCTAATATGTTTTGATCCAAGTCGGGTCATACCCAATAACAAGCTTACCGACACCTTATTCGTATTTGATCTTGGTGATTGGATCTTTAATTAAATACGCGACACTTGAACTTTAAGAAAATGGTTTCTGAAAACAATTGCACTTGATATGTAAGTATATATATATATATATATATATATATATATATATATATATATATATATATATATATATATATATATATATAATCATGGAATGATTTATATAATGAGGACTTAATTATTTATAGGTTAAATAATTAATTAAGTCATGTTGCATTTTATAAAATTGGTTTTATAAAATAAAGTATACATGACAAATAATATGGAATTTTATATATTTGGTTTTATAAATAATACATACATAATTTATAAAAATGCAAGTTTATGATATTTGTTTTATAAAATCTAATTTTATAAAACAAGTTTATAAAATATGCATGTACATAAAATGTGTCAAGTATTATTTTATAAACAAAGTGGGAGTGGCCTTGGAGTTAGAAGTAAGCATGCTAAAGACTTCAAAACTTGGTCATACTTTCCCAATTCCATATAGAAGCATCTTGACTCATTTTGAAATACACACATGCAATTAACACTTCAAAATTCTGGAAAAAAAAACTCTCCTAAACAGCAGATGGCTGCCGTGACATTTAGGGGTGAGTAAGGGTTCCTTATTTTGTTTTTTGCAAGCTCATTCAAGTGTCAAACAAAATCCTAACTAATAGAAAGGGTGTTGGTGCATAGTTTGGGGTATAACTACTTGAGGTTTCATTGTTTTGAAGCTCCATTCATCATCATCTTCATCATCATCTATCAACAAGCTAGGAGAAGGTATATACTCTTTTCTTGCTTGTAGTTTGTAAGTATGTTTCACAACTTGATCCTAATTGGGATTTAACTTTAATTGGTTAAAGATTAACAAGTTACTAAATGGTTATTTACATGCTTCCGCTTTGAATAATTATTAAAAGGTTTTTAAGTATTATGTAACATGTTAAATCCCAACAATGGTATCTAGAGCCGAAGTTGTTGAAATATGCTTCGAGATGATTATTAACTCACTATATATTTTGCATTTTATGTACATGCATGATTGTAAAATGCAAAAATTAAAGTGTTTGGGTGGGTTTGTTGGTTGGCCGAATTCAAGGAGGTTCCAAATGGGTTTTGGAACTTGCCATTTGGTCAACTTTGTTGTATGTTAAAATTCACAATCAAGCCTTGACCTTGTGTTTGAATGGTTGCATGTTTGGTTGATTTAATTCATTCATTTGGTATGTAATATTAATTCATTCATTTGGTATGTAATATTAATTCATTCATTTGGTTTGTAATATTATTATTTTGGTTATGTAATTTATTTTATATTTGGCATGTAAAATATATTAGGTTATATTTTCATTTTTTAGAGAAAAATGTATTAGGATATATTTTTTGTAAAACATGAAGATGCAAGATGAAGAACACAAGAAGAAGCATTTGGATGCAAGATTAAGTGGGAGATTTAAAATTGCCAACTTTGTGTTATAACCCTTAACCCGTGGCATTTGTTTTCGGCTAAACAAATGTCTACCAAATGGCTTGATTGTGAACTTATTTTTTGCATGAGTGGTTGTTTTGTTGTTTGACTATAGATTGTATGTTTGGTTGCTACAAATTAATCACACAAGTTAACAACAAACAAACTAAAATTTAATTGGTTAAATTAGACGTTATTAAACAACATGCAAAATGACAATTTAAATGGTTAAATTGAAATGGCAAAAGGACATAATAATTGGTTATTAACACTCATATAAAATGGTTTATATCAAATCATGTAATTGGCTTAATTATAAGACATGAAAATGGATTTTCATACAAACCATACACTAAATGCATGTTGGTGTATGGTGTAAAAGTTTTCTCAAACTAGAATTAATGAAAACTTAAAATCCCTTATTAACAAGGTAAACAAGTTAAACACCATCCTTTTGTGTGACACTTGAAAATATTAGGGAACTCATAATGAGATAAAGGTCACCTAACCGTTATGAACAAACTAATATGATTAAGGTGAATTTCGTACACTTGTGGGATAAAGGTCACCTAACCACTTGTATGTTAAATTTACACATTTACACAAGTAGGACGACTTGATTTGGGAATCATGAACTTAGGGTGCCCGAAGCATGAGAAACAAATAGGCGTTGGTGGGATAAATATGCCATGCAAAAGGATTGCATGATCCCATAACTTAGAAGTTGCAAAAGGATTGCAATTGTCATATAATGACTACCTAGCTAAATCAAATGATGGGATAAAGGTCACCTAACCGAAATTTGGTTTACCGTTGGTTTCTAAAATTTAATAAATATCAATTGGATTTAAAGGGTATTGATTGTTAAATTAAAATTGATACTTAAACAACTTTGTTAAATTTTGTAGATGGCCGCCAATAACAACAACATCCCTAACGCACCAATAAACTTTAACAACCTATCGTTGAGACCAATCCTCGAAAAGGAAAAACTCAACCATACGAACTTCATGGATTGGTTCTGCAATCTAAGGATTGTCCTCAAATTAGAGGATAGGGCGTATGTGTTGGAAGACCCCATTCCCGATCAACCGGACGAGGATGATACGGAAGGCATGGCTTATTGGGAGAAATATTGCACCGATTCGTTGCAAGTTTCTTGCCTCATGCTTGGGACTATGATACCCGAACTCCAAAAGGACTTCGAGCATCATAGTGCATATGACATGATCACACAGTTGAAGGAGATGTTCCTTCAACAAGCTCGTGTCGAGCGCTTTGAAACGGTCCGAGCACTTCATGCATGTTGGATGGACAACTCCCAATCCGTTTCATCTTATGTCCTTAAGATGAAAAGCCTAATTGATCGAGCAAACCGTCTAAATTGCAACGTGTCTAATGAATTAGCCACGGACCTTATTCTCAACTTATTGTCAAAAAGGTTTGACACATTTGTAATGAATTACAACATGAATGGTTGGGATAAAAGCATTGGCGAATTACATGCCATGCTTAAGACGGCAGAAGCAAGTATGGGTAAAAGGGCTTCACCCGTGTTTACAATCAATGAAGGCGGGTCCAAAAACCATAACACTTCTAAGCCAAAGGCGGCTAAGTGGAAAGGACCCGCCTACCAAGGCAAGGGCAAGGGAAAGGGGAAGATGGTTACCCTAACCAACAACAACAAGAAGCAAAAGGTTGCCGGAAAGACTAACCCCAAGGAAGATCCGTGCTTTGGTTGCGGTGAAATGGGTCACTGGAAACGCAACTGCCCGGTCTACCTTAATGAGTTGAAGGAAAAGAGAGATGCAGGGCAAACCTCAGGTAATTTATATATGGTATACATTGAGCTTAGTATTACTTCTTCTAATACATGGGTATTAGACACAGGATATGGAACTCATATTTGCAATACTTTGCAGGGGTACAAAAGAAGTGATCAAGATGCGGGAACAACAAGTCTCTTCATGGGAAATGGAGCAAGGGTGCAAGTGAAAGCTCAAGGAGACTTTGTTTTAAAGCTACCAAGTGGTTTGGAGCTTGTTTTGAAAAATGTTTTGTATGCACCCGATTTATCTTGAAACACTATTTCTGTATCCCGTTTGAAACAAAATGATTTTAATCTTAATTTCATTAATGATGATATCCATGTTTCTTTAGATAATGTGTTCTATTTTAAGGCTTCGCCTTCGAATGGTATTTATGAATTGGTTCATGATGACACATCATACAATAGCTCAATATACCATGCAAACACCAAGAAACTCAAAAGGGATTTGAGTGATTCCTACTTATGGCATTGTCACCTTGGTCACATAAACAAGAATCGAATGCATACACTTCAAAAGAATGGCCTTTTGAAATCAAATGAACTAGACTCGTTTGATGTATGTGAATCTTGTTTACAAGGAAAAATGACTAAAGCACCTTTCAAAGGGACCTATGAAAGGGCTAAGGACTTATTGGGATTAATACATTCGGATGTATGTGGACCCTTTAAGCCCATAACTAGGAATGGTGAAAGATACTTCGTTACTTTCATTGATGACTTCAGTCGTTTCGGATATGTCTACTTATTAAGACACAAGGACGAAACTTTTGAAGCATTCAAGGAATATCAAACCGAAGTACAAAATCAACTCAATAAGACAATCAAGGTACTTCGTACCGATATAGGAGGTGAATACCTAAGCGATGCTTTCCAAGATCATCTTAAAAGTTGTGGGATTATCTCGCAACTTACTCCTCCTGAAACACCCAAAATTAATGGAGTTTCTGAAAGGAGGAACCGAACCCTAATGGATATGGTTCGATCTATGATGGCTAGAAGCTCGTTACCTCTATCATTCTGGGGTTATTGTCTATGCTTCACGGCTCGTATTTTAAATATGGCCCCAACCAAGAAAGTGGAACGAACTCCTCATGAGATGTGGTTTGGAAAACCTCCATCTCTATCATACTTAAAGGTATGGGGATGTAAAGCTTATCCTAAGCGTTACGTCCCTAATAAGTTGAATGCTCGATCCATCAAGTGTATCTTCATAGGATATCCCAAGGATGACATGGGATATTATTTCTATGATCCTTCCGAACAGAATGTATTTGTTGCTCGGAAGGCGGAATTCCTTGAAACTAAGTTCCTAATGGAAGGTATTAGTGAAAGGAAGATAGATCTTGAAGAGGTCCAAGATCAAGTAGAAGATACACAATTGGCTAACACTAGCACTCAACATGAAAATGTTGAGAATGATCAAAAGGATGATCAAAGTATACAAGACGTTCGCAAATCTGGTAGGATTAGTAATCCTCTTGAGAGATATGGGTTTCTCATGGATGATTGCTATGTGGTTGATTTGGATGAACCAACAAACTACCAAGATGCTTTATCAAGGATTGATAAAGATAAATGGCAGGAAGCCATGAACGCTGAGATGCAATCCATGTATGACAACCAAGTTTAGGAACTAGTTGTGTAACCTGCTAGCTCCAAGTTAGTTGATTGTAAATGGATTTTCAAGATGAAAACCGACATGCCTGGAAACTTAAATACATATAAAGCCAGACTTGTAGCAAAAGGTTTCACTCAAACTCAAGGGGTTGGCTATGATGAAACCTTTTCGCCTGTGGCAATGCTAAAGTCTATTAGGATATTATTTGCCATTGCTGCTCATTATGATTATGAAATTTGGCAAATGGATGTCAAAACCGCTTTCCTAAATGGATATCTTGAGGAAGATGTCTATATGGTTCAGCCTGAAGGTTTTGTCGATCTGAAACATCCTAACAAAGTATGTAAGTTAAAGAAATCAATCTACGGATTGAAACAAGCATCTAGAATGTGGAATCATCGTTTTAATGAGGAAGCCAAGAAATTTGGCTTCATAAAAAATGGTGATGAAGCTTGTGTATACAAGAAAGCTAGTGTGAGCACTATCATGTTCCTTGTATTATATGTGGATGATATATTGTTATTTGGAAACGATATTCCGACAATGCAAGGTGTTAAGACTTGGCTGAAAAGCTGCTTCTCCATTAAGGATCTTGAAGAAGCACAATACATTTTGGGGATTAGGATCTACAGGGATAGATCCAAGAAATTGATAGGTTTGAATCAAAGTGCATACATTGAAAAGATCTTGAAAAGGTTCAAGATGGAGAACTCTAAGAAAGGTTTGGTACCTATTCAAAGAGGAATGCTCCTTAGTTCATCTCAGTGTCCCACCACAAAAGATGAACATGAAAGAATGAAGAAAGTCCCATATGCGTCTGCTATTGGGTCAATCATGTATGCAATGATATGCACTAGACCGGATGTGTCATGCGCTCTTAGCCTGACAAGTAGATACCAGAATAACTCAGGAAATAGTCATTGGATTGCTGTTAAAAGTATATTGAAATACCTTAGGAGAACTAAGGATATGTTTCTAATATATGGGTCTGGTGAGGAGGAACTCGCTGTGAAAGGTTACGTGGACGCGAGTTTCCAAACTGATCGTGATGATTCTCGATCACAATCCGGTTATGTCTTCACATTAAATGGAGGTGCGGTCTCTTGGAAGAGTTCAAAACAGGATGTTTTAAGTATTGTAACGGAACGAAATTGTTCAAACTCATTAATATAATTATGGCATTAATTTATTTTGAGTTATGTTCCTATTTTGCATATTTTATCCATGAATAAGTAATTATTCTAAATTCCGTAGTCGATCACATTTGTGGGAACAAGTGTGAGGTTTAGACTATTGTGAACTTGGATTGGTATACATTCACGGGATGAATGTGGGGCAAGGTTGCTACCAAGGTTCATAGATATTTATGGGATACAAATATTGGAAGACCTGCCCTCAAGATTTACTAAATGGAACCTTTGTGGTTGATCACACGTGAAATGTCCCATTCTTATTGATTAAAAACGTTCAATATTAATTGATTTCGTTGCGAGGTTTTGACCTCTATATGAGACGTTTTTCAAAGACTGCATTCATTTTTAAAACAAACCATAACCTTTATTTCATAAATAAAGGTTTAAAAAGCTTTACGTAGATTATCAAATAATGATAATCTAAAATATCCTTGTTTACACACGACCATTACATAATGGTTTACAATACAAATATGTTACATCGAAATCAGTTTCTTGAATGCAGTTTTTACACAATATCATACAAATATGGACTCCAAATCTTGTCCTTATTTTAGTATGCAACAGCGGAAGCTGTTAGTATTCACCTGAGAATAAACATGCTTTAAACGTCAACAAAAATGTTGGTGAGTTATAGGTTTAACCTATATATATCAAATCGTAACAATAGACCACAAGATTTCATATTTCAATACACATCCCATACATAGAGATAAAAATCATTCATATGGTGAACACCTGGTAACCGACATTAACAAGATGCATATATAAGAATATCCCCATCATTCCGGGACACCCTTCGGATATGATATAAATTTCGAAGTACTAAAGCATACGGTACTTTGGATGGGGTTTGTTAGGCCCAATAGATCTATCTTTAGGATTCGCGTCAATTTGGGTGTCTGTTCCCTAATTCTTAGATTATCAGACTTAATAAAAAGGGCCATATTCGATTTCGATAATTCAACCATAGAATGTAGTTTCACGTACTTGTGTCTATTTTTTAAATCATTTATAAAACCTGCATGTATTCTCATCCCAAAAATATTAGATTTTAAAAGTGGGACTATAACTCACTTTTACAGATTTTTACTTCGTCGGGAAGTATGACTTTTCCACTGGTTTATTCACGAACCTATAACAATATATACATATATATCAAAGTATGTTCAAAATATATTTACAACACTTTTAATATATTTTGATGTTTTAAGTTTATTAAGTCAGCTGTCCTCGTTAGTAACCTACAACTAGTTGTCCACAGTTAGATGTACATAAATAAATCGATAAATATTATCTTGAATCAATCCATGACCCAGTGTATACGTATCTCAGTATTGATCACAACTCAAACTATATATATTTTGACATCAACCTCAACCCTGTATAGCTAACTCCAACATTCACATATAGAGTGTCTATGGTTGTTCCGAAATATATATAGATGTGTCGACATGATAGGTCGAAACATTGTATACGTGTCTATGGTATCTCAAGATTACATAATATACAATACAAGTTGATTAAGTTATGGTTGGAATAGATTTTTTACCAATTTTCACGTAGCTAAAATGAGAAAAATTATCCAATCTTGTTTTACCCATAACTTCTTCATTTTAAATCCGTTATGAGTGAATCAAATTGCTATGGTTTCATATTGAACTATATTTTATGAATCTAAACAGAAAAAGTATAGGTTTATTGTCGAAAAAACAAGTTACAAGTCATTTTTGTAAAGGTAGTCATTTCAGTCGAAAGAACGACGTCTAGATGACCATTTTAGAAAACATACTTTCACTTTGAGTTTAACCATAATTTTTGGATATAGTTTCGTGTTCATAATAAAAATCATTTTCCCAGAATAACAACTTTTAAATCAAAGTTTATCATAGTTTTTAATTAACTAACCCAAAACAGCCCGTGGTGTTACTACGACGGCGTAAATCCGGTTTTACAGTGTTTTTCGTGTTTCCAGGTTTTAAATCATTAAGGTAGCATATCATATAGATATAGAACATGTGTTTAGTTAACTTTAAAAGTCAAGTTAGAAGGATTAACTTTTATTTGCGAACAAGTTTAGAATTAACTAAACTATGTTCTAGTGATTACAAGTATAAACCTTCGAATAAGATATCTTTATATGTATGAATCGAATGATGTTATGAACATCATTACTACCTCAAGTTCCTTGGATAAACCTACTGTAAATGAGAAAAATAGATCTAGCTTCAAAGGATCCTTGGATGGCTTGAAAGTTCTTGAAACAGAATCATGACACGAAAACAATTTCAAGTAAGATTTCCACTCGAAATAAGATTGTTATAGTTATAGAAATTGAATTAAAGTTTGAATATGATTATTACCTTGTATTAGAAATATAACCTACTGTAAGTAAAAAAGGTTTCTTCATCTTGGATGATTACTTGGAATGGATTTAGAAAACTTGGAAGTAAACTTGCAATCTTGGAAGTATTCTTGATTTTATGAAACTAGAACTTTTGGAATTTATGAAGAACACTTAGAACTTGAAGATAGAACTTGAGAGAGATCAATTAGATGAATAAAATTGAAGAATGAAAGTGTTTGTAGGTGTTTTTGGTCGTTGGTGTATGGATTAGATATAAAAGATATGTAATTTTGTTTTCATGTAAATAAGTCATGAATGATTACTCATATTTTTGTAATTTTATGAGATATTTCATGCAAGTTGCCAAATGATGGTTCCCACATGTGTTAGGTGACTCACATGGGCTGCTAAGAGCTGATCATTGGAGTGTATATACCAATAGTACATACATCTAAAAGCTGTGTATTGTACGAGTACGAATACGGGTGCATACGAGTAGAATTGTTGATGAAACTGAACGAGGATGTAATTGTAAGAATTTTTGTTAAGTAGAAGTATTTTGATAAGTGTCTTGAAGTCTTTCAAAAGTGTATGAATACATATTAAAACACTACATGTATATACATTTTAACGGAGTCGTTAAGTCATCGTTATGTATTGACCCGAACTTTTCCATGTTTATATATATTAATTGAGATTGATATTTACATGATTAAATGTTTCCAACATGTTAAGCAATCAAACTTGTTAAGACTTGATTAATTGAAATATGTTTCATATAGACAATTGACCACCCAAGTTGACCGGTGATTCACGAACGTTAAAACTTGTAAAAACTATATGATGACATATATATGGATATATATATAGTTAACATGATACTATGATAAGTAAACATATCATTAAGTATATTAACAATGAACTACATATGTAAAAACAAGACTACTAACTTAATGATTTTTAAACGAGACATATATGTAACGATTATCGTTGTAAAGACATTTAATGTATATATATCATATTAAGAGATATTCATACATGATAATATCATGATAATATAATAATTTAAAATCTCATTTGATATTATAAACATTGGGTTAACAACATTTAACAAGATCGTTAACCTAAAGGTTTCAAAACAACACTTACATGTAACGACTAACGATGACTTAACGACTCAGTTAAAATGTATATACATGTAGTGTTTTAATATGTATTTATACACTTTTGAAAGACTTCAATACACTTATCAAAATACTTCTACTTAACAAAAATGCTTACAATTACATCCTCGTTCAGTTTCATCAACAATTCTACTCGTATGCACCCGTATTCGTACTCGTACAATACACAGCTTTTAGATGTATGTACTATTAGTATATACACTCCAATGATCAGCTCTTAGCAGCCCATGTGAGTCACCTAACAAATGTGGGAACCATCATTTGGCAACTAGCATGAAATATCTCATAAAATTACAAAAATATGAGTAATCATTCATGACTTATTTACATGAAAACAAAATTACATATCCTTTATATCTAATCCATACACCAACGACCAAAAACACCTACAAACACTTTCATTCTTCAATTTTCTTCATCTAATTGATCTCTCTCAAGTTCTATCTTCAAGTTCTAAGTGTTCTTCATATATTCTACAAGTTCTAGTTACATAAAATCAAGAATACTTTCAAGTTTGCTAGCTCGCTTCCAATCTTGTAAGGTGATCATCCAACCTCAATAAATCTTTGTTTATTACAGTAGGTTATCATTCAAATACAAGGTAATAATCATATTCAAACTTTGGTTCAATTTCTATAACTATAACAATCTTATTTCAAGTGATGATCTTACTTGAACTTGTTTTCGTGTCATGATTCTGCTTCAAGAACTTCGAGCCATCCAAGGATCCGTTGAAGCTAGATCCATTTTTCTCTTTTCCAGTAGGTTTATCCAAGGAACTTAAGGTAGTAATGATGTTCATAACATCATTCGATTCATACATATAAAGCTATCTTATTCGAAGGTTTAAACTTGTAATCACTAGAACATAGTTTAGTTAATTCTAAACTTGTTCGCAAACAAAAGTTAATCCTTCTAACTTGACTTTTAAAATCAAATAAACACATGTTCTATATCTATATGATATGCTAACTTAATGATTTAAAACCTGGAAACACGAAAAACACCGTAAAACCGGATTTACGCCGTCGTAGTAACACCGCGGTCTGTTTTGGGTTAGTTAATTAAAAACTATGATAAACTTTGATTTAAAAGTTCTTATTCTGAGAAAATGATTTTTATTATGAACATGAAACTATATCCAAAAATTATGGTTAAACTCAAAGTGGAAGTATGTTTTCTAAAATGGTCATCTAGACGTCGTTCTTTCGACTGCAATGACTACCTTTACAAAAACGACTTGTAACTTATTTTTCGGACTATAAACCTATAATTTTTCTGTTTAGATTCATAAAATAGAGTTCAATATGAAACCATAGCAATTTGATTCACTCAAAACGGATTTAAAATGAAGAAGTTATGGGTAAAACAAGATTGGATAATTTTTCTCATTTTAGCTACGTGAAAATTGGTAACAAATCTATTCTAACCATAACTTAATCAACTTATATTGTATATTATGTAATCTTGAGATACCATAGACAGGTATACAATGTTTCGACCTATCATGTCGACACATCTATATATATTTCGGAACAACCATAGACACTCTATATGTGAATGTTGGAGTTAGTTATACAGGGTTGAGGTTGATTCCAAAATATATATAGTTTGAGTTGTGATCAATACTGAGATACGTATACACTGGGTCGTGGATTGATTCAAGATAATATTTATCGATTTATTTCTGTACATCTAACTGTGGACAACTAGTTGTAGGTTACTAACGAGGACAGCTGACTTAATAAACTTAAAACATCAAAATATATTAAAAGTGTTGTAAATATATTTTAAACATACTTTGATATATATGTATATATTGTTATAGGTTCGTGAATCAAACAGTGGCCAAGTCTTACTTCCCGACGAAGTAAAAATCTGTGAAAGTGAGTTATAGTCCCACTTTTAAAATCTAATATTTTTGGGATGAGAATACATGCAGGTTTTATAAATGATTTACAAAATAGATACAAGTACGTGAAACTACATTCTATGGTTGAATTATCAAAATCGAATATGCCCCTTTTTATTAAGTCTGGTAATCTAAGAATTAGGGAACAGACACCCTAATTGACGCGAATCCTAAAGATAGATCTATTGGGCCTAACAAACCCCATCTAAAGTACCGGATGCTTTAGTACTTCAAAATTTATATCATATCCGAAGGGTGTCCCGGAATGATGGGGATATTCTTATATATGCATCTTGTTAATGTCGGTTACCAGGTGTTCACCATATGAATGATTTTTATCTCTATGTATGGGATGTGTATTGAAATATGAAATCTTGTGGTCTATTATTATGATTTGATATATATAGGTTAAACCTATAACTCACCAACATTTTTGTTGATGTTTTAAGCATGTTTATTCTCAGGTGATTATTAAGAGCTTCCGCTGTCGCATACTAAAATAAGGATAAGATTTGGAGTCCATGTTTGTATGATATTGTGTAAAAACTGCATTCAAGAAACTGATTTCGATGTAACATATTTGTATTGTAAACCATTATGTAATGGTCGTGTGTAAACAGGATATTTTAGATTATCATTATTTGATAATCTACGTAAAGCTTTTTAAACCTTTATTTATGAAATAAAGGTTATGGTTTGTTTTAAAAATGAATGCAGTCTTTGAAAAACGTCTCATATAGAGGTCAAAACCTCGCAACGAAATCAATTAATATGGAACGTTTTTAATCAATAAGAACGGGACATTTCAGTTGGTATCCGAGCGTTGGTCTTAGAGAACCAGAATTTTGCATTAGTGTGTCTTATCGAGTTTGTTAGGATGCATTAGTGAGTCTGGACTTCGACCGTGTTTACTTGAAAAATGATACAAATTTTGTTGGAAACTATATATTTTTAACATGTGAATATTATGTGATATATTAATCTCTTAACGCGTTTGATATTATGTGATAGATGTGTACCTCTAGAACAAGTCCCATTGACTCACCTAATAATAAGAAGAGTCAAATGTAAATTGGAATGATTCGTGAACTGATTCACAAGTTCCCGAAGAGGAACCGGAAGAAGAGTCGGAACCGGAAGAAGAATCGGAACCGGAAGAAGAATCGGAACCGGATGAAGAAATAGAACCGGTGGGGGAAATAATAAAACGGTTAAGTAAAAGAAAATCCTCAACCAACCGACGAAGGTTAATTATGGTCAATGGTGTTTCCGCCAAGGAAGCAAAATATTGGGAGGATTACCAATTCTCCGATGAATCGGATTCCGACGAGAATTCCGATGATGCTATAGAAATTACCCCAACTGAATTTAAAAAGGCAAAAGAAAATAATAAGGGAAATGGCATAAAAATAGAGAAATCTAATTCCAACCCCGATGAACTTTATATGTATCATCAACCCCCGAAGTCCTTAAGTTGTAACAATGACCCGGGAACCTCTAAACCACCAGGTTTTTCTAAACCAATGTGGAAAACGACGGCTCGTATTAGGGGAACATCATATATCCCTAGAAACTTGGCAAAACGAACCAAAATCAAAGAAGAAGAAACAAGCGAGTCGGAATAAGATAGTTGTATTCGTGTGGTGTAATATATGTAATATAGTGTGCTTATGCTTTATGATATATGTAAAAATTGCTTGTATTAATAAGTATTTTTTTTATGAATCTAACTCTTGTCTATTTTACAGTATAAAAACACAAAATGGATAGACAACCCAATATTTTAAGAGACCTACCCGGAGACATGATTGATGAAATCTTGTCTAGAGTCGGTCAGAATTCTTTGGCACAACTATTTATGGCGAAATCAGTTTGTAAGACATTCGAAGAACGTTCCAAGAATGTCTTGGTTTATAAGAGACTTTCGTTTGAAAGATGGGGGATATCACATTGGGAAACCCATAAGTTACAATGTGTTTACTTTGACGCATATATTGCGGGGAACCCAAATGCTATTTTACGCAACGGGTTAAGAAATTATTTTGACTCAATGTATCCGAATATAGGACTTCATGATTTAGAAAAAGCGGCTAACATGCAACATAAAGAAGCATGCTATGTTTACGGGTTAGTAATGTTCGCTTCTCACCAAAGTGAGAAAAAGAACATCAGGCTACAACTATTAAACAAAACGTTCCCACAAGTGACGGAGTCGGTAATTGGGGTAAGAAATGAGGTTTTTAGATTGTTACGGGACTGTTGGACATTACGTAACCCTCGTCCCTTTGTCGACGTTACAACACGCTGTCTTATCAACGGCCATAACGGTAATGTTCCACAAGACCAAGGATGGGAAGTAATCCCAGTAAAACCAGAATGCATGACTTGTTTCTGGACGTATGAATTACGTGTCTTTATTGCCTTTGCTGAACGACTTGTGTACTAGCTAGAATTATCTTCACAACCATCTTGTATCAAATTTATTGTGTGCTATATTTCAATTATATATGTAAAATAAGCGGTATTGTAAGTTTGTAAAATATTGTGTAAAAGTTTGAACGCGAAATATTATTATAATCAGTTTTTCATATAGAATTGTAGTAGTTGAATTGTATATTAGCTACTAAGTATGAACTTAACGGGTAGGTACTACCCGAATTTAAACTTATAAAACGCTAATATGAAGAAAAAGCTTTTATAAATGAGTTCATATTATGCTACGAAATACTATTAACTACTCTTAATATTCTGTATGATTAACTTGTTCCATTTGACTATTTTGAAGGAAATGGCACCGACTACTCGACACACCGTGAATATGAATGAAGAGGAATTCCGTACTTTTCTAGCTTCAAACATAGCCGCAGTACAGGCTGCGCTACATACCAACAATAACCTTGGATCTAGTAGTACAGGAAATCGTGTAGGATGCACCTACAAAGAATTCACTGCCTGCAAACCTTTGCAATTTGATGGAACCGAAGGACCGATTGGATTGAAACGGTGGACCGAGAAGATCGAATCGGTGTTTGCCATAAGTAAGTGTACTGAAGAGGACAAAGTGAATTATGCTACGCATACCTTCACAGGTTCTGCGTTAACATGGTGGAATACCTATCTAGAGCAAGTGGGACAAGACGATGCGTACGCACTACCGTGGTCAGCATTCAAGCACTTGATGAACGAGAAGTACCGTCCCAGAACCGAGGTCAATAAGCTCAAGACAGAACTTAGAGGGTTACGAACCCAAGGATTTGATATTACCACTTACGAAAGACGATTCACAGAATTGTGCCTATTGTGTCCGGGAGCATTCGAAGATGAGGAAGAGAAGATCGACGCGTTTGTGAAAGGATTACCGGAAAGAATCCAAGAAGATATAAGTTCACACGAGCCCGCATCCATACAACATGTATGTAGAATGGCTCACAAACTAGTGAACCAGATTGAGGAAAGAATTAAAGAACAGACGGCTGAAGAGGCCAATGTGAAGCAAGTCAAAAGAAAGTTGGAGGAAAACGGTGATAAGAATCACCAATACAACAATAACAACAATTACAATAATAATCGCAACAATTATCCCAACAATCGTAACATCAATCGCAACTAGAATAAACGGCCCAACAACAACAACAACTACAACAATCATCCCAACTACAATAACAACCGCAAAAACAACAACAACAACAATCAGAAGCAGCTATGCCAAAGGTGTGAAAAGTATCACTCGGGGTTCTGCACCAAATTTTGCAACAAGTGTAAAAGAAATGGTCATAGCGCGGCGAAGTGTGAGGTCTACGGACCAGGGGTTAACAGAACGAAAGGAACAAATGGTGTCGGAACGAGTAATGGCGGAGCAAGTAGTGTCGGAGCAAGTTATGCCAATGTAGTTTGTTATAAATGTGGAAAACCGGGCCACATTATTAGAAATTGCCCAAACCAGGAGAACACGAATGGACAAGGCCGCGGAAGAGTTTTCAATATTAATGCGGCAGAGGCACAGGAAGACCCGGAGCTTGTTACGGGTACGTTTCTTATTGACAATAAATCTGCTTACATTTTATTTGATTCGGGTGCGGATAGAAGCTATATGAGTAGAGATTTTTGTGCTAAATTAAGTTGTCCATTGATGCCGTTGGATAGTAAATTTTTACTCGAATTAGCAAATGGTAAATTAATTTCAGCAGATAATATATGTCGGAATCGAGAAATTAAACTAGTTAGCGAAACATTTAAGATTGATTTGATACCGGTAGAGTTAGGGAGTTTTGATGTGATAATCGGTATGGACTGGTTGAAAGAAGTGAAAGCAGAGATCGTTTGTTACAAAAATGCAATTCGCATTATACGAGAAAAAGGAAAACCCTTAATGGTGTACGGAGAAAAGGGCAACACGAAGCTACATCTTATTAGTAATTTGAAGTCACAAAAACTAATAAGAAAAGGTTGCTATGCTGTTCTAGCACACATCGAGAAAGTACAAACTGAAGAAAAGAGCATCAATGATGTTCCCATTGCAAAAGAATTTCCCGATGTATTTCCGAAAGAATTACCGGGATTACCCCCAGATCGATCCGTTGAATTTCAAATAGATCTTGTACCAGGAGCTGCACCAATAGCTCGTGCTCCTTACAGACTCGCACCCAGCGAGATGAAAGAACTGCAAAGCCAATTACAAGAACTTTTAGAGCGTGGTTTCATACGACCAAGCACATCACCGTGGGGAGCTCCTGTTTTGTTTGTCAAGAAGAAAGATGGTACATTCAGGTTGTGTATCGACTACCGAGAGTTGAACAAACTTACCATCAAGAACCGCTACCCACTACCGAGAATCGACGACTTATTTGATCAACTACAAGGCTCGTCTGTTTATTCAAAGATTGACTTACGTTCCGGGTATCATCAAATGCGGGTGAAAGAAGATGATATTCCAAAGACTGCTTTCAGAACACGTTACGGTCATTATGAGTTTATGGTCATGCCGTTTGGTTTAACTAATGCACCAGCTGTGTTCATGGACCTTATGAACCGAGTGTGTGGACCATACCTTGACAAGTTTGTCATTGTTTTCATTGATGACATACTTATTTACTCAAAGAATGACCAAGAACACGGTGAACATTTGAGAAAGGTGTTAGAAGTATTGAGGAAGGAAGAATTGTATGCTAAGTTTTCAAAGTGTGCATTTTGGTTGGAAGAAGTTCAATTCCTCGGTCACATAGTGAACAAAGAAGGTATTAAGGTGGATCCGGCAAAGATAGAAACTGTTGAAAAATGGGAAACCCCAAAAACTCCAAAACACATACGCCAGTTTTTAGGACTAGCTGGTTACTACAGAAGGTTCATCCAAGACTTTTCCAGAATAGCAAAACCCTTGACTGCATTAACGCATAAAGGGAAGAAATTTGAATGGAATGATGAACAAGAGAAAGCGTTTTAGTTATTGAAGAAAAAGCTAACTATGGCACCTATATTGTCATTGCCTGAAGGGAATGATGATTTTGTGATTTATTGTGACGCATCAAAGCAAGGTCTCGGTTGTGTATTAATGCAACGAACGAAGGTGATTGCTTATGCGTCTAGACAATTGAAGATTCACGAACAAAATTATACGACGCATGATTTGGAATTAGGCGCGGTTATTTTTTCCATTAAAGACTTGGAGGCACTACTTATATGGGGTCAAAAGTATTATATATACCGACCACAAAAGTCTTCAACACATATTTAATCAGAAACAACTGAATATGAGGCAGCGTAGGTGGATTGAATTATTGAATGATTACGACTTTGAGATTCGTTACCACCCGGGGAAGGCAAATGTGGTAGCCGATGCCTTGAGCAGGAAGGACAGAGAACCCATTCGAGTAAAATCTATGAATATAATGATTCATAATAACCTTACTACTCAAATAAAGGAGGCACAACAAGGAGTTTTAAAAGAGAGAAATTTAAAGGATGAAATATCCAAAGGATCGGAGAAGCATCTTAATATTCGGGAAGACGGAACTCGGTATAGGGCTGAAAGGATTTGGGTACCAAAATTTGGAGATATGAGAGAAATGGTACTTAGAGAAGCTCATAAAACCAGATACTCAATACATCCTGGAACGGGGATGATGTACTAGGATCTCAAGAAACATTTTTGGTGGCCGGGTATGAAAGCCGATGTTGCTAAATACGTAGGAGAATGTTTGACGTGTTCTAAGGTCAAAGCTGAGCATCAGGTCTACTTCAACAACCCAAAATCCCGGAATGGAAATGGGAAAACATTACCATGGATTTCATCACTAAATTGCCAAGGACTGCAAGTGGTTTTGATACTATTTGGGTAATAGTTGATCATCTCACCAAATGAGCACACTTCCTGCCAATAAGAGAAGATGACAAGATGGAGAAGTTAGCACGACTGTATTTGAAGGAAGCCGTCTCCAGACATGGAATACCAATCTCTATTATCTCTGATAGGGATGGCAAATTTATTTCAAGATTCTGGCAGACATTACAGCAAGCATTAGGAACTCGTCTAGACATGAGTACTGCCTATCATCCACAAACTGATGGGCAGAGCGAAAGGACGATACAAACGCTTGAAGACATGCTACGAGCATGTGTTATTGATTTCGGAAACAGTTGGGATCGACATCTACCGTTAGCAGAATTTTCCTACAACAACAGCTACCATTCAAGCATTGAGATGGCGCCGTTTGAAGCACTTTATGGTAGAAAGTGTAGGTCTCCGATTTGTTGGAGTGAAGTGGGGGATAGACAGATTACAGGTCCGGAGATTATACAAGAAACTACCGAGAAGATCATCCAAATTCAACAACGGTTGAAAACTGCCCAAAGTCGACAAAAGAGCTACGCTGACATTAAAATAAAAGATATAGAATTTGAAATTAGAGAGATGGTCATGCTTAAAGTTGCACCTTGGAAAGGCGTTGTTCGATTTGGTAAACAAGGGAAATTAAATCCAAGGTATATTGGACCATTCAAGATTATTGATCGTGTCGGACCAGTAGCTTACCGACTTGAGTTACCTCAACAACTCGCGGCTGTACATAACACTTTCCACGTCTCGAATTTGAAGAAATGTTTTGCTAAAGAAGATCTCACTATTCCGTTAGATGAAATCCAAATCAACGAAAAACTTCAATTCATCGAAGAACCCGTCGAAATAATGGATCGTGAGGTTAAAAGACTTAAGCAAAACAAGATACCAATTGTTAAGGTTCGATGGAATGCTCGTAGAGGACCCGAGTTCACCTGGGAGCGTGAAGATCATATGAAGAAGAAATACCCGCATCTATTTCCAGAAGATTCGTCAACACCTTCAACAGCTTAAAATTTCAGGACGAAATTCATTTAACGGGTAGGTACTGTAGTGACCCGAACTTTTCCATGTTTATATATATTAATTGAGATTGATATTTACATGATTAAATGTTTCCAACATGTTAAGCAATCAAACTTGTTAAGACTTGATTAATTGAAATATGTTTCATATAGACAATTGACCACCCAAGTTGACCGGTGATTCACGAACGTTAAAACTTGTAAAAACTATATGATGAAATATATATGGATATATATATAGTTAACATGATACTATGATAAGTAAACATATCATTAAGTATATTAACAATGAACTACATATGTAAAAACAAGACTACTAACTTAATGATTTTTAAACGAGACATATATGTAACGATTATCGTTGTAAAGACATTTAATGTATATATATATCATATTAAGAGATATTCATACATGATAATATCATGATAATATAATAATTTAAAATCTCATTTGATATTATAAACATTGGGTTAACAACATTTAACAAGATCGTTAACCTAAAGGTTTCAAAACAACACTTACATGTAACGACTAACGATGACTTAACGACTCAGTTAAAATGTATATACATGTAGTGTTTTAATATGTATTTATACACTTTTGAAAGACTTCAATACACTTATCAAAATACTTCTACTTAACAAAAATGCTTACAATTACATCCTCGTTCAGTTTCATCAACAATTCTACTCGTATGCACCCGTATTCGTACTCGTACAATACACAGCTTTTAGATGTATGTACTATTGGTATATACACTCCAATGATCAGCTCTTAGCAGCCCATGTGAGTCACCTAACACATGTGGGAACCATCATTTGGCAACTATCATGAAATATCTCATAAAATTACAAAAATATGAGTAATCATTCATGACTTATTTACATGAAAACAAAATTACATATCCTTTATATCTAATCCATACACCAACGACCAAAAACACCTACAAATACTTTCATTCTTCAATTTTCTTCATCTAATTGATCTCTCTCAAGTTCTATCTTCAAGTTCTAAGTGTTCTTCATATATTCTACAAGTTCTAGTTACATAAAATCAAGAATACTTTCAAGTTTGCTAGCTCGCTTCCAATCTTGTAAGGTGATCTTCCAACCTCAAGAAATCTTTGTTTCTTACAGTAGGTTATCATTATAATACAAGGTAATAATCATATTCAAACTTTGGTTCAATTTCTATAACTATAACAATCTTATTTCAAGTGATGATCTTACTTGAACTTGTTTTCGTGTCATGATTCTGCTTCAAGAACTTCGAGCCATCCAAGGATCCGTTGAAGCTAGATCCATTTTTCTCTTTTCCAGTAGGTTTATCCAAGGAACTTAAGGTAGTAATGATGTTCATAACATCATTCGATTCATACATATAAAGCTATCTTATTCGAAGGTTTAAACTTGTAATCACTAGAACATAGTTTAGTTAATTCTAAACTTGTTCGCAAACAAAAGTTAATCCTTCTAACTTGACTTTTAAAATCAACTAAACACATGTTCTATATCTATATGATATGCTAACTTAATGATTTAAAACCTGGAAACACGAAAAACACCGTAAAACCGGATTTACGCCGTCGTAGTAACACCGCGGGCTGTTTTGGGTTAGTTAATTAAAAACTATGATAAACTTTGATTTAAAAGTTGTTATTCTGAGAAAATGATTTTTATTATGAACATGAAACTATATCCAAAAATTATGGTTAAACTCAAAGTGGAAGTATGTTTTCTAAAATGGTCATCTAGACGTCGTTCTTTCGACTGAAATGACTACCTTTACAAAAACGACTTGTAACTTATTTTTCCTACTATAAACCTATACTTTTTCTGTTTAGATTCATAAAATAGAGTTCAATATGAAACCATAGCAATTTGATTCACTCAAAACGGATTTAAAATGAAGAAGTTATGGGTAAAACAAGATTGGATAATTTTTCTCATTTTAGCTACGTGAAAATTGGTAACAAATCTATTCCAACCATAACTTAATCAACTTGTATTGTATATTATGTAATCTTGAGATACCATAGACACGTATACAATGTTTCGACCTATCATGTCGACACATCTATATATATTTTGGAACAACCATAGACACTCTATATGTGAATGTTGGAGTTAGTTATACAGGGTTGAGGTTGATTCCAAAATATATATAGTTTGAGTTGTGATCAATATTGAGATACGTATACACTGGGTCGTGGATTGATTCAAGATAATATTTATCGATTTATTTCTGTACATCTAACTGTGGACAAGTAGTTGTAGGTTACTAACGAGGACAGCTGACTTAATAAACTTAAAACATCAAAATATATTAAAAGTGTTGTAAATATATTTTAAACATACTTTGATATATATGTATATATTGTTATAGGTTCGTGAATCAACCAGTGGCCAAGTCTTACTTCCCGACGAAGTAAAAATCTGTGAAAGTGAGTTATAGTCCCACTTTTAAAATCTAATATTTTTGGGATGAGAATACATGCAGGTTTTATAAATGATTTACAAAATAGACACAAGTACGTGAAACTACATTCTATGGTTGAATTATCGAAATCGAATATGCCCCTTTTTATTAAGTCTGGTAATCTAAGAATTAAGGAACAGACACCCTAATTGACGCGAATCCTAAAGATAGATCTATTGGGCCTAACAAACCCCATCCAAAGTACCGGATGCTTTAGTACTTCAAAATTTATATCATATCCGAAGGGTGTCCCGGAATGATGGGGATATTCTTATATATGCATCTTGTTAATGTCGGTTACCAGGTGTTCACCATATGAATGATTTTTATCTCTATGTATGGGATGTGTATTGAAATATGAAATCTTGTGGTCTATTATTATGATTTGATATATATAGGTTAAACCTATAACTCACCAACATTTTTGTTGACGTTTTAAGCATGTTTATTCTCAGGTGATTATTAAGAGCTTCCGCTGTCGCATACTAAAATAAGGATAAGATTTGGAGTCTATGTTTGTATGATATTGTGTAAAAACTGCATTCAAGAAACTGATTTCGATGTAACATATTTGTATTGTAAACCATTATGTAATGGTCGTGTGTAAACAGGATATTTTAGATTATCATTATTTGATAATCTACGTAAAGCTTTTTAAACCTTTATTTATGAAATAAAGGTTATGGTTTGTTTTAAAAATGAATGCAGTCTTTGAAAAACGTCTCATATAGAGGTCAAAACCTCGCAACGAAATCAATTAATATGGAACGTTTTTAATCAATAAGAACGGGACATTTCACGTTAGTCGTTACATGTAAACTTTGTTTTGAAACCTTTAGGTTAACGATCTTGTTGAATGTTGTTAACCCATTATTTATTATAACAAATGAGATGTTAAATTGTTATATTATCATGATATTATGATATATAATATATCTTAGTATGATATTGTCATAACCCGTCCTTAACCATAAGAACGCGTTAGATAACGTATGATTTCATTGCGAGGTATTGACCTCTATATGAGACATTTTTGAAAGAAAACTGCATATATTATACATTACAAACCATAACCATTATTTTTGTTACAAGCTTAAGACAATAAAAAGAAGATTAACGTTTAGCGATAATCTTCGACTTACAAACTTTACAAATGATGACAACAACACGGTTTCTAGCATATTTTACAATACAACATCTCGGATATGCAGTTTTATTTTTGACACAAACATGCGTACGCAAGATCCTGGTTAGATCCAACATGATGCAGCGGAAGCTTTAGAAATCACCTGAGAATAGACATGTTTTAAAAAGGTCAACATAAAGTTGGTGAGATATAGGTTTAATGCCGGCAGCAATATATATATAGACCACAAGATTTCGTATATAAACAGTTTAATAAAAGTATTCTAAGTGGTTGAGCACTTGGTAACCATACTTAACATTTTCACGTCGCATATTCCCTTTAATATGAAATCTTACTACACCGTACAAGTATAGTCACAAAACGAAGTACTGTGCAACCGTTGAATACTGGTCGTCCAGTCCGGTTGGGGTTGTCAGGCCCGATAGATCTATCAACAGGATTCGCGTTTACAATACCGCTGTAAATATTAGTTACCAAGCTACAGGGAAGTATGCCAGTGGTACAACTCAACGTAGAACATATTTTTCAGTTACTTGTGTCCATATCGTAAAACATAAAATACATGTATTCTCATCCCGAAATATTTAGAGTTTAAAAGTGGGACTATATACTCACTCTTGTCTTGATGATATATATAATTTGACTCGGTCTTCCGGTTGATATCACGAACCTATCCATATATAATATATCAATATGTTTTCATTTTAAAACAAACGTTATATATATATATATACTTGTTATACTTTTAATACTTAGAATAATTCCTTAGTCCGTAGTTAGCATTTTTTTGTTAGTAACTCAATTTTAATGGTTCATTTTTAGATGTTTAATATACCCGCAATGAAATAAACCAAACCCCCAACGAAATAAATAAAACCCCAACGTATATGAATTGGTCGAGATTAATCTTGACCCACGGTACCGGTGTTGTCAAATGACGTATTGCGTACATAAAGTACCGGTGTTGTCAAATGACGTGTTGCGTACAAACATGGGATCTTATGATTAATCTTCTCGTGTTGCTTACGGGTGATCCTGAACCATATGAAATTGAATTATGAGTACATATATATAAAATATCATGTTATCTTATAAAGATATGATTTTATGTAAATTTTTCCAATGAATCCCGAAGTCAATTAAGTCTTGGATAACCAATTTTGTTTCGGTCATAGTTTCTTCGTTACAAGTCTGTTTTCGTTGATTCAAATTGCCATCTTCTTGGATCGAGTTCTTCTTTAAGACTATGAACTGTAAATACCTTGGTTTGTATTCAAAATCATACGGCATAGGTGAAAGTTTAGTGAAACATATGAAGTTAAACATTTTTGTTACAACAAATCATTTAATGACCATTTTTCCAAAAATACTTATACTTTGAAAAACCAAGTTTTACCTTGTTAAATTAACATATAAATAAGTTATGTTACATGTCTTGAAGTATTTTAAAAGTTAAGTTAGAAGGATCTATTTAGTTTGCAAACAAGTTTGAAAACATTCAAACTATGTTCTTGTTGTTAAACTTTTGTACCACAAAATAAGATAGCTATATATATATGAATTGAATAAGGTTATGAACATAGATTCTACCTCAAGTTCCTTGGATAAGTTTGCTGTAAAAGAGGAGTAAGAAGCTAGAATCAAAAGGGTGATAGAAGTGGATGAAAGATTGGAAGTAAGTTGGTGTTCTTGGAAGGTTTTCTTGAAGTGTTGTTGTAAGAGTTTTCTTATGGTGTTTTAGTATGGTTTTTATGGCTAGATCTTCTTGGTTATTTGCTGGATTGTTATGGAGTTTAGAGAGTAAGAAAGAGTGTGTGTTTTTGATAAGAAAATGGTAGTAAAAATGGATCAAAATGAGCATGTATATATACACCAAAAAAACGTGTATCATGGTGTATATGGACAAAATTTTCAAGTTATAATTTTATGTATCTAGTCCTAATTGCTTCCAAATTCAATTACCTAGCCCTCATGGCATGAACAATGGCTGGTTAGGTGGTGATTTTGATGTGTATTTACTATTAGTAAATACGTATAGGAGCTGGGTATGATACGGTACATATACCGTAGATATACGTATAGAAATTTTGTGAAAAATGGAATGAGGATTCAAATATAGCTATCTTTTGTGAATACACTTATATGGTTTTATGTATTTAAGTCTTTAAAAGTGATTAAATACATTACTTATACAATATATATATAACATTATAAGTCTTAAGTATTTATGTCAAATAACGTTACGTATAGTTATCGTTTTGAAAACTTAAGTTAGTAGTTTCAAAATATACTTGTAACTTATTGTTATTAATACAAAATGAGATATTAAAACATTCTTTAATCATGTTAAATATGTATATATACATATATATACACAAACGTATAATTATCATATATTGTATAGTTCGTGATATCATCGGTCAAACTAGACGGTCAAACGTTGTGTAAAACTCTTTTCGGAAACATAAGTCTCAACAATTTGGATTGCTTATCAAGTTGGTAATGTTTAATTTATGTAAATATCAATCTTATAAGTATAGAACGATCGAAAAAGTGCGGGTCGTTACATTACCTCCCCGTTAAATAAATTTCGTCCCGAAATTTTAAAATTGTACCTATTTTGCGTTATCGAGAAACAAGTGTGGATACTTTTGTTTCATTTGATCCTCTCGTTCCCACGTAAACTCGGGACCTCTTCTAGCATTCCAACGAACCTTAACAATCGGTATATTGCTCTGTTTGAGCTGTTTAACTTCACGGTCCATGATTTCGATTGGTTCTTCGACGAATTGTAGTTTCTCGTCGACATGGATTTCTTCAAGAGGAATGGTGAGGTCTTCCTTTGCAAGACACTTCTTCAGGTTTGAGACGTGAAAGGTATTATGTACTCCAGCGAGTTGTTGCGGTAACTCGAGCCGATAAGCTACCGGTCCAATGCGTTCGATGATCTTAAACGGGCCTACGTACCTTGGGTTCAGTTTACCCCTTTTTCCAAAACGTATCACACCTTTCCAAGGTGACACCTTTAGCATAACCATGTCCCCAATCTGAAACTCTAATGGTTTCCTTCGGACATCGGCGTAGCTCTTTTGGCGACTTCGGGCTGTTTTCAATCTCTCCTTGATTTGTACTATCTTCTCAGTCGTTTCGTGTATGATCTCGGGACCAGTTAATTGTCGATCTCCTACTTCATTCCAACAGATAGGAGATCTACACTTCCTTCCATACAATGCTTCGAATGGTGCAGCTTTAATGCTTGCATGATAACTATTATTATACGAAAATTCTGCTAACGGTAGATACTTATCCCATCCGTTTCCAAAATCGATCACACATGCCCTGAGCATGTCTTCAAGAGTCTGAATTGTTCTTTCACTCTGCCCGTCCGTTTGCGGATGATATGCGGTACTCATATCCAAACGAGTTCCTAGTGCCTCCTGTAGTGATTGCCAGAACTTTGAGGTAAATCTACTATCACGATCAGATATAATGGAAATAGGTATTCCATGCCTTGAAACTATTTCCTTTATATATAATCGTAATAATTTCTCCATTCTATCTGTTTCCTTTATAGGCAAGAAATGTGCAGATTTGGTAAGACGATCAACAATTACCCAAATGGTGTCGTATCCCCAGGCAGTCTTTGGTAACTTCGTGATGAAATCCATGGTAATACCGTCCCATTTCCATTCTGGAATTTCTGGTTGTTGAAGTAACCCTGACGGCTTCTGGTGTTCTGCTTTGACTTTGGAACAAGTTAAACATTCCCCAACATATGTTGCAACGTCTGTCTTCAAATTAGGCCACCAATAATGCGTCTTAAGATCTTGGTACATCTTTCCAACTCCAGGATGTATCGAATATCTTGTCTTATGTGCCTCGTTCAATATCAACTTCCTTAATCCACCCAACTTCGGTACCCAAATACGATTTGCAAAATATCGAATTCCATCTTCCCGCATAACGAGTTGCTTCTCATACTTCTTCATTATTTCATTTCCTATATTTTCTTTAGTAAGTGCTTCTCGTTGAACTTCTTTGATTTGTGAGTTGAGATTCATGCGAATTTTTATGTTCATCGCTCGTACTCGAATTGGTTCTCGTTCCTTTCTGCTTAAAGCATCGGCCACCACGTTCGCCTTCCCGGGATGATAACGAATTTCACAATCATAGTCGTTTATTAACTCGACCCACCTACGTTGTCTCATGTTCAGTTGTTTCTGATCAAAAATATGTTGAAGGCTTTTATGATCAGTAAACACAGTGCATTTAACCCCATACAAGTAGTGTCTCCATATCTTCAATGCAAACACGACTGCTCCCAGTTCTAGATCATGCGTCGTATAATTCCGCTCGTGAATCTTCAATTGTCGGGATGCGTATGCAATAACTTTCTTTCGTTGCATAAGAACGCAACCAAAACCTTGTCGCGAAGCGTCACAATATATTTCAAAATCATCGTTCCCTTCAGGTAACGATAAAATAGGCGCCGTAGTTAACTTCTTCTTCAGTAATTGAAATGCACTCTCCTGCTCAGAAGTCCATTCATATTTCTTCCCTTTTTGCGTTAACGCTGTCAACGGCTTAGCTATTCGGGAAAAATCTTGAATAAACCTTCTATAATAACCGGCTAAACCCAAAAATTGACGTATCTGCGTTGGTGTCTTAGGAGTCTCCCATTTTTCAATGGCTTCAGTTTTTGCTGGATCAACCTGAATTCCTTTGCTACTAACAACGTGGCCAAGAAATTGAACTTCTTTCAACCAAAAAGCACACTTAGAAAATTTAGCATATAGTTGTTCTTTTCTCAACAACTCTAATATCAACCTTAAATGCTCTTCATGCTCTTGCTCACTCTTGGAATAGATAAGAATATCATCAATGAAAACGATAACAAACTTATCTAAATACGGACTACAAACTCGATTCATGAGGTCCATGAATACAGCTGGCGCATTCGTCAATCCAAATGGCATAACCAAAAATTCGTAATGACCATAACGTGTCCGAAAAGCAGTTTTCGGTATATCTTCTTCTTTGACACGTAATTGATGATAGCCCGACCTTAAGTCAATTTTTGAGTACACACATGATCCTTGGAGTTGATCAAATAAGTCGTCAATTCTCGGTAGTGGATACCGATTCTTGATAGTTAACTTATTTAATTCACGATAATCTATACACATCCTAAAAGATCCATCTTTCTTTTTAACAAATAGAATCGGAGCTCCCCACGGTGAAGTACTTGGTCGTATGAATCCATGATCCAGTAATTCTTTTAACTGACTCTGAAGTTCTTTTAACTCGGACGGTGCAAGTCTATATGGAGCACGAGCCACTGGTGCAGCTCCTGGTACTAAATCTATTTGAAATTCTACAGATCTAAATGGAGGTAATCCCGGCAACTTTTCCGGAAAGACTTCAGGAAAATCTCTTGCCACAGGCACGTCATTGATGCTCTTCACTTTTTCCTTTGTTTCGACTTTATTAACATGTGCTAAGATAGCATAGCACCCTTTCTTCAAGCACTTTTGAGCTTTCAAATAACTAATGAGTTTTAGCTTTGAGTTACCCTTCTCTCCATAAATCATTACTGGCGTTTTATCCTTACGAGGAATGCGAATTGCCTTCTTGGCGCACACAACTTCAGCTCCTATTTTGGACATCCAGTCCATGCCGACTATTACATCAAAACTTCCTAATTCTACGGGTATCAAGTCAATTTTAAACGTTTCTCCGGCTAAATTTATTTTACAATCACGGCAAATTTTATCGGCTTTAATTAGTTTACCATTAGCTAACTCAATCATGTACTTAGCATCGAGAGGTAATGATGAACAATTCAATTTAGCGTGAAAGTCTCTACACACGTAACTTCTATCAGCACCAGTATCAAATATAATAGATGCGGATAAGTTATTAATGGTAAACGTACCCGTAACAAGCTCCGGGTCTTCACATGCCTCTTTAGCATTAATAACAAATGCTCTTCCACGTGCAGGTCCGATATTCTTCTCTGGATTTGGGCACTGGCTCTTATAGTGGCCTTGTTTTCCACACCCAAAACAAGTAATGGTAGCCAAAGCAGTTCTATTTGCGTTGGTGGCAGGAGTCTTGGCACCATTTGTATTCGTAACGAGAGCCCTACAATCTTCAGCAAGATGACCCTGTCGATTACATTTGTTGCATACCACACTACAGTAACCAAAGTGATGTTTGTGACATCGGTTGCATAAAGGACTTTGTCCTTTGTAACCAAAACCTGAACCACTACCCGCACC
This sequence comes from Rutidosis leptorrhynchoides, assembly GCF_046630445.1. Classification (NCBI taxonomy): domain Eukaryota; kingdom Viridiplantae; phylum Streptophyta; class Magnoliopsida; order Asterales; family Asteraceae; genus Rutidosis; species Rutidosis leptorrhynchoides. The sequence goes on along the minus strand of NC_092342.1, from coordinate 165,582,196 downwards.
TTTCAGGGTTTCTTGTTTCTTAAAAGTTTGTTGTTGATTACCTCGATCATAGCTTCCATTCCACTTTCTCTTGTTACCTGATACCTTCACATCAGTATTGAATGCTTTCTTATCCAAAATGACCTGATCCATTAGCTCGTTTGCCATGGTTATAGCTTCATGAATTGTCTTAGGTTTCGATGCTGTAACATTTGCCTTGACCTTTTTGGGCAAACCATCTTTGTACATTTCAATCTTCCGTTCTTCGGTTGGAACCAATTCAGGACATAGCAAAACTAATTCCATGAATCGCTGATTGTAGTTGGTGATTTCAGTACCAATAACCTTCAGACTTCGTAACTCATCTTCCAACTTCCTAACCTCGTTCCTTGGACAATATTCGTTGATTAACATTGTTTTGAATTCTTCCCACGGAGTATCATAAGCTGCATCTCCTCCTACAGCCTTCACATAATTTTTCCACCACGTGAGTGCACTATCTTGTAAAGTGCACGATGCATACTTGGTCATGTCCTTTTCAACACAACCACTGATTTTAAACACAGTCTCCATCTTTTCTATCCACCGGGTTAAACCGATTGGTCCTTCTGTTCCACTGAATGATGAGGGCTTGCAAGCTTGAAAAGTTTTGTAAGTGCACCCCACACGAGGATTTGGGTTAACTGCAGCACCTCTTGCAGCCTCGACCCATAACATTCTGTCGTTCACTCGTTGATTGATGAGTTCCTGGATTTCTTGTTCCGTCATTCGGTTCAATCGCGCCATTTCCTAATGAAAGAAAATAATTATTCACATGGAATATTATAGATGTAGTGTGTATTTATAGTACATTTATAGCTTGTTAATAATATGAACCAGGTATTATTATAAAAGCCTTTTCTTCTTATTAGCGTTTTATAATTATATCTAGGGTAGTACCTACCCGTTAATGTCCATACTTAATAGCTTAGTACAGAATCAATTACTACCATCTAAATAATACTTAACCATGGAAAATTATTGCATTTCACACTTCACTATTTTACATATGCTTATCTTACATCGAACATTAAACAAACCACACTAATAATATTATACAAAACATTATGTGATTCCATGGTTTAATACGGTAGCGCATCATTTGGTCTATTTCCCAAAACATTTATGTCCAGGGAATCCCCCAACGCGAATCCTAGCTGTCTCCCTACGTTTTGGCTGAGGTGCCGAAGAACTAGATGCGGGGATAGCACTAATAGGAATAGCGGGGATAGGGGTGGTAGTGTTGAGTGGAATTGGTGCCACATCATTCTCATTAAACTCGGGATTTGGATTTTCTAATTCACTAGCTTTTCGTTTCCTTCCTTGATTATATTTTTCTTTCGTAATTTCCTCGGGTTCACTTTCCTCTTCGGGTTCACTTTCCTCCTCGGGTTCACTTTCCGATATTTCTATAGTTGGTTCATCCGGAAATTGTGAGTCTTCCCCAAAAATACCACTTTCGTCATCGGATATGTTAATGACTGAAACACAATCTGAAGGTTCTGATTCGGAGTCGCTGAATGTGATAATAAGTTTCGAGCCCGACATCTATCACACAACAACTAACCCATTAGTACTTACATAATATTTACACATAAATTTTAACCAACAGTGATAAGCAATGGTTTTTTTTTTTTTTAAAATCAGACCCGGTCAAAGTCCAGACTTTACTAATGTATCCTAACGACTTCTCGGTTAGACACACTAATGCAAACCTGGTTCGCTAAGACCAACGCTCTGATACCACATGTCATAACCCGTCCTTAACCATAAGAACGCGTTAGATAACGTATGATTTCATTGCGAGGTATTGACCTCTATATGAGACATTTTTGAAAGAAAACTGCATATATTATACATTACAAACCATAACCATTATTTTTGTTACAAGCTTAAGACAATAAAAAGAAGATTAACGTTTAGCGATAATCTTCGACTTACAAACTTTACAAATGATGACAACAACACGGTTTCTAGCATATTTTACAATACAACATCTCGGATATGCAGTTTTATTTTTGACACAAACATGCGTACGCAAGATCCTGGTTAGATCCAACATGATGCAGCGGAAGCTTTAGAAATCACCTGAGAATAGACATGTTTTAAAAAGGTCAACATAAAGTTGGTGAGATATAGGTTTAATGCCGGCAGCAATATATATATAGACCACAAGATTTCGTATATAAACAGTTTAATAAAAGTATTCTAAGTGGTTGAGCACTTGGTAACCATACTTAACATTTTCACGTCGCATATTCCCTTTAATATGAAATCTTACTACACCGTACCAAGTATAGTCACAAAACGAAGTACTGTGCAACCGTTGAATACTGGTCGTCCAGTCCGGTTGGGGTTGTCAGGCCCGATAGATCTATCAACAGGATTCGCGTTTACAATACCGCTGTAAATATTAGTTACCAAGCTACAGGGAAGTATGCCAGTGGTACAACTCAACGTAGAACATATTTTTCAGTTACTTGTGTCCATATCGTAAAACATAAAATACATGTATTCTCATCCCGAAATATTTAGAGTTTAAAAGTGGGACTATATACTCACTCTTGTCTTGATGATATATATAATTTGACTCGGTCTTCCGGTTGATATCACGAACCTATCCATATATAATATATCAATATGTTTTCATTTTAAAACAAACGTTATATATATATATACTTGTTATACTTTTAATACTTAGAATAATTCCTTAGTCCGTAGTTAGCATTTTTTTGTTAGTAACTCAATTTTAATGGTTCATTTTTAGATGTTTAATATACCCGCAATGAAATAAACCAAACCCCCAACGAAATAAATAAAACCCCAACGTATATGAATTGGTCGAGATTAATCTTGACCCACGGTACCGGTGTTGTCAAATGACGTATTGCGTACATAAAGTACCGGTGTTGTCAAATGACGTGTTGCGTACAAACATGGGATCTTATGATTAATCTTCTCGTGTTGCTTACGGGTGATCCTGAACCATATGAAATTGAATTATGAGTACATATATATAAAATATCATGTTATCTTATAAAGATATGATTTTATGTAAATTTTTCCAATGAATCCCGAAGTCAATTAAGTCTTGGATAACCAATTTTGTTTCGGTCATAGTTTCTTCGTTACAAGTCCGTTTTCGTTGATTCAAATTGCCATCTTCTTGGATCGAGTTCTTCTTTAAGACTATGAACTGTAAATACCTTGGTTTGTATTCAAAATCATACGGCATAGGTGAAAGTTTAGTGAAACATATGAAGTTAAACATTTTTGTTACAACAAAATCATTTAATGACCATTTTTCCAAAAATACTTATACTTTGAAAAACCAAGTTTTACCTTGTTAAATTAACATATAAATAAGTTATGTTACATGTCTTGAAGTATTTTAAAAGTTAAGTTAGAAGGATCTATTTAGTTTGCAAACAAGTTTGAAAACATTCAAACTATGTTCTTGTTGTTAAACTTTTGTACCACAAAATAAGATAGCTATATATATATGAATTGAATAAGGTTATGAACATAGATTCTACCTCAAGTTCCTTGGATAAGTTTGCTGTAAAAGAGGAGTAAGAAGCTAGAATCAAAAGGGTGATAGAAGTGGATGAAAGATTGGAAGTAAGTTGGTGTTCTTGGAAGGTTTTCTTGAAGTGTTGTTGTAAGAGTTTTCTTATGGTGTTTTAGTATGGTTTTTATGGCTAGATCTTCTTGGTTATTTGCTGGATTGTTATGGAGTTTAGAGAGTAAGAAAGAGTGTGTGTTTTTGATAAGAAAATGGTAGTAAAAATGGATCAAAATGAGCATGTATATATACACCAAAAAAACGTGTATCATGGTGTATATGGACAAAATTTTCAAGTTATAATTTTATGTATCTAGTCCTAATTGCTTCCAAATTCAATTACCTAGCCCTCATGGCATGAACAATGGCTGGTTAGGTGGTGATTTTGATGTGTATTTACTATTAGTAAATACGTATAGGAGCTGGGTATGATACGGTACATATACCGTAGATATACGTATAGAAATTTTGTGAAAAATGGAATGAGGATTCAAATATAGCTATCTTTTGTGAATACACTTATATGGTTTTATGTATTTAAGTCTTTAAAAGTGATTAAATACATTACTTATACAATATATATATAACATTATAAGTCTTAAGTATTTATGTCAAATAACGTTACGTATAGTTATCGTTTTGAAAACTTAAGTTAGTAGTTTCAAAATATACTTGTAACTTATTGTTATTAATACAAAATGAGATATTAAAACATTCTTTAATCATGTTAAATATGTATATATACATATATATACACAAACGTATAATTATCATATATTGTATAGTTCGTGATATCATCGGTCAAACTAGACGGTCAAACGTTGTGTAAAACTCTTTTCGGAAACATAAGTCTCAACAATTTGGATTGCTTATCAAGTTGGTAATGTTTAATTTATGTAAATATCAATCTTATAAGTATAGAACGATCGAAAAAGTGCGGGTCGTTACAGATATATATACAGTTAAATGTCGTTACAACGATAATCGTTACATATATGTCTCGTTTCGAAATCATTAAGTTAGTAGTCTTATTTTTACATATGTATTTCATTGTTAATACACTTAATAATATATTTACTTATCATTTAACATAATTAACCAAGTGTATCAATATCTTAATATGATTCATATGTACCTAGTAAGACGTTGTTATAACGATAATCGTTATATATATCGTTTTCGAGTTTCTTAAATTAATAGTCTCATTTTTATGTATATAACTCATTGTTAAAATACCTAATGAGATACATACTTATAATAAAATCATGTTAACTATATATATAACCATATATATGTCATCGTATAGTTTTTACAAGTTTTAACGTTCGTGAATCACCGGTCAACTTGGGTCGTCAATTGTCTATATGAAACCTATTTCAATTAATCAAGTCTTAACAAGTTTGATTGCTTAACATGTTGGAAACACTTAATCATGTAAATAACAATTTCATTTAATATATATATATATATAAACATGGAAAAGTTCGGGTCACTACAGTACCTACCCGTTAAATAAATTTCGTCCCGAAATTTTAAGCAGTTGGAGGTGTTGACGTATCTTCTGAAAATAAATGCGGGAATTTCTTTTTCATCTGATCTTCACGCTCCCAGGTGAACTCAGGTCCTCTACGAGCATTCCATTGAACCTTAACAATCGGTATCTTGTTTTGTTTAAGTCTCTTAACCTCACGATCCATTATTTCGACGGGTTCTTCAATGAATTGAAGTTTTTCATTGATTTGGATTTCGTCCAACGGAATAGTGATATCTTCTTTAGCAAAACATTTCTTCAAATTTGAGACGTGGAAAGTGTTATGTACAGCCGCGAGTTGTTGAGGTAGCTCCAGTTGGTAAGCTACTGGTCCGACACGATCTATAATCTTGAATGGTCCAATGTACCTTGGATTTAGTTTTCCCCGTTTGCCAAATCGAACAACGCCTTTCCAAGGTGAAACCTTAAGCATGACCATTTCTCCAATTTCAAACTCTATATCTTTTCTTTTACTGTCCGCGTAGCTCTTTTGTCGACTCTGGGCGGTTTTCAATCTTTGTTGAATTTGGATGATTTTCTCGGTAGTTTCTTGTATTATCTCCGGACCCGTAATCTTTCTATCCCCCACTTCACTCCAACAAATTGGAGACCTGCACTTTCTACCATAAAGTGCTTCAAACGGCGCCATCTCAATGCTTGAATGGTAGCTGTTGTTGTAGGAAAATTCTGCTAACGGTGGATGTCGATCCCAACTGTTTCCGAAATCAATAACACAAGCTCGTAGCATGTCTTCAAGCGTTTGTATCGTCCTTTCGCTCTGCCCATCAGTTTGCAGATGATAGGCAGTACTCATGTCTAGACGAGTTTCCAATGCTTGCTGTAATGTCTGCCAGAATCTTGAAATAAATCTGCCATCCCTATCAGAGATAATAGAGATTGGTATTCCATGTCTGGAGATGACTTCCTTCAAATACAGTCGTGCTAACTTCTCCATCTTGTCATCTTCTCTTATTGGCAGGAAGTGTGCTGACTTGGTGAGACGATCAACTATTACCCAAATAGTATCATCACCACTTGCAGTCCTTGGCAATTTAGTAATGAAATCCATGGTAATGTTTTCCCATTTCCATTCAGGGATTTCAGGTTATTGTAGTAGACCAGATGGTTTCTGATGTTTAGCTTTGACCTTAGAACACGTCAAACATTCTCCTACATATTTAGCAATATCGGCTTTCATACCTGGCCACCAAAAATGTTTCTTAAGATCCTTGTACATCTTCCCCGTTCCAGGATGTATTGAGTATCTGGTTTTATGAGCTTCTCTAAGTACCATTTCTCTCATATCTCCAAATTTTGGTACCCAAATTCTTTCAGCCCTATACTGGGTTCCGTCTTCCCGAATATTAAGATGCTTCTCCAATCCTTTGGGAATTTCATCCTTTAAATTTCCCTCTTTTAAAACTCCTTGTTGTGCCTCCTTTATTTGAGTAGTAAGGTTAGTGTGAATCATTATATTCATAGATTTTACTCGAATGGGTTCTCTGTCCTTTCTGCTCAAGGCGTCGGCTACCACATTTGCCTTCCCCGGGTGGTAAAGAATCTCAAAGTCGTAATCATTCAACAATTCAATCCACCTACACTGCCTCATATTCAGTTGTTTTTGATTAAATATGTGTTGAAGACTTTTGTGGTCGGTATATATAATACTTTTGACCCCATATAAGTAGTGCCTCCAAATCTTTAATGCAAAAAAAACCGCGCCTAATTCCAAATCATGCGTCGTATAATTTTGCTCGTGAATCTTCAATTGTCTAGATGCATAAGCAATCACCTTCGTCCGTTGCATTAATACACAACCGAGACCTTGCTTTGATGCATCACAATAAATCACAAAATCATCATTCCCTTCAGGCAATGACAATATAGGTGCCGTAGTTAGCTTTTTCTTCAAAAATTGAAACGCCTTCTCTTGTTCATCCTTCCATTCAAATTTCTTCCCTTTATGCGTTAATGCAGTCAAGGGTTTTGCTATTTTGGAGAAATCTTGGATGAATCTTCTGTAGTAACCAGCCAATCCTAAAAATTGACGTATATGCTTCGGAGTTTTTGGGGTTTCCCACTTTTCAACGGTTTCGATCTTTGCCGGGTCCACCTGGATACCTTCTTTGTTCACTATGTGACCGAGGAATTGAACTTCTTCCAACCAAAATGCACACTTTGAAAACTTAGCGTACAGTTTTTCTTTCCTCAATACTTCTAGCACTTTTCTCAAATGTTCTTCGTGCTCTTGATCATTCTTTGAGTAAATAAGTATGTCATCGATGAAAACAATGACAAACTTGTTAAGATATGGCCCACACACTCGGTTCATAAGGTCTATGAACACAGCTAGTGCGTTAGTCAATCCAAACGGCATAACCATAAACTCGTAATGACCATAACGCGTCCTAAAAGCAGTTTTTGGAATATCATCCTCCTTTACTCGCTTTTGATGATATCCAGAATGTAAATCGATCTTTGAATAAACCGACGAGCCTTGTAATTGATCAAATAAGTCGTCAATTCTCGGCAGTGGATAACGGTTTTTGATGGTAAGTTTGTTCAACTCTCTGTAGTCAATACACAACCTAAATGTACCATCCTTCTTCTTGACAAACAAAACAGGAGCTCCCCATGGTGATGTGCTTGGTCGAATGAAACCACGTTCTAATAGTTCTTGCAGTTGGCTTTGCAGTTCTTTCATCTCGCTGGGTGCGAGTCTATAAGGAGCACGAGCTATTGGTGCAGCTCCTGGTACAAGATCTATTTGAAATTCAACAGATCGATGTAGAGGTAGTCCCGGTAATTCTTTCGGAAATACATGGGGAAATTTTTTTGCGACGGGAACATCATTGATGCTCTTTTCTTTAGTTTGTACTTTCTTGACGTGTGCTAGAATAGCATAGCAACCTTTTCTTATTAGTTTTTGTGCCTTCAAATTACTAATAAGATGTAGCTTCATGTTGCCCTTTTCTCCGTACACCATTAAGGGTTCTCCTTCTTCTCGTACAATGCGAATTTCATTTTTATAACATACGATCTCTGCTTTCACCTTCTTCAGCCAGTCCATGCCAACTATTACATCAAAACTCCCTAACTCTACTGGTATCAAATCAATCTTAAATATTTCGCTACCCAGTTTAATTTCTTGATTCTGGCATATATTATCTGCTGAAATTAATTTACCGTTTGCTAATTCGAGTAAAAATTTACTATCCAACGGCGTCAATGGACAACTTAATTTAGCACAAAAATCTCTACTCATATAGCTTCTATCCGCACCCGAATCAAATAAAACGTAAGCAGATTTATTGTCAATAAGAAACGTACCCGTAACAAGCTCCGGGTCTTCCTGTGCCTCTACCGCATTAATATTGAAAACTCTTCCACGGCCTTGTCCATTCGTGTTCTCCTGTTTCGGGCAATTTCTAATAATGTGGCCCGGTTTTCCATATTTATAACAAACTACATTGGCATAACTTGCTCCGACACTACTTGCTCCGCCATTACTCGTTCCGACACCATTTGTTCCTTTCGTTCTGTTAACCCCTGGTCCATAGACCTCACACTTCACCGCGCTATGACCATTTCTTTTACACTTGTTGTAAAATTTGGTGCAGAACCCCGAGTGATACTTTTCACACCTTTGGCATAGCTACTTCTGATTGTTGTTGTTGTTGCGGTTGTTATTGTTGTTAGGATGATTGTTGTAGTTGCTGCTGTTGTTGTTGTTGTTGTTGTTGTTGTTGTTGTTGTTGTTGGGCTGTTTGTTGTAGTTGCGATTGATGTTGCGATTGTTGGGATAATTGTTGCGATTATTATTTTAATTGTTGTTGTCATAACCCGACCTTAACCATAAGGACGATTACAATAACATATGATTTCATCGCGAGGTATTGACCTCTATATGCGACATTTTTCAAAAACTGCATTCGTTTTTACAATACAAACCATAGCTTTTATTACAAATACAAGGTTTAAACAACTTAATAATGATTATCGTTTAGCGATAATCTTAGACTTACAAACTTTACATGTGATAATAACAATACGACTTCCAACATATTTTACATTACAAATCCTCCGATATGCAGTTTTATTTTTGACACAAATATGCATACTCAAGATCTTGCTTAAATTCAACATGTTGCAGCGGAAGCTTTTAGTTATCACCTGAGAATAAACATGCTTAAAACGTCAACATAAAGTTGTGAGATATAGGTTTAATGCCGGCAGCGTTATAAATATAGACCACAAGATTTCATATATAAACATTTTAATAAAAATATTCTAAGTTGTTTAGCACTTGATAACCATACTTAACATTTAATCAACGTCGCATATTCCCTTTATTATGAAATCTTACTACACCGTACCAAGTGTAGTTACCGAAATGAAGTACTGTGCAACCGTTGAATACTGGTCGTCCAGTCCGGTTGGGGTTGTCAGGCCCGATAGATCTATCAACAGGATTCGCGTTTACAATACCTCATGTAAATAATAGTTACCAAGTTACAGGGAAGTATGCCAGTGGTACAACTCAACGTAGAACATATATTTTTAATCACTTGTGTCCATAACGTAAATCATAAAATGCATGTATTCTCATCCCGAAATATTTAGAGTTTAAAAGTGGGACTATATACTCACTTTTGTCTTGAAGGTATTTAACTCGACTTGGTCTCCGATAGATATCACGAACCTAACCATATATATAATATATCAACATATTTTCTTTTTAAGTAATCGTTACATATATATATATATATATATATATATATATATATATATATATATATATATATATATATATATATATATATATATATATATATGTATATATATATATATATATGTATATATATATATATATATGTATATATATATATATGTATATATATATATGTATATATATATATGTATATATATATATATATATATATATATACTTTTAATATTTTCTTAGTTCGTAGTTAGCAGTCCGATGTTAGTGGTCCACAATTAGTTGCTTAAATAAAATAAATAAAGACCCCATCGTATTCGTATTGATCAGAATTAATCTCGACCCATGGTACCATGTTGTCAAGTGACGTGTTGCGTACATAAAGTACCGTGTTGTCAAATGACGTGTTGCGTATAATCATGAGGTCTTATGATTAATCTTCTCGTGTTGTTTACGGGTGGTCCTGAAATATATAAAATCAAATCATAAGTAAATATATATTAAATATTATGTTAATTAGCCAAGATATGATTAATCCGATTTTGTCATAATATGATATATTACAAGTCTTGAAGTGTTTTTAAAAATCAAATTAGAAGGATCTATTTAGTTTGCGAACAAGTTTGAAATCACTCAAACTATGTTCTTGTTGTTAAAATTTTACAACACAAAATAAGATAGCTATATAAATATGAATCGAATAAGGTTATGAATAAGGTTACTACCTCAAGTTACTTGGACAAAGCTACTAGAAAAGGTAAGAAAAATCTTGGAATCAAAAGAGTGGTGGAGTGGGATTGAAAGATTGGAAGTAATCTCCTTGAAATCAGATGACTATATTGATACGTTCTTGAGTAGGTAAATGAAGAGAGATTAGGGAGTGAATTAACTTGAAATAAAATTGGAAATGAAATTGTATGTGTGTATGTGCAAAATAGCATGATTATGGGATGGATATATAGGAGATTTCTTGCACAAAAGTCACACATGAGGTTAAATGGCTGGTTCCCACATGTAACATCATGTCTAGTGGCTGATCATTGAAGTTTATTGTTGGTATATACCAATAGTAAATACGTATAGAAGCTGGGTATGATACGGTTACATATACCCTAGATATACTTGTAGAAATTTTGAGGAATCGGAACGAGAATTCAAATATGGACGGGTTTATAACTGTAAAAGAGGCTCAAAACTGGGCTTTTATTTTTGGGTCAAACCGGGCAGCTCGACCTGGCAGCTCGACCCCAGCCAGGGGCTCTGCCCCTTGGACCCAGCCAGGGGCTCTGCCCCTTGGACCCCGCCAGGGGTTGCCACCCCTTGGACCCCGATTATCGGGGGCGCTGCCCCCGAACCCCCGTCATAATCAAGATAAGTTCAAACAAGTGTGCACTCCGCACTTCCCCAAACTTGTTCGATATTTATCAAGATTATTTTGGTTACAAATTAATCCCATTACACTTAAATCATATTGGTGACATAGATCACCAACACATTATAGATTGTAAGTATATATATATCAAAGAACGTTACATATAGTTATCGTTTTGAAAACTTAAGTTAGTGGTCTCAAAGTATACTTATAACTCATTGTTGTTAGTTCACAATGAAATATTAAACCATCCTTAAATCATGTTAAATATGTATAGATATGTACATATACATAATCGTATAATTATCGTGTGTTATATAGTTCGTGATATCATCGGTCAAATTGGACGCTCAAATGTTGTGTGAAACTCTTTTAAAAAACATAAGTCTCAACAGTTTGGATTACTTATCATGTTGGTAAGGTTTAATTTATGTAAATATTAATCTCATAGGTATAAAATGATCAGAAAAATCCGGGTCGTTACAGCTGTTGTTGTTGTATTGGTGATTCTTATCACCGTTTTCCTCCCACTTTCTTTTGACTTGCTTCACATTGGCCTCTTCAGCCGTCTGTTCTTTAATTCTTTCCTCAATCTGGTTCACTAGTTTGTGAGCCATTCTACATGCCTGTTGTATGGAGGCGGGCTCGTGTGAACTTATATCTTCTTGGATTCTTTCCGGTAATCCTTTCACAAATGCGTCGATCTTCTCTTCCTCATCTTCGAATGCTCCCGAACACAATAGGCACAATTCTGTGAATCGTCTTTCGTACGTGGTAATATCAAATCCTTGGGTTCGTAACCCTCTAAGTTCTGTCTTGAGCTTATTGACCTCGGTTCTGGGACTGTACTTCTCGTTCATCAAGTGCTTGAATGCTGACCACGGTAGTGCGTACGCATCATCTTGTCCTACTTGCTCTAGATAGGTATTCCACCATGTTAACGCAAAACCTATGAAGGTATGCATAGCGTACTTCACTTTGTCCTCTTCAGTACACTTACTTATGGCAAACACCGATTCGACCTTCTCGTTCCACCGTTTCAATCCGATCGGTCCTTCGGTTCCATCAAATTCCAAAGGTTTGCCGGCAGTGAATTCTTTGTAGGTGCATCCTACACGATTTCCTGTACTGCTAGATCCAAGGTTATTGTTGGCATGTAGCGCAGCCTGTACTGCGGCTATGTTTGAAGCTAGAAAAGTACAGAATTCCTCTTCATTCATATTCACTGTGTGTCGAGTAGTCGGTGCCATTTCCTTCAAAATTGTAACGACCCTGGAATTTCCAACGTTTATTTATTAATAATTATTATTATTAATACTTGTGATTAAACGAATGTACGTTATTACATTTACTTGTTGCCGTGATTGCACGTACTTGACTTTAAATGCCCGAAACGTCTTTGTGACACACGTACATTACACGAATAATATTTTCAAGTATTATTTACATTCATGATTAAGTTTAATAATCATTTTAATTAACTATGGTTATTAGTTAGTTACTTGGGCCCTTATTAGTATTAGTGGACTTTAGAAGCCCAACCTACTTCTTAATGGACTTAATTAGCCCAACACTCATGTATGCATCATATTTGAACTTAACTAGATTGATTAGGCAAATGGAATCAAGTTACAAGTCCCTTACACCTAGTTCCCATGCAAGGCAACCTTATTAACCATCTTTTGAACTTTAGCATGCTAGTAACCAACAAACCAAACCCTCCTCCCCTTTTGGCTGCAAAACCGTGGCCTTTGAGGGCCATGGAGAACTCAAAATCTTCTTTTTTTTATTACATACACTTGCTACTTCACTTCATTTCTCAAACACACACACATACTTCTCCACTTTTCTCTCAAACTCTCTCTAGATTGTAAGTAACTTGAAGAGCTTTTCTTCCTTTCTTTTCCTTTGCCAAAACCGTGGCATAAGCCACACATACATCATCATCATCAATTGTTATTGTTGTTATTTATTTACTTTTAGTTGTAATTGTTGTTGATTATTACTTGTTCTTGATTATTAATTACTTACTTACTTTTTATCAAGATTCAAACTCTTTAGTTTGATTCTTCATTTTATCTTGTTTTACAAGAACACTCAAGAACATAAACTCACTAGTTTATGATTCTACATTTATTGCTTCAAAAGATTTAAGGTTCATGTGTGTAAATCATACTTGTAAATCATGTTTGTAAACTTAAAAGTTTACTTTCTTAAAGATCAAACTTTGGTTTGAATCTTTAAAGTATGAATGCCATGAACTTGTTACTTGTTTACTAGGTTTAATTCTTCATTTCATGCACTTTAAATTCATGTTTGTTGGTTATTATTGGTCAAATGTTACTAGTTAACTTTGATCTCATAATTCTTGGAACTAAAAGTTAACCTTAAAGTTTCAAGAACATGGAAGTGTAACTCCTTAGTTATAACTTCATATACTTGTGATGGATCTAAGTTCTATAGCTTATGGTCTACTTATTTTGTCATAAACAAAAGCTTGAAAGCTTACATACACTTTACTAGTTGAAAATCTAAGTTTTGTAACTTATGGTTTCATGAAAGTAAAGATGCAAGTGTTGATTACTTAGGGTTTAACTTAATGACTTTAGATCTAGACCTTTGGGTCTTGGATCTTCAAGATCTAACTAAGAACTATGTTCTACATCTTAAGATCTTGATTAGTTAGTTTACATTCAAGTTTGTAGTTCTATATTACCTTTACATTTCATGTATGTGTTAAATCCAAGACTTTGATGTAACTTTGGTTCATCAAAACACTTGCAACACTTAAGTGAGTTGTGCTTCATGTCTTAGACTTACACAAGTGTTATGATGGTGAAACTTTGGTTAAGATGATGCAAACACATCAACGAGTTGTACACTTGAAGCTATACGCATCAAGGATGAGAACCATGATGAGCATCAAGCACCAAGACACCGGAACTCACCTAAAACCCACTGTTTCTGTCCAAAAGTTTCTGTTCAGCTATTTCTGGAACAGACCAGTAGACCTGGGCTGTTCTAACCTTGATTTTTAGATAGAACTTTTCGAGTAGATAACTTTTCATATAGGACTCTTCTTAATCCGAGTTACGGTTTAGGATTTACGGCCCTCCGATCGTTACCATGTTCTTTAACGTTGTGCAGAAATTTCTGACCTACTCGCACTTAGACCGTCGCCACGGTCAAACCAAGACGAGTTTGCTTCTGTAAATTTTACCACACTTAAGGGACTCATAGACGGAGCCATGACCACTGGTCTCACCTTAATTCAGTAAGGGTAGAGGCCGTGGTGACTGACCGAAGTCGGCCTTTGTTTTAAACGACTTTCATAAACGAGTCTTACTTGTTACCTTTTGTTTAATGATGATTGATGATGACCCTTATGACCCTAATTACGTACTTGTAAACCTTTTGAGACGACTTATTGACTTAGTGCTATTTGACTTAGGTTGAGGACGTTTGGACCGTTACTTGCACACCACTTTCCGACTACTACCTTACCATTACTACTAATCATTGTGAGTTATAGCATTCCCTTTTTACTTTAACTTATTTTGGGAACTGAGAATACATGCGGATTTTATGTTTTACATACTAGGCACGAGTACTTAAACTTTATATATGTGTGGGTTATACAACGGCAGAAACATTCCCTTTAGCTCGGTAACGTTTAATCATTGGTTTTTGAACCGTGAACGCGAATCTTAGATATGGATCCATAGGGTTTGACATCCCCACTCGGGCTAGTAGCGCTAGCATTTAACGAGTGTTTAATACTTCGAGGTTATACGCACTTGCCAAGTGCACTTTAAGGGGGTACATTAAACGTTAAGTTAGTTACCGGGTGCCCACGGTTAAGCATATACTTTTACATACTTTTGAAACGCTCGTTGTAGCACTGAAATCTCGTGGCCTACTTACATTACTGTTATACTTAAACTATAACTCACCAACCTTTGTGTTGACCTTTTTAAGCATGTATTTTCTCAGGTGCTTGAAGTCGCTTCCGCTATCTTACTAGTCGTGCTGTAGAACCCGCTGCCTAGAGTTGTTATCGCATGACTACTTATGTTGCATTCAAACTTTTTACTTATGAATTTATGTTATGTAACGACCATTATGGTCACGTACACTTGTTTAATGCTTCTACTTAGCGAAGCATACTTTTGATTTGTAAAACAATTGACGTATGTTATGACGTCACTTTTATTTATGATTGTAAACTCTGTTTTGAAAACGCATATAGTACTTAACCTTGTAATGATCCTGTTGTTGATGGTCCGTACATGATGATTTAGTACGGGGCGTCACATTTGGTATCAGAGCATTGGTTGTAGGGAATTAGGATGCATTAGTGAGTCTAAGACCGACCCGAGTAGGATTCACTAATAGGGCTAATCTACAACTTGATAGTTTACTTGTTTCCGCTAAACTTACTGCATGCTGCTGCTTACTGTTACTGCTATATGCCGTATGCTACTACGTGATTTCACTACTGCATGCTATTACTTGCTTTCGATTGCATGCTAGTTTCGTACGATTACTGATATTGCCATGCTACTTATTGTTATACATGAATTAAACTGTTGGCCTATTATTTGCTTGCTTTATGACATACTGACATGGAAAATTTATTTTTCCTTGTTCAGATGTCGGACGTTCCACCTACTGACATCCCGAGCGGCTCAGGCCCCGTTGTTCCTCCCACTGCTGCACCTGTTGCTGCTGCTGCTGCTGCTGACATTCCGGCCCCGACACCCACTGGCGACCCCGGCGCCTCTAGTTCTGGAGCTAGCTCTAGTGTGCCTATCCCGGCGTCTTCTTCCAGACCCCTGAGGCAACTGGCTCGCATTGGTGGCATAGATATCCCCGCGGAGTTTGGGGAGGGTCCTTTCCGTAATCATTTTCGCACACCTTGCCGACGCACTGCCGACGGCCGCTTAGCCGTGATTACTCCAGGCCGACACCGACAGATGTTGGCCGCTTTCGGATATGTTGAGCCACCCGCGCCACCACCGCATGATTCAGACGACGGTTCTTCCACCGATGCTTCTTCAGACGACACCTCATCTGACGACTCCAGTGATGAGGAGGATCCCGCTGACCGACCGATTCAGGCACCTTCTACCCCGCCGAAGAAG
Source organism: Rutidosis leptorrhynchoides (assembly GCF_046630445.1). NCBI lineage: Eukaryota > Viridiplantae > Streptophyta > Magnoliopsida > Asterales > Asteraceae > Rutidosis > Rutidosis leptorrhynchoides. The sequence continues at coordinate 165,565,843 of NC_092342.1, read as the reverse complement.
CGGTATCGCTTCGCTGGCATAATTCCTGGTCGTACTGTCACTGACGCTTATGGTCGGCGTCGTAGGATCACTGCTCGTAAACGGCTGGTGCCGTACCCCGCCGACCCACTGATATTACCGTCTCCACCCAGAGCCGGACCATCCACTTCAGCACCACCGGCTCCACCTGCACCACCAGCACCACCTGCCCCACCATCTTCCTCTAATGAGGAAATGAGGCGGGAGATTGAGATTCTCCAGACTCGAGTTACTGAGCTCGAGGAGCAGATGACTCATGTTTTGGACATCTTGTACCCACCATCGCCGTAGGACTTTGTACTAGATTCTGTATTGTAATCTCTTTTTGTATTTTCATATTTCACTTATGTAATGTACGAACTTATTGTAATGTATGAACTTATTATCATTAATGAATGGAATTTGTGTTGTTACTTTGTGCGCAAGTGTTCTATTTACGTTATCATATCATGGTTTTGTGGTACTTATATATGCTTGCATTACTTAATCAACATGTGTTGTGCTGTTTTCATGTTGGTTGTTATATACTATATTATTATTAATTGCATAATGGATTTTGACTTGAGTCAAAATGTTTGTATAGAACATCATGGCCAACGGAAGAATCACACCTACCGCCGCCCAGATTGAGGAAATGATTAACGAGCGAGTCGCTGCTGCACTAGCTGAAAGACAACCCCAAGTTCCACCACCACCGCCTGTCAATCCACCTGTCGTTCGAGATGGGTGTACTTACAAGGAATTTCAAAACTGCAAGCCACACTACTTCAGTGGCACTGAGGGACCCGTCGGTCTCACCAGATGGTTCGAAAAGCTGGAATCGGTATTCAGGGTTAGCAATTGTTCTGAGGCTAACAAAACGAAATTTGCATCTTGCACGCTGTCTGATGGCGCGCTCACATGGTGGAATACCATGGCCCAAGCGAAAGGAATTGATGAGGCGTATGCTACGCCTTGGGAAGAATTTAAATGTGCTATGATCGAGGAATACTGTCCGAGAACCGAGATTCAAAAGATGGAAATCGAATTTATGCAATTGAAGACCGTAGGGAACGACCTTAACAGCTACAACCGTAGGTTTTTGGAATTGGCTCTTATGTGTCCAACCATGGTCACCCCCGAATTTAAGCGTTTGGAGAAATACTTCTCGGGACTTCCTAAGTCCATCAAGGGTAATGTTACCTCATCCAAGCCACCAAGTGTTCCCGAAGCAATGCGCATGGCGCATACTCTCTTAAATCAAATCATCCTTGACGAGCCGGAGAAGGCTAAGTTTGAAACTGTTAGTGGTGAAAAGAGGAAATGGGACAACAACCACAACAACAACAGGGGTAGGAACTATGATCAAAACCCGGCAAAGCGACATGAAGGGTTTAGGCAAAACAACAACATGCACAACAACAACACCAACCCCAACAACAACAACCGCACCAATCCGAACTACAAAGGAACCCTACCACAATGCAATAGGTGCTACAAGCACCACACTGGGTATTGCAATGTTATCTGTGAGAAGTGCCAACGATCTGGACATGTTGGCAAGGATTGCAAGGTTACCAATTTGAATGTGAAGCCAAACCACAACAACAATGGGCCTAAGAAGTGTTATGAATGTGGAAAGACGGGCCATTTCAGAAACGAGTGTCCTAACAAGCATAAGGACGGCGGACCACCACGTGCTAGAGCCTTCAATGTTAATGCAAGAGATGCACGCGACAACCCCGACTTGGTGACAGGTATATTCAAGATCAACAATCTTTTAGCTTCTGTCCTATTTGATACTGGTGCCGATAGGAGCTATGTGTGTAGACATTTCTGTGATAAGTTAGATTGGTCGTTAGTTCCTTTGAAGGAAAGTATGCTTGTCGAGGTAGCCAATGGAAAACTTGAAAAGGTTGACCATATTAGTCGTGGAGCTATTATCAACATAGCTGGTGCAGATTTCGAAATTGATTTGATACCTATCAAACTGGGAAGTTTTGACGCGATCGTCGGTATGGATTGGTTGAGCAAGATAAAGGCCGATGTTATCTGTGGAGATAAAGCACTTCGCATACCACAAGGAGATGGCGAACCACTGGTTATCTATGGAGAGAGATGTACCTCGAAGTTGAACCTCATTAGTTGCGTGAAAGCGCAAAAGATTATGAAGAAGGGACGCTTTGCTGTCCTAGCACATGTGAAAGCAGTAGAAACTGAGGTGAAGAACGTGAACGATGTGCGTATTGTGAACGAGTTTTCCGATGTCTTTCCCGAAGAACTGCCTGGATTACCGCCACCGAGAGCAGTAGAGTTTCAAATTGACTTAGTGCCAGGAGCTGCACCTGTAGCTCGCGCACCTTATAGACTCGCACCTTCCGAGATGCAAGAATTACAGAGTCAACTACAAGAGCTATTAGATCGAGGGTTTATCCAACCAAGTTTCTCGCCTTGGGGCGCACCTGTTCTGTTTGTGAAGAAGAAGGATGGATCCTTTCGTATGTGTATCGACTACCGTGAGCTCAACAAATTGACAATCAAGAATCGATATCCTCTTCCACGAATTGATGATCTTTTTGATCAACTACAAGGATCGAGCGTTTATTCAAAGATCGATTTGCGATCCGGATATCACCAGCTGAGGGTGAAGGAAAGTGACGTGATGAAAACTGCATTCAGGACCCGTTATGGTCATTATGAGTTCCTCGTGATGCCATTCGGTTTGACAAATGCACCTGCCGTGTTCATGGATCTCATGAATCGTGTCTGCAAGCCTTACTTGGATAAGTTTGTTATCGTCTTCATAGATGATATCCTCATCTACTCTAAGAGCGAAGAAGAACATGAGCAACACCTCCGATTAGTGCTTGAACTCTTAAGACAAGAGCAACTTTACGCCAAATTCTCCAAGTGCGAATTTTGGTTGAAGGAAGTACAGTTTTTGGGTCATGTTGTGAGCGACCAGGGTATCAAAGTTGATCCCGCCAAGATTGAAGCCATCAGCAAGTGGGATACCCCCACTACTCCAACGCATATTCGTCAATTTCTAGGTCTCGCCGGTTATTATCGAAGGTTTATCGAAGGATTTTCTCTGATTGCGCGTCCTTTGACCGCACTGACTCACAAGGGCAAGAAGTTCATTTGGGAACCCACACACGAATCAGCATTCCAAACTTTGAAGAAGAAGTTAACCTCCGCACCTATCCTATCACTTCCTGAAGGCAGTGACGACTTTGTTGTTTATTGCGATGCATCGAAGAGTGGTTTTGGTTGTGTATTGATGCAACGATCAAAGGTTATTGCCTATGCCTCCCGCCAATTGAAGATTCACGAGCGGAACTACACTACACATGATCTTGAACTTGGAGCCGTTGTCTTTGCACTCAAATTGTGGAGACATTATTTGTATGGAACTAAGAGCACTATCTTCACCGATCACAAGAGTCTCCAGCACATCTTCGATCAGAAGCAATTGAATATGAGACAGCGACGATGGATCGAGACGCTCAACGACTACGATTGTGAACTCCGTTATCACCCTGGCAAGGCCAATGTTGTAGCTGACGCTTTAAGCCGAAAGGAGAGGACGGCACCTCTCCGTGTTAGGGCTCTGAACATCACCATCCATTCGAACCTCAACAACCAGATCAGAGTAGCCCAAGTTGAGGCTCTCAAGGAGGAGAACATATCTCACGAGCATTTGAACATACTTGTCTCTCGATTCGAGGTTAGAGAGTCTGGACTCCGATGTTATGCCGGAAGAATTTGGGTACCTTACTATGGAGATCTACGAAGCCTGATACTTGATGAAGCACACAAATCGAGATATTCGATTCACCCCGGTGCAGGTAAGATGTACCACGACCTTAAAGAACAGTATTGGTGGCCGAATCTTAAGAAGGACGTTGCGACTTATGTTGGTAAGTGTTTGACTTGCTCGAAGGTTAAAGCCGAGCATCAGAGACCTTCTGGGTTACTTCAACAGCCGGAAATCCCACAATGGAAGTGGGAAAGGATCACAATGGATTTCATTACTAAGCTGCCGAAGACGGTGGGCGGATGCGATACTATTTGGGTTATTGTTGACCGCCTCACCAAATCTGCACACTTCCTAGCGATGAAGGAAACTGATACAATGGAAAGACTTGCTCAGCTGTACATCAAGGAGGTTGTATCACGACACGGTGTACCTTTATCGATCATCTCCGATCGCGATCCCCGTTTTGCTTCTAGATTTTGGCGTTCCTTGCAAGAAGCCATGGGAACTCGTCTCGACATGAGTACTGCTTATCACCCTCAGACTGACGGGCAAAGTGAACGAACGATTCAGACCTTGGAGGACATGCTGCGTGCATGTGTCATTGATTTTGGAAAGGCCTGGGAAAGGCATTTGCCACTCGCCGAATTCTCGTACAATAACAGTTATCACTCAAGCATTAATGCTGCACCTTTTGAAGCATTGTATGGTCGTAAGTGCCGATCTCCTATTTGTTGGGCCGAAGTAGGCGAAAAGCAAATCACCGGACCCGAGGTAGTTCATGAAACCACGGAGAAGATTGCTCAGATTCAAGCTAGACTTAAGACTGCCCGTGATCGCCAAAAGAGCTATGCCGATCTTAAACGGAAAGACTTTGAATTTAATGTTGGTGATCGTGTAATGTTGAAGGTTGCACCTTGGAAAGGTGTGATCCGTTTTGGAAAACGTGGAAAGTTGAACCCACGATACATTGGTCCTTTCGAGATCTTGGAACGTGTTGGACCAGTTGCTTACCGTTTAGATCTACCAGCACAATTGAGCTCAGTTCATCCTACCTTCCATGTGTCAAACTTGAAGAAGTGCCTTGCTGCACCCGAACTCATCATACCTTTGGAAGAACTTACTATTGATGACAAACTCCACTTTGTGGAGGAACCTGTTGAGATTATGGATCGTGAGATCAAAACGTTGAAACGCAACAAGATTCCGATTGTACGAGTACGATGGAATGCCAAACGAGGACCTGAGTTTACTTGGGAACGAGAGGATCAAATGATGCGAAAGTATCCTCACCTTTTCCCGACTCCTCCATCTACCTCAGCTTAAAATTTCGGGACGAAATTTTCTTTAACAGGTGGGTAATGTAACGACCCTGGAATTTCCAACGTTTATTTATTAATAATTATTATTATTAATACTTGTGATTAAACGAATGTACGTTATTACATTTACTTGTTGCCGTGATTGCACGTACTTGACTTTAAATGCCCGAAACGTCTTTGTGACACACGTACATTACACGAATAATATTTTCAAGTATTATTTACATTCATGATTAAGTTTAATAATCATTTTAATTAACTATGGTTATTAGTTAGTTACTTGGGCCCTTATTAGTATTAGTGGACTTTAGAAGCCCAACCTACTTCTTAATGGACTTAATTAGCCCAACACTCATGTATGCATCATATTTGAACTTAACTAGATTGATTAGGCAAATGGAATCAAGTTACAAGTCCCTTACACCTAGTTCCCATGCAAGGCAACCTTATTAACCATCTTTTGAACTTTAGCATGCTAGTAACCAACAAACCAAACCCTCCTCCCCTTTTGGCTGCAAAACCGTGGCCTTTGAGGGCCATGGAGAACTCAAAATCTTCTTTTTTTTATTACATACACTTGCTACTTCACTTCATTTCTCAAACACACACACATACTTCTCCACTTTTCTCTCAAACTCTCTCTAGATTGTAAGTAACTTGAAGAGCTTTTCTTCCTTTCTTTTCCTTTGCCAAAACCGTGGCATAAGCCACACATACATCATCATCATCAATTGTTATTGTTGTTATTTATTTACTTTTAGTTGTAATTGTTGTTGATTATTACTTGTTCTTGATTATTAATTACTTACTTACTTTTTATCAAGATTCAAACTCTTTAGTTTGATTCTTCATTTTATCTTGTTTTACAAGAACACTCAAGAACATAAACTCACTAGTTTATGATTCTACATTTATTGCTTCAAAAGATTTAAGGTTCATGTGTGTAAATCATACTTGTAAATCATGTTTGTAAACTTAAAAGTTTACTTTCTTAAAGATCAAACTTTGGTTTGAATCTTTAAAGTATGAATGCCATGAACTTGTTACTTGTTTACTAGGTTTAATTCTTCATTTCATGCACTTTAAATTCATGTTTGTTGGTTATTATTGGTCAAATGTTACTAGTTAACTTTGATCTCATAATTCTTGGAACTAAAAGTTAACCTTAAAGTTTCAAGAACATGGAAGTGTAACTCCTTAGTTATAACTTCATATACTTGTGATGGATCTAAGTTCTATAGCTTATGGTCTACTTATTTTGTCATAAACAAAAGCTTGAAAGCTTACATACACTTTACTAGTTGAAAATCTAAGTTTTGTAACTTATGGTTTCATGAAAGTAAAGATGCAAGTGTTGATTACTTAGGGTTTAACTTAATGACTTTAGATCTAGACCTTTGGGTCTTGGATCTTCAAGATCTAACTAAGAACTATGTTCTACATCTTAAGATCTTGATTAGTTAGTTTACATTCAAGTTTGTAGTTCTATATTACCTTTACATTTCATGTATGTGTTAAATCCAAGACTTTGATGTAACTTTGGTTCATCAAAACACTTGCAACACTTAAGTGAGTTGTGCTTCATGTCTTAGACTTACACAAGTGTTATGATGGTGAAACTTTGGTTAAGATGATGCAAACACATCAACGAGTTGTACACTTGAAGCTATACGCATCAAGGATGAGAACCATGATGAGCATCAAGCACCAAGACACCGGAACTCACCTAAAACCCACTGTTTCTGTCCAAAAGTTTCTGTTCAGCTATTTCTGGAACAGACCAGTAGACCTGGGCTGTTCTAACCTTGATTTTTAGATAGAACTTTTCGAGTAGATAACTTTTCATATAGGACTCTTCTTAATCCGAGTTACGGTTTAGGATTTACGGCCCTCCGATCGTTACCATGTTCTTTAACGTTGTGCAGAAATTTCTGACCTACTCGCACTTAGACCGTCGCCACGGTCAAACCAAGACGAGTTTGCTTCTGTAAATTTTACCACACTTAAGGGACTCATAGACGGAGCCATGACCACTGGTCTCACCTTAATTCAGTAAGGGTAGAGGCCGTGGTGACTGACCGAAGTCGGCCTTTGTTTTAAACGACTTTCATAAACGAGTCTTACTTGTTACCTTTTGTTTAATGATGATTGATGATGACCCTTATGACCCTAATTACGTACTTGTAAACCTTTTGAGACGACTTATTGACTTAGTGCTATTTGACTTAGGTTGAGGACGTTTGGACCGTTACTTGCACACCACTTTCCGACTACTACCTTACCATTACTACTAATCATTGTGAGTTATAGCATTCCCTTTTTACTTTAACTTATTTTGGGAACTGAGAATACATGCGGATTTTATGTTTTACATACTAGGCACGAGTACTTAAACTTTATATATGTGTGGGTTATACAACGGCAGAAACATTCCCTTTAGCTCGGTAACGTTTAATCATTGGTTTTTGAACCGTGAACGCGAATCTTAGATATGGATCCATAGGGTTTGACATCCCCACTCGGGCTAGTAGCGCTAGCATTTAACGAGTGTTTAATACTTCGAGGTTATACGCACTTGCCAAGTGCACTTTAAGGGGGTACATTAAACGTTAAGTTAGTTACCGGGTGCCCACGGTTAAGCATATACTTTTACATACTTTTGAAACGCTCGTTGTAGCACTGAAATCTCGTGGCCTACTTACATTACTGTTATACTTAAACTATAACTCACCAACCTTTGTGTTGACCTTTTTAAGCATGTATTTTCTCAGGTGCTTGAAGTCGCTTCCGCTATCTTACTAGTCGTGCTGTAGAACCCGCTGCCTAGAGTTGTTATCGCATGACTACTTATGTTGCATTCAAACTTTTTACTTATGAATTTATGTTATGTAACGACCATTATGGTCACGTACACTTGTTTAATGCTTCTACTTAGCGAAGCATACTTTTGATTTGTAAAACAATTGACGTATGTTATGACGTCACTTTTATTTATGATTGTAAACTCTGTTTTGAAAACGCATATAGTACTTAACCTTGTAATGATCCTGTTGTTGATGGTCCGTACATGATGATTTAGTACGGGGCGTCACAAAAATAGTCAAATGGAACAAGTTAATCATACAGAATATTAAGAGTAGTTAATAGTATTTCGTAGCATAATATGAACTCATTTATAAAAGTTTTTTCTTTATATTAGCATTTTATAAGTTTAAATTCGGGTAGTACCTACCCGTTAAGTTCATACTTAGTAGCTAATATACAATTCAACTACTACAACTCTATATGAAAAACTGATTATAATAATATTTCGCGTTCAAACTTTTATACAATATTTTACAAACTTACAATACCGCTTATTTTACATAAAGCATGAAATATAGCACACAATAACTTTGATACAAGATAGTTGTGAAGATAATTCTAGCTAGTACACAAGTCATTCAGTAAAGGCAATAAAGACACGTAATTCATACGTCCAGAAACAAGTCATGCATTCTGGTTTTACTAGGACTACTTCCCATCCTTGGTCTTGTGGAACATAACCGTTATGGCCGTTGATAAGACAGCGTGTTGTAACGTCGTCAAAGGGACGAGGGTTACGTAATGACCAACAGTCTCGCAATAACCTAAAAACCTCATTTCTTACCCCAATTACCGACTCCGTCACTTGTGGGAATGTTTTGTTTAATAGTTGTAGCCCGATGTTCTTTTTCTCACTTTGGTGAGAAGCGAACATCACTAACCCGTAAGCATAGCATGCTTCTTTATGTTGCATGTTAGCCATTTTTTCTAAATCATGAAGTCCTATATTCAGATACATTGAGTCAAAATAATTTCTTAACCCGTTGCGTAAAATAGCATTTGGGTTCCCCGCAATATATGCGTCAAAGTAAACACATCGTAACTTATGGGTTTCCCAATGTGATATCCCCCATCTTTCAAACGAAAGTCTCTTATAAACCAAGACATTCTTGGAACGTTCTTCGAATGTCTTACAAACTGATTTCGCCATAAATAGTTGTGCCGAAGAATTCTGACCGACTCTAGACAAGATTTCATTAATCATGTCTCCGGGTAGGTCTCTTAAAATATTGGGTTGTCTATCCATTTTGTGTTTTTATACTGTAAAATAGACAAGAGTTAGATTCATAAAAAAAAATACTTATTAATACAAGCAATTTTTACATATATCATAAAACATAAGCACACTATATTACATATATTACACCACACGAATACAACTATCTTATTCTGACTCGCTCGTTTCTTCTTCTTCGGTTTTGGTTCGTTTTGCCAAGTTTCTAGGGATATATGATGTTCCCCTAATACGAGCTGTCATTTTCCACAACGGTTTAGAAAAACCTGGTGGTTTAGAGGTTCCCGGGTCATTGTTATAACTTAAGGGCTTCGGGGGTTGACGATACATATAATGTTCATCGGGGTTGGAATTAGATTTCTCTATTTTTATGCCCTTTCCCTTATTATTTTCTTTTGCCTTTTTAAATTCAGTTGGGGTAATTTCTATAACATCATCGGAATTCTCGTCGGAATCCGATTCATCGGAGAATTGGTAATCCTCCCAATATTTTGCTTCCTTGGCGGAAACACCATTGACCATAATTAACCTTGGTCGGTTGGTTGAGGATTTTCTTTTACTTAACCGTTTTATTATTTCCCCCACCGGTTCTATTTCCTCCTCTGGTTCCTCCTCTTCCGGTTCTGATTCTTCTCCCGGTTCTGATTCTTCTTCCGGTTCTTCTTCGGGAACTTGTGAATCAGTCCAATATATATTCGACTCTTCGTTATTATTTGGTGAGTCAATGGGATTTGTGCTAGAGGTAGACATCTATCATACAATATCAAACATGTTAAGAGATTAATATATCACATAATATATACATGTTAATAATATATAGTTTCCAACAAAAATGTTAAGCAATCATTTTTAAAGAAAACACGGTCGAAGTCCAGACTCACTAATGCATCCTAACAAACTCGATAAGACACACTAATGCAAATTTTCTGGTTCTCTAAGACCAACGCTCGGATACCAACTGAAATGTCCCGTTCTTATTGATTAAAAACGTTCCATATTAATTGATTTCGTTGCGAGGTTTTCACCTCTATATGAGACGTTTTTCAAAGACTGCATTCATTTTTAAAACAAACCATAACCTTTATTTCATAAATAAAGGTTTAAAAAGCTTTACGTAGATTATCAAATAATGATAATCTAAAATATCCTGTTTACACACGACCATTACATAATGGTTTACAATACAAATATGTTACATCGAAATCAGTTTCTTGAATGCAGTTTTTACACAATATCATACAAACATGGACTCCAAATCTTGTCCTTATTTTAGTATGCAACAGCGGAAGCTCTTAGTATTCACCTGAGAATAAACATGCTTTAAACGTCAACAAAAATGTTGGTGAGTTATAGGTTTAACCTATATATATCAAATCGTAACAATAGACCACAAGATTTCATATTTCAATACACATCCCATACATAGAGATAAAAATCATTCATATGGTGAACACCTGGTAATCGACATTAACAAGATGCATACATAAGAATATCCCCATCATTCCGGGACACCCTTCGGATATGATATAAATTTCGAAGTACTTTGGATGGGGTTTGTTAGGCCCAATAGATCTATCTTTAGGATTCGCGTCAATTAGGGTGTCTGTTCCCTAATTCTTAGATTAGCAGACTTAATAAAAAGGGGCATATTCGATTTTGATAATTCAACCATAGAATGTAGTTTCACGTATTTGTGTCTATTTTGTAAATCATTTATAAAACCGATTTTAAAAGTGGGACTATAACTCACTTTCACATATTTTTACTTCATCGGGAAGTATGACTTGGCCACTGGTTGATTCACGAACCTATAACAATATATACATATATATCAAAATATGTTCAAAATATATTTACAACACTTTTAATATATTTTGATGTTTTAAGTTTATTAAGTCAGCTGTCCTGGTTAGTAACTTACAACTAGTTGTCCACAGTTAGATGTACATAAATAAATCGATAAATATTATCTTGAATCAATCCACGACCCAGTGTATACATATCTCAGTATTGATCACAACTCAAACTATATATATTTTGGAATCAACCTCAACCCTGTATAGCTAACTCCAACATTCACATATCGAGTGTCTATGGTTGTTCCGAAATATATATAGATGTGTCGACATGATAGGTCGAAACATTGTATACGTGTCTATGGTATCTCAAGATTACATAATATACAATACAAGTTGATTAAGTTATGGTTGGAATAGATTTGTTACCAATTTTCACGTAGCTAAAATGAGAAAAATTATCCAATCTTGTTTTACCTATAACTTCTTCATTTTAAATCCGTTTTGAGTGAATCAAATTCCTATGGTTTCATATTGAACTCTATTTTATGAATCAAAACAAAAAAGGTATAGGTTTATAGTCGGAAAAATAAGTTACAAGTCATTTTTGTAAAGGTAGTCATTTCAGTCGAAAGAACGACGTCTAGATGACCATTTTAGAAAACATACTTCCACTTTGAGTTTAACCATAATTTTTGGATATAGTTTCATGTTCATAATAAAAATCATTTTCCCAGAATAAAAACTTTTAAATCAAAGTTTATCATAGTTTTTAATTAACTAACCCAAAACAGCCCGCGGTGTTACTACGACGGCGTAAATCCGGTTTTACGGTGTTTTTCGTGTTTCCAGGTTTTAAATCATTAAGTTAGCATATCATATAGATATATAAAATGTGTTTAGTTGATTTTAAAAGTCAAGTTATAAGGATTAACTTTTATTTGCGAACAAGTTTAGAATTAACTAAACTATGTTCTAGTGATTACAAGTTTAAACCTTCGAATAAGATAGCTTTATATGTATGAATCGAATGATGTTATGAACATCATTACTACCTCACGTTCCTTGGATAAACCTACTGAAAATGAGAAAAATAGATCTAGCTTCAAAGGATCCTTGGATGGCTTGAAAGTTCTTGAAGCAGAATCATGACACGAAAACAATTTCATGTAAGATTTCCACTCGAAATAAGATTGTTATAGTTATAGAAATTGAATTAAAGTTTGAATATGATTATTACTTTGTATTAGAAAGATAACCTACTATAAGTAACAAAGGTTTCTTGATCTTGGATGATTACTTGGAATGGATTTAGAAAACTTGGAAGTAAACTTGCAATCTTGGAAGTATTCTTGATTTTATGAAACTAGAACTTTTGGAATTTATGAAGAACACTTAGAACTTGAAGATAGAACTTGAGAGAGATCAATTAGATGAAGAAAATTGAAGAATGAAAGTGTTTGTAGGTGTTTTTGGTCGTTGGTGTATGGATTAGATATAAAGGAAATGTAATTTTGTTTTCATGTAAATAAGTCATGAATGATTACTCATATTTTTGTAATTTTATGAGATATTTCATGCTAGTTGTCAAATGATGGTTTCCAGATGTGTTAGGTGACTCACATGGGCTGCTAAGAGCTGATCATTGGAGTGTATATACCAATAGTACATACATCTAAAAGCTGTGTATTGTACGAGTACGAATACAGGTGCATACGAGTAGAATTATTGATGAAACTGAACGAGGATGTAATTGTAAGAATTTTTCTTAAGTAGAAGTATTTTAATAAGTGTCTTGAAGTCTTTCAAAAGTGTATGAATACATATTAAAACACTACATGTATATACATTTTAACTGAGTCGTTAAGTCATCGTTAGTCGTTACATGTAAACGTTGTTTTGAAACCTTTAGGTTAACGATCTTGTTGAATGTTGTTAACTCATTGTTTATTATAACAAATGAGATGTTAAATTGTTATATTATCATGATATTATGATATATAATATATCTTAGTATGATATATAGACAGTTAAATGTCATTACAACGATAATCGTTACATATATGTCTCGTTTCGAAATCATTAAGTTAGTAGTCTTATTTTTACATATGTATTTCATTGTTAATACACTTAATAATATATTTACTTATCATTTAACATAATTAACCAAGTGTATCAATATCTTAATATGATTCATATGTACCTAGTAAGGCGTTGTTATAACGATAATCGTTATATATATCGTTTTCGAGTTTCTTAAATTAATAGTCTCATTTTTATGTATATAACTCATTGTTAAAATACCTAATGAGATACATACTTATAATAAAATCATGTTAACTATATATATAACCATATATATGTCATCGTATAGTTTTTACAAGTTTTAACGTTCGTGAATTACCGGTCAACTTGGGTGGTCAATTGTCTATATGAAACCTATTTCAATTAATCAAGTCTTAACAATTTTGATTGCTTAACATGTTGGAAACACTTAATCATATAAATAACAATTTCATTTAATATATATAAACATGGAAAAGTTCGGGTCACTACAAAACGTAATCTTGAGTAAAGGCGAATATCATTGTATCCTCTGACCTGAGATACATATTGGGTTCAGATATTCACTAAATATTCTGCCTTGATTCTTTCCTTCGCTATTCTGAAATATGGTAGTTCATAAGGAAGAGCTCAGGTGTAATACAAAGTATATATCTAGGACGTATGTAGTCAAGATGGAATTTGTCCCTCTTATTCATTGAGAGCCAGATGTCTAAGGCCTGATAAAGTTAAATCTAGAAGAGAGTGATCACTCTGTGTCTCTTAGATTTAACATGACATCTAGGATGAAATGATAAATGAAAGATTCACCTATTCATATTCGAGATGGGAACTCGAAAGGGATGATGCTATTGAATGGCACAAAGTCATAACATATTGGGGGTGATGGACGGTCGTTAGGTGGTATCCATCACTTGCATTAATTTCTTATGTTTCTGGTGCAAGTGGGAGATTGGAGGTATTTCGTATGCCCGCGAGACATATTAAATTAATGTGGCTAATATGTTTTGATCCAAGTCGGGTCATACCCAATAACAAGCTTACCGACACCTTATTCGTATTTGATCTTGGTGATTGGATCATTAATTAAATACGCGACACTTGAACTTTAAGAAAATGGTTTCTGAAAACAATTGCACTTGATATGTATGTATGTATATATATATATATATATATATATATATATATATATATATATATATATATATATATATATATATATATATCATGGAATGATTTATATAATGAGGACTTAATTATTTATAGGTTAAATAATTAATTAAGTCATGTTGCATTTTATAAAATTGGTTTTATAAAATAAAGTATACATGACAAATAATATGGAATTTTATATATTTGGTTTTATAAATAATACATACATAATTTATAAAAATGCAAGTTTATGATATTTGTTTTATAAAATCTAATTTTATAAAACAAGTTTATAAAATATGCATGTACATAAAATGTGTCAAGTTGAAGTTCCAATGTAATAATTAATTTTGCATTTAATTCAAAATGTAATAATGCAGTTTAGTTAGGATTTTTATACTCAATCTTCCTGTAAAAGTTGAAGTTCCAATTCTTTAAATTGAATCTTAATTTTGGAGTCAAAGTGTTTGAGCAAAAAGTCAAACCTTGTGTTCATCACAGAATTTGAACTTGTTTTGATGTTTCTAGTTAAATTAACGATTGGGAAAGTTTCTATGAGTAATTTGAAACACAATTCGTGTTATAAATTTTGTCTAAAACGAATTTAAAATCGAAAATTGAAGTTGGGTCTTTCTTTTTTTTCGCGACTGCTGTAGCAGTTTTTTTTCTTTTTTTTCATTTACATTCAATCAAGAACATTTCTCTATGATTCTATGTTGGTTAAAAGTCGTAAATATTTTCACATATTAGTTATCTTGATTTGTTTGATCCTAGGTTGATTAAGTTGTGGTGATGAAGAAGATGAACTCGATTTCATAGTTAAAACATTTTAGAGACTGTATATTATATCAGAAAATGGTCACGGTTGGATGGTTTAAGGTGTTGTCGAGGGAACTGGAGGTCACGGGTTCGAGTCTGACTATGGTCATTATTTTTAAATCTCACTTTTAAAGGTAGTAAATCTAATTCTATTATTATTATTATTATTATTAACTATGTATTTATTATGTTAATAATTGTTATCACTAGAATTAATATTATGAATATTATTATCAATATTATTATAAGTAATATTAACTAAAACTTATTAGTATTATCATTACTAATATTATTATTATCAGTATTATTATTATTAGTTATTGTTATTAATGTTAAGATAATCATTACTATTACTATCATAATACAAGTTATTATTATTACTATAAGTATTAGAATTGTTATTATTAGTAATATTAAAATATATGTTAGTTATTATTATAAATATAATTACAAATATGAATAATATTAATATTATTATCATTTTATTTGTAAGGACCCGTCCTAATCCATCCGGACGAAGTCCATATCGATTATAAATGATTCACAACAGTTGATTACATCGCGAGGTACTTGACCTCTATATGATACATTTACAAATATTGCATTCGTTTTTGAAAAGACAATCTTTCATTACATCAAAAGTTGACGGCATGCATACCATTTCATAATACATCTAATTATAATTGACTTGATAATAATCTTGATGAACTCAACGACCCGAATGCAACGTTTTTTTTTTTAAATATGCCATGAATGACTCCAAGTAATGTCTCTAATATGAGCTAATGCACAGCGGAAGATTTCTTTCATACCTGAGAATAAACATGCTTTAAAGTGTCAACCAAAAGGTTAGTGAGTTCATTAGTTTAACATAAATAATCATTTCATAATTTTAATAGACCACAAGATTTCATATTTCCATTTCTCATAATCATACGTCCCATGCATAGAGACAAAAATATCATTCATATGGATTGAACACCTAGTAACCGACATTCACAATATGCATATAAGAATATCCCCATCATTCCGGAATCCTCCTTCGGACATGATATAAATTTCGAAGTACTAAAGCATCCGGTACTTTGGATGGGGCTTGTTGGGCCCGATAGATCTATCTTTAGGATTCACGTCAATTAGGGTGTCTGTTCCCTAATTCTTAGATTACCAGACTTAATAAAAAAGGGCATATTCGATTTCGATAATTCAACCATATAATGTAGTTTTGATTACTTGTGTCTATTTCGTAAAACAGTTATAAAAACAACGCATGTATTCTCAGTCCCAAAAATATATATTGCAAAAGCATTTAAAAGGGAGCAAATGAAACTCACCATACTGTATTTTGTAGTAAAAATACATATAACGATATTGAACAAATGCAGGCTTGACTTCGGATTCACGAACCTATATCATTTATATATATATTAACACATAAAAAGGTAATCGAACAAATTTATATATTATTAGAGATTTAATTGTTATTTTAATTAGGTTTTTCATTAATAACCTTATTAATTATATTTATTAATATTTATTATCAAAGTATTAATATAGTTATGTTATGTGTAGTAAATATAGTTTTTATATAACTAATAGTTATATGATAAAATAATACAGATAATAATAATAAATAATTTTTTTTATTTTACAATGATAATAATAATAGTTATTATAATAATAATATTGAAAATATAAAAATAATAGTATTAATGTCAAAATAATAATAATGATAGTAATAATAATAATTTTGATAAAAATATAATTTCTCTAATAATGATAATAACAATAGTAAAAATGATACTTTTAATATAAATGATAGTTTTTAATAATAATGATACTAATAATAATATTAATGATATTATTAATAATAAATTTAATAATACCAATAATAATATTAACAATAACAATAATAATAGTAATAATAATAATAATAATAATAATAATAATAATAATAATAAAAATAATAATAATAATAATAATAATATTAATAATGATAATAATTGATAGATAATTACCTCAAGGAAGTAGCCCTAAAAATAATGCCCAAGTCAGGGCTCGAACCTGGGACCTCTCGTTAAACCAAACAACATCAAACCATTGCTCTAACCAATTCTATTATAATCTACACCTTGAATCCATTTACCATTGTTTTTGTATTCACCTTCTTCATATCGATTATAACTTCACTATAATACATACGTATATCATTATAATCATTATCTTTATGCCCGTAATTATCATGGTATCAATCAACGTTTATTATCTACGTTAGTAGCCTAATCGAAACCCATATGTCACGGCCCAAAGAACACAACCGAAATTATATCAAAAGTCCATGAACAAATCCCATTAGAACAATAGCCCATTTAATTATAAAGAAGTCCAAAATTTGAAGCCCATTTCGTATGGATTTAGTGGAAACCGTTTACTAGCAATATCAATACAACATTAATCATCATAATGTCATCACCACCTCAGCTTCCATTATCACAAAACATCATCATTATTGGGACACTATGATCAATAATCATAATCATCATAAATCATCACACATATGGTGTTGTGTCGGTTTATCTTAATTATTCGGTTCGATTGCAGCCATAAATAAGAATATAATAGCAGTAGGAATCAAGTTGAAACAGATAGAAGCGAAAAGATATAAATCAGTTACGGTGTCTAATGATGGTGATGGTTTCGTACAGGAAATCGATAGTAAAACAGAAGCATTATTTATGTTATTATTCATCATCTTTCTTACCTCATCTCCCTCGCAATCAGTGAATCGAAATAAAAGTGGACAGGAGTATTAGTTTAACGATCATGGGGTGTGTTGATTGAACAAGGAGGTAGTGCTTACCAAGCTGTAAAGAAAACATTATTAATTAACATCACCAACTCCATTATTTCCTTCATCCTCTTCCACTTTGTCTACTAAAAAAAATAATATCACGTCAAATAAGTGACCCACTTGGGTTGACCACTTATCCTTTGGTTTACAACTTATAATAGGTCACTAATTCTTGCTCACTAAAACTGCATCCCTCATAATACTATATAGTATTCACGCACAACATAAATTGTTGTGAATACTCCAACATTTCGTATCACTTCTCAATAAAAAAAATAAAGGAAATAAGGCTCGGTGAATTTTGATGGTGGTTCGGCGATGAGGGTGGTTGTAGTGACGGTGGTGGCTCACCGTTACAGCTAGTGGTCATGGGTGGCATTTTAGTATTGTCAAGAAAAATAATAATACAAAGGTGGTGGGTTTCAAGGTGGCGGTTAAGATTGCAAAAACAGAAGTAATATCAACGATGGGGGTGGTTAAGTGGGTCTCTTCATATATCTAATAGAAGATAAAATATAGATGGTTCAACAAAGGAAACCGAAATAGAAGGTGATGGAAGACGATCGTGGTTGAATGGTTGCAACGATGGTTGGTTGTGGAGGTAGAATAAAGTGATGTTTTAATGGTGGTTATCACAAGTTCATAAAAGTATGGCGAGTGTTGGTTGAGTGAGATGGTTTGGGGTGACGGGTTATGATTTGTTGTATGATCACGGTATCTTGGCAAAAAGAGGTGGTAAGGATGGAGACCATCGATGAAAAGTGGTAATGAGGTCGATTAGTAAACAAGAAACAATAGATCATGAGTGTGGTTTATTTATTTTCCTGTTTTAATTCTTCTAGATTGCATATGTGGATATATATATATAATGTACGTACATTCATGAATTAATAGTATTTTGATCTTAATTGATTTGTGAAGTAGATGTTTGATACTTTAGCAGACAAGAAGTACATGGGTTGTTCAATAGATGAGAAAAAAATATAAAGTAGATAACAATGGGTAACCAATTTTGTGTATATCTTGAATTCAACTGATATCCAGATTAGAGACAAAAATAAAAGATATAAAAGGTGATGTGGATATGAAAGTGAATTAGGATCCTGTAAATGAGCTGCTATTGAAACGTTATTAAATTTTTATTTATTTATAAGTATATTAATAATCATAATATATATATATATATATATATATATATATATATATATATATATATATATATATATATATATATATATATATAATATTAATAATAATAAAACTAATAACAATAATATTAATAACAAGTATATAATAATTTTTGGTAATGATATTCATAATAATAATAATGTCAATTATAATAATAAAAATGTTAATTTTATTAATATAGTTTTAATAATGATAATAATTAATAATTTATTTAAATCAATCTAATTTATAATTTCATACATTCTTATAATAGTATTTAATAATACTATTATTGTTATTAATATTAGTGAATGTAGTAATAATAATAATATTAGTTTTAATAAATATATTTTAACTTGCAATTATGTTTAATCTATTAATATTACATATTATTAATTATGTATTATTTAATAATTATATATATATATATATATATATATATATATATATATATATATATATATATATATATATATATATATATATATATATATATATTTACACATTTACTTACAATATAGTTGTTCGTGAATCGTCGGGACTGGTCAAAGGTTAATTGATGACATGAATATAGATTTCAAAAATCTCGAGACTCAACATTACAGACTTTGCTTATCGTATCGAAATCAAATAAGATTCAAGTTTAAATTTGGTCAGAAATTCTCGGGTCATCACAGTACCTACCCGTTAAAGAAATTTCGTCCCGAAATTTGAGTGTGGTTGTCATGGCTAACAATAAATATGTTTTCATGACGAATATGAGTTGATAAAATAGAGTTTTATCATTATTGAGTAATATGGATAAAACAATTCGATTATTCGAAGAGTACGAATGAAATTATCATGAGAGAGGTCCCAACGGGCATCGTCCACCTTCGCCCAAAAACTTGCCCAAATTTTTAGCCGTTAGTAAAAAAAAATTTTCAACGGCTATCCCAACGGTCACTTGTACACTATAAAAACACCAACCATATACTTCATTTTATACACTCAAACATATATTTCTTTTATATTTCCACCTTTCTAAAAATCAAAATCAAACACTCTCAAACTGAAAAATGTTAACACTTCCCTCAATGATTGTTTCATTCAATGTTCATTACGGAGGTGATTTCCGTAATCAAATGAAGGAATATAAGTGGGGCGACAGTATTTCGTTTGAAGATTTCGACATTCGTGATGTTGGTTTACAAGACTTTTATCCTTTCTGAAGGAAAAAGTTCCGTGTGAATTCACGTCTATGTTCTTTTATAAAGACGATTATGATGCAGATTGTAGGGCAAGTTTTCTGTATACCGATGATCAATGGTACTTTATAAAAGATACCATTGAAGATCGCGGTAAACGCATTTCTTTGTATGCGGTTCTTGAAGACGAAGAGACGTTGGGTTATCGTTACCTCGATGAATCAGCTGAAGCAGCAGTTGAGGCATCAAGAGAAATACTGATGTCTCCAGAGTACCTCACGGATGGTGAAATGACTGGTGAACGCTACTTTGCAGATGACAATTGACGACGATGAGTATTTTGATTGTAAGCTTTTAATTTTTAATTGTCGTGATGTTTTAATTTTTTTAATTATTGTAAATTCAGTGTTGTTGTCAAGTTTTATATCTTCCTTTATGTTTCGGAGCTCTTCGTCTTTTTAATCTCCTCTCGATCTCTAGTAAAACGAGTAATGGTCTTGAATTTGTAAGTATGGAGTTTCGAATGAATTTAATGTTATAATCAAGAAAGAACGTAATAGCACGATTTGATTCGTCAAATTACCAGAATCATTGAGAATAGAGCTATCAAGAATATACTTTCTTGATATGTTCAGAAGTTAATTAGAATGAAAGAGTTATGTAACCTGACACATGATGGTGGTATGATCTACTGTGAACCATCGTGTCCCATTAGAACTCAGCATGACTTACTGTAATATAATCACGTTGATCAAGTGTCATTATATTATACTAACTCATGAATCAGTTCCCAACATTACTTCAGTAACATTCATATTTTAAGCTCGAAAGTTTACAGAATATAGAAACTAACAGTTTCTATATGATGTAACACTGATAGCACGAAGAGATAATTGATTTCAGATGGTATTAGTTATAAAAATATATTCAGAAATATCGAGGTTATTTTTAATGAAAGATACGATAATATCTCGGAATATCTAAGATCAGAGGATGATGAAAACTATTGTCCGCAAGGGTTTAGAGTAAGGAGTAAGATATTCGCTAAAGACTTTAGCAGGCATTGAATCATTTGGATTCTTTGAAGTCAAACTTATTCTTTGTGATTTGTCCACGGCTTCCTTCATAGTTTAGCATAATCCGCTTTTCGGTACTAAATTTTCTATTGAATGTTTCCAATATAACGATATACAGGAAGCACGAAGAGGTATATAATTTTGGACGAGAATATTTATGAAAATATTCTCAGAAATATCGAAGATATTGATGAGGATATTTTGAAATTTCTAAGTTCGATGGTTGATGGAGAAAGGTTTTCTGCAAGATTTTAACATGACTTCGGAGCAAGCTATTCTCTAAAGATTTCAACGAATCCAGAATTACCTGAATTCTTTGAATATAGGGTTTGGTCCTTGTATTTGTCCATGGTCTCCTTCATGAATAGCTCAATCTGTTTTTTTTTTCAATACCCAATTTTCTATCGAGCGTTCCCAACACTCCTTTCTTTATCATCAAACTTTTGGTCATTTAGACCCTCTACCATTTTTCTGTTTCCTCTGCATTTAATGCTATGATATCTGAATCATCGGTTATTAATCCGAGGTGGTTTCAGGAAAATGGTGTTTTTAGATGATTAAACGCTGATGGTAATATGGTGGAATATGAAAGGTTCCTTGGTAAAAATAAAAGAGCACGCGTATATATTAACGTTATAATAAGGTTGTTTCGTACGAAAAGTCGAAGTTGTCTTGCTGGAGCTGTGACAAAACTGGCTATCTCGAACAGCAGATGCAAAGTTATTTTCGGTAATAATAACGCTAAAGGAATTAGCACTGCTACGTGTTAAACGTTTACTCAGGTTCCGAGTATTTTTAGGTGCATAACTATATGCATCAATCTTTTCTCCCGTAAATGAAGTGCGGTTGGTTCATCCTCTCGATTGAGGTGTTTTCAAGAATCATGTAAGGTTTGAACGCAGAATGTAATCGTGAAGATACAAATGATATTTAAGATGAAATCAAGTGGCAAACTTGAAGAGATGTTTAGTTTCATATGTTACAATTAACATTTTAATTCATTTTAATTGTCCACTGTTGGTAGTCCTCAGTTGGTTAGTCCACAGTTAGCTAGGAACAGCTAGTTAAGATTTTGTTAGCGTGGATTCTTAACAAAATTTTCTCATAGTTAATTTGTTTGTTTCTAACAAATTTTATTTTATCAAATGTTTTCTTCATTATGCCACTTGTTGGATTTTGAAAAATCAAAATCCAAATATGAAATTGGATGAATATTATTATTCTGTGGTGAACGGATTTGTATATCGGCGGATGTAAGTAGGATAGTAAACGACTGTTGAATCAGTTTCAAAGAATGTACATTGTGAATTATTAACGTGAAATCTGAATATTTCTCGGGTATTACCTACCCGTTAAAATATTTTCACTATTAACAGTTTGTACGAAAGAATTTTTAATTACAATCTTTATGAAAATATATTTTCATATATATTTTCTTCAGATGTAATCATAGATTCAATGAGTTAATATAATATTAATCTCATTTGATTTACCGTTATAATTAGAATACATAATCTCTAAAATATTAGAGATTACATAATCGCCATGAAGAATGAAGGTAATTGATGTAGAATGATACGTAGAACGATGATTGTACTCGAGGTACTGAATGTAATATTGAGGCAAGGATCTTTGATGATACAGGTGCTGTTACTGATGGTACTGTTGGTGTCGGTGATGTTGCTGAAGTTGGTAAGTTTTGCACCATGTTCTCCAAATTGATTACTCGAGCGCGAAGCTCGTTGACTTCTTCGATTACCCCGGGATGATTTTCGGTCGGAACGAGCGGATGAATAAGGTTTAGAATCTGAGTTATGATATAGTTGTGGTGAGATATTTGGGAAATGAGGGTGAAATGGTGTTACGAACAGGTTCGCCGGTAAGTGCTTCAGGTTCATCGCCAAGAGGTAAATTGGGTTGGTGGGAGTGATCGCCTTCTTCGCCTCTCCATTGATTAAGTCGACTACGAACCCATCAGATGAATTGAGGATGGCTGATTGATTGATTCATTCTGGTGACGCTGCTTTCGGAGCTTAGGTGAACATCTATGTCGGAATAGCTGTCGGAATAACTATCGGAATAGTTATCGGAATCTGAGGGACTCGAACTGGTTGAGGGATTCATCTCGTACGATCAGATGAAGGATTTTCGATAGGAAATAGATTATAGGATGTAGATTAGTACCCTTCAATACATAGTTTACATATGCATATATAATACTAAAATCCCATATGTTACAGAGGAATCTACGGAAGCTGTCAGGCAAAGGTAACAATAACAGATACGCTAAGATATGAATTTATCTATACACTGTCTATGCACTAGAGGCAGTAAGACATGTCTAGACTAAGAATAATATGCAGGTAATTCCCTAAGGATGATAAGCAGATGATTTCCGACTAGAAATGATAAGCAAAACTTTTGACATGCAGACACGGTCGAAGTCCAGACTCACCAATGCATCTTAACGACTTATCAGTTAGACATACTAATGCAGACCCGGTTCACTAAGACCACCGCTCTGATACCAACTGTAAGGACCCGTCCTAATCCATCCGGACGAAGTCCATATCGATTATAAATGATTCACAACAGTTGATTACATCTCGAGGTACTTGACCTCTATATGATACATTTACAAATATTGCATTCGTTTTTGAAAAGACAATCTTTCATTACATCGAAAGTTGACGACATGCATACCATTTCATAATACATCTAACTATAATTGACTTGATAATAATCTTGATGAACTCAACGACCCGAATGCAACGTTTTTTTTTTTTTTTTGAAATATGCCATGAATGACTCCAAGTAATGTCTCTAATATGAGCTAATGCACAGCGGAAGATTTCTTTCATACCTGAGAATAAACATACTTTAAAGTGTCAACCAAAAGGTTGGCGAGTTCATTAGTTTAACATAAATAATCATTTTATAATTTTAATAGACCACAAGATTTCATATTTCCATTTCTCATAATCATACGTCCCATGCATAGAGACAAAAATATCATTCATATGGATTGAACACCTGGTAACCGACATTCACAATATGCATATAAGAATATCCCCATCATTCCGGGATCCTCCTTCGAACATGATATAAATTTCGAAGTACTAAAACATCCGGTACTTTGGATGGGGCTTGTTGGGCCCAATAGATCTATCTTTAGGATTCGAGTTAATTAGGGTGTCTGTTCCCTAATTCTTAGATTACCAGACTTAATAATAAGGGGCATATTCGATTTCGATAATTCAACCATATAATGTAGTTTTGATTACTTGTGTCTATTTCGTAAAACAGTTATAAAAACAACGCATGTATTCTCAGTCCCAAAAATATATATTGCAAAAGCATTTAAAAAGGGAGCAAATGAAACTCACCATACTGTATTTTGTAGTAAAAATACATATAACGATATTGAACAAATGCAGGGTTGACTTCGGATTCACGAACCTATATCATTTATATATATATTAACACATAAAAAGGTAATCGAACAAATTTATATATTATTAGAGATTTAATTGTTATTTTAATTAGGTTTTTCATTAATAACCTTATTAATTATATTTATTAATATTTATTATCAAAGTATTAATATAGTTATGTTATGTGTAGTAAATATAGTTTTTATATAACTAATAGTTATATGATAAAATAATACAGATAATAATAATAAATAATTTTTTTTTATTTTACAATAATAATAATAATAGTTATTATAATAATAATATTGATAATATAAATATAATAGTATTAATGTCAAAATAATAATAATGATAGTAATAATAATAATTTTGATAAAAAGATAATTTCTCTAATAATGATAATAACAAAAGTAAAAATGATACTTTTAATATAAATGATAGTTTTTAATAATAATGATACTAATAATAATATTAATGATATTATTAATAATAAATTTAATAATACCAATAATAATATTAACAATAACAATAATAATAGTAATAATAATAATAATAATAATAATAATAATAATAATAATAATAATAATAATAATAATAATAATAATAATAATAATAATAATAATAATAATAATAATAATAATATTAATATTAATAATGATAATAATTGATAGATAACTACCTCAAGGAAGTAGCCCTAAAAATAATGCCCAAGTCCGGGCTCGAACCTGGGACCTCTCGTTAAACCAAACAACATCAAACCATTGCTCTAACCGATTCTGTTATAATCTACACCTTGAATCCATTTACCATTGTTTGTGTATTCACCTTCTTCATATCGATTATAACTTCACTATAATACATACGTATATCATTATAATCATTATCTTTATGCCCGTAATTATCATTGTATCAATCAACGTTTATTATCTACGTTAGTAGCCTAATCGAAACCCATATGTCATGGCCCAAACAACACAACCTAAATTATATCAAAAGTCCATGAACAAATACCATTAGAACAATAGCCCTTTTAATTATAAAGAAGTCCAAAATTTGAAGCCCATTTCGTATGGATTTAGTGGAAACCGTTTACTAGCAATATCAATACAACATTAATCATCATAATGTCATCACCACCTCAGCTTCCATTATCACAAAACATCATCATTATTGGGACACTATGATCACTAATCATAATCATCATAAATCATCACGCATATGGGGTTGTGTCGGTTTATCTTAATTATTCGGTTCGATTGCAGCCATAAATAAGAATATAATGGCAGTAGGAATCAAGTTGAAACAGAAAGAAGCGAAAAGATATAAATCAGTTGCGGTGTCTAATGATAGTGATGGTTTCGTACAGGAAATCGATAGTAAAACAGAAGCATTATTTATGTTATTATTCATCATCTTTCTTACCTCATCTCCCTTGCAATCAGTGAATCGAAATAAAAGTGGACATGAGTATTAGTTTAACGATCATGGGGTGTGTTGATTGAACAAGGAGGTAGTGCTTACCAAGCTGTAAAGAAAACATTATTATTTAACATCACCAACTCCATTATTTCCTTCATCCTCTTCCACTTTGTCTACAAAAAAAAATAATATCGCGTCAAATAAGTGACCCACTTGGGTTGACCACTTATCCTTTGGTTTGCAACTTATAATAGGTCACTAATTCTTGCTCACTAAAACTGCATCCCTCATAATACTATATAGTATTTACGCACAACATAAATTGTTGTGAATACTCCAACATTTCGTATCACTTCTCAATAAAAAAAATAAAGGAAATAAGGCTCGGTGAATTTTGATGGTGGTTCGGCGATGAGGGTGGTTGTAGTGACGGTGGTGGCTCACCGTTATAGCTAGTGGTCATGGGTGGCATTTTAGTATTGTCAAGAAAAATAATAATACAAAGGTGGTGGTTTTCAAGGTGGCGGTTAAGATTGCAAAAACAGAAGTAATATCAACGATGGGGGTGGTTAAGTGGGTCTCTTCATATATCTAATAGAAGATAAAATATAGATGGTTCAACAAAGGAAACCGAAATAGAAGGTGATGGAAGACGATCGTGGTTGAATGGTTGCAACGATGGTTGGTTGTGGAGGTAGAATAAAGTGATGTTCTAATGGTGGTTATCACAAGTTTATAAAAGTATGGCAAGTGTTGGTTGAGTGAGATGGTTTGAGGTGACGGGTTATGATTTGTTGTATGATCACGGTATCTTGGCAAAAAGAGGTGGCAAGGATGGAGACGATCGATGAGAAGTGGTAATGAGGTCGATTAGTAAACAAGAAACAATAGATCATGACTGTGGTTTATTTATTTTCCTGTTTTAATTCTTCTAGATTGCATATGTGGATATATATATATAATGTACGTACATTCATGATTTAATAGTATTTTGATCTTAATTGATTTGTGAAGTAGATGTTTGATACTTTAGCAGACAAGAAGTACATGGGTTGTTCAATAGATGAAAAAAAAATATAAAGTAGATAACAATGGGTAACCAATTTTGTGTGTATCTTGAATTCAACTGATATCCAGATTAGAGACAAAAATAAAAGATATAAAAGGTGATGTGGATATGAAAGTGAATTAGGATCCTGTAAATGAGCTGCTATTGAAACATTATTAATTTTTTTATTTATTTATTTATAAGTATATTAATAATCATAATATATATATATATATATATATATATATATATATATATATATATATATATATATATATATATATATAATATTAATAATAATAAAACTAATAACAATAATATTAATAACAAGTATATAATAATTTTTGGTAATGATATTCATAATAATAATAATGTCAATTATAATAATAAAAATGTTAATTTTATTAATATAGTTTTAATAATGATAATAATTAATAATTTATTTAAATCAATCTAATTTATAATTTCATACATTCTTATAATAGTATTTAATAATACTATTATTGTTATTAATATTAGTGAATGTAGTAATAATAATAATATTAGTTTTAATAACTATATTTTAACTTGCAATTATATTTAATCTATTAATATTACATATTATTAATTATGTATTATATATATATATATATATATATATATATATATATATATATATATATATATATATATATATATATATATATATATATATTTACACATTTACTTACAATATAGTTGTTCGTGAATCGTCGGGACTGGTAAAAGGTTAATTGATGACATGAATATAGATTTCAAAACTCTAGACACTCAACATTACAGACTTTGCTTATCGTATCGAAATCAAATAAGATTCAAGTTTAAATTTGGTCGGAAATTCCCGGGTCATCACATTATTACCAAGTAACACCATTAAACATTATTAGTGTTATTATTATTAAGCATTAGTGATATGAAATAGGTATCATTATTATTATCATTATTAAAACTATTAATATTATTATTGTCATTATTAATATTATTAATATCATTATAATTAAAATTTAAATTATCAAAACTAGCATTTTTATTAAAAATTATCATTTTTATTATTATAACAATTAGTATTGTAGGATGAAACAACTTTTTATTTATTATTATAAATATTAAATTTTTTTTTCAAATAAACTGTTAGTTATATAAAACTATATTTAACTACATCTAACATAACTATATTAATATTTTATATTAATAAATATAAATAATTAGGTTGTTTATGAAACACATAATTAAAATAATAATTAAATTACTAATAATAACAATATATATATTTATTCGATTACAATTACATGTGTTAATAAATATATGAATAATATAGGTTCATGAATCCGAGATCAACCCTATACTTGTTCAATGCCGTCATATGTATTTTTACTACAAAATACAGTATGGTGAGTTTAATTTGCTCCCTTTTAAATTGCTTTTGCAATATATATTTTTGGGCTGAGAATACATGCGTTGTTTTTATATATGTTTACGAAATAGACAAAAGTACTTAAAATATATTCTACTTTGAGTTGTACCACTAGCATATTTCCCTGTAGCTTGGTAATTACTATTTACATGGGTATTGTAAACGCGAATCCTGTTGATAGATCTATCGGGCCTGACAACCCCAACCGGACTGGACGACCAGTATTCAACGGTTGCACAGTACTTCGTTTTGTGACTACACTTGGGACGGTGTAGTGAGATTTCATAATAAAGGGAATATACGACGTTGATTAAATGTTAAGTATGGTTACCAAGTGCTCAACCACTTAGAATATTTTTATTAAATCGTTTGTGTATATGAAATCTTGTGGTCTATTAAGGTATAGAAATGATTGTTATGATAAACCTATGAACTCACCAACCTTTTGGTTGACACTTTTAATCATGTTTATTCTCAGGTACGAATTAAGTCTTCCGCTGTGCATTTGCTCATTTTAAGGACATTACTTGGAGTCGATCATCGCAATGGGACCAAATATTGATGACTTCGTCCAGGTGGTTATGGACGGGTCCTTTCATAACTTGACTTTTAAAATCAACTAAACACATGTTCTATATCTATATGATATGCTAACTTAATGATTTAAAACTTGGAAACACGATGAACACCGTAAAATCGGATATACGTCATCGTAGTGAAACCGGGGGCTGTTTTGGTTTGGATAATTAAAAACTATGATAAACTTTGATTTAAAAGTTGTTCTTCTGGGAAAATGATTTTTCATACGAACATGAAACTATATCCAAAAATCTTGGTTAAACTCAAAGTGAAAGTATGTTTTTCAAAATTGTCATCCAGATGTCGTTCTTTCGACGGAAATGACTACCTCTTTAGTAATTGACATGTAACTTAAATTTTCGACTATAAACCTATACGTTTTCTGTTTGGATTCTTAAATTAGAGTTCAATATGAAACCATAGCAATTTGATTCACTTAAAACGGATTTAAAATGAAGAAGTTATGGGTAAAACAAGATTGGATATTTTTTTATCTTTTTAGCTACGGGAAATGTTTAACAAATCTATTCAAATCATATCCTAGCTAACTTATATTGTATTATACATGTATTCTAATATATTATGTAATCTTGGGATACCATAGACACGTATGCAAATGTTTTGACATATCATATCGACCCATGTATATATATTATTTGGAACAACCATAGACACTCTTTATGCAGTAATGTTAGAGTTAGCTATACAGGGTTGAGGTTGATTCTAAAAATACATATACTTTGAGTTGTGATTTAGCCTGAGACATGTATACACTGGGTCGTGTATTGATTCAAGATAATATATATAGATTTAGTTTGGACATCTAATGAAATGCCCCGTCCTAATCCATCCGGACGAAGTCCATATTGATTATAAACGATTCATAATAGTTGATTACATTGCAAGGTACTTGACCTCTAAATGATACATTTTACAAACATTGCATTCGTTTTTAAAAGACAAACTTCCATTTCATCGAAGTTGACAGGTATGCATACAATTTCATAATATCCAAACTGTAAATGACCTAATCTTTCATTTATTTAATAATAATCTCTAATGAACTTCAATGACTCGAATGCAACGTCTTTTGAAATATGTCATGAATGACTCCAAGTAATATCCTTAAAATGAGTTAATGCACAGCGGAAGATTTCTTTCAAACCTGAGAATAAACATGCTTTCAAGTGTCAACCAAAAGGTTGGTGAGTTCATCAGTTTATAGTAATCATTTCATTTTCATCATTTTAATAGACCACAAGAAAGTATCATAAAACGTGCAGAAGTCCCA
The DNA here is from genome assembly GCF_046630445.1 of Rutidosis leptorrhynchoides. Classification (NCBI taxonomy): domain Eukaryota; kingdom Viridiplantae; phylum Streptophyta; class Magnoliopsida; order Asterales; family Asteraceae; genus Rutidosis; species Rutidosis leptorrhynchoides. Next base: position 165,535,353 of record NC_092342.1, on the reverse strand, counting down.
TTGCAACTGCACAAAAAATATCTTTCATATGAAGAACACCTGGTGAGGATTCAAAATATAATAGTAACCATCTGTGCCGGTCTTTCAACCCACGGCTGAATACATGTGCCTTCAAAATATAGAACCTCTGTGCCAGTCTTTACACCCCACGGCTGAACACATGTTTATAAACTATAGGACAACCGGTGCCAAAATGTCATAAATAATATACCATCCACCCGGCTCGGGAGCTCATACGCTCTAACGAAAACCGGGAGCTAATGCGTGTCATAATAATCAACCCCAATCCCAGATAATTCTATCATAGAATGCAGTTAAGGTACTTGTGTCTATTGTGTCAAACATTTATAAAAGCGCATGTATTCTCAGTCCCAAAAATGTAAAGAGTAAGAAGGGAATTAAATGAAACTCACCTAATGTATTTTGTAGTAAAAATACATAGAACGACATTGAACAAGTATATGGTTGGTCTCGGATTCACGAACCTATATTAATTGCATTTCTATTAACACATATAATTGAAATATCATAATTTCAATTGTTAATATATATTATTTATATATATTTTGTAGTTATATAAGATTTATACTAAATTCCATTTAAAACATATATTTTATGTTATATCTTAAATCATATGTTATATATATTTATTTGTATATGTATTTAAAGTGATTAGTATGTTTATATTAATATTTATATATATTCATTTAGTATAATATTAAAAATACCTATTTTGTTGTATGTAAGTTTTTATCTAAGAAATGTTAATGTCGTTTATATGTTGTTATATGGAATATTAATATGATTGTAGTATATATATAATAAGTATGTTCTATGTACATAATATTTATTTGTTTAAAAATGATAATTTTGATATTAATGATTTACTAATAATAATAATAATAATAATACAATTTTATTCATATTAATAATACTAATAATACTATTAATAAAGATATTGTTAACAATGATACTTATGTTAATGATAATAATACTAGTAATTATAAAAAAAAAAATACTAATACTAATGTTAGTGAAAGTAATCATAATTTGCATCATTTTATTAGTAATAACAATTTTATTCATTGTTTTTATGTTTACATATTAATAATGCTAATATATACATTAGTTGTCCATATATATCATAATAATAATTATAATAGCAATACTATTAATTTTAACTATGATCATAATAATAATAATGTTAACCATGATAATATTAGTAGTAATAATTATATTAATAATCTTATACAATTAATGATATTACTAATTCTAATAAAAATGATAATAATATTAATTGTATAATAATAGTAATTATCTTAATCAATAATAACAACAACAATAATAATAATAATAATAATAATAATAATAATAATAATAATAATAATAATAATAATAATAATAATAATAATAATAATAATAATAATAATAATAATAATAATAATAATAATAATAATAATAATAATAATAATAATAAGATTTAGTATTGAAACTACCTTACTAGCTTTCTCTAAAAAGTATTGTCACGAGCAAGAATTGAACCCGCGACTTCTCGAACCAAAACACCCTAAACCATCAGGCTGTTGCCTGTTTTTCCGAAATAATCCCAGACTTATTTGTATTTAATCCCTATTAATCTGACCCAGCTTCCTTTTGAAAATAAAAAGAAAATTGCAGTTGCCTGGGTTCGAAACCAGGACCTTCTGTTTCCCAAGCACACTCCCATACCATTCCTCTAGTATTTCATTTCTGTTTTAATTTAAAGATTAAATTTAATAAACCGAAATTTGTGTTTCTTCTTTCTCAAAAAAAAAAAAATTACACAGACCCGTAGTATTCGTTTGCCCTTAACACTAATTCCTGGACCAATCTTGTTTCGGCCCAACAGAAAACTAAACATGGCTTCGGCCCATCAACCAAATAAATCCACACGGCTCATCTACCATACATAGTCTCCGTATATATATTACAGGAGGACCCCGTTAATTAACAACTCAATTAGGTTTGCTGTTTTAGCGAATAAAAAAAAACCGATCAGCAGCCTGTTTAAATAAAAAAAAATTGTACCACTTGTTATCTTGACCCCTTATGTCTCCCATTAATATCGGCCATGGCTTTCATCTTTGTCCCACCATCATATTAGAATGCTTTACAATTCACTAACACAATTATTAACACGCAGTAGGCCTGGCTCGAATATTAGCACAACCAAAAGGGTTTTGTCCGTTTGTAGTGATTTCAAAAGTATTCGGTGACTGGCAATCCTACATATTTTGGACACCCCATTCGTTCATCATTATGTCTTTTCTTTACTACTTTTATCGATTTTAAAAGCCTCGGTCGTATGATTTTTCTTTCACGTTTCCATTTACTAAAATAAATAGTATCAGCAGGAGAGGGAAACCAAAACGTTGCAGCAGTTAGTTAGAGAGAAAAGTCGGAACAAATGTGGCAATTGCATATTGGGGTGGTCGTCTTTGGTTAATCAGGAAGTAGAATAAGCAATTACCAGAAAGAGAATAATGGATGATATGGTGCTAATCGATCGTGGTGATCAAGGTTGTGATGGATGGTGTTTAGAAGAGAGAGATTGTGAGGTAGAGAGAGAAGAGAGAGAGTAGAGTGGGTTGATAATGATGTTGAAGGTGGTGGTGGAAGGTGGTTGTTCGAATGGTGGGTGTGGTTGTGGAGGTCGACATTGGTTGTAGTTTGGGGGTTGTTCACGATGGTTCTAAATAATCATAACAGAAAACAAGACAGTAGCAGTAGTTTAGATAATGGGTTTGTTTTTAATAAAGAAAGGAAAGAAAGAAAAGAAGATGTCGACTTGAAAGTGAAAACAGAAAGCATAATTGCAGGTATGGTTCATCTTGGATTTGTTCTTTTCTATTGAAACAGTACGTATAGTAGTAGAAGTAACAAAATGACATCGGTGGTGGATCATAGTGGTGTTGAGATGTGGTTGTTTATTTCACGATTAAAAACAGGAAAATATTGTAAAAGATTGATGGTGTAAATGGTGATGGGTTCTCAAAGAAACAAGAAAGAAAGAAAGAGAGAAGGATGATGATTGAGTGGTTTATCAAAGTAAAGAGATAGATGATTGGTTTCACTGAATGTATATGTAACTAACTCAAATATGATTGTAGCGGCGTTTAGTGAATGTATAAGTCAAATGATTCTCTTTAATCAGAAAGAAAACAATAAACTATCATATTTGTAATTGATGACAGAAGTTGATTGTATTTCTTCTGAGCACTAGTTAATTGATTCTTTATATAAAAGTTTCAGAATAAGAAGACAAACAAAATAAGATCAGATTTGAAATATTCAACTAACTTGTACGATGGATTTTGATGGGTTACAAATTTAGATCAAAACAAATTTCTAAACAGTTAGATTGGGATGGACAACTGAATCGATTCCAAAATCATACGCAATTCTTTTATGATTATTATCAAATCTTAATTATATTAAAATAATCCAAATACTAATAATAATAATATTAATATTTAATTATAATTACATTATTGACAATTAAATTAATAATAATGATAATAATATTAAGATTAATAATAAAAGTAATTTTAGAAAATGATAATAAGATAACAAAAAATAATTTATAATATTTAAAAATAATGATAACTATATATATATATATATATAAATAATAATAATAATTTCACTATTATATTATTTTACATATTTATTTATAATAACAATTTCATACAATTAATTAATAACATTTCAAGTTATTATATAAATATATTTATTTATATATATACAATTGTTCGTGAATCGTCGAGAGCAGACGAAGGTCTAATTGAATATATGAACATTGTTTCCAAAGTTTTCTAAACTCAACATTACATACTTTGCTTATCGTGTCGAAATTATATAAAGATTAAGTTTAAATTTGGTTGAAAATTCCCGGGTCATCACAGTACTTACCCGTTAAAGGAAATTTCATCCCGAAATTTGATCGAGGTCGTCATGGCTAACTATAAGAATGTTTTCATGACGAATATAAGTTGATAAATAGAGTTTTATCATCATTGAGTAATATGGATAAAACCATTTGATTTTTGTGAAGAGTATAAGTGAAACTATCACCAAAGGGTGAAATGAATAGGTATAGATTCGTCATATCTTTTGACGTATATAGGTTTGATTTCCCATGTTCAAGAGATTTGGAGAAAATATTCGTAATAAGATTTGATTCTTCAGTAATTAAGGGAAACTAGGAACCGCTTTAAATGCGATCATCTGTTCTGATTTACTCTGTCGGATATTTTACTATAAATTCACCCTCGTCGTTTCCTTACAACTCATACTTTAAATCATTCATTAATATGCTCCATCCAGTGCTGATTCTTGATATACTCTTAACTTTCATATCTGTCATTATTCTTTTTCATCTGCCGCCATAAGAATCTATTCACTTCTACTATTACCTTGGGATTATAGTGTTATTAATTTTCCCGTGTCTTTACGTTGTACTACATATTGATATACACGGTTTGTAATTTATGTGTTGTTGTCGAGCTTTATATTTTCTTTTATATTCAAGAATTCCATACTTTTGTCTCCTCTTCCCGACTTCAAGTCAAGCGAATAATGGTCCAGAATTTGTAGGTATGAATTTTGAAATGAACATACTTACTGTTCTAAGAAGAAAATCATAATGGCACGATCTTGATTTGGTAAATTAGGAGAATATCAGGAAAGAAAGAACTATCAAGAAGATATGTTCTTAATATGTTTAGAGATTGAGTAGAATGTAAGAGTCGTGTAAATGGCACATGATGATGGTACTGAGAATCATCACGTTCCATTAGAAACTCAGCATGAATTACTGTAATATAATCACGTTGATCAAGTGTCATTATATTATACCAACTCATGCTTCAGTTCCCAACACTACTTCAAAATCATTCATAATTCAAATTAGAATTTTTCATAATTTTAGAAACTAAAACAGTTTCTTTTATGATATAATACCGATAGAACGGAGAGATAATTAATATCGGACGAGAATATTTATGAAGATATCTTCAGAAATATTGAGGATATTAATAAAGAAAGGTACGATGATATCTTAGGATTTCAGAATCAAATTGTGATGAAGAAATTCATTCACGATGATTTAGAGCGATCAAGGAGCAAGGTATTCGCTAAAATTTTCATCAGAACAGAATCATCAGGATTCTGTATGTACAAGTTTAGTCCTTGTAATTCATTCAGAGTCTCCTTCCTGGTGTCACATAATTCACTTTTTGGTACTAAATTTTCTATTGAGTGTTTCCAACACTCCCTCCTTTATCTTCATACTTTTGACTGTTAATGTCATCAACAGTTTTCGCTGCTTTATCAGATTTCTCAAAATTCAAAGAACTGACTTGTAGACTAGAGTGTTGTTCAGAATTTCAGAATAGGAGATCATAATTCTAAGAGATAAATGTTATATGTATACATATAACTATTGATGTATAAATGTTGCGTGATTCGAAATACTGATTGCTGATTCTCGGTAACTGGTATGTCAATTCTTGTTACAAGATGCGGATGAGTATACGATAAGGTTTTAATACACAATATAAGGGTTCTTCAGAGAGACTTAAGCCAATGAGAAATGAAGTTGTTGGTAAGTTTACCAATAATGTGATGGAATGTAAACGGTTCCCCGATAACGATGACGAAAAGCAAGCTTATAAATCAAGGTTATAATAAGTCTTATCTGAATAAAAGTTGAAGCTGGCTTACTGGAGCTGTGAGAAAATTGGCTAATTTGAAAAGGAATTGCAAAGTTATTTTCGGTAATAACAACGCCAAAAGAGCTAGCATAGATACGTGTTGAACGTTTACTCAGGTCTCGAGTGTTTTCAGGTGAATAACTATATGCATAAATCTTTTCTTTCGTAGATGAAATACGGTTGGTTCATCCTCTCGATTGAGGTGTTTTCAAGAATCATGAAAGGTTTGAACGCAGATTGTAATCGTCAAGATATGAATGAGGTTTAAGATGAAAATCAAGTGGCAAACTTGAAGAATTGTTTAGTTTTATATATTATAATCAATATTTTAATTCATTTTAATTGTCCACTGTTGGTAGTCCTCAGTTGATTAGTCTACAATTAGCTAGGAATAGTTAGCTAGGATTTTGTTAGCGTGGATTCTTAACATTTTTTTTTTATAGTTAATTTGTTTGTTTCTAACAAATTTTATTCCGTCAAATGTTTTCTTCATTATGCCACTTGTTGGATTCTGATAGGTCAAAATCCAAATATGAAATTTAACTTGTATGAAAATAGTTGTTCTTTGGTGAACGGATACGTATAAGTGTGGATTTGGGCAGTATTGTCAATGACTGCTGAATCTGAATTGAAGAATGTACAATGTAACTTATTAATGTGAAATTTAAACATTCCTCGGGTATTACCTACCCGTTAAAATATTTTCATCATTAAAAGTTTGTACGAAAGAATTTTTAATCACAATCTTTATAAAAATATATATATATATATTTTTTCTTCAGAAGTAATCATGTATTTAATGAGTTAATATGATATTAAACTCATATGATTTTCGATTTGAGCTAGAATAACTAATCTCTAAAACTATTAGGATCCACATATTCTTCGCAGAATATCGATGAAGTTATGGATCAATACTTACACGTTAATTATTAAGATCCACATATTCTTCGTAGAATATTAATGAAGTTATGGATCAATACTTCATTGTTAATTGCTGTCGGTACTCCTTGGTATCCATGGTGCGTATGATGTTGATGTTCGTGGAACAGATTTTGAAATTGAGGCTTGGGATGCGGATGTTGTTGTTGGTGGTACCGTTGATGTTGATGATGCTGCTGAAGCTGGTACATTTTGCACCATATTTTTCAAGGCTACAACTCAGGTGCGAAGCTCGTTGACTTCTTTGATTACTCCGGGATGATTGGCGGTTGGAATAAGCGAATGAATAAAGTTTAGAATATGAGATATGATATGTTCATGACAAGATATTCGGGAAATGAGGGTGAAAATGGTGTTTCGAACAGGTTCGCCGGTAAGTGATTCAGGTTCTTCGCCAAAAGGTGAATTCGGTTGGTGGAAGGAATCGCCTTCTTCGCGTCTCCGTTGATTGAGTCAACTACGAACTCATCAGATGAATTGGGGATGGCTGTTTGATTGATTCATTCTGGTGACGCTGCTTTCAGAGCTGGAGTGGGACTCCATATCGGAATCTGAGGGACATGAACTAGTTGTGAGTTCCATTGTGTACGATTGAATAAAGGATTTTTTGATATGAAATGATTTTCGGATATCGGATGATATTCTAAGTACAAAGAATATCTATATATAGAACAGAAGATTTCGTAGATTACGGAGGAATTTACGAAATATACCAGGCAAATTTTATAGTAACAGATAGCTAAGATATGGATTAGCAGATACGCTAAGATATGAATTTTTGTCTATACACTATTCATGCAATCAATGTAGTAAGATGTGTCTAGACTAAGAATGATAAGCAGGTAATTTTTGACACGAAATGATAAGCAAAACTTTTTAACATGCGGACCAGGTTCAAGTCCAGACTTAATAATATAAACTAACAACTACTAGGTTGAAGTCCAGACTTCAATAATGCATCCTAACAACTAGCTGTTAGTCACACTAATGCAAACCTGGTTCACTAAGACCACCACTCTGATACCATCTGAAATGCCCCGTCCTAATCCATCCAGACGAAGTCCATATTGATTATAAACGATTCATAATAGTTGATTACATTGCGAGGTACTTGACCTCTAAATGATACAGTTTACAAACATTGCATTCGTTTTTAAAAGACAAACTTCCATTTCATCGAAAGTTGACAGGTATGTATACCATTTCATAATATCCAAACTGTAAATGACCTAATCTGTCATTTATTTAATAATAATCTCTAATGAACTTCAATGACTCGAATGCAACGTCTTTTGAAATATGTCATGAATGACTCCAAGTAATATCCTTAAAATGAGCTAATGCACAGCGGAAGATTTCTTTCAAACCTGAGAATAAACATGCTTTCAAGTGTCAACCAAAAGGTTGGTGAGTTCATCAGTTTATAGTAATCATTTCATTTTCATCATTTTAATAGACCACAAGATTTTAAGTATTATAAAACGTGCAGAAGTCCCATTCCAACTGCACAAAAAATATCTTTCATATGAAGAACACCTGGTGAGGATTCAAAATATAATAGTAACCATCTGTGCCGGTCTTTCACCCCACGGCTGAATACATGTGCCTTCAAAATATAGAACCTCTGTGCCGGTCTTTACACCCCACGGCTGAACACATGTTTATAAACTATAGGACAACCAGTGCCAAAATGTCATAAATAATAAACCATCCACCCAGCTCGGGAGCTCAGACGCTCTAACGAAAACCGGGAGCTAATGCGTGTCATAATAATCAACCCCAATCCCAGATAATTCTATCATAGAATGCAGTTAAGGTACTTGTGTCTATTGCGTCAAACATTTATAAAAGCGCATGTATTCTCAGTCCCAAAAATGTAAAGAGTAAAAAGGGAATCAAATGAAACTCACCTAATGTATTTTGTAGTAAAAATACATAGAACGACATTGAACAAGTATAGGGTTGGCCTCGGATTCACGAACCTATATTAATTGCATTTCTATTAACACATATAATTGAAATATCATAATTTCAATTGTTAATATATATTATTTATATATATTTTCTAGTTATATAAGATTTATACTAAATTCCATTTAAAACATATATTTTATGTTATATCTTAAATCATATGTTATATATATTTATTTGTATATGTATTTAAAGTGATTAGTATGTTTATATTAATATTTATATATATTCATTTAGTATAATATTAAAAATACCTATTTTGTTGTATGTAAGTTTTTATCTAAGAAATGTTAATGTCGTTTATATGTTGTTATATGGAATATTAATATGATTGTAGTATATATATAATAAGTATGTTCTATGTACATAATATTTATTTGTTTAAAAATGATAATTTTGATATTAATGATTTACTAATAATAATAATAATACAATTTTATTCATATTAATAATACTAATAATACTATTAATAAGGATATTGTTAACAATGATACTTATGTTAATGATAATAATACTAGTAATTATAAAAAAAAAATACTAATACTAATGTTAGTGAAAGTAATCATAATTTGCATCATTTTATTCGTAATAACAATTTTATTCATTGTTTTTATGTTTACATATTAATAATGCTAATATATACATTAGTTGTCCATAGATATCATAATAATAATTATAATAGCAATACTATTAATTTTAACTATGATCATAATAATAATAATGATAACCATGATAATATTAGTAGTAATACTTATATTAATAATCTTATACAATTAATGATATTACTAATTCTAATAAAAATGATAATAATATTAATTGTATAATAATAGTAATTATCTTAATCAATAATAACAATAATAATAATAATAATAATAATAATAAGATTTAGTATTGAAACTACCTTACTAGCTTTCTCTAAAAAGTATTGTCACGAGCAAGAATTGAACCCGCGACCTCTCGAACCCAAACACCCTAAACCATCAGGCTGTTGCCTGTTTTTCCGAAATAATCCCAGACTTATTTGTATTTAATCCCTATTAATCTGACCCAGCTTCCTTTTGAAAATAAAAAGAAAATTGCAGTTACCTGGGTTCGAACCCAGGACCTTCTGTTTCCCAAGCACACTCCCATACCATTCCTATAGTATTTCATTTCTGTTTTAATTTAAAGATTAAATTTAATAAACCGAAATTTGTGTTTCTTCTTTCTCAAAAAAAAAAAATTACACAGACCCGTAGTATTCGTTTGCCCTTAACACTAATTCCTGGACCAATCTTGTTTCGGCCCAACAGAAAACTAAACATGGCTCCGGCCCATCAACCAAATAAATCCACACGGCTCATCTACCAAACATAGTCTCCGTATATATATTACAAGAGGACCCCGTTAATTAACAACTCAATTAGGTTTGCTGTTTTAGTGAATAAAAAAACCGATCAGCAGCCTGTTTAAATAAAAAAAAATCGTACCACTTGTTATCTTGACCCCTTATGTCTCCCATTAATATCAGCCATGGCTTTCATCTTTGTCCCACCATCATATTAGAATGCTTTACAATTCACTAACACAATTATTAACTTGCAGTATGCCTGGCTCGAATATTAGCATAACCAAAAGGGTTTTATCCGTTTGCAGTGATTTCAAAAGTATTCGGTGACTGGCAATCCTACATATTTTAGACACCCATTTGTTCATCATTATGTCTTTTCTTTACTACTTTTATCGACTTTAAAAGCCTCGGTCGTATGATTTTTCTTTCACGTTTCCATTTACTAAAATAAATAGTATCAGCAGGAGAGGGAAACCAAAAACGTTGCAGCAGTTAGTTAGAGAGAAAAGTTGGAACAAATGTGGCAATTGCATATAGGGGTGTTCGTCTTTGGTTAATCAGGAAGTAGAATAAGCAATTATCAGAAAGAGAATGATGGATGATATAGTGCTAATCGATCGTGGTGATCAAGGTTGTGATGGATGCTGTTTAGAAGAGAGAGATAGTGAGGTAGAGAGAGAAGAGAGAGAGTAAAGTGGGTTGATAATGATGTTGAAGGTGGTGGTGGAAGGTGGTTGTTCGAATGGTGGGTGTGGTTGTGGAGGTCGACATTGGTTGTAGTTTAGGGGTTGTTCACGATGGTTCTAAATAATCATAACAGAAAACAAGACAGTAGCAGTAGTTTAGATAATGGGTTTGTTTTTAATAAAGAAAGGAAAGAAAGAAAAGAAGATGTCGACTTGAAAGTGAAAACAGAAAGCATAATTGCAGGTATGGTTCATCTTGGATTTGTTCTTTTCTATTGAAACAGTACGTATAGTAGTAGAAGTAACAAACTGACATCGGTGGTGGATCATAGTGGTGTTAAGATGTGGTTGTTTATTTCACGATTAAAAACAGGAAAATATTGTAAAAGATTGATGGTGTAAATGGTGATGGGTTCTCAAAGAAACAAGAAAGAAAGAAAGAGAGAAGGATGATGATTGAGTGGTTTATCAAAGTAAAGAGATAGATGATTGGTTTCACTGAATGTATATGTAACTAACTCAAATATGATTGTAGCGGTGTTTAGTGAATGTATAAGTCAAATGATTCTCTTTAATCAGAAAGAAAACAACAAACTATCATATTTGTAATTGATGACAGAAGTTGATTGTATTTCTTCTGAGCACTAGTTAATTGATTCCTTATATAAAAGTTTCAGAATAAGAAGACAAACAAAATAAGATCAGATTTGAAATATTCAACTAACTTGTACGATGGATTTTGATGGGTAACAAATTTAGATCAAAACAAAATTCTAAACAGTTAGATTGGGATGGACAACTGAATCGATTCCAAAATCATACGCAATTCTTTTATGATTATTAGCAAATCTTAATTATATTAAAATAATCCAAATACTAATAATAATAATATTAATATTTAATTATAATTACATTATTGACATTAAATTAATAATAATGATAATAATATTAAGATTAATAATAAAAGTAATTTTAGAAAATGATAATAAGATAACAAAAAATAATTTATAATATTTAAAAATAATGATAACTATATATATATATATATATATATATATATATATATATATATATATATATATATATATATATATATATATAAATAATAATAATAATTTCACTATTATAGTATTTTACATACTTATTTATAATTACAATTTCATACAATTAATTAATAACATTTCAAGTTATTATATAAATATATTTATTTATATATATACAATTGTTCGTGAATCTTCGAGAGCAGACGAAGGTCTAATTGAATATATGAATATTGTTTCCAAAGTTTTCTAAACTCAACATTACATACTTTGCTTATCGTGTCAAAATTATATAAAGGTTAAGTTTAAATTTGGTTGGAAATTCTCGGGTCATCACATCTAACTGTGGACAACTAGTTGTAGGTTAACAGCTGACTTAATACACTCAAATCTTTAAAACATAATAAAAATAGTTGTAATTATATTTTGATCATACTTTGATATATATGTACATATTTGTATAGGTTCGTGAATCGATCCGTGGCCAAATCTTATTTCCGAGGAAGGAAATATCTGTGAAAGTGAGTTATAGTCCCACTTTTAAAATCTAATATTTTTGGGATGAGAATACATGCAGGTTTTATAAATGATTTACAAAATAGACACAAGTACGTGTAACTACATTCTATGGTTGAATTATCGAAATCGAATATGCCCCTTTTTATTAAGTCTGGTAATCTAAGAATTAGGGAACAGACACCCTAATTGACGCGAATAATAAAGATAGATCTATTGGGCCTAACAAACCCCATCCAAAGTACCGAATGCTTTAGTACTTCGAAATTTATATCATATCCGAAGGGTGTCCCAGAATGATGGGGATATTCTTATATACGCATCTTGTTAATTTCGGTTACCAGGTGTTCACCATATGAATGATTTTTATCTCTATGTATGGGATGTGTATTGAAATATGAAATCTTGTGGTCTATTGTTACGATTTGATATATATAGGTTAAACCTATAACTCACCAACATTTTTGTTGACGTTTAAATCATGTTTATTCTCAGGTGAATACTAAGAGCTTCCGCTGTTGCATACTAAAATAAGGACAAGATTTGGAGTCCATGTTTGTATGATATTGTGTAAAAACTGCATTCAAGAAACATATGTCGAAGTAATATATTTCCATTGTAAACCATTATGTAATGGTCGTGTGTAAACATTATATTTTAGATTATCATTATTTGATAATCTACGTAATGTTTTTAAAACCTTTATTGATAAAATAAAGGTTATGGTTGTTTTAAAAATGAATGCAGTCTTTGAAAACGTCTCATATAGAGGTCAAAATCTCGCAACGAAATCAATTAATATGGAACATTTATAATCAATATGAACGTGACATTTCTGTTGGTATCAGAGCGTTGGTCTTATAGAACCAGAAAATTTGCATTAGTGTGTCTTATCGAGTTTGTTAGGATGCATTAGTGAGTCTGGACTTCGACCGTGTTTTCTTTAAAAATGATTGCTTAACATTTTTGTTGGAAACTATATATTATTAACATGTAAATATTATGTGATATATTAATCTCTTAAAATGTTTGATATTGTGTGATAGATGTCTACCTCTAGCACAAATTCCATTGACTCACCTAATAATAACGAAGAGTCGAATATATATTGGCAAGATTCACAAGTTCCCGAAGAACCGGAAGAAGAGGAAACGGAACCGGAAGAAGAGGAACCGGAAGAAGAGGAACCAGAAGAAGAGGAACCAGAAGAAGAAGAGGTTTCGGAGGGGGGAATAGTAGGAACCACAGAAAACCGGTCAAATAAAAGAAAATCCTCAACCAATGGACCAAAGTTAATAATGGTCAATGGTGTTTCCGATAAGGAAGCAAAATATTGGGAAAATTACCAATTTTCTGATGAATCGGATCCTGATGAGGATTCCGATGATGTTATAGAAATTACCCCAACCCAATTTAATGAGGCAAAAGAAAATAATAAGGGAAAAGGCATCAAAATTGAGAAATCTGATTCCGACCCCGATCAACTTTATATGTACCGTCAACACCCGTATTTTCAATATCGTGACAATAACCCGGGAACCTCTAAACCACCAGGTTTTTCTAAACCAATGTGGAAAACGACGGCTCGTATTAGAGGAACATCATATATCCCTAGAAAATTAGGAAACAGAACCAAGTCTGAAGAAGGAGAAACTAGTGATTCAGATTAGAGGGGTGTGAGCATGTTGTGTAATAAATGTATTGTAGTATGCTTGTACTTTTATGTTCTATGTAAAAATTGCTTGTATTATTTGTTATTACGAATCTAATCCTTGTCTATTTTACAGTATAAAAACAAAATGGATGTTAAGGGTAGACAACCGAATATTTTAGAAGATCTACCAGAGGATATGATTGAGGAAATCTTGTCTAGAGTCGGTCAGAATTCATCAGCACATTTAGTTATGGCAAAAATAACTTGTCAAACATTTGAAAGACTTTCCAGAAATGCCTTAGTTTATAAAAGGCTTTCCTTTGATAGGTGGGGTATATCACATTGGGGAGACTTTAAGTTACGCCGTGTTTTCTTTAAAGCGTTAAATACGGGGAACCCAAATGCAATTTTACGCTACGGGTTAAGAACCTATTTTGACTCAACATATCCCAACATAGGATTTCATGAATTAGAAAGAGCTTCTAACATGCAACATAAAGAAGCATGTTATGCTTACGGGTTAGTGATGTTCGCTTCTTACCAAAGTGAGAAAAAGAACATCGGATTGCAGCTTTTAAATAAAACTTTCCCACAAGTGATGAATTCAGTAGTTGGGTTGAGAAACAAGGTTTTTAGATTATTACGGGGCTGTTGGACATTACGAAACCTCGTCCTTTTGACGACATTAAAACATGCTGCCTAGCTAATGGTCATAACGGTTATTTTCCACAAGACCAAGGATGGGAAGTCGTCTTAGTAAAACCAGAATGCATGACTTGTTTCTGGACTTATGAATTACGTGTCTTTATTTCCTTTGCTGAACAACTTGCGTATTAACTAGATTTATCTTCAAAACTGTCCTGTATCATAGTGTACTATATTTCATGTTATATGTAATATAGCAAAGTTGTAAGTTTGAAGAATATTTGTATGTGATATATTATTATAATTTGTTTTTCATATGGAATTGTAGTAGTTGAATTGTATATTAGCTACTAAGTATAAACTTAACGGGTAGGTAGTAACCGAATTTAAACTTATAAAATGCTAATATGAAGATAAAGCTTTTATAAATGAGTTCATATTATGCTACGAGATACTATTGACTCCTCTTAATATTCTGTATGATTAACTTGTTTCATTTGACTATTTTAAAGGAAATGGCACCGACTCCTCGACACACCTTGAATATGAGCGAAGAGAAATTTCGTGCCTTTCTTGCTTCAAACATAGCCGTAGTACAGGCCGCGCTACATACCAATAATAAATCTGAATCTAGTAATACAGCTAACGACGAAAGAAATCGTGTAGGATGCTCCTACAAGGAATTCACTGCCTGCAAACCTTCAGAATTTGATGGGACCGAAGGACCAATCGGATTGAAACGGTGGACCTAGAAAGTTGAATCGGTGTTTTCCATAAGTGTGCTGAAGCAGACAAAGTGAAGTACGCTACGTATACCTTCACAGGTATTGCGTTAACATGGTGGAATACCTATCTAGAGCAAGTGGGACAAGATGCTGCTTACGCGCTACCGTGGTCAGCATTCTAGCACTTGATGAACGAGAAGTACCGTCCCAGAACTGAGGTCAATAAGCTCAAGTCAGAACTTAAAGGGTTATGAACACAGGGATTCGATATTACTTCGTACGAAAGACGATTCACAGAATTGTGCCTATTGTGTCCGAGAGCGTTCGAAGATGAGGAAGAGAAGATCGACGTGTTTGTGAAAGGGTTACCGGAGAGAATCCAAGAAGATATAAGTTCACACGAGCCTGCCTCCATACAAAAGGCATGTAGAATGGCTCACAAACTAGTGAACCAGATTGAGGGAAGAATTAAAGAACAGGCGGCCGAAGAGACCAACGTGAAGCTAGTCAAAAGAAAGTGGGAAGAAAACGGTGATAAGAGTCACCAATACAACAACACCTATCCCAACAATCGCAACATCAATCGCAACTACAATAAATGGCACAACAACAACAATAACTACAACAATCATCCCAACAACAATAACAACCGCAATAACAACAACAACAACAACAACAACAACAACAACAATCAGAAGCAGCTATGCCAAAGGTGTGAAAAGTATCACTCGGGGTTCTGCACCAAATTTTGCAACAAGTGTAAAAGAAATGGTCATAGCGCGTTGAAGTATGAGGTCTACGGACTAGGGGTTAATAGAACGAAATGAACAAATGGTGTCGGAACGAGTAATGGTGGAGCAAGTAGTGTCGGAGCAAGTTATGCCAATGTAGTTTGTTATAAATGTGGAAAACCGGGCCACATTATTAGAAATTGCCCGAACCAGGAGAACACGAATGGACAACGCCGCGGAAGAGTTTTCAATATTAATGCGGCAGAGGCACAGGAAGACCCGGAACTTGTTACGGGTACGTTTCTTATTGACAATAAATCTGCTTACATTTTATTTGATTCGGGTGCAGTTAGAAGCTATATGAGTAGAGATTTTTGTGCTAAATTAAGTTGTCCATTGACGCCGTTGGATAGTAAATTTTTACTCGAATTAGCAAACGGTAAATTAATTTCAGCAGATTATGTGACGACCCGGGAATTTCCGACCAAATTTAAACTTAATCTTTATATGTTTCCAAGACGATAAGCAAAGTCTGTAATGTTGAAGTCTCAAAAATTTTGAACTGTTTCATTTATTCAATTGACCTTCGACCAATCCCGACGATTCACGAACTACTACTTGTAAATAGATACGTATATATATGTATATGTACCTGTATATTAATATTAATTTTAAATATATAAGATTAAATATTAAATTTATTATTTGAAAATATATTTAATATATTTATTTATATAATAAAACTTGATATTAAAATGTATTTATATATATAGTATATTAAAAATAAATATTAGATGATTGTAATACTCGTTTGATGTTCCGATTGATATTAAACAAGTTAAATTCGAACTTTTATGATTTTAAAATAAACGATCATCCGAAACTGAGTTCTATGAATTATAGACTCATTAAAAATGTATTTAGGAACTATTTGTTAAGTTTTAACACTTTTTATATTTTTTCCCAGAATTGAGAGGAACAGTTGATGTAATTTTTATTTAATAAATTAATGATCGAATTTTATACCATAATGACTGAAATAAATAAAGATAATTATTACAAAAATATGGAATTTTTCTGAAGACTTTATTCGTCACTGAGTGAACAACGGGTCACGATATTATAGTCCGTTAAAATGGTAGGTAGATAAATTTAAATCCACGACTGTTGATGATTGATGATAAAATTCTCACATGTTTTTAACTTTATATTATAATAATAATCATTATCATTACTAGTGTTATATCATATACGTATGTGTTATATATTCCCTTCAATCACACATTCAAACCTTTCTGGATCTTGTTTATATTCGAAGACAACCCACTGTCCTACTTTCTTTTCTACTTTTCGTTAAACATCACCAACATCCACTTGCTATTAATAATTCATGAGCAACATTTTTTTTTAAATCCTATATATATCTAAGTATTATATATTATATATACATTACATATGCAATATATTGACGAACAAAAACTTGCACCACTATATTTGCTATAACCATCACCCCACCTCTACAAACCATCGAACCATAACTATCAATGAACCCACTTCACTTTGTTCTTGTTTGTGTTGTTCGACCACCACCTACAAACTATCCTAACTTGAACTTGATGTCTTATAGATTTTTGATCGAACCAACACATCACCATTAAAAATTCATCGATCACCACCACCTTGAACCGAATCACCACCAGTGATAATCATCACCATTGTGAATCTGTTTTCTGTATTCTTCTTGATCGAATACCACCTCTCACTAGTGACGACCACCATCGGGGTGCTTACCTTCTTAAACCGCTCGACAACCCAACACTCTATTTGTTTTCAGTCACTATGCAACACCACCAATAACACCACAAGCTCATCATCATAAACAACCATTATCAAACACTCTATAATTTTTTTTTCCTTTTCTTCTTTTCTTCGCTACCACTGTAATGCTTGCTGCTGTGTTGAGACTGTTTTATTTTTCTGTTTTGGGTGATCGAAAACAACGAGAACCGGTTACTTTTATTTCCTGTTTCTATTGAAACTAAGAACAACACAACACCAATATCTCTCTCTCTTATTCTCTCTCTCTCTTTGGTTTACAGCTGAAACAATTATGAGAAAACCAACACCACTGCTGCGTTTTACTGCTACTCCGGTTCTTCTTCTGACTGCTTTCATTTTCGTGTTTATAAGGGAAGATTCCATCGTGGTTTTAGATATAAAAAATGAGGGA
This sequence comes from Rutidosis leptorrhynchoides, assembly GCF_046630445.1. Classification (NCBI taxonomy): domain Eukaryota; kingdom Viridiplantae; phylum Streptophyta; class Magnoliopsida; order Asterales; family Asteraceae; genus Rutidosis; species Rutidosis leptorrhynchoides. Next base: position 165,517,130 of record NC_092342.1, on the reverse strand, counting down.
GACAAGTTATAGTTCATGAGGATTTGGTATTGGTAGTGGGATGATAATATAAAGGTAAGGACAAGAACTTTTGCTAACCCACTACCTCTTGTCCTTTGAATTTTAATGACAGCACATACACGCATAGTTGTATAAAAAAAATAATATAGAAGGGATCCTAAGTTGGGTAGTGGGGATAAATTATTATGTCCGCAAATAATTCTTCTATGTTTAAAATTCCTTCTAGCGATTAGAATGAGTTATAGGATTGTTATTGGTTTGATAATTTGGACCGTAATTTAAAACATTTGTTGGCCTGCTGCACAATTTTGTTGATAACGTGGATGGTGTCATGAAATATGTTTCATGATGTTCGATGATGATCATGGATTATGGTCAGATTATGATTATAGAAACGTTAATGGTTAGGATATACTGATAATGAAGGAATAATGACGATGATTAATGATTGTGATCATGATTTCATGTCAAGATGATGATGATATTGTTATGATGATGATGTGACAAAGGGATGATGAGAATGATAGTGATGATGTACGGTCATGTGTATGTAGTTGATGATGACTATGGTCACATACATTTATGATAATAATGATGGTACAGTTTATATGATAGTAGAATGAGGATACTATAACGATTAAATGGATTGAAGATAGTTAAGAAGATGAAACAGATAAATATTGGTTATATATACATAGGAATGAAAATATAACAGAAAAATGGAACATCACAGTTGTTAGGCGTGTTCATGTGTAACGAAGGGTTACGGGTTCGAGCCTTGGCAATGGCGTGCCATTCTTTTTGAAGTCTAATTCGTGTGAGGTAGTAATTTTGAGATATTATTATTATTACTAATATTATTATTGTTATTATTACTATTATTATTATTATTATTATTATTATTATTATTATTATTATTATTATTATTATTATTATTATTATTATTATTATTATTATTATTATTATTATAGAATGAAACACCTTTTATCTACTATTATCAATACTATTTTATCAAATAACTATTAATTATATAAAATCATATTTACTACACATAACGTAACTATATTAATACTTTTTACAATAAATATTAATAAATATAACTAATTAGGTTATTAATGAAAAACATAACTAAAATAACAATTAATACACTTATAATACATAATTTGTTCGATTACCATTATATGTGTTAATATATATTATATAACTATCATAGGTTCGTGAATCCGAGGCCAACCTTACTTTTGTTCAATGCCGTTATATGTATTTTTACTACAAAATACATTAGGTGAGTTTCATTATTCCCTTTTTATATACATTTTTGGGCTGAGAATACATGCAAATGCTTTATTAACTGTTTTACAATATTTATATGCGTGAGTTTCATTATTCCCTTTTTATATACATTTTTGGGCTGAGAATACATGCAAATGCTTTATTAACTGTTTTGCAATATTTATATGCGTGAGTTTCATTAATCCCTTTTTAAATGCTTTTGCAATATATATTTTTGGGACTGAGAATACATGCGCTGCTTTTATAAATGCTTTACGAAATAGACACAAGTAATCGAAACTACATTCTATGGTTGGATTATCTAATCGAATATGCCCTTTTTATTAAGTCTGGTAATCTAAGAATTAGGGAACAGACAACCTAATTGACGCGAACTCTAAAGATAGATCTATCGGGCCCAACAAGCCCCATCCAAAGTACCGGATGCTTTAGTACTTCGAAATTTATATCATGTCCGAAGGAGGATCCCGGAATGATGGGGATATTCTTATATGCATATTGTGAATGTCGGTTACCAGGTGTTCAATCCATATGAATGATATTTTTGTCTCTATGCATGGGACGTATGTTTATGAGAACTGAAAATGAAAATCTTGTGGTCTATTAAAATGATGGAAATGTTTATTTATGTAAACTAATGAACTCACCAACCTTTTGGTTGACACTTTAAAGCATGTTTATTCTCAGGTACGAAAGAAATCTTCCGCTCTGTAATTGCTCATTTTAAAGATATTACTTGGAGTCATTCATGACATATTTCAAAAGACGTTGCATTCGAGTCATTGAGATCATCAAGATTATTATTAAATCAATTATAGTTAGATATATTATAAAATGCTATGCATGCCGTCAACTTTCATTGTAATGAAGGATTGTCTTTTTAAAAACGAATGCAATGTTTGTAAAATGTATCATATAGAGGTCAAGTACCTCGCGATGAAATCAACTGTTGTGAATCGTTTATAATCGATATGGACTTCGTCCTGATGGATTAGGATGGGTCTTCACAGTTGGTATCAGAGCGGTGGTCTTAGCGAACCAGGTCTTGCATTAGTATGCCTAACTGATAGTTCTTAGGATGCATTAGTGAGTCTGGATTTCGACCGTGTCTGCATGTCAAAAGTTTTGCTTATCATTTTTTGTCGAAAATCATCTGCTTATCATCCTTAGGAAATCAGTTACTCATTATTCTTAGTCTAGACACGTTTTACTGCATTGACTGCATGAATAGTGTATAGACAAAATTCATACCTTAGCGTATCTGACAATTCATATCCTAGCGTATCTGTTACTGTAGACCTTGCCTGATATCTCTCGTAAATTTCTCCTTAATTTAAGGGATCCTGGTACTATATATATCTATACAAATTATGCATCGAGAATGCCATCCAACTATCAATTGCTGTCACTAAACTCTTCATACCAAATATCTTTTCTGTAATCGCGTAAGATGGCCTCTACAAATCGACCACGTTCCTCTGACTCCGAAGACAGCGTGACAGGAGCACACCAACGAATCAACTACCGTGATTACTGGATAAAATGGGGGTGGGTTCGCGATGTACTCACCCTATGGAGAAGGGAAGAAGGTACTCCATATCATGAACCGAATCTACCACCTAACCTTGGAGTACTCGACCCGCTCACCGGCGAACCTGTTCGTAACACCGTTTATACCCTTTTTGTAAGGATTTTTCGTCTTGAGGCTACCATTAACGGAATTAGAGAAGATATCCGACCTCTACCTCACACTGATAACCAACCAGGGTAAGTAGAAGAAGTTAAAGAACTCCGAGCTCGAGTGTTGACTTTAGAGAGCACGGTACACAATTTGCAAGCATCAGCAGTATCACTAACACCAGCAACATCACTAGCCTCAGCACCAACAGCACTAGTACCACCAACAACAACATCCGCGTCACCAGTTTCGACATCTCATTCTGTACCTCGGGAATAATCATTGTTCTACACGACGTTCTACATCATTTATTTTCGTTCGATATAGCGATTATGTAAGCTCTAATGTTTTAGAGATTATATATTCTTGTTCCAACGGTAAATCAAATGAGTTTAATATTATATTGACTCATTAAATCTATGATTATATCTGAAGAAAATATATATGTATATATATTTTCATAAAGATTGTAATTAAAAATCCTTTTGTACAAACTGTTAATGATGAAAATATTTTAACTGGTAGGTAATACCCGAGGAATATTTAATATTCACATTAATAAGTTACGCTGTACATTCTTCAAAGCTGATTCAACAGTCGTTTACTATCCTACTTACATCCACCGATATACAAATCTGTTCACCACAGAATAACCATATTCATCAAATTTCATATTGGGATTTTGATTTATCAGAATTCAACAAGTGGCATAATGAAGAAAACATTTGACAAAATAAAATTTGTTAGAAACAAACAAATTAACTACGAGGAATTTTGTTAAGAATCCATGCTAATTGTTCCTAGCTAACTGTTCCTAGCTAACTGATTACATTTTATTTATCGCAGTTTAATTATTGCAATTTAATTATCGCAATTTTATTTATCGTCATTTAATTTTCTGTTATTTACTTTATGCATTTAATTTATCGTCATTTAATTTCTGTTATTTATTTTACGCACTTTAAATATCGAGACACGTATGCAAGGTTTTGACATATCATCTCGACACATCTATATATATTAATTGGAATCACCATAGACACTCTATATGCAGTAATGATCGAGTTCTCTATACATGGTTGAGGTTGATTCTCAAATAATATATATACTTTGAGTTGTGATCGAGTCTGAGACATGTACACGGGTCACGATACGTATTAATTAATTCGAATGTTATATATTAAACTATATATGAATTATTGGACTGTTAATTGTGGACTATCGACCGTGGACTAATAATATTGGACAATTAAAATGAATTAAAATATTGATTATAACATATGAAACTAAACATCTCTTCAAGTTTGCCACTTGATTTCATCTTAAATCTCATTGAATCTTGACAATTATAATGTGCGTTCAAACCTTTCATGATCCTTGAAAACACCTCAATCGAGAGGATGAACCAACCGCACTTAATCTACGGAAGAAAATATTGATACATATAGTTATGCACCTGAAAACACTCAGAATCTGAGTAAACGTTTAACACGCATCTGTGCTAGCTCCTTCGGCATTGCTATTACCGAAAATAACCATGCAATTCCTTTTCAAAGTAGCCAATTATGTCACAGCTTCAGCCAACCAATTTCAACTTTTCATTTGCATAAACCTTATTATAACTTTGATATATATGCGTGCTCTTTTATTGTTACCGGGGAACCTTTTATATTCCACCATATTACCATCAACGTTTAATCATCTAAAAATATAATTCTCCGGAAACCACCTCGGATTGATAACCGATGATTCAGATATGACTGCATTAAATGCAGAGGAAATAGAAAAATTGTAAATGGTCTTAATGGCCAAAAGTTTGACGATAAAGAATGAAGTGTTGGGAACGCTCGATAGAAAACTTGGTACCGAAAAATGGATTGAGCTAACCATGAAGAAAACCAAGGACAAATACAAGGATCATACTCAATATTCAAAGAATCCAGGTAATTCTGGATCCGCCGAAATCTTTAGAGAATATCTTGTTCCGAAGTCATGTTAAAAATCTTGCAAAAATTTTCTCTTCATCAACTCTCGAACTTAGAAATTTCAAAATATCATCATAAATATCTTTGATATTTCTGAGGATATTTTCATAAATATTCTTGTTCAAAATTATCTACCTCTTCATGTTTTCTGTATTACATTATATTGGAAACTACTGTAAAATCTAATATAAATTATGAATGAATTGTGGAGAAGTGTTGGGAATTGATGCATGAGTTAGTATAATATAATGCGCTTGGCCAACGTGATTATATTACAGTAAGTCATGCTGAGTTCTAATGAAATGTGATGATGATTCATAGTAGATCATACCATCATCATGTGTCATGTTACATAACTCTTTCATTCTGTTTAACTTCTAAACATATCAGGAAAATATATTCTTGATAGTTCTATTCTCAGTGATTCTGGTAATTTGACAAATCAAATCGTGCTAATACATTCCATTCTGCTTAGAATACTATAATCATTCGAAACTCCATACTTACGAATTCTGAACCATTACACACTTTACTAGAAGTCGAGAAGAGAAGAAAAAGGCAAAGAGCTCTGAAACATAAGGGAAGATATAAAACTCGACAATAATACAGAAATTACAAACCTTGGATATTAATATGAATGGCAATATAAAGACATGGGAGAATTAAAAACACTGTAACCCCAAGGGCGAAGTAGAAGAAAACATATTCCTCCTGTGGAAGTTGGAAAAGGAGAATGATTGTTGCGATAGTAAGGATAAGGACAATGATCAGAATTGCATTAAGCATTTTCATAACCTTTTGGATGTATGAATTAAGAAAGAAAATATAGGAATGGTGAGAATAATGGAACTGAAAAGTTTAATTTATAATGGAAATATCAGACATAGCAATCGAGGTAAATCATCACATTTAATTGAAGAGATCTTAATCTCCTTACTCACCGAAGAATCATATCTCACTCAGATTTCAAAGATTTCTTTAAATCCCTTGAATTCCGGAATTCAAACCAGGACAACGTCAGAAGTTAAGACGCATCTTATTTTCTAAATTCAACCATGACTACATCAAAAGTTATGACGAAACTTATTTTTCTTAGTTCACTATTTTGTGATAGCTTCACTTGTACTCTTCGAGTAATCGAATTATCTTATTTATATTACTCAACAGTAATAAAACTCTATTTATCAATTCGTATGTGTCATGAAAACATTTTTATTGTTAGCCATGACCACCTCACTCAAATTTCGGACGAAATTTCTTTAACGGCTAGGTACTGTGACGACCCGGGAATTTCTGACCAAATTTAAACTTAATCTTTATATATTTCCAAGACGATAAGCAAAGTCTGTAATGTTTAAGTCTCAAAAATTTTGAACTGTTTCATTTATTCAATTGACCTTTGACCAATCCCGACGATTCACGAACTACTACTTGTAAATAGATACGTATATATATGTATATGTACCTGTATATTAATATTAATTTTAAATATATAAGATTAAATATTAAATTTATTATTTGAAAATATATTTAATATATTTATTTATATAATAAAACTTGATATTAAAATGTATTTATATATATAGTATATTATAAATAAATATTAGATGATTGTAATACTCGTTTGATGTTCCGATTGATATTAAACAAGTTAAATTCGAACTTATATGATTTTAAAATAAACGGTCATCCGAAACTGAGTTCTATGAATTATAGACTCATTAAAAATGTATTTAGGAACTATTTGTTAAGTTTTAACACTTTTTATATTTTTACCCAGAATTGAGAGAGAAAGTTGATGTAATTTTTATTTAATAAATTAATGATTGAATTTTATACCATAATGACTGAAATAAATAAAGATAATTATTACAAAAATATGGAATTTTTCTGAAGACTTTATTCGTCACTGAGTGAACAACGGGTCACGATATTATAGTCCGTTAAAACGGTAGGTAGATAAATTTAAATCCACGACTGTTGATGATTGATGATAATTGAATGAGTGCATTATTAAATTCTCACATGTTTTTAACTTTATATTATAATAATAATCATTATCATTACTAGTGTTATATCATATACGTATGTGTTATATATTCCCTTCAATCACACATTCAAACATTTCTGGATCTTGTTTATATTCGAAGACAACCCACTGTCCTACTTTATTTTCTACTTTCCGTTAAACATCACCAACATCCACTTGCTATTAATAATTCATGAGCAACATTTTTTTTTAAATCCTATATATATCTAAGTAATATATATTATATATACATTACATATGCAATATATTGACGAACAAAAACTTGCACCACTATATTTGCTATAACCATCACCCCACCTCTACAAACCATCGAACCATAACTATCAATGAACCCACTTCACTTTGTTCTTGTTTGTGTTGTTTGACCACCACCTACAAACTATCCTAACTTGAACTTGATGTCTTATAGATTTTTGATCGAACCAACACATCACCATTAAAAATTCATCGATCACCACCACCTTGAAACTGAATCACCACCAATGATAATCATCACCATTGTGAATCTGTTTTTTGTATTCTTCTTGATCGAATACCACCTCTCACTTGAAAGGACCCGTTCATATACATTATAAACAATTCACAATAGTTGATTACATTGCGAGGTATTTGACCTCTATATGATACATTTTACAAACATTGCATTCGTTTTTAAAAGACAATCTTTCTTTACATCGAAAATTGACAGGCATGCATACCATTTCATAATATCCACTATCCAACTATAAATTGATTTAATAATAATCTTTGATGAACTCAATGACTCGAATGCAACGTTCTTCGAAATATGCTATGAAAGACTCCAAGTAATATCTTTAAAATGAGCAAATGCACAGCGGAAGATTTCTTTAACACCTGAGAATAAACATGCTTTAAAGTGTCAACCAAAAGGTTGGTGAGTTCATTAGTTTATCATAATCATTTATTTCCATCATTTTAATAGACCACAAGAATTTCATTTCCAGTTCTCATAAATATACATCCCATGCATAGAGACAAAAATAATCATTCATATGGTGAACACCTGGTAACCGACATTAACTATATACATATAAGAATATCCCCTATCATTCCGGGATCCTCCTTCGGACATGATATAAATTTTGAAGTACTAAAGCATCCGGTACTTTAGATGGGGTTTGTTAGGCCCAATAGATCTATCTTTAGGATTCGCGTCAATTAGGGTGTCTGTTCCCTAATTCTTAGATTACCAGACTTTAATAAAAAAGGGCATATTCAATTTCGATAATTCAACCATAGAATGTAGTTTCAATTACTTGTGTCTATTTCGTAAAACATTTATAAAAGCGCATGCATTCTCAGTCCCAAAAATATATATTGCAAAAGCATTTAAAAAGGGAGTAATGAAACTCACCATACTGTATTTCGTAGTAAAAATACATATAACGTCATTGAACAAGTGCAAGGTTGGCCTCGGATTCACGAACCTAAATTAATTATATATATTTATGTGTTGGTCAATATTTGTCTAACAAATTAGGTCAAGTCATAGTGTACCACAATCCTAATGCTCGAGACTAATATGCAAAAGTCAACAAAAATAAATTTGACTCAAAATAATTTTCAAAAATCTATACATGATTAATATATAGTTTAAATATGGTCATTTTATATTTTTAAATATTTTTAAAAGATTTATTAGAGTAAATAATATAATTTATTTATTAATAAATAAAATTTTATATTAAATTTATATAATAAAATATATTTTATATATATTAAGTAATAAAATTTATAGGGTTCATTTAATATCATAAAGATAATATGATAGGTATTATTAAAGTAAGTTATTACACGTAGTAAAATATGTTTGTATCACATATTTATTTGATAAAATAATATTATAATGATAGTAAGTAAAAGTTGTATTATTTTGTAATAATAATTATTATTATAAAAATATCAATATTTATAATTACCAAGATGACATTATGATAAAACGATAATTCTAATTATGATAACTTTAATATTTACGATAATTTTTAATATTATCATTAAAATAATAATTCTATTTAAAATAATAATAATAATGATATTTTATAGTAACAATGACATTTCAATTAAAATGATAATTTTTGTTAAATGATAGTTTTAATACTAACGATACTTTTAATAATAATAGTAATGATAAAAATAATAAGAACGATAATTTTATCTAAATCAATATCTTATAATATTTTAATTTCATCATGATACTCTTACCCATTATTTCCTAATCGTTTCGTTTAAAAGATTTTAATCGTCTTTTATATCGTGTTCATAATAATGATAATAATAGTAATCAAAATAATTAGGTGTTACAAATATTTGTTTTAATTACACTAATATTAATAATGATAGTTACTATAACAATATTAACGATAATACTAATAATTATCTTATTGATAATATAGTAATAATAATAATAACAATAACAATAACCATTTTAAATAATGATATATATATATATATATATATATATATTAATAATGATAATAATAATAATACCAATACCAATAATAATAATAATAATAATAATAATAATAATAATAATAATTGGATAATAATAATAATACTAATGATAACTTTGACGATAATAACGATGGTAATAATAAAAAAAATAACAATTTTTAATGATAAATCCCTTTTATTGATAAAGATAATAATAATGATAATAATAAGATAAAACTAGAACGACGATAAAAACGACGATAATAATAATCATTTTTAATAAAAATATCGAAAATTCAATTGATTATAACTTCTAATCCGTTCATCGAAACCATTCGATATCTAAAGGAAAAGTTCTTAATTTTTCGCTAGCTTTCCAAGGACATGCATATCTTATACCTTATCTCAACCGCAAGTGTAACTAAATCAAGATTCAACCTAACCTGTCTAAGGGCAATATCAAAAGTACAAGCATGCATAATCCTAAATACTCGAGCACTAGTCAGGGATACAATATTGCAGGAAAGGTACGTAGATGCAACAGAAATGATAAACACTATATTGACCTCACGAGCATACCCATGAACCATACTCAATCACCTCCATAGCTATAACCCATAATTTCCTTAATCCTATCCTACTCGAAAAACAATTTCGAAATCACTCGGACAGCACTCCGTCGTAATATTTTATGTATACTAATAATATCTTGAAATAATACGGAGTAAATATATATATATGTAAATCGATTGAGAGAGTTTAGAGAAAAATATTTTCAAGTTTCTATGAAATAATGAAACCTATTGAATTCTTTTTATAATAGATTTTTGAATTATTAAAGTGAATTATTAAAGTATGAATTATTAAAGTGAATTATTAAAGTATGAATTATTAAAGTGAATTATTAAAGTATGAATTATTAAAGTAAATTATTAAAGTTAAAGTAAAGTAAAAATAAAGTAAAGGTAAAGTTTAAGTATAGTAAAAGTATAAAACTATGTACGTATAATACGCGTATAAATATATATAATATTAATTTAAATCGTTATATATATTTAATAAAATAAAATATAAATATCGTTATCTTTATCATACTAGTTAAGTAATGAGTTGTCAAAAGTGGTTCTATATATTTATAAAAGTTATATACATTTTAATAATACAGTTCTTTTTAAACTAGAAACGTTTTTGTACGTTTGAAACTAAATAGATCAATCGAGTCTTTATGAGATTCAATCTTCCACTATCCTTTGTCTAGTTCTCAATGATTGACAATTTGTTCTTATTTATAAATCACTTTACCATTTTTCGAATATTGTTAAAATGGAAAGATTTCTCAAATCAACGTGGGCCTTTCAACAGAGACTTGTAATCATAATTCAATATATCTGATAATTCAATCATTTGATCTTATCTTCTAATTCCATTGATAAACATTTTGAAACAGATACAATCATATAAAGTATTTAATCTAATATTTTGTTTACGTTTCAAGTTATAATATATATACACATATACATATATAATCATATTCGTTTAATGGTTCGTGAATCATTGGAACTTGGTCGAGGTTGAATGAATGTATGAACATAGTTTAAAATTCTTGAAATTTAACTTAACAAATATTGCTTATTGTGTCGGAAACATATAAAGATTAAAGTTTAAATTTGGTTGGAAATTTCCGGGTTGTCACAGTACCTACCCGTTAAAGAAATTTCGTCCCGAAATTTGAGTCGAAAGGTCGTGAATGATAATAAGTATGTTTTCATGATGCATACGGGCTGAAAATTAGAGTTTTATCATCAGCGAAGAATTTGGATAAACAATCCATTTATATGAAGAGTACGAATGAAGCTAACATAGAAGAGTGAAATGAGTAAGTGTAGATTCATCTTATCATTTGACGTAGATATGATTGATTCCCAAATTTCAAGGGATTTGAAGAAAATCTTCTTAATAAGATTTGACTCTCCGGTAATCAAGGGAATTAGGATCCGCTTTAAATGCGATCGTCCATTTTAATTGTTCTGTCAGAGATTTTCTTATAAATTCACCTCCTTCATTTCCTTAAAACTCACACCTTCTGTTGATGCATTTTATGCAAGTCCCTAGACATCTACCCACGTCCATTGCAGGTACAACAGTTTACAGGCCACCATGATTACTCGTTATTATCCTATCCGTGTTTGTATGTGGTTACAGGAACTGCAGGAATGAGATTTAGATGTTTGACTATGTTAAACTTAGTCAGACGTACGAGTGAAGCCTCACTAGTACGGCTGACAGGCTCATACGCACGGTTGATGCTGAGCTAAGTCACAATTACAACCTAAATGAGAAGACACGAGTGAGTGATCACCCATACGGCTGATGAAGCCAACTCGTACATGTGATGAATGAATCGTATGGGTGAGTCAACAGCAGGGGTATATAAAATCTTATGTTCTTCATTTTAGGTTAAGCCTCTCATTTGTTACACACACTCAGATCTAGTGAGCTCCTCCGATTCTCTCTCAGTCCAAATCACCCAGGTGGTGAATAATAGCTCTAGGTGTTGATCTAATCACACTTGATTTAGTTGTGGTTTGACTAAATTAATCAAAAAAAAAAAACTTAATCTATTCACTAGAGGGTTTGATTCACTTATTCCGCCATTGTGTGAGTTAAATCTGTTGATTTCTAAGTTCCTAGTCATGTTTCATCACCTTCTATTCTTTCCCCCTCAACTCATATTTTAAAGTATTCATCAATATGCTCCATCCAGTTCTGACTCTTGATATACTTCTAACTTTCATATCGGTCATTCTTCTTTTTCAACTACCGCCGGAAGAATCTAATTACTTCTACTATACTCTTGGGTTTTTAGTGTTTCTAGTTCTCCCGTGTCTTTATATTGCTATATGCATCAATATATATGGTTTATAATTTCTGGTTTATCGTTGGGCTTTATATGTTCCCTTATATTTCAAAGTCTCTGCTTCTGTCTTCTATAATCATTATCATTCACAGTTAATGCTCTCTTTTATTTGCTGCAATTTATACCCCAATTTTTATTTCGGAGTTTTGTCCTTTCGTTTCTTCTTCTTGTGATTAAGCACCGCTTGTAATGGTCCAGAATTCACAGATATGAATTTCGAAATGAACATTGTTAATGTTCTAGGAAGGAAATTGTGATGGCACGATCTTGACTTGTCAAATTACTAGAATACCTTGGAAAAGGCCGAATCATCAAGAAATATTTTCTTGATATTTTAGAGGTTAAATAGAATACAAGAGTCGTATAACATGGCACATGATAATGTTATGATTTGTGAATCATCACGTTCCATTTAAGAACTCAGCATGACTTACTGTAATATAATCACGTTGATCAAGTGTCATTATATTATACTAATTCATGCTTCAGTTCCCAACACTACTTCAAATATTCCTATTTTAAACTTGAATGTTTCAGAATTTAGAAACTAAAATAGTTTCTTTTATGATGTAATACAGACAGTGCGAAGAGGTAAATGATTTCAAATAAGAAAAATTAAGAAAATATCTTCAGAAATATGGAGGATATTTATAATGAAAGATATGATGATATTTTAGAATTTCTAATATCAGAGGATGATGAAGAATATTGTCCGCAGGGGTTTAGAGTCAGGAGCAAGGTATTCATTAATGACTTTAGCAGGTACTGAATTATTTGGATCCTTTGAAGTCAGGTTCAGTCTTTGTAATTTGTCCACAACCTCCTTCCTACTTTGCTCAATCCGTTTTCCAGTTCCAAAACTTCTCTTTTTCTGCGCTTTGCCAGCACACTTCATCATTATCATCCAGCTTTCACCGTTTAAGGTCGTTTATAGTTTTTGCTGCTTCATCAGCATTTTTTCCATTTTCGGAGAACCAATTCTTAGTTCGGAGTGTTTTTCAGAAACTTCACATTCAAATTAAGTCTAGAAGATAGACGTTATATATACACATATAACTGTTGGCGTAGACATGCTGCGAGATTTCAAAATACTGATTGCTAATTCCTAAAGATTCGTATGACAATTCTCATTACAAGATGCGAATGAGTAAATGATGGAGTTTCAATAAATAATTATAATGACATTTTGGAGAGGCTAAACTCAAAGGGTAATGAAGTTGTTGGTACCTCTGCTAATAATGTGGTGGAATGTAAAAGGTTCCCTGGTAACGATGATGTATATCTCAAGGTTATAATAAGGTTAGTCTGACTGAAAAGTCGAAGTTGACTTGCTGGAGCTGTGACAAAACTGGCTATTTTGAATAGGAGTCACAAAGTTATTTTTGCTAATAAATGCCAAAGAATCTGACGCGGATACGTTGTTTAAACTTTTACTTTAGTTTCAAGAGTTTTTCGGGTACATAACTGTGGGTAACATGTGGTTGGATCATCATCTCGATTGCTCATCATTCGAAGTGTCTTCGAAAATTTTTGAAGGGTTTGAACACAGATTGTAATCATTAACATACATTTGATGTTCTAACACAGTTTTGAAGTCAAAATATAGCTTATGAAAGATGTAAGGATCTAAGAGTGATGATTTTGGTCATATCTCGAGTTGAATTTTGAGATTTCAAAATTAGAATATGTAATTAAATTTTGAATGAGTATGGTTGTTTTGATTTCTATAAAAGAATGTATATTGTTGTGAAAGTAGGGAGTATAATGGATGATTTGCTGAATCAGATTCGAAGAATGTAACATATTATTTGTGAATTTATATATCTCTCGCGTATTACCTACCCGTTAAAAAAATTCACAATTAATATTTTGTACAAAAGAATTTTATTACAGTCTTTATGAAAATATATATATATGTATATTTTCTTCAGATGTAACATAGATTTAATGAGTTAATGTTAAATTAAACTCATTTGATTTACGGTTGAAACTAGAATTGAATAATCCCTAAAGGCTTTAAAAAGTACATAACTTTTACACAGTATTTCTTTAATGACATTGAAATTATGAATCAATACTTCGTTATTTGTTGATGTATGATGTTCGGTTCGTGAAATTCTTGTGAATTTCGCAAAGTACGAATGATGTTATCTGAAAATTTTCGGGTACATCGATGATGAAAGTGTAAAATCAAATATATACTTGATTTATTATGAATTGGAATTTGTTGAATTGCGACAGAGATTGTAGTTAACGCTGGTTAAGTTGCGGCCGAAGGACGTACATTATTGCATATTTGTAATATGAATTAACCGAGTAGTTAAGATTCACACACAATAGCTTAGCACGGAAAGATTTATTTCAATATATATATATATATATATATATATATATATATATATATATATATATATATATATATATAATATACATATAATTTCTTCAGAGGGAATGAGGTAATTCTTCATAACTCGTTGATACAATATACACGTTATTGATTCGTAATGATGTCCACAGTGATTCTTGAACTGACAGAGTTTGTGATGTTATCGGTGTTGTTGATTCGGATGTTGACTGTACTGACGATGCTGGTAACGCTGACGGTACTATTGATGCTGTTGGTAAAGCAAGTTTAGCTTGTTAATCACACACCATTTTTGTCAGGGTTTCTACTCTTCCTTTTATCATTTTGGTTCGCTTAACTGATTTATGGTTAGGGCTAGATTAGATAATCTCTAAGAGTTCGAGATTACATAATCGCCGCGGAAAGTTTCTCCAATGAAGTTATGAATTAATACTTCGTCAGTTATTGTTGTTGGTACTCCTTGGTATCTATGGTGCGTATGATGTTGATGCTCGTGGGACAAATAGTGAAGTTGAGGTTTACGACGTGGTTGTGGTTGGAGGTGGTAATGGTACTATTGGCGTTGATGATGGTGGTACTGGTTATGCTGCTGATGCTGCTGCTGGTGTTTGTATTCTCCGCACCATATTCTCCAAAGCCACTACCCGAGCGCGAAGCTCGTTGACTTCTTCTATTACACCGGGGGTGATTGTCGGTTCGGACGAGCGGATAAATAAAATCTAAAATTTGATGTAATATATAATCGTGACGAGATACTCTGGAAATGAACGAGAATATGGTATTTCAGACAGGTTCGCCGGTAAGTGCTTTAGATTCTTCGTCAAGAGGGCAATGTGGTGGATGGAAGGGATTGTAGCGACCCCGACAAATCGTCAAGTGACGGCGTCGGCTACGTGGGTCCCATTACCTGATTATAAGTCTTTAAGATAACGTTTGACCAAAATATGTCGCCTTCATTTCAAAATAAAGATTGTTTCAAAGTTTACAAGAATTGTTCAACCAAAAGTTAAGTTACAACGTTAGAGATACGATTGAAATCTAGGCGACACGGTTTAAAGTAAAGTCAAAAGACACTCCATGAAATGCATGTATACTCGACATCGGATGCAAGTATCAAATAGTAAGCGGAAGCATGTTTCACATATCGTGCAAGACCTGAGAAAAACATAGAAATCTGTCAACGAAAACGTTGGTGAAATCATAGGTTTAAGTAAGTAAGTACAAGTGAACCACAAGATTTGCATCAATGAAATAATAGTAATACATTCCAAAATTTTGTTTCACGAGCACCCAATTATCAAAGCTTAACATTCCTTCCATTGTATACCCCATCACTTAGTGCTAGAACAAACACTGATTCTCGAAAATATATTTCATCCGTAGACGGTAGCGAACCGTCAAAGATGAGGGTTGTCAACCCATATGGCCATATAACATAAGTTCTCGCTTACACCCGGCAAGTGTAACTAATGATAATCGAATTGAGGATTTTGTTCTAAACTCGTATGTAGAATGTTTGTTTTCCCGTTCTTGTGTTCACTTAGTTCAAAAGAATCGTTTATGTTTTCTCATCCCAATATAAGTTCAAAAAGAGTAAAAGTGGGACTATGATCTCACCTTGAGTGCAAGAGTTAATAAAGTACTTCAACAAGTAGACGCGTGCAAAGACAAAGCTAGTCTTGACCTAAACATATAGGTTATATCAATAACGGTAAACACAAACGGTCAAAGATGTTCAATTAGTCCTATGGCTCGTTACGACTCGATTATATTAGCATGTGAATCAAATTGTCAAGTTTCATGCAAGATACTAGTAAATAATCATGTTAGAAAGGTTGCATAAGTATTTGGTTAAGTTTGACAAAAAGTCAAACTTAGTCGGGTCAAAGTCAACGAAAAAGTCAACATGTTCGGGTCGAGTCTCGAACAAATTTTCTATGCTAGTTATTCATATATAAGTATGTTAAAACAAGTTGCAAGTGAATTGGAGGTCTAGAACATCCCAAACATTTTTGGTAAAATGGACAAGTGGGACAGAAGCTGGACACGGCCTATGCCGCGCCGCGGCCAGGGGTGTCGCGCCGCGACCTAACACGTGGTCTGGCACCTGGTCAGTTTCAAGGTTCAAGTCTTGGTCAAAACTTCAAATAAGCATAAAACGCAAACCACAAACACTTAGGACTCGCACCTTATATCGTTGGAAAGGTATTTTGACGAGGAATACAACTAAGCACATTTCATCAATCAAACTTCCACTTACAACAACCAAAAACCGTAATTAAACGTTCATAATCAAAGTTCAAGTTCCAAAAACGCATTTTATGATTCGGGCAACCAATTTACATGTATGTTATGCCGTTTCGAAGATAATCAAACACACATTGCAACAAAACACTTAACAACAATATCTCATAGCATTTGACGCATCAAAAGTTCATGTAAAGCTCATCAAACCCTAATCCAAGTTTACAAAATCATTAATCATGTTCTTGGAGTTTCCTTAATCAACCTATACATCAAAACGAAGCTAATGATACTAGTAACACTTTTAAAACATGCACTTTAACAATCCAACAACATTTGATCATCCAAAATCAAGGATTTAGCAAGTAATTTTCATATTGAACTAGTTACACCAAAAACAACGAATCGAGCATACAAATTACATACACGACATCACAATGAGCCATAGACACTAATTAACAACATTTCAAGTCAAAAACACGAATTTAGAGAAATCTAGAGTTTTAGAAATGTTACCCAAAATCGATGAAGTTAGTATCAAATCGTAGAGAATGAAGAGAGGATCACGAAAATGTAATCGGATTTGTTGTGAGCTTCCAAGATTGAATTTAGATGATGAATGAATGGAATGGGTTTGTGTGTGTGTTCTTGAGATGGAGAGAAAAGAGGTGAGGGAGATGATGGAATGAAAAATGGGTTGACTAGTTGACCTAGTCAACTAGTTTGCCCATTTGGCAACTCCGGTCCCTCGAGTTTCAAAGCGGGTGCGGGATTTAACCGATCGAATATTTTAAGTTACACGGGAGTACGGGAGATATTGAAATCCGATAACGAGAATATTTAAAACGTTACATAACAAAGGATACGAATCTAGATACGAAGGGTATTATTTAAAAAGAAAAAGACGGGCGTTAAAATAATTTAACGGAAAAATGCGGGATGTTACATTATCCACACCTCAAAATAAATTTCGTCCCGAAATTTAGTTGGAAGTAGTAGTCGATATCTCTTACTCGAGACTTTACGTTGTCAATGTTATGAATAAGTGAAGGCACGTCCTTGAGTGTTCTCATGAATTTGGATAGTTAGGGTATTTCGTTGTATTAAGGTTCGGTTTTTACGATCCCCGGTTTCAACTGGTTTTCCTATGAAGAGTAGTTTGTCATCGATAGTTGATGTATCTAGCAGGATTGCACGTTCCTGTTCCGCAGGACACGTTTCTAAGTTTGTTACACGAAATGTAGGGTAAACGGAAACTTAATTGAGTCAGAAGTTCCAAACAGTAGGAAGCGGTTCCAATACGCCCCAAGGTTTCAAAAGGGTTAACGTGTTGCGAGTTTAACTTTCCCTGATTCCCGAAACGGATTACACCTTTCCAAGGTGCGGGTTCTCAATATTACACTGTTACAGGGATTTTGTCAGGTTTTCATCTAAGTTTGGTATAACTCTTTTGGTGACTATGGGTTGTCTCGAGCCCTTCTCGGACTTGGATTATCTCAATTGTTGTTTCTTGGATGAGTTAAGATTCGGTGTTTTGTTTGCCACATGCTTTGGTCCAACGAATAGGGGTATGACATTAGCGGTCATATAGGGTTTCGGAAAGTGCGTGTGAACACACGAGTGGTAACTACTGTTGTAAGAGGGATCTACTAAAAGCGACCATGCAAGTTTGAAACATGTCTTTTGAAGACGTAAATCGTTCGTTTGTTCGGTTCGTCTGTTTGTGGGTGGTACGCGGTACTCATGTCTAAGCGGGTCTTCAAGGTTTCTTGTAAAACTAGAGGCGAAACGAGTAATTCGATACGGGATATTTGACAAAGATACTCCGTGTTGGAATAGAATCTCTTAAGATATGTTTGAACAAGTCAGTTAGGGTTCGAGAAATGTTCGTTAGGACTATTCACCCTCGTGGCGAATACTTATGTAATATGAGGAGTTTCTCTATCCATGGAGAAATGTTACAAGGAGTTTCTTTAAACGGAAATGCGAACGGTAAAGATAGTAGTGAAATGAGGACTTAGAATAGGATGAGTTTACATCTCGAGGTTGCTATAGCGTGCCTCTAGTTGTCAAAAGTTGAAGTCTGAAAGAGAAACGAGGTAGTACACGTAGTTGTATAGTTCGGGGTTGAATAATAGTTGACCGATTATCAGAAACACAAGGGCGTTAAGTCAAAGAAGAGTGAAGTATCGTTGGATTGTGTGTTATCTTAATTTCCAGTAATATCAGACGGTAACGGTGAAATAACAGAGGTATGTAGTGTGGTACGTGATGACAAGAATATTGATCGGATCCACAATTTAGTATTCGAATTCTTCGTGCAAAATAACGAATTTCCGTCCCGTTGATTTCGAGTCGAGGGAGTATGCCTTTCGGCGTCCAAGTAGAAATATTTCCATATTTGAGTCCCATCTGGTGTTGTACGAATTTAGCTAGAAATGTTGGTGTGAAGAATCACGCTCAAGGTTCGATCGCGGAGAGATTAAAGTCGTGTAATACGAGAAAAGTCAGAAATGAATCTTCGGTAACAACCGGTGAGATCTAAGATTTTTACGAATACAAGTCTGAGTTGGGAGAGTTTCCTGATTACATGTGGCTTGATTTCGAGATTGATTGTAATGCCTTGACCATTAACTTCATGGTCTAGAAAATTGGACTTCGTTCAACAGAAATTCTCACTCGGAGAATTTGGTATAAAGTTGCTCTTTTCTCAAAAGTTCGAGCGTAAGATGGTGATGT
The DNA here is from genome assembly GCF_046630445.1 of Rutidosis leptorrhynchoides. NCBI lineage: Eukaryota > Viridiplantae > Streptophyta > Magnoliopsida > Asterales > Asteraceae > Rutidosis > Rutidosis leptorrhynchoides. Next base: position 165,497,408 of record NC_092342.1, on the reverse strand, counting down.
TGTTCGTTTTCCTTATTTACTTAAATAAGTTAAGATGTCATCTATAAATACGATAACAGATTAGTCTATATGAATTTGCATACGCGGTTCAAGAGGTTTATGGATACGGGCGAGCCCTAAATAAATCAAGCGGTACTAAGAGAGATTTACAACTAACGTTGCGAGTTCGGAAAGTGGCTTAGGAGACATCGTCTCACTTAACCCCCAATTGATGATAACCGGACCGGAGGTCGATTTGGAACATACGGGATTCGTGCAAATAATCATGAGGTCATGGATGCGAGGGAGAGGGTATCGGTTTCCAACCGAAAATTACTCAGTTCACAATAATCTATACAAGATGATGGGGAAACATTTTTTTTTTTTTTTTTTTTTTTTTTTTTTTAACGAATAGGTTCCGAGCTCCCTAGTTCTATAGGTGTCAAGTCAAAAGTCTTAACGTATATCCTCCAATAAAATTTATAGGCACACAATATTTTCCGTCGGTCACTTAAATCGTCTAAGTAGTATCTGGGGGAAAGAGGTGGAATATAAAGAGCACGAGTCAAATCCTTGGTTATAAAACGTCTAACGGTACTCGAATCGAATAAGTATGAAATATACGGTTTGTTGTGAAGAAACGTACCCGTTACTAGTCCATCGTCGTTCCGGGCATCCTTGGTGTCGATGTCGAAGGTTCAACGGCGTGCGTTGGGGTTGATTTTCTTATTTGGGCACACATTCCTAAAATGACCCAGTTGGCCACATTCGAAGCAAGCACCCGTTCTGTGTGCGTTGGGCACCTTTCGAGCGACGGGTCCTTGGCGCCGGTGGCGAAACCTGCCACATCCTTCAAAGTGATGCTTGTGGCATTCGTCACAAAAAGGCAGTTTTCCGGCATAGTCTTTCTTGTCGTTGGAGGTAAAAGGCTTCTTGGCAAAGTTGTTGTTGCTTGATTGGGAGGGTTCCCACTTTCTTTTGTTGCCGCTCGATTTATCCTCGGCCTTAGGTGCCGGAACTACGATTTCGTCAACCGTTTCAATTAGTTGGCGAGCCATGTTCATAGCGGCTTGATGAGTAGTGGGTTTGGATGACATCACCCCTTGTTTGATGCTTTTTGGAAGACCGAGCATGTAGAGCTCAATCCTTTGAGATTCGGGGTTAACAAGATTAGGACACATCAAGGATAGTTCGGCGAAGCGTTGATTATAAGCTTTAAGATCGTTTCCGACCGCTTTCAAAGCTCTTAGTTCTTCCTCAAGCTTTCGGGTTTCTTCGCGCGGAAAATATTCAACAATCATCTTTTCCTTTAGATCGGCCCAAGAGAGGGCATGAGCTTCATCGGTACCCACCGATTGTACATAAGTATTCCACCATGTAAGAGCGACACCGGCGAAGGTGTGAGTGGAGTATTTGACCTTGTCTTGGTCCCGACAACCGCTTATGCTAAAGACGGCTTCCGTTTGCTCAAACCATCGGGTGAGCACGACCGGTCCCCCAGTTCCATCAAAAGTGTGAGGTTTGCACCCCATGAAAGCTTTATAAGAGCATCCCTCGTTTGAGTTTCCGGCTCCATTGTTGTTGTTGTTGTTGTTG